>NC_000078.6:23638125-24367500 GCF_000001635.26 Mus musculus
GTGTAATTTCCAATCAATGCCCAACTGAGTGGCCAAGCCCTGACTTACCTGGGCAACAAAGGCTGGTCCATTGTCGGACCCGATTACCTTAGGGATTCCAAATCTTGGCAGGATTTCTTCAAGGATCTTCTTGGCCACAATCTGGGCAGTCTCTGTTTTAGTGGGAAATGCCTCAACCCATCCTGAAAAGGTGTCTACAAATACTAACAGATACTTGTTACCATACATTCCAGGTTTAACTTCAGTAAAATCTACCTCCCAATACACTCCAGGATGGTCTCCCCGTTGTCTCTTTCCAGGTTCTTTGTAGGCTTTAGTCACATTAGTGAATGCACATGGTTTGCAGGAGTCTATAATCTTTTGAGCCACTGACTTCAGGTTGGGGACTTGGTATCGGGAATTTTTAATTAGTCTCATCATTTTTTCAACTCCCAGGTGGGTGAATTGGTGTAGTCCTTTCACAAATTTTATTCCTTCTTCGGGAGTCAATTCTATTTTCCCTTCAAAAAAATATGGAAGGGGATCACTGGTCCACCATAGCTCTTTTATGTTATACCTTCCATACTCAGGGCTTTTGGGCGGATCACCTTTTTCAGTTAAGATCATGGCCCCTTGAGCAACTTGTTTTGCCACTAAGTCTGCCATTCGGTTGCCCTTGGCCACCAAGTCTTCTCTTCTTTGGTGGCCGGGGCAGTGGATGATGGCTACCTTCTTAGGTGCATGTATGGCTTCTAACAGGGCCAGAATTTCTTCTTTGTTTTTAATGTCTTTACCAGCTGAAGTCAATAGCCCTCGCTGCCTGTAGATGGCCCCATGGATGTGTGCGGTAGCAAAAGCATACCGGCTGTCAGTGTAGATGTTAACGATCTTACCTTTAGCCTCTCGGAGGGCTTGTATAAGCGCTATAAGTTCAGCCTTTTGTGCCGATGTTCCTTCAGGCAAGGCGCTTGCCCAAATTACCTTTTTTCCGTCTACCACCGCAGCTCCAGCCTTTCGCTTCCCCTCTATCAGGAAACTGCTGCCGTCCGTATACCAACTGGGAACTCCAGGCCAGGGTTGGTCAGTCAGGTCCCTTCTGGTCCCAGTTTCTTCAGCGAGGATGTCCATACATTGATGTACTGGGACGGAATCATTTGTTAGAGGGAGAAGGGTAGCTGGGTTGAGGATGGCAGGGGGCACAAAGGTTACACACTCATTTAGCAGCAGGCTCTGATAGTGTGTCATTCGGGCATTTGTCATCCATCTGTCAGGTGGCTGCCGCACGATACTTTCTAAGGCATGAGGGGCTACAACAGTCACCTGCTGTCCCATGGTCAGTTTGTCAGCATCTTTGATCAGCAGGGCTACTGCTGCAATAGCTTTCAGACATGTGGGCCATCCACTAGCAACAGGATCTAATTTTTTTGACAAATAGGCTACAGGTCTCTTCCAGGGTCCCAGTGCTTGTGTCAATACTCCCCTGGCTACACCCGCTCTCTCGTCCACATATAGGACGAAAGGCTTAGTCAAGTCTGGTAATGCTAGCGCGGGGGCAGTCATTAGAGACGACTTGATAGCCTCAAAAGCTCTTTGGTGCTCTTCTTTCCACTCGAAAGGAACCCCTTCCTTAGTCAAAGGATATAGAGGTGCCGCTAGGGTTGCAAAGCCTGGAATCCAGAGTCTACAAAAGCCAGCAGTCCCCAGAAACTCACGTACCTGCCGTGGGGTGGTTGGCGATGGAATCATCATAACAGTCTTCTTCCGGGCTTCTGTGAGCCATCTTTTACCCCCTCGGAGGGTATACCCCAGGTAGGTTACCTCAGTTTGACAGATTTGTGCCTTTTTAGCCGAGACTCGATACCCCAAGTCACTCAGTTCTGTGAGGAGCCTCTCAGTTCCCTGGTGACACAGCTCCTTCGAGGCCGCCGCAACCAAGAGATCATCCACATATTGTAGTAGGGTAAGCTGAGGGTTTCGAGCGCGAAAAGGCGCGAGATCCCGATGGAGGGCCTCGTCAAACAGGGTGGGGGAATTTTTGAACCCCTGTGGTAGCCTAGTCCAAGTTAGTTGACCAGTCTGTCCGCCCTCTGGGTCCCTCCATTCAAAGGCAAACAGGAGCTGACTCTTAGGGTGCAAACGCAGGCAAAAGAAGGCATCTTTTAAGTCCAGGACTGTATACCATGTTCTCTCAGGTGGGAGAGAGCTTAATAAATTGTACGGGTTCGGGACTGTGGGGTGAATGTCCAGGACCCTTTTGTTAACCTCCCGGAGGTCTTGTACCGGGCGATAGTCATTGGTCCCTGGTTTTCGAACCGGCAGAAGTGGTGTATTCCAGGGGGACTGACAGGCCACTAAAACTCCTTGGTCTAGCAACCTCTGGATATGAGGCCGGATGCCCTCCCTAGCTTCCTTGCTCATGGGGTATTGTCTTACCGAGATGGGGGTGGCATCAGCTTTAAGTTCTACCACAACCGGAGGCACTTGTTTAGCCAACCCCATTCCTGCTTGTTCTGCCCAGACATTGGGGAACGCAGTTAGCCAACCTGAAGAGACTGTATTTTTGGGTTGCTCTTCATGCAACCGGTACTCTTCCTCTGTGTTGAGGACAAGGCAGGCAACAGGGGCTTTTCCCCAGCTTACTTGTGGGCCTTCTGAATTAAATTGGACTTGAGCCTTTAGTTTGGTTAGCAGATCGCGCCCCAAGATGGGAGCAGGACACTCAAGTATCACCAGGAAGGAGTGGGTCACTATGTTCTTATTTATCTGAAGGGCTCGTTCGGTCGTCCAGGGGTAAAATTTACTACCAGTGGCTCCAATTACCATGGTCTTTTTGGAGCCTAGCTTGCCTAGGGGGCTAGTGAGTACTGAATGCTCTGCTCCGGTGTCTATCAGGAAGTTGACGGGGGTCCCCTCCACGGACAAAGTTACCCTAGGCTCAGGGAGGGGGTCTGAGCCCCGACTTCCCTAATCATCTTCTAGGGTCAGGACCTTAGATCGCTCCCGGTTTTTAGGGCAGTCTCTAGCCCAGTGTCCTTTCTCTTTGCAATAGGCGCATTGGTCTTTTTCCAGTGGTATTTTTCTGCCACCTGGCGGTTTTACTGCCCTGTTGCCCAGGAGCCCTGTTTTACCTTTTCCTGACTGTCTATCATTTACAACTGCGGCCAAAATTTTACTCAGATTTCTCTCCTGACGGCGATCCCGTCTATTCTCCCTCTCCTCCATTTCTTTCTTTTCTCTCTCCTGCCTCTCTTCTTCTGTTTCTCTCTTATGATAGCCTTTCTCTGCTTCTTTTACTAAATCTTGGAGCATATGATCTTGGAGCCCCTCCAGCCTTTGCAGCTTTTTCTTAATGTCGGGAGCGGACTGACCAATGAAGGCCATGGCTACAGCGGCCTTCTGTCCCTCTGACGAGGGGTCAAAAGGGGTGTACCTTCTATATGCCTCCATGAGACGCTCAAGGAAGACTGAGGGTGGTTCAGTCTGCCCCTGTAAGACCTCTCTTACCTTAGCCAAATTGGTGGGCCGTCTAGCGGCTCCTCTGAGACCTGCCACTAGAGTCCGGCGATAGACAAGGAGGCGTCCCCTACCTTCCGCGGTGTTGTAGTCCCAGTTGGGGCGGTTCAAGGGGAAAGCCTCATCCATGAGGTTAGGGAGGGCAGTGGGTGTGCCGTCCTCTCCTAGAACACTTTTTCTCGCCTCCATGAGGATTCTTTCTCTTTCTTCTGTGGTGAAAAGAACCTGCAAAAGCTGCTGACAATCATCCCAAGTGGGTTGATGGGAGAACATAAGTGACTCAAGGAGCCCAGTAAGCCCAGAGGGGTTCTCTGAGAAGGGAGGGTGGTTAGTTTTCCAATTATATAAATCAGAAGAGGAAAAAGGCCAGTATTGTAAAGGAATGAGATCATTAGGTCCTGGCGCTGGCCCTCCCACATGTGCTCTAAGTGGCAAGGCAACTGTTGAATCCGGCCCCCCTTCCTCCCCAGGGCTTCGGCCTCGGCGGCTCCGAGTCCCCCCCGCCGGTCCCTGAGCCCCTCTCGCTACTGGTCCCTGTGGTGGGGCAGCTGCAGGTGGCTGCTGGGGCAGGGGGTAAGGGGGAGGTTGGGAGTCCATCCAGAGGAGGTCGTCGATCTCTGGATAAATCTTGGGGGGTGCTGACGGGCTGGACTTTCCGGCTGCATCAGACTGGGCAACCGCGACCGTCAGTTTCGAAGAATTTGGGGTCCAAGGCTTGACCCACGGAGGTGGGAATTGGACGAGATTCTGCCAGGTCACAATGTAGGGGATCTGATCAGGGTGACCCCCTTCCTCCTGAAAAACAATTCGCCTAATGGCAGCGATTAGTGACAAGTCAAAAGCACCTTCTGGTGGCCAGCCCACTCCAAATGTCGGCCACTCGGAGGCACAAAAGGTCTGCCACGGACCCTTTCTGACCTCCACCGACTGGTTGTGAGCTCTGACCTGCACCTCCTTCCAATGCTCCAGAGTTAGAGAAAGGGGAGTGGACACAGATTGTCCCATTTCTAGAATAACAGTAGACACAACAAGAGCGAACATGAGACCAAGACAAAAAAGAAACCAGAAACGGCGGCGACTTTGCGTCGACCACAAGCAACTCAGAGAATCAGATGGCCTTTCTAAGGCCAGCTGATTGAGACCCTCTGCACGAGGTGGGACTCGAACCCACGATCCCGTGACCAAACACGAGGTGGGACTCGAACCCACGGTCTCGCAACAAGGCGCGAGGTGGGACTCGAACCCACGGTCTCGCAACAAGGCGCGAGGTGGGACTCGAACCCACGATCTCGCAACCCCAAATGGTCTCTGGGCCTCCAAAGGGGTCCACCAGGCATCCCAGGTCCTCCCCTGTTCCTCCTGGCACGTCTCCCAGGGCGAACGGACGGTGGACACCTGGACACGTCTATCCTTATCCACCCCGCGTTCCCTCTCAGAGCGCGGTCTCACTGAGCGTCCGCAAAACCAAAACTGCGATCGCACCAAACTTAGAAACAGAACACAGACACCAGACCAAAACAGAACAAAGAATCTTACCTTTAAGTGGGTCTAGGACCTCTGGGTGGTCGCGCTGTTTCCCGGCCAATGCACCAAAATGAAAGACCCCCGAAGGGAGACCCTCACTCAAGCCTCGGGACAGCCGCGGACCCAAGAAGACACTGAGACCGTACTTAAAATGTAGAAGGCAAGATTTAATAGAGCAACAGCAAGAAAGCACATGGAACATGGACCAGAGCTCTGGGGTCAAAACTCATGCACCTAGTATGGTGTAGAGGAGAATCGACAACCAGCCAAAATTTTTCATAGGCTTATATAGGAAAACTCAAGGGGGGAGAGCTGGGCAGGGAAAGTACAAGTTTACATAACTAAGGGGTTGTGCCAAGGGACAAGGGGTTCTGCCAAGGGAATCTACGTAACTAAGGGGTCATGTCCTATTATTTGGCAATGTACCCGGTTCATTTTGAGGTTGTTCCAGGAGGCCCTTATCTCAAAAATGTTCTTGGAACAGTCTTGAGTTGGGAGAGTTCGAACTCTAGGGTGAGGAGTTCAGGAATGCATTCTGGGATGAAGAGTTCAGGAGTGTTCCGGGAACAATCTCTAGCTGGGAGGGGTCGGGCTCTGGAGTGAAGAAGAGTTCAGTAAATTTTTATTCTTCACCCTGTCCTGGGCTGCGGTGCCCGGCTCCCACCCCGCACCCGCCATGACCTCTAGCAACATTGCCCAGAAGGCGTGGAGTGGAACCGGGGATACTGGCTTCCCGGCTGGAAGGGAGCCCACCCTTTTGCTCCCCAACCCCACCGTTAGCCTCAGAACCCCCTGAATTCCCCACTAGAACCTCAGGAAAGGGCCAGTGAGACAGTGTGGGTAGCTCGCCCCCTACAGGACAGTGAAATCCTCCAGGGCACTTTAGCAGGACAAGATGTAGGGACAGTTAGATGGGGATGCAATGATAGGAACCATGTTCTGTCTGTGCTCCTTCTCACAGCCTTAAGAAGCCAGGGATAAAGGGTAAAGGTACGTGTTTTGCATAGGGAGTTGACCATGGTACAAGCCGAATGGGAATTCAAACCCATGACCTTCGACTTGGAAGAATACTCCAACCCCTATTAAGCATCCTGTTCCCTAATCTTGTACAATTAGGGACACTCCCAGTTACCTGAAGACAGTTTTAGGGTGCTAGGCCAGGCTTCACCCTGAGAAAATCATAGAATGCACTGATGTGCTGTGGGAAGTGGGGGATACCCAAGAGAAACAGAGGTACACATGGTTCTCAGAGAGTACTCCAACCCACAGCTGACTGATCACAGACACAATTGGGCCAATAAATCATCTGAATTAGGACATTTTCATCTATATCTCATTCAGAAATTCTCAGCTGTATTTTAAAAACCCAGAGTTTCTGAAGACACTAGTCAAAAATCACACCCTCTAACTCCCCGAGGCAAGAGGCATGGTTACTGCTGCTGCCAACAATACAGCCTAGAGAAACTTTACAAAAACCTAATGTGGGTCTGAAAAGAAGGGAATGTGAGGGACATTATAAGCCCAACATGGGAAATAAAAGTGGTCTCCTGCTGCCATAGGACAGTAAAGCAGTCCATCTTCTTAAGGCTCCCATGTACAAATATACTGTATGAGGTAGCAGCTGAGGTCAGACATTATGTATGGCTTCTGGTATTTTACCAGCACTGCCTGTGAATAAGTTCAGCCTTCAAAAATAGCTGTGACAGTGGGTAGCTTTTATTCCGGCGCAAGGCAATAAACTGCAATCCCAAAACTCTGCAACTCTCTGCCACTTTCCACCGTTGTGAACATCCTTCCATTTAGTGTCTCAGGGACACACCTATCTCAGCATGTATAACTTGAGGGTATTGTGTTATAGTACAGGCTCTCCTTCACAAGGGAATTTTCTGATCCCTCTGCCTCTCTTCCCACCTATAAGTCCTTTTGTTCTTCTCTGAAATTGAGGGATATTCCCTGTGACTTTTCAAGGTTTTATTTTTGGAGACATGGTCTCTGTGATGAGTTGGGAAGTTAAGAGAAATAGCGTTTTTCCTTGACATAATATAGTACCAGTCAAACTAATCAATGTGTCTAACACACACACACACAGACACATAGACACACAGACACACAAACACACACACACAGAGACACACACACAGACACACACACACAGACACACAGACACACACACAGACACACACACAGACACACACACACACACACCACACACACGGACATACACATAGACATATACACACACATACAAATACAGGGACACACATACACACACAGACACAGACACACACATAGACACAGACACACACATACACAGAGACACACACACACAGAGACAAACACAAAGGGATACACACACAAACAGAGACACACACACAGAGACATGAACATAATTTAAGGTTTACATGTTGAACAGGAATCAAGAGAACACTACCCACTCTTTTGTATGTGGTACTGAGGACTGAATCCAAGGCCTTGAACCTATAGGCAAGTGCTCGAACACAGAGTTACTACCCCAGCCCTCATTTACATATTTTTAATGCATCAAGAAAAGAAGATGCTGATATTACCATTAGAGACATGGACACCACTAAGTTTATTTTAAAAAATATCTGAAATATCTATTTTTTTAAAATAATTCTTGTTGGGCATGGTGTCACATCCCTTTAACCCTAGCACTCCGGAGTCAGAGAGAGGTTGGTCTCTATGAGTTTAAGGACAGCCAAGTCTACAGAAGTAACTTCCAGGATAGCCAGGGCTCTATACAAAGAAACCCTGACTCAAAAAATATATAATAATTCTCAAGGATAAAATTGTCCTAAAACTGAATTAAAGCAATATACAATTTCACTTATCCCATACCATACAAACATTTATGTTTTGCTGTAAAATATAAATGCCTTTGATCACACAGTATTGTTTTAGACCTCACTAGGGGCTGGTTTGAAATACATACCATGTAAAACTATGTTACTTTTAAAGTCTGAGAAATTATGAATCCACATATATTTGAGCCTATATTTTTCATATAAAAGACTATTATTTTTTCCCTTGGGTGTACTGGTCTGTTTCTGTTGCTATAATATACCTGAGGTTGAAATTTTTGAAGAAGAGGAGGTTGGCTAGGATGTTGCCCAAATGGTGCATTGTTAGTGCTTATCTGAAGTATATAGAGCCTGTGGGTTCATCTCTACACCAGGAGAAAATAAGAACAGCAAGAGGAGTGGAGAGGGGAGGAAGTTAGCTAGTGGTTTTTGAAGCTGCCCTGGTTAGTTTTGTCAACTGGACACAAACCTAGATATAACTGGAAGGAGAATCTCAGTCAAGGAATTGTTTCCATCAGATTGGGATTCAGACATGTCTGTATGACATTTTCATGATTATTAATTGGTGTAGATGGCCCAGTCCACTGTGGGTGGCACAATTCCTAGGCAGGTGAGCTTGGCCTGTGTAAGAAAGAGGCTAAGTAGATCAAGCAAGGCAAGCCAGTAAGCACCATTCCTCCAAGGTCTCTGCTTCAGCTCCTGCCTCCAGTTCCTGCCTTGGCTTTCCTGAATGATGGTCTATAACCTGTAGTCCAGTTAAACCCTTTCCTTCCTCGAGTTCATTTTAATCAGTGTTTTATCACAGCACAGAAAACAAACTAGTACAGAGGTGTACAGTCTAAGATCAAGCAGCCCATTCCATGTAGCTTCACGTAGGTGGAAGCATAATGTTGACATTATTTACTTGTAAGATTGTTCACAGGCTGGAAGCCAGAAAAACAGACATCAAACTTCCTACTTTAGAACTCGCTTTAATGAGAACTATTGGAGGTTCCCAAGAAAACTCCCTTAATTGCTTCCAAGGATAGTACCCTCAGTGCCCTAACTCCTCCTAGTCCCCACCTGAGCCCCACCATGACACCAAGGTCTAGGCTGCAATACGAGGACCATTAGGGGACAAACCACATCAGAGCAGTAGCAGAGAGAGAAAGGGTTTGTTATCCCAGAAGTTGGGATAAGCAAGAACTATGCATAAATTCATACAAGTTCATTTCAGATCAGTTTTATTTTGTTTTGTTTTTGTTTTTGTTTTTTCTTTGAGACAGGGTTTCTCTGTGTAGCCCTGGCTGTCCAGAAACTCACTTTGTAGACCAGGCTGACCTCAAACTCAGAAATCTGCCTGCCCCTGCCTCTTGAGTGCTGGGATTAAAGGCATGTGCCACCATGCCCAGCACTTCAGATCAGTTTTACCACTGAGAGTTATTTTTAAAATCTAGACCTTTGCCAGGTGTGGTGGCCATACCTTTAATCCCAGGACTCTGAAGAAAGAAACAGGCAGATCTCTCTTAGGCTGTGGCTAACCTGGGCTGCACATTGAGACTCTCTCTCAGACAAGTGGATTCTTTTTGAGACTTTGAAGAGCTAAAAAGGTCTGGATAAAGACTTGTAGACCTCTGAAGACATCATCAGCATCCTCTCAACAGTGCTTCTGGGAGATAATGGAAGCTAGCAGACAGGCCTTTGTTGGGCAAGTGTTACTAGATCCTTTCAGGGAAGAGAATACTGGAAGTCTGACTTCTATCCTCTCTCTGATTCCCCTCTGTCATGCTGTGAGCATCTCCCCTCCCCTGCATTCTTCCACCATGATGTCTTGCCCTACCTACAGTCCCCAAACCAGCAAGACCAAAAGACAGAAATCTCTAATCCTGTGAGCCAACATAAGCTTCATCCTTTACTCAATTCAGCTAAGGAAACCAAAGGAAGAAGGATAGAAAAGCTCATGCCTGGTGCCCAGTAAGATTGGCTAACAGCCCCTTTTCCAGAGGAATGTTCTGCCTCTAGTTATTCCCAAGAACCTGAGATTTCTCACTGTCTAGCCAAGGGAAAAGGTAATGTTCTCAGCTCCGGAATTTTCTGGAGGTTTGGCTGGTTTAACACAGACATTTCCAGTTTGCTTGCAGTTAACTTGTAAATGATTACTCTTGGAATGAACAGATCTGAGCCTTAAAGGAACTTTGTGGTAAACAATGCAATAAAATAGGGACACCCACAAGTACCTGTGATGTGAACAGGGAAATGTCACTGGGACTTTCTCCTCCACCTCATAGAGTACTTACCCCCAGATAATGTTGTGAAAGCAAGCCATTTACACCCCAAGGTGAGAGAAGCCACATGTATGGGTCACTCACCTCACGGTTTGTGCTTTGGGGACAGAGGCAGAGGAGGATTTGGCAGCACACAGTTATAACACAGATGGAAACTTAGAGCTGGGGGTCAATTTTTTGCTGCTGTGCCCAAAGACCAGAGAGGGTGTCAGATCCCCTTGAACTTGGGTTACAGATAGTTGTGTTTTTTTTTTCCGAGACAGGGTTTCTCTGTATAGCCCTGGCTGTCCTGGAACTCACTCTGTAGACCAGGCTGGCCTCCATCTCAGAAATGCACCTGCCCTTGCCTCCCAAGTGTCCCAGTGGTGGCATGTGCCACCCCTGCCTGGCCAGATAGTTGTAAGCCACCATGTGAGTGCTAGGAGGAGCAAAATAACTTTTAACTGCCAAGTCATCTATTTCCACCCTACCCCTATCTTTAAAACACACTCACAGGCATGCACACACATGTCCAAGTGCACACATACACATGCACACACACATGCACAAGTGCACACATATACATGCGCACATACACACACATTTTAAGGTTCTTGTCATTATTGTATGTGGCTGTTTTGCTTTCATGTATATCTGTGCACCACATGCATGCAGTGCTCTCAGAGACCAGAGAGGGCATCACATTCCCTGGAACTGGAATGACAGATATTTGTAAACTTCTGTGCTGGGCGTTGAACCTGCTCTCAACCTCTGAATCATCCCCCCATTAAAAGGTGTTCTTCCACTGAGGTATGCCCTAGATGTGCTCATGTCTACACCACAAGTCTCTGCTCTAGTGTTCACAATCCCATTATCCATGTTTTGTGTTTGTTTCTGCAAAGAAAGAAATACCTTAGGAAGCTCATCCTTGGGCCCAGACACTTGTGTTTGTTCTTATTTTTTGAGACAGGGTCTACTTTGTAGCCTGGATAGCCTGGAATTTTCTTGTAGACCAGGCGGGCTTCAAACTCACAGAGACTGGTCTGCCTCTACATTCCTGAGTTCTGGGATTAGAAGTAAGTGCCACCATGCCCAGTTTAGGCCTCAACATTTGAAAATGTGTGTATTCTGGGTCACCTTTATGACTGACTTTAGAAAATGAATGACAAACAGATCAATCCTCAGCTTATTTTACAGAACAGTACACAAAGACTGTTCATTTTGTCATTTTAATAAAGTCTGTAGACTCTCTGTGCAGAAATAAAGTAGACATTCCTAGATAAAGGAGCCTTAAACTGGAATCTGTGGGGGCTAGTCAGGTGAGCTCTGCCACACAGTCAGGAAAGCTGGGTTTGGGAACTTGTGTATGTGGTAGAAATACTACATGGTGGTATGTCACTGTGCATCTCTTCCCAGTTCCATAGTCTGGCAGCTTGAAATTGCTTCGTAGGAGTATTTACACCAGAGAAATGGGCAGCCGCTGATCATGACTGGACTTCTTGTTTAACTGATTGTCTAAGCCAAACAAGGCAGGGGAGTGTTGTGACTTTGTTGAGGATTATATTCACAGGCAGGCACATCTGAGCCACCGCGTTGTGAGTAGCAAAGATGTTTCTGGCAAAAACGCTGCCAATCCTCTCTGTTATAGCAAGGAGGCCACAGGTGTCATGGGCAGATGAAGTTACACCAGACATTTTTACCAGCATTGCTTGCTCATTAACATAAACAAATGCCAACTGACATTGATGTCGGAAAGAGACTCATCTGTCAATGACAGCAGCTACTTATTTGCTGACTGAGCTGGATAATAAGCATTTCTTTTACGTCTTATTTTGTCCAGGCATGGTTAAACTGCTGACTGGGTATTGATGTAAGCACTTGGCAAAAATCAATGGAAGCATGTATGAGAATCAATTATCTACATGGGCTTCACTAGAGAGTAGCAGATAACTCTGAATCCTTTGCAGGCTGTGTGCTGTCCAGTCTGTAAGTCAGCAAACATAAAATAAGTGTATTTATGGATATACACACATGTGGGGAGCCGCCCTCACATTTGCCGTTACAAGATAGCGCTGACATCCTGTGTTCTAAGTGGTAAACAAATAATCTACGCATGTGCCAAGGTTGTTTTCCACTCCATGTGCTCTGCCTTCCCCTTGAGGATAACTCGGCCAATGGGCTGCAGCCAATCAGGGAGCGACACGTCCTAGGCGGAGGATAATTCTCCTTAAAAGGGACGGGGTTTTGCCATTTTCTCTCTTGCTCCTGAAGAAGTAAGCAATAAAGCCTTTGCCGCAGAAGATTCCGGTTTGTTGCATCTTTCTTGCCGGTCGAGTGGGACGCAATACACACACATCTATTTTCAGAGACTAGCCTTTCAGTATTTACCAGTCCACTTTGAATACAATTCTATCTTTCCTGCCAATAGGCAGAGCAGTGGCCCTCCCAACTCTGATTCATGCTCCTGGAATTAAATATGTATAGGATTAAAGCCCTGATATGCTGAAATGCAAGTAAAGGCAACTAGTGTTAAAAATATTATTTGTGTTTCAGCAATTAAGGAAATGCTATTTGTTGTTTTTAAGCACTTAGAATAATACAAACAAGTGCCAGCGAAGGGTGGGGTTTGTTTTCATGGGAAAG
Organism: Mus musculus; assembly: GCF_000001635.26. Taxonomy (NCBI): domain Eukaryota; kingdom Metazoa; phylum Chordata; class Mammalia; order Rodentia; family Muridae; genus Mus; species Mus musculus. The sequence continues at coordinate 23,650,850 of NC_000078.6, forward strand.
CAAAACAAAACAAAAAAATAAGAGTTTAATTAGCACTCCATATGCAGATAGCTTTTGCTAAAGCTTTTAAAGAGTGCTTGCATACTTTATTTTTTTTCTTAGATCACAGCACTCTCTTCATAGCTGGGTGTGGTGGTGCATGCCTGTGATCCCAGCACCTGTGAGGCTGAGTGGGAAGCTAAGGAATTTGAAGCTACATATTCCGGGCAGCAGAGCTGATTAGAAGCCAGACATAGTAAGATCCTATTTCTAGAAAACAAAACAAAACAAACAAACAAACAAAATATCCCTCTTCAGCGTGTGGATGCATTCATAGGTTTCTCTCCCTCTCCTTTAGATGGGACAGCCATTTCTCCAGTGTTTTCCTATTGTCTATGAAATAAAAGTGAAGCTCTTGATTCTACTCTAGCCCTTCCCCCAACCCTTCTCCCAGCTACCCTCTGACCTCTAAGCACCTCCAAACCCTGCCTGCATGTGTAGGGGCCTTCCACTAAGAATAACTTTGACAGGTTCTGTGGGACTCAGACATGAATGCCTGGGAAACTTTTTTTATTATGCATTTCATAACATGTGCATGGTATATAATATGCTGCATAGCCTTCTAACAGGAACAGATGACCATAGCTGAGTGATTTTTCTCATCAGCCAGGAAAACACTTCCTGAGTCAATGATCTCCAGGCCCTTGGGACTGAACTTGAGCAGCTGTTTCCTTGCCCCTGTTGGTGAAATTGTGCATGTATGCAGTGGACACCCTAGGGATGATCAAGCACACCCCATAATGTCGAGGCCAGGGAGAATCTAGAACCACAACTCCACACCATTACTCACACTCCAACCCGTCACTGTCTCCTCAGAGGTGGCCCGGCTTTACCTCTCTTCCTATGAGAAACTTAATTAATTTTTTTTCTTTCTTTCTTTCTTTCTTTCTTTCTTTCTTTCTTTCTTTCTTTCTTTCTTTCTCTCTCTCTCTCTTTCTCTCTCTCTCTTTCTTTCTTTCTTTCTTTCTTACTCTCTCTATCCTTTCTTCCTTCCTTCCTTCCTTCCTTCCTTTCTTTCTTTCTTTCTTTCCTTCCTTCCTTCTTTCTTCCTTCCTTCCTTCCTTCCTTCCTTCCTTCCTTCCTTTCTTTCTTTCTTTCTTCCTTTCTTTCTTTCTTTCTTTCTTTCTTTCTTTCTTTCTTTCTTACTTTCATTTTTGTTTTTTGAGACAGGGTTTTTGTGTATAACCCTGGCTGTCCTGGAACTCACTTTGCAGACCAGGCTGGCCTCGAACACAGAAATTCACCTGCCTCTGCCTCCTGAGTGCTGGGATTAAAGGCATGTGCCACCATGCCCAGTATGAGAAACTTTCTTGACCACACCATTCATTCACCTGTAGAGAGTTGAGAAGTTGCAGCACTCACCCAAGAGCCCCACACTAAAGCATCTGCAGTACACTAGACCTGCTCAGCAGAGAGTGTCAGCCACAGCCTTGAGACTTCAAGCTGCCCTTCCCCACAGCTCACAGTGCCCCTCTGTGTTTCCCCACTGAGAGCAGCTCTGCTCCTCATTGGCTTCCTGTAGGACAGGCTAGCTAGCTTCTGACCCTGGAACATTGTTGTGAGCTTCCTCATCTTCACACACCTTCATACCTTCGCACAAAATCCTTGGCCTGGAACACTTTCTTTTTCTTGACTGCTTAGGAAGTGTCTTGGTCATCTTTCAGAATCAACCCCAAACATGAGCCTGAGGGTCCAGCTCTTTTCAATTCTTTCTCAGCCTGTCTGGGCAAAATTGGTAGTCTTGGCTACTCTCCTTCCTTGAAGCATTAGACAGAGAATCTGTGAGGCAGCAGAAAAGAAACAGAGCAGAGCACAGCACTAAGGTCTTGATGCATGGGGGCAGCGGGGAGGGACATCGTCTTGGAGACTGGGAAGAGGAAAGGGATGAGAAACTGTCGGAGGTTAGACCAGGAGGGGGATAATGACTGGACTGTAGAAAAAAGAACTATTATTAATAAGAATAATACTAATAGATCTTGGTGCACAGTGAGACGCCTAAAACCCATTTCTCTGCCTGTCTCCAATCTCACTGATATGTGAAGTGATTGGTTTTAGGCCAAAAATTAACAAGGTGAGACCACTCATTTCACTGAACTTACAATACATCTCAACCCCAATCTGTTCTAGAAGCGTCCATTATAGAACGATTTGCACTTATCGCCAAAGCATCTGCTTCTTAATATTTATTTATTTATTTATTTATTTATTTATTTATTTATTTATTATATGTAAGTACACTGTAGTTGTCTTCAGACACTCCAGAAGGTTGTGAGCCACCATGTGGTTGCTGGGATTTGAACTCAGGACCTTTCAAAGAGCAGTTGGCACTCTTAACCACTGAGCCAGCTCACCAGAATCTGCTGCTTGATGCTCACCTCTTTCACTCAGCTTCTGGGAAGCTCTAAAATGGGGCAGACACAGAGTAGGACCTCCATAAATTTCATTTGTCTTTTTGAGACTGGGTCTTTCTATGGACTCCATAACCATTACTAGAAAACTAATTGCATGGCACCACTTAGCTTTTGGAAGGCAGAATGAGAGGCGACATGAAATCCTTACTGAGAAAGCCATTGGTCTGCCATCTGCCAAGACAGAATGGGGTCTTCATCCATGATAGGCTAGGCAAGCTGCTCAAGTAGTCTGGGAAACTTATTTACAGAGGAATGAACATGCTGGTTGGGAGGGTGGTGATTGGACCACCTTGCACTTCCCCACACTGCCCCCAATCAGACACAGTAACTTTCAAGCCTCCTCCTCCTCCATGTTGGAAGCCTAAGGCTAAAGATGACAGCCATGAACACAGTTCCATATGAATAGAGGAACTCCTGCCTCAATCTGTGGTGTGCCAACTGTGGTCTGGAGAGCAGCAGCTGCCTGGGAGCCTGGTAGAAATGCAGAACTCACTCCTACCAAGACTTAGGGAGACCTCGAGCTAACTCGTTTGCACTTAACCTTTGAGAGATGTTTTTCTAGCTTACACAGGGATACACCAAAAACAAGGACTTTGTTTTCTCATCTTGTCAGAAGGGTACAATTTCAAAGCATGTGAACTCTATTGTACTATTGGGATTTAATCTAAGAAAAATCAGAGGTTTGGGTCTCTATCATATGAATGTGTCATTTTGAAGTTGTGTGTATGTGTGTGTTTAGGCTCATGTGTCTCCCAGGTTTTCCTCTAAATTGATGAATAGCTAAGGATAACCTTGAACTCCTGAGCCTCCTGCCTCTACCTCTCATATGTGGGAATACACTCTATGCACAGTTTATTTTGTTCTGGGGTCAGGGTGGGGACAGGGGTGGGCGGAGTTACAACTCAGAGATTTGTGCATGCTGGAGAAGAACTCTATCACTGAGCTACATCTACAGTCCTCCTGTGAGTCCTATTGAGAGAAATAAAATGAGGTGACGTAATAATAACTGGGGCAGGGGCAGGACATCAACAGTGGCAGTCAGAAAAGGCTTCCTAGAGGAAGCAAACTTTGAGCTAAGTCTGAGATGAAGAGAAGAAACAGCTGAGCCTAAGGGGCTGGGGAGAGTCCTCCAAAGGAATGTAGAGAGCCAAGGCCCTGAGGTGGGAACTTGTTAGCTGTGAGAAAGAAGGCCTTACATGGGTTAGAGCCCTGCCTGCAAAGGAAAAAAAAGCCTATCTCATCCTGCCATATTCAGTTATTTGTGGTTGCGACCACAAACCTGGAAGGAGATGAGAGGAAGGGAAAGAAAGCAGGAGACCAAGCAAATTTGTCCAGGTCTCGTTTATTATGCTGAGGTGCCTTCTTTTTAAAGCATACATCTCGGGGAGTAAGGGAGGGGTCGAGGGGGAATTTTACAAAGAACAAAGAAGCGGGCATCTGCTGACATGGGGGGCGAGGTCAGGCACCAGGCAGCGGGCACTCTGCATCTTATCTTCGAAACATAGATCCTTTGACAGCCTTGGGTGTCAGGCTGGACTCAGGCGTAACTCCTGGCCTTGGATGGCATGGGAGTTCAGGAAGAGATAGGGAAGAGGGGACTATAATTCAGCTTTTACAGCCTCAGGTGCCAGGAAGGGAATAGGGAGGAGGGGATGATAACCAGCTCCTAGCAAAGGCCATTTCGCCTAGGGAGATTGTGAAGAGCTTGATTTCTCACGGGATGGTCTCTCACAAAAGCTGGTGCTGCAGACATTGGCAGGCACTGACTGCACAGGGACCTAGAACCTTCTAGAGTGTGGTTTTTCATGTCTGCAACTAACATAACTGTCCTTTCACTTTAAAAAACAAAGAAGACTTGACTCTGGGAAGATGGCTCAGCAGGTAAAGTGGTCACTGCTCCAGCATGGAGACCCCTAACACTCGGGTACAAAATAGGTGTGGTAGCTTTTCATCCCGTTATTGATAGACAGAGGCAGGAGAATCCCAGGGACATACTGCTCAGCACTGTAGCCAATTGGTGAGCGTCAGGTTGAGCAAGAGACCCTGTCTAAGCTTAACAAGACAAGAAGGCAGGGGAGCAATGAAAGGGGATATCCAACAATCCAATGTTAACAGTTCTCCAGAAACTCACACACATGCATACACCACACACTACACTCACTCACCACACACACACACACACACACACACACACACACACACACACACACAAATATTCCTTTGGCTGCTTGAGAAATAATTTCATGGGTTCAGGGTAGAGCCAAAACAGATGGTAAAGCACTTATTAGTGATATAAAGTCAGATTACATCCACCTGTTAAATTAATTACCTTATGTTATTTGTACAAAATGACAGGGTTCATTATCAAATTATACATGGGTGTGCTTTGGCAGCACGAATCAAGGAAGTAAAGGTAGGAGCCACAGTGGGCTCCAGATAAAGGGGGCTCCTCGCAGTGCTGGCCTTGCTGCCTGCTGCTAAGCAAGCAAGCCATGGAGGTGGGCATGGTGATGAGCTACAGGCAGCAGAATGCAAGAATTAGAAGCTTTTGTTGGATGCTGGGTTTTAAGAGTCTATCAGAGCTCTAGAAGAGTCCCTCCTGACCAAGCACTAACTTTTCATTGGATTCTTAATTCTCATCAAGTGTCTCCTCCAAGACCAATATGGGACTTCCTAAAAGCTTTGCTGAAAAATAGCTGGCACAGTCAACTGCATGTTAATCCATGACTAATTAATTAATCACTAATTAATTACTCACTAATTAAGAAAATGCCCTACAAACTTGCCTACAGGTTATATAAAGTATATGATTTGGATAGCTAGAGAATACATATCTGGAGATATACATATACAGAGATATGAAAATGTGTGTATATCCATCTACAAATATTATCGCAATCAAAATCATAAATCAAATGGGTTGGGTTATAGCCTAAAAAAATTTAGGAATGACTGAAAATTCAAATTAAAGCTCAGTGGAAACAGTAGACTATTTTGCATGCAACAACCCCTGTGTCTTAGTTAGGGTTCCTGTTGCTGAGACAAAACACCATGACCAAAGCCGGTGATGGTACACACCTTTCATCCAGCACATGGAAGGCAGAGGCAGGCAGATTTCTGAGTTTGAGGTAAGCTTTGTTTACAGAGGGAGTTCTGGGGTTGCTGGGCCTACATGGAGAAACTGGTCTCTGTCTCCAAAACCAAACAAAACAACCCCGAACAAACCAAAGAACAAAAGCAAATTGGGAAGGAAAGGAAAGGGTTAATTCCATCTTTTGCTTCCACCTGTCACTGTTCCTTATTACAGGAAGTAGGGGCAGGAACTCAGGGCAGGTACTGAAGCAGAGGCCAGTGAGAAGGGCTACTTCCTGGCTTGTTCCTCATGAGTTGCTCGACCTGCTTATACATTCCAGGACCACCTGCCCAGAGGTGCCCAAATGGGTAGGGCCTAACCCTAATAGTCACTAATTAAGAAAATGCCCTACAGTCTTGCCTACAGGTCAGTTTTGTGGAGGCATTTCTTAAAAATTATGGTTCACTCTTCCAGCTTGTGCCAAGTTCATATATGAAAAGAGATAGATGAATAAATAAATACATTTACCCAGGAAACCCTGGTTTCATCCCCAATACCACAAAATAGGAAAGTAGATAATGGTTGACAAATATAGATTATAGATGATAGTGGTGAATAATAGAAGACAGTTTACCAGATAGATAGATTGATAGATAAATTATAGATAGATAGATAGATAGATAGATAGATAGATAGATAGATAGATAGATAGATAGATGATAGATAGATAGATAGATAGATAGATAGATAGATAGATAGATAGATAGATAGATAGATAGATAGAGAAGATGATAGAAAATAATGATTCAGGTGATAGGTAAAAGACAATAGAAGAGAGATAGATGACAGATACGATACTATCTATAGATGATAGGGAATAATAAGGTACATGACCGGCAGATGAAGAGGTAAGAAAAGAGAAGACAGAGCTAGGTAGATAACAAAGACAATAGATAAATAAAGTAGCCGAGCATGATAGCCTGATTCTTTAACCACAGTACTCAGGGGCCAGAGTCAATAGGGTGTTTCTGAGTTCAAAGCCAGCCTGATCTAAATAAGGAGTGCTAGGATAGGTAGGGCTATTCAGAGAAAGCTTGTTTTGAAAATCTAAAAATAAAACAAAACCAAAATGCAGATGAAATAGATGACAGGTCTAGATCATAGAAGAAGATGTCACAGAGATTGACTGTCATACAGGAGATCTGTAGTTAATGGAGACACATACTAGAAGATAAATTTAGCTGGATAAATAGATGAAGATAGAACAAATATAAGGGAAGGTCTGGTAAGGGAGCATGGGAATTGTTAGACCACAGAATGAGAGGACAGCCTAGTTGGAACTGGGCAAGCATTCCACATTTCTCCTTTCATTAGGACAGCAGTCATATTAGTTACTTCCTATTGCTGAGAAAAAGCCCCACCATGACCAGCAGTTGAGAGCTCATGTCTATCTTTTTTCTTCACTTTTCCACAATAGTTTTCTTTTTTTTTTAAAGAAAATATTTGTTTTCATTCTAGTGCACTGGTATTTCACCTGCATGAATGTCTGTGTTAGGATGTTCGATCTCCTTGAGCTAGAGTTACAGACAGTTGTGAACTGCCATGTGGGTGCTCACCTCAGGATTCGTTCCATCAACAGCAGCCCCACGTTATTTCAGAAGTATTACCCAAGGATGGGCTATGAACTCCAACACACAGAATACTCCAGCAAAACCTCCCCTCTCCACCTGTTCAGAATGCTGTGTCTTTTCTCATGGCCAGCCTAGGCCTCTCCACTCCTGGGTTGCCATAGGTACAGTCCTCAGCATCTTTTCTCACCTACTGGGGCTATGGTTACAATGACCATGGTCCAAGCCATGGTCATCTCTTTGGATGTGATCCCGTGCCAGAGCTGTCATGCTGCTGAATTAAAATTCCTCTCCACATGTGTGCTAGGCTTTGAACTCAAGTCATGCTTGCCCAATAAGTACACTTGCCCTGACCTCATTTTCCAAATCTAGATTCTGGGAGGCCTTATTTAGACCTTTAAAATTAGTCTTCAGGAGAGGAGCTCAGGTAGCTTGTATGCTTAATAGGATTTCCATGATTTTCCATCAAACAAAATTCAGAAGCTTTATGTGGCAGTTAGGTGGAGAAGCTCAATGCCAAAGTGTTGGGAATTTCTTTATGAGTGTAGGCAGGCAGGGGGTCATTCTTGGAGGTAGGTGAGCAGTGAGCCCATTCCAGAGCCCACAATCCAGCAAACCTCTGAGGATCCGTCTACAAAATGACTCGAGAATAAACATGGCCAAAGGGTAGGGACAAACACTTGCCACAAAGCCTGGTGACCTAAGTTCAGCTCTCAGAACCAACGTGGTAGAAGAGAGAACCAAGTCCTGCAGAGTGCCCTCTGATTTCCACATTAGTGTATGCTCACACAAATATAACGAGAGTTATTTCTAAGACCAAAAGTGTTCCCAGTGGAGCTGAAAGTGGATAATATCCATGCTTGGATCACTCCTTTGCTCTCCTGGTATGTGTTTGAGGCAGAGGGATTTGCTTGTAGGATTCTGAGCTACCTGTAAGTGGAAGCAATGCCCAAATCACAGAGGGGACCTAGTCCCTACAGACTGTTTTCTCAGTGCAGTGGAATTCCTAGTGTCTGATGCCCTGTGGGGGGCTTTCTTTGGAAAAAGCTTATAGATTGTTTTCCTGAGTCTTTTTGATTTGCTTGGAAAACTAACTCTAGCAGCCTGAGGGTTGGGCATAATCCCCCAGACAGCAGTGGGGAGCCAGGCACTTTGCCCCCAAACTTTCCCTTTTCTGTTAGTGCTTAAAAAACAGGGTTACATTCTGGTTCTGTTTGTTCCAGTACTCCTCTCCTCTCTCTCCTGACCTCTCCCACTCAGCTTGGGCTTCACAGCCAATGCTGATCTCACTGGCTGACTCTGCATTGCATTTTGGTGAGTCCCACTTACTAGTGCCAAGAAGTGAACGCAGAAGCAGCTAGCTCCTGTCCTGGTCAAAGTTTTCTAGGGGCTCCCAGCCTCCCCAGGGGCATGCCCTGAACCCTCCCCTAGGTAGAACCCCTGAGTGTAGCAAAGAAGGCCCCTGCATGGGCCAGACCTGTAGAAATGTCTAGTTAGGCAGACTCTCTGGGTCCCTCTCAGTAATTAGCTGGAGATGGAAGCCCAGCAAGGCCAAGACCAAGGGATTTGACAGCAGGGTTGCCAGCTGATCAATGTGGTCCTTGTCCCTTGTTCCAAAAAAGATGACACAGTGATCTAGCCTAAATCTTTTAGGAACAAGCAGCATCCCTGGAAGATGCTACTCACTACTGTGAACCAGGAAGAGCACTGATGGCAAGCCAGGAGTAACCTCCATCCTTCATGTCTCAGGGGACACATAGCCCATATAAGCAGGCTTCTTTCTTGTCTGAAATCTGATCCTACAGATCCTGTCCTGGCTAGTTTTATGTCAACTTAACCCAAGCTAGAGTCATCTGAGAGGAGAAATCTAGATTTAGAAAAATGCTTCCATAAGATCCAGCTGTAAGGCATTTTCTTTTTCTTTTTCTTTTTCTTCTTTTTTTTTTTTTTTTGGTTTTTTTGAGACAGGGTTTCTCTGTGTAGCCCTGGCTGTCCTGGAACTCACTCTGTAGACCAGGCTGGCCTCGAACTCAGAAATCTGCCTGCCTCTGTCTCCCGAGTGCTGGGATTAAAGGCGTGTGCCACCACGCCCGGTTTGTAAAGCATTTTCTTAAGGAAGAAATTAAGGCAATTTCATAATTAGGTGGGGGAGGGCCCAGCCAATTGAGGGTGCTGTCATCTCTGGGCTGGTGGTCCTGGGTTCTATAAGAAAGCAGGCTGAGCAAGCCAGGAGGAGCAAACCAATAACTAGCACTCTCTCCTTCATGAACTCTGCATCAGCTCCTGCCTCCAGGTTTCTCCCTGCTCAAGTTCCTGTTCTGACTTCCTTTGATGATGAACTGTGAGGTGGAAGCCTAAGCCAAATAAGCCCTTTTCTCTGCCAAGATGCTTTGGTCATGCTGTTTCATCACAGTAATGGTACCCCTGACTTCAACAGGTCCCTTGTCAGATTAACTACTTGGGGCAGTAAAACATGCTCACTTTCACGGAGGTCCCAGTGGCTGCCAACCCACAGGGAGTGGACGCTTCTCTTGCCCAGGGTTCACTGTCTTTGTTCTTCTCCCTCTAATTATCTAAGCAGAAGCTTCACCACCACTTTCCAGGCTCTTCCTCTTCAACTAATGACAATCAGTTGGCAACGAATCCACGTGTCATAGGATTGGATATTTCAGTTTATTATCCACGGGCACTGTGGTCCTGAGCCCTCATTTCCCACTGTGCCCTTATCCATTTAGGTCTCTCCTCATCTGCAAGTATTATTTTATAATAAATCTTCCCATCTCTGGGTTAATTAACTTTCCAATTACCCTCTTTACTGGGTGCCAGACTCTTTCCCATACTGATCCTTCTAAAAAGCAAATGCAGTTTTAAGTGGCTCAATATCTTCCAGGGTCTCCCTACAGTCTACGAATAAACCCTAAATTCTTCAATATGCTCTAAGAGATCCTTCATGGCCCAGAATGCCTGACTGTACTGCCTCACTTCTCCTCCAACCTTTCTTGTACCCAGAGATTGAACCATAATCTATTGACTCAGGCATTTCCTCATTAACTTCCTGCTTTATTTTTTTAAGGTGTATCTATATATTGTATGTATATGAGTACCATGTAGCTGTCTTCAGACACACTAAAAGAGAGCATCAGACCCCATTACAGATGATTGTGAGCCACCTTGTGGTTGCTGGAAATTGAACTCAGGACCCCTGGAAGAGCAGTCAGTGCTTTTAACCACTGAACCATCTCTCCATCCCCAGTTCCTGCTTTATTTATCATTACAGAATTAGTGTTTGGGAAGGGGGGGAAGGAGCATACATATAAGGGAGTGTGCATTAGCCCTAGCATGAGGCCAGAGGTCAACTTTCAGGAATTGGTTGCTATCTTCACATGATTTAGGTCACAGGATCAAACTCCTGTTGTCTGCTCATGGAAAGTCACCAAACCACTTCAAGAAGTTTTGCATTTTCAAAGTATCTCCCTGATTGGAAATGAAAGAACATTTTGAAATCCAGGCATAATGGTACATGTCTTGAATCCCAGCAAATGAGAAGCAGAGGCAGGTAGATCTCTGTGAGTTTGAGGCCAGCCTGATCTCCATAGTGAGTTCCAGGTCAGCCAGGGCTACATAGTGAGACTCTGTCTCGAGAAAACAAAATCCAAAACAAATGCCTTGACCCAGATTACCACATGGTCTTCTGTGCTTAACAGAAACCAACCAACCTTTCATCCACTAGGGCTGACTTCCACTTCAGTCTACCTGATGAATTCATTCCCACAGTTCAAAACTCAGCTTGCAAGCTTTAAAATTCAAGAGCACTCCTTCCCTTCTTCCCTTGCCATGTTGAGCATATCTTCAACATTACCCATGGTGCCTTGTTCTGTTATAGCATGTGGTAGTTTAGATGTGAAATGTCTGCCAAAGACCCAAGTTTTGAGAATTGTTCCTCTAGTTGTGGCCTGAGGAAGAAAGTTAGGTCATTGGGAGCATGCCTTTGAGGCTCTTTTGGGACCTTGCTCCTCTTCCCCTCCCTGCTTCTCTGCCATGGTAAAACTGATACATGCTGCTACCATGATGCACTAAGTTGCTAGATGCCCAAAGCTACAGGGCCAAGCAACCATGGACAGAAACCATGAGCCAAAACCTAACTTTTTCCTCCTAAATTGATTCTTTCATTTTGTCACAGTGATGTATAAGTGAGTGACACAGCACTTTCCACTCACAGGTCTGTCTTTGTCACTAGATGAGTTTGCAGCAGATCAGGTATATAATCCTTTCAGCTTTATGTCCCTAAAACCCAGCACTTGATTTAATTGTATCCTTTGAGTGGATACATTTATACTGGTGTGTGTGTGTGTGTGTGTGTGTGTGTGTGTGTGTGTGTGTGTGTGTGTGTGTGTGTGTGTGTGTGGTGAGAGTACAGAAAGGTCCTCCTTTGAATCATAGAAAATGCCTTTATTCACTGTCTTTCACTACTGGAGGACCCTGTCCATCTAAGACCCAAAAATCTTGTAAGGGATAGGTGGACCCTGTGTGTTGCTAATATTCCACAAACAGCCTTCTAGAGGAACGGGAAAGAGGGCTTATTTTTATTGATTTGGTTAGGTTTGGCTGTTGCTGTTGTTGTCCTAGGGAGTCAAACGGGGGGTCTTAAGCTTTCCAGACAAGCACTCTGCCATTGAGCTGTTCCTTAGTCCAAGGAAGGGGGGTTTTGAGCATTCTTCCAATATTGCATGATTTGAAATAGAAGTCTCTTGAAGACAGACCTACATGGGAGGTGTAAACTCACAGTAGGCTTCAGTGAAGCAGGGCAGAAGGCCATGCAGACTGTGTGACATGGAACTATGGGGAGGAAGGGTTTCCTTGTCCTTCACAGTTGGCAAGATCGACCTGCAGATTTCCTGGGCTCATGGCCTATGGGTGACATTGGAAATAAGAGAAATAGGTAACTTCCCCATGATGAAAACAGCTCCCCACTGACCAGACATAGTAAAGCTTGTGAGGTTTGAAAACCAGAAGGGGTGTTTCAGTGAGAAGCTTGACTGAATTTGTGACTAAATCTTGTCAGTCTTTAATTGAGATTAATCAGTTTAGGAAGAAGCACGTTGGGACTCGAACTCGGAATGCACATAACATCTTTGCTGAAATGGTAAGCTGATTTCTATGTACGAATCCTTGAAAACTTAGATTCACTCATTCTTTCATTCATTTCTTCATTCATCCACTCAACATGTTCATGAAGGACCGCTTTTCTAATATTTTTATTTCATTTAACACTTTAAAAATTATTATTTTGTCACTTTTATCATTATTAATCTGTTTGTATCACACACATATCACACTAGGCATGCAAAAGTCAGGGGACCATTTTCTTTTCTTTTTTCAAAAAATTTTTTATTTTTAAAGTTTTATCTATTTATTATTTATGTGTACACTGTTGCTGTATTCAGACACACCAGAAGGGTGCATCAGATCCAATTACAGATGGTTGTGAGCCACCATGTGGTTGCTAGGAAGTAATCTCAGGACCTCTGGAAGAGTAGTCTCTGCTCTTAACCACTGAGCCATCTCTCCAGCCCCATCTGAGGACCATTTTCAAGAGTAAGTTTTCTCCTTCTACTGTGGGTTCCAGGGATTGAACTCAAGATGTCAGAAATGCCTGTGGGCACTGTTACCTACTGAGCCATGTTTCTGGTCCAAGCATCACTTTTGTGCCCAGCAATGACTCTGCACAGTTAATTCTCACAAAGCCTTTTTAGTGCATCTATTATAATCGCCACTGTGCTACTTACAAAGCTAAATAAGTGTGCTTAGTTTAGGACATAATGTAGGGTTTCAGTCTGGGTCCTCTCCCTTTAAGAACTGAGGCATGTCAGGAAATACCAATGACCTGCAATAGAAGGTCCTATCCTGGAACTCACTATATAGACTAGGCTGGCCTCGAACTCACAGAACTCTGCCTGCTTCTGCCTCCCAAAGTGCTGGAATGAAATTTTATGCCACTATTTACTTTGATTTTTTTTTAATTTTTGATTATGTGTGTGCATGTGTTTGTGTGTCTCTGTGTCTATGTGTGTGTGTGGGCTCACCCGCAGGTAAGTTCATGAGTGTGCTTTCCCATAGAAGCCAGAAGCCAGAGTGTGATCCCCTGGTTGCAATCCCCAGTTGGGAATGCTGGGAACTGAACCCAAATGTTCTGAAGGGGCAGTAGATCTTAATTGCTGAGTCATCTCTCATTAATCATTGATTCATCTCCCTGGCTCCAGGAAGAACCTTCCAGACTGGCAACATGTGAGGCAGCTTCTTGGCACTGACAGAATTTGGAGATGCACAAAAGAGGATGAGATCACAGAGCAAATGATTGCATGCAACTCTGGTTCTCGAGCTCTATCATCCTGGAAGGATGCAAACATCAGGAGGTGTTGAAAACAGAAGGGTGGAAGGACTGAGTTATGCAAGCCTCTGCCCCTGGCACTAACCTTTGAAATGTCATAGCCTCTGCTCCAGTGATCTAAAATTTAAGAGGCTAAGAAGGGGCTCTATGCCATTCAAGCACACATAAGGTAGGAGGGCTTCAAATTAGCAGAACAACCTCCAGATTGTTCTCTGTGTTCGATTTTATCTTCCTAGGCAATAAAACGTGAAGCACATTGTTTGGCAGCAAGGAGAAAGGCAGACTGTGGGCTTTTCCTAATTCTTTGGAGTTTTATAGCATGTCAGTTATTATAGCTCTGCTTACCACAGAGCCTGTGTCTCTGGAGCTGGAGCAGGCTGTGGATGTAAAAGGAAGTGTGGTCAGAACAGTAAAGCTCATGGTGGAGGGAGTGCTTGGTATCCAGGCTCTTAACTCTTTCAAGATCTGTTCAGCAAACAACTGCATGTCTGACTGACTGGGGTTAGAGCTCACTCAGTCCTGGCTTCAAGTCCCAGCACTGCACAATGTGGGTGTGGGGATGGTACAGGCTTATTATGACAGCCCTTGGAGGGTGGAGGCAAGGTCAAAGTTCAAGGCCATTTCCCTCCTTGCAGCAAGTTGGAGGTCAGCCATAGTTATATTGAGATCCTATTATTATAAACAAACAAATATAGAATACAGTTTGTATCTACATTACATACCAGGACTCCCCTGGGAAACACTCCCTAGTCATTAGGGATCTATTTTACATGAAACCTGTTACCCTAGGCTCTCTACTGTTATGGATGCTTTAGTGTGGTCTATGGTGTTCATGTCTATGGTTTGCTACCATTCAAATTTATTATGCTTTCAAAAGATCTTGGTAGATGGGATTGCTTTCAATCTTATAATTTCATAGCTATCTTTTGAATAGAGTTTAGCATCTATAAAATAATTATACTAAGCAGCCTGATGATTATTCATTCATGATAAACATCTGCTTACAAGGATCAGTTCTTGTATAGAGTAATGGTAAGTTTTCCATGTCTGAAATATAAGTTTTCAGAAAAAAAAAGATGGAATTATTGGATGAGAAAAGTTTTTAGTGCTAAAACACTGGTGTCCAAACCTCTGTCTTCAGGCTTACCAAAGTGCTGGACTCAGAGATGAAGAACAGTTGGCATGAGAAGTAGAAAGGAACCTTCAGAGGATAGACCTGGGTCCTTCAGTCCTACACCTGTTGCTGCTACAGTGAATGGAGCTGATCTCTGACCCAAACCCAGAGGACTGAATCCTAAGGACTAAGATAAATAGCAGGAATCATGGTTTTGGAATGCTGGCCAGCGGGCCTTTAGCAGGTGAACATTGTTGTAGAACACAGCCCTCTGACCAAAACAGACATCATCTTTATCATGCATTCTCCCTCATCAACCATGCATTCTCTCAAGAGACCATCAGAAGCAACCTGTGGAATGCTGACCTTCCTCAGAAAAGGAGTCCCTGGATCCTTAGGTGAGACTCCAGCTTCTCCTTGCAGGCATTTAATTCAATTCTGCCCTAATTGTACTTAGTTTGGGGCTTAGGGATTACTAAAGCACAATGGTTTTGAGGGGATGTAGTTAGATGGGATGTATCAAATGTGCTGAGTGAAGAGTTTCCAGTGTGCCTTCTTAGGGTTCACCCATGTACCTGCTTGCAACTCTTCACCCCAACACTGTAAGGAAATAGTTTGCTTAGTTCGTTTTCTATTGGTAGGATAGACTGCCGTTAACAGAAGTGACTTGGGGTAGAAAGGGTTTATTTCATCTTACAGCTTGTAGTCAATCATGACAGGAAGTCGGGGAGGGAGCTAAGAGCAGGGACCTGGAAGCAGGAACTGAAAAAGAAGCCATGGAAGTATGCCGCTTACTGGCTTGCTCCCATGGGTTGCTTATGCTGTTCAAGAGCATGTGCTTAGGGGAACACAATCCATGGTTGGCTGGGTTGTCCTCTCTCAATTATCAGTCAAGGAAACCCTGCAGATTTGCATATAGTAAATCTGATGGAGGCATTTTCTCAATTGTGGTTCTTTCTGCTACGCTTGCTCCAGCTTGTGTCAAGCTGAGAAAAAACTAACCAGGACGTAACCTCAGTAAACTAATTGGTTCTGCTGGATGATCCTCAGTAAAAACATATGTTGGTTTGTCATTGGGGCCTTAGGAGGAGGGAGTAGATGCTGCTTATGTTTCTCCAGAGAGAAACCAAGGCCTATCATTGCATATCTAGCCATTGAGTAAGAAGGAGGAATTTCCAAGATAATAAGACTAAGCTGGCACACTAAGCCTCATAGAAGCAAAAATCTATGTTCTGTGTTTTTCCCCATCAGTTCCTTAGAAAGCAGATCCCATGGGATGATAGAAAGGGAAAGTGGGTTCATTGCTTTTCTGTTGCTATAACAAAATCCCTCACCAAAACCAGCTCATGGAAGATAGGGTTCATTTTAGCTCATAGCTACAGTGGGATACGAGTCTCTCATGGCAGGAAGGCACAGCAGCAAGTGACAGGCACAGAGGGAGGAAGAGGAGGTTGAAAGATCACATCTTCAACTCCATTCAGAAAGAGGAGAAGAGCAGAAGTGGAAGGGGGAGCAGTTATAAACTCTGAAAGCCCACCCCTATGCTCTGCTTGCTCCATCAAAGCTATACCTTCTAAACTTTCTCTGACAGCACCACCAACTGGAGATTCGCTGTTTAAATCCCTGAGCCTATAGGGCAGTGGTTCTCAACCCGTTGGTGACGACCCCTTGTGGGGAGTCACATGGCCTTTTCATATGGATCACAAATAAGATATTTACATTATGATTCACTACAGTAGCAAAATTACAGTTATGAGTTATCAGTGAAATACTTTTATGGTTGGGAGTCCCCACAACATGAGGAACTGTATTAAAGGGTCACAGCATCAGGATGGTTGAGAAGCACTGCTCTATGGGATATTTCTATTTCAAACCACCACAGAAAGGAGGTGTGGCCTGTGTTCTGTCATACTTCACCATTTTAACTATCTGTGAGGTAGGCTTTCCATGCACACATTACAAACAAGAGTCAGCTGGCTCTGTGAGCTAACATCACTTCAAAGTGGTGCTTGCCCATCTGTAAGCTCAGGAGCTTCCCTGCTGTCTGGTTGTCCTTCTGTGAATGTTCTATATAAGCCAGACTCTAAGGATCAGGGTCCATATGGAGGTGGTATAACCTAAGCTAAAGGAATATGTCTTTTTAGGTTTCAAACTAAGCTGGCTGCACAGTGCACAGTGCACCTTCCTTGGCAAGGGAATAAAAACAAGCTGCCAAAATCAGATGGGAGAAGAGACAGCCGTATTTGCTTTGTCCATGGGAGGAACATGCCAGAAGCCTACCAGCTCTTGGAGATAGCACTTCAGAGTCCTCCTTACCATCTTGAAAACTTACCAAGAAGGATAGTGATACCAAAATGTTACTTCTCCCAGAGAAAAAGCCAGGAGTAGGCCTGGCCTTGCAGCCTGGCCACCCTCACCAACCCCCCTCTTCCTAGCTTGAGCACTGAAGGTTTCTCTGTGGAAGCTAGATGGTCAGTCAGTCCCACTGAGAGTATTCACAGCTGCCTGCCTGAGCTGACTCAAATACAATGTGATCTCAAATAGGTCTCA
Source organism: Mus musculus (assembly GCF_000001635.26). Taxonomy (NCBI): domain Eukaryota; kingdom Metazoa; phylum Chordata; class Mammalia; order Rodentia; family Muridae; genus Mus; species Mus musculus. Next base: position 23,668,053 of record NC_000078.6, read on the forward strand.
GCTAACAGCTTGCTCCATTGTCATGGTCACAAGGTGAAGTTGTCCAAGTTTGCTCTGCAAAAAAGGGACCAGCACAGGGCTCTGCCCACATCAGGGAGATATTTGTTTCATCTCCTGCTGTTAAAGTTCTTTGTATAAACTCCTCTGATCACAGATGATTTAACAAAAGCCACATAGGAGAGTAACAAGAGCCAAGGGCACTGAGGTCCCTCCACAGCAGACAGGAGAGACTTGGGGGGGTCTAAGTGAGTTTGGGAAGTTTCCACAGATTCGAAAGTTCCCAGACTTGGGTCCCCAGAAGTGTCTGGGCCAGGGACAGTCCAGCCAGAAAGACAGAATTAAAACATGGCAAGGTCTTTAACAAGGGCACGCTAATAACTCCCACCTATCACCCAGGGAAGGCAATGTCTGGGAAGAGATAATTGACTTTTCATGTAGCAGATGAAGTTTTACATGCCATGCTTCCTGAGTGACAGCTTTGCCTTGTGACAGCAGCAGCATGCAGGAGGGAAAGCATGTCCAAACTCTCATCCTATCCTAGGGCCCGGGTCTAACTTAGACCTGCAAGGTTATTTCCATCACTTAGACCCCAAACTCCATCTGTCTTTGTAGTCATCCCAGAAAATGGCATGGTCCCCACATTCTAGTCCACAAATTGCTATTACTTATATTTTCAGGTTTTTGTAAAAATGTGCTTATACATTTTGTACCTTTTTATTGCTACCCTAGTAACAGATATGCAAATGGTATGCAAGGAGTGACAAGATTTTATCTGGTTTACCTGTAGGTAGACAAAATGGGGGCAGGCACTAATATGCCCTCTGCAGTTCAGAAAGGCAAAGTGGCACACTCATTGTCACAGAGCGAAGCTGGGCTTGACCTCATCCTTCAGTTCTCAAGCTCTGCCTAGACACTGTGCCCCAATTCAGCCCACAGGTAAGAAATGCCTCCATACCTGATCTCAAGGGTCATGTGACAAAGCTACCTGCCCATTATCCTCAATGTTTGTCATGATCCTCTCCTGTAATGACACTGCTGCTCACAGAGTCGCAATCAAGTTGTCCCCAAGCAGACACACGCACACACCTGTCTTTCTTAGTGGGTCTCTCCTGTCTTTTCCCGAGCTTGGTGAGGCACCAGCCCACCCTGCCTGTCCTTCCTGTCACCTTCCAGCCTCACAGCTGGGCTCTCAAGAGTCACCCAAAGGGACATTTATATCTCTGTTCAGACTTCTGGAATTCCTGAAGCTGGTTCAACCAGTCTGATTTTTCTAACAATAGAGGTTTTGCCTCTGTGTTGCTGTAAGCACCTTATTTGGATAAGGACTTCACACAGTGTCTTATACATAATCAGCAGTTAACAACTGAGGTTAGAGGGTGTTCCTAGAAAGGACCACACTTGGAACAGGGACACAACACAGGGACACAGTCATAGGAGCACCTAGGAGATGTGCTGGATGACAGAACACATGTGAGGATGTCCCTTTAGACTCCAACACCTCCCAGGAGTCTCCTCTTCCTACCAGTTAACACTGCTCAGCATTCTACATACTGTCTAAAATCCCTCTGTATTAGTCAGGGCTCTCTCTGTTCTGAGAGATCAAAGTCCTATTCTAAGGGACATAATTACAGAAACATATGTTGATTGGCTTTCATGCCTACCTGCCCACTAAGGAGTACTGACAGGGGAGTCACAGAGAGGCTACCGCATGCCTGGCTTCCTGAGGCAAGACCTAGGAGTTGCACACAGTCATGGGGGAATGAAGTGGCAGAAAAATGGGAGGTGTGGCACTGATTGTTCTGAGCTCTGGCTTTGATGCCATCACCACACATGGGCATGCAGGGCAGCCTACTGCTGTCTCTTAAGGTGGCCCCCCAGTGGGTGTTAAGGACTTTCTATAGGACTTCCCTAGTTAGGGTAAGGAGAGAGGGAAACACTCCCAACAAGGAGAGGAGGTAAAGCGGTCAAGAATGCCCACCCAGAGCAAGTCATTTACAAGAAACCCCTCCTCCATGTGGATATCATTTCCTTCCTGTTAAGGAATCAAGGAGAGAGCTTCAGGACCAGGGCTGCCCTGGATAACTTACACTTGGGGACAGAAATCAGAGAGCTACTTCCTGCTCTTTCACTGTGATTTGTTGTGGCTTCCCTTTGTCAACATGGGATTTCCACCATTCAAAGAGGTTGATACGAACCAGCTGCATTTCCTGGAAACCCCCTGGAAGCCCAGGACAAGTTGATGAAACCAAGGTTGAAAGCTGCAGGAACCACTGCCAGCATTAATCTGTGCTTGGCATGGAGTACTGTGGTTCACAACTGATGGGTTCCTGTTGGCTGTGTGTATAGGAGGGACACATTTACCACCACTGTATGTTCAGGCAGTTCTAATAACAACAGATCAGGATGTGCTGGAGGCCCATAGAAAACTTGGCTGCTTCCTCTGCTTCTCCACCCAACCATTGCACACAGAGGGCTCAAAGCCTGAGTGAATCAGATAAGACTAGGAGGCAGATGTTTAGGACATACCACTATCCAGATCAGCTCATGTTTACTGATTGTCTCCTCCAATAACAGTATCATCCACCACCTCCATTAGAATTTTTAAGTGAAGGGCTGGAAAGAAGGCACAGCAGTCAGGAACACTAGCTGTTCTTTCAGAGGACCTGGGTTCAATTCCTAGCACCTGCATGGCCCCTCACAACCATCTGTAACTCCAGGTCCAGGGGATCCTATGCCTTCTTCTGACCCCAGTGGTCAGTAGACACTTGAGTGGAGCAAAGCCATACATGCAAGACACCCATCCACAAACAATAAATAAAATCTAAGTAAATTTTTATCCATCAGGTACAGTCTAGAGCAGTGGCTCTCAACCTTCCTAATGCTGCCATCCTTAAATATAGTTCATCCCTTAAATACAGTTCCTTATATGGTGGTGACCCCCAACTATATTTGTTGCTATTTCATAACTAATTTTTTTCTACTGTTGCAAATTGTAGTGTAAATATTTTTGGAGATAGAGGTTTGCCAAATGGGTTATGACCCACAGGTTGAGACCTGCTACTCTAGATAGGCACTGCATCTAGCTGCCTGGTTGTCCCCACAGAGACATCCTCTATGTGACCCTGGAAAGTCTCTAACACTTAATGAGCCCTGGTTCTTTCTTTGGGAGGCTAGGAAACTTGGTTGTACAACGCAAAGAACTGTGTTGTACATATAGTAAATGTTCCATAAGGGGACTCAGGATTATCTATTATCCTGCTACAGAAAGTGATTCGCCTACAAGCACAGCAGACTGTAGACACAGCATCTTTTCTAAATAGCCCTGGGAAAGCTGTTTCCCTTTGCCACCAAGGCCAGGCTCTTTATCCCCCACCCCCACTCTGGGCCCAGGACCAGGACACAAGATGCTCATGGGGAAGGTCAACTGGGATCTTTGGGTGCGTTTCCCCTCATTGGCCTAAAGTAGATGGGCTGATGGCTGTTTGGGAAACAGCAGCTGCATTCTTCATGTGTTTTCCCCATCAGAACATGTCTGTTTCATTCTCTTTTAAAGGGCACCCATGAGTCACTTAGCAGGAACAAAGACAACTCAGTCTGTGACTTCCCAGGCAATTCAGCTTCAACAGTGTGTGTGCATAGAATCTTTTAAGATCTGAAAACATGCCCCAGAGATTCCCACAGGCACCTTAGAGCAGGGGCTGTCCTGACCGAGCATTACAGAGGTGACATCAGAATTCTCAGCATCCTTTACTCACAGATGTTGTCTGGCAGGTAAGCAGTCATAGGCAGCCTGCTTGTTCTATCAGGGAAGAAAGACAGACAAAATGTGTTTCCCCAGGCTAGCTCGCTGGGAAGACACAATGTGTTAAGCCGGGCAGTGGTGGCACATGCCTTTAATCCCAGCACTTGGGAGGTAGAGGCAGAGACAGGCTGATTTTTGAGTTCGAGGCCAGCCTGGTCTACAAAGTGAGTTCCAGGACAGCCAGGACTATACAGAGAAACCCTGTCTCAAAAAAAAAAAAAAAAAAAAGGACACAATGTGTTTCCCCAGGCTAGCTCACTGTTGGAGCATCATGCTCCCAGGATGGTCTTCACTCTTTTGGGGGACAACTCTCCACTCAGTCCCCAGGATTAATAAAGACACCTAAGGCAGATGGGATGAGAGGAGATAGAATAAACTCCAGAGTGTTCCTTGGGCCTCTGATACCTTCACCCTATGTATCTCAAGCAGGCTTCCAGTTGAGGGTTCCCTGGACACCCGTTCCATACTCCACTCAATCGTGTATAGGCTGGGAGAGCCCAGAGGTCAAGAGCACAAGTTGGATGCCGGCTTTCCTCACTGACCTTGTGATCAGACCCTGTTTCAGGCTTTCATGAAAAGCACGATCCCTTATCTGATACAGAAGAAGCCCAGAACAGAGGTTACATGCTGTTCTCAAGAGCATGTTGCCCTGACTGCCTCTACCACCACCAACAACACCACCAACACCGCCAACACCACTAACACCAACAACAACACCCAAGTTCTTCCTCCTGTTCTCAGCAATTGGAACTCATTCTCTGCTCCCCAAGTTCATGTATATGCTGGTTACTTTATGTTAACTTGACACAAGGTAGATTCATCTCAGGGACAGAGTCATACCTCCATTGAGAAAATGCCTCCATCTGTAAGCAGTTTCTTAATTAATGATTGATAGAGAAGGGCCCAGCCCATTATGAGTGGTAGCTTTCCCGGAACTGGTGGTCTTGGTTTCTATAAGATAGCAGGCTGAGCAAGCCATGAGAAGCAAGCAAGAAAGCAGCATTCTTTCATGGCTGCTGCATCAGGCCCTGACTCCAGGGTCCAGCTCAGTCTGAGTTCCTGCCCTGAATTTCTCTGATGATGAACTAACTACGTGTGCAAGTGTAAGCCAAACAAACCCTTTCCTCCCCAAGTTGCTTTTAGTCATGGTGTCCTAAGCAGGACAACCTGTGATCTCATCTCCCTAAAACCATCGGGACAATAACACAAGTGTCTGTGCATGGCTTACTGCACCTTCCATTCTCTGACCCACTTGCTCATTCTTTCACTTACTTACACATTTGTTCACAACACTGCAGAGCACGGTGAGGCCATTGCCTTCCAGACACTGTGTTCATCCAAGGCAACAGAGCTATGGAATGTCCCTATCTCTGCCCCTTAGAGCTGAGGTGACACATTCTAAAGGACAAACTGTTATCAGCAGGATGGGAGATGGAGGGAGCAGGTCAGTAAACAGCAAAAATGACGTGGATGGAGGCTGAGCCAGGATCCCAGGAATCTCCTAGAGAGTGCCCTGAAGTTCTGGGGATGCCCATTGACTCCCTCAGTCTTCCATATCTCATCCAAGGACTAAAGAACTATAATCTGTGCTCTCTATATGGCACAAGCATCTTCCCTATTGAATCTTGCTGGCTCTTCCAGCCTCCCTGCCTTTGCTCCCTCATCCTCACCATGGTCCATGCCCTCTGAAGCTCATCCAGCCTACTATAGAATCTTTCATTGCTTGCTTGCTTATGTTTTCCTTGGTCCTTTGTTTGTCTCCACCAGACTGTGAAATCCCTGGGGGACGGGACTGTCTCACTGGTGTCTGGATCCTGGGAGCTATACAGCCATTGTAAGGAGAGTTCTGTTCTCAGAAATTACTGGCCCAATGGCTAAGTGTTCCGGGGGCAACAAGATTACTCACTGCAGGTTACCCAGTCTGTTCTGGCTAAATCTAATCTTAAAGAGCAAATAATCCAGCCTTGGACTCAGTTTTTGTTAATGTCCCTGGATCCCTCTGGAGGAATTCAGTTTGTTAGGAATTTGTTGTTAGGCAAACCAGTGTGATTTTCAAACTATTCAGTAGCCAGGAAGCCTAGGCACAAATATCTCAATGAACAAGTCCTGATGAGAAAGGGACTCCTGGAATCACCTCTATTTGAAGATATATCTGCAGTCCATCCTAGTATGGTGGATTGAATGAGAGTGGCTCCTATAGTCTCCTATATTTAAATACTGGGGCTCCAGTTGATGGAACTGCTTGGGAAGGATTAGGAGGTGTGGATTTGTTGGATGAGGTGTGTTATGAGGTGGGCTTTAAGCTTCAGAAGACTCCTGCCATTCCCACTGTTTCTTCTCTGCCTCTTACTTGCAAAATCAAGATGTGATCTTCCAGCAGCTGCCTCAGTGGCCTTTGCCATTCCTTCACTCTACCAGCATAGCTTCCAACCCTCTATAAGTTGTCTTGGCAATGGTATTTAGCACAGTAATAGAAAGGTAACTAAGGCCCTTTAACAGCCAGCAGTGACATGGCTGCCAGGCCCAGTGACTTGTACATGCAGACTCAACACTTGGGAACCTGAATCAGAAACATTGTCCCAAGTTCAAGGCCAGCAAAGGCTACATGAGGAAGTCCACACCAGCCTAGCCTGGCTGCAGAGTGTGACTGTCTCAATCAAAAAGAAAATGATGAAGCCTGGAGAATCTATTGGTATTGATGAGACACTGCACAAATTCTGGGGCCTGTCTGCTTTCATCTCTGCAGAGTAGGAGAGCCCAGGGAAAGGATAAAATCTAAAATTAACCAAAGATCCTAGGAATCCCTGCCCACCACATATCCCTGTGCTCTGGAGCAAAACACTTCACATTCTGTCATTTCCCCAGTCTAGGGTATGCTTATTTTGCCAACTACACAGGAGGCTGATGCAGTAGGATTGCAAGTTCAAGGCCTGTCTAGGCAACATAGTGAGCCATATTTGTCTTATTTGTAACAAGATAAATAAAAATGAGCACGAGGGTATAGCTCCGGGGTAGTGTACTTGCATAGTGCACATGAGGCCATGCGTTCATTTCCTGATACCACAAAAAGACAAAAAGTGCTTGGATTTCAATTTCCTTTTCTGTAGCATGGATCGAGAGTCCTGTGAAGTAAGAGAAAACACCCATGCAAAGTGCATGTAATGACAACAGCTTGCTGTTCCCTTGGGCTGCTGTGGCAGACAGGCCCTCGATCCTCTAGCAAATGGCCTGTTCCCCCAGGCTACTGTCACTCAGCTCCTAAGAGCCGAGCATGGTGCTCACCAAGGGCCTCTGCTTACTCTGAGCCTCTTTACATCCTCGTGCTTGTGATTCTAAGTCCATGATTTTATTATGCATCTGCAGGCAGTAAACCCATGGTGTAAATAGAATTATACAGAAGCAGCAACTTCATCTTAGAGCAGTGGTTCTCAATGCTGCGACCCTTTGACGCAGCTCCTCACATTGTGGTGACCCCCCATCCACAATCAAATTACTTTGTTGCTTCTTCATAACTGTGATTTTGCTATGTTATGAATCTTTTTGTTTTTTTGTTTTTGTTTTTTGAGACAGGGTTTCTTTGTCCTAGAACTAGACATTCCCCTGGCTGTCCTAGAAATAATTTTGTAGACCAGGCTGGCATCGAACTCAGAAATAGCCTGCCTCTTCCTTCAGAGTGCTGGGATTAAAGGCGTACACCACCACACCCACCTTATATTATAATTCTTGATGCAAGTATCTGATATGCAGGATATCTGATTGGGGGTTATGACCCGGAGTTTGAGAACCACCACCTTAGATGAAAGAACGTGGAGAGCTGTTTGAGCACTGATCATCCCTGCCACCTCTCCATTCATCTCTCCAGTCATCTCTCCATTCATCTCTCCAGCCATCTCTGCCTGTTCTTAGACATTTATTTTAACTGTAAATGTACATTTACTCAACTGGTAAGTGTATTACCATAGTAATAGCAAAGTAACTATGGCACTGTCTTCTTTCCACAAGCGGTCATGGCCCTGGCTCCCCATTTTACACTCCAGAGTGCTCACAGCGAGGAACACTTCCTTTTTGTCCCTGCAAGGGATTCTCCTATGCTGAAAACATTCAGATGACTCAGATGAGAGTACTTTTGAAGTGAAAGTTAATGTTGAAGAACAGGTAGAGAGGACTGGAGCTATGGCTTAGCATTGAGGAGACATTTTTTTTTGCTCTTTTAGAGGAACCAGGTTCAGTTCCCACATCCATATGGCAGCTCACAACTGTTTTCCATTCAGCTTTGAGGATCAGATGTGCTCTTCTGGCCTCCACAGGCACCAAGCACACACATGGTGCACATACATACATGCAAGCAAAGCAAACAGACACATAAAGGATTTTTTTCCTTTAAAAGAGAGAGAAGAAAAGAAAATTAGCAGCTTCAGTCTCATATTTTTGTCTCTGTCTTCCAATGAGGAAACAGACTAGGGAACAAAGCGTGGCTCCACCAGTATCCAGATGCTAACTAGATGCTAACTAGCTGTCATGGCTGGCCTAATGCAGTGGATGCACTTGGCTACTAATGAGTCATATGTCTCTTGGGGCATTTGCATGGCTGCAGCTTGGAAGCCCATCCTCCCCAATGCTGAATTAAGATGGATCTAGGTCCTATTTATCCATGGCAGGTTTTTAATTAGTTCCCATTTTTGAAAAAATGATCATAGCAGCTTGGGTCATTATTGTGACATGATTTTAAATTGATACCTTTTTTTCTGAGACAGGTTTCTCTTTCCAATACTGGCTTCTGTGTGTAGCCCTGGCTGTCCTGGAGCTCACTGTGAAGTCCAGGCTGGCTTCGAACTCACAAATCTGCCTGCCTTTGCCTCCCAAGTGCTCTTAATAAAGGCATCCGCCACCAGTGCCCGGCTCATTCGATAATAATAGAAACATTCACATGTTTTAAATTCAATTCTTGAGCCATGTATCATGGCACATGCTTTTAATCCCAGCACTTGAGAAGCAGAGACAGGCAGATCTCTGTGAGTTTCAGGCCAGCCTGGCCTACATAGTAAGTTCCAGGCTAGTCAAGGTTCTATAGAGAGAACCTGTCTCAGAAAGAAATCAATTATTGAAAGGGAGTCAGGATGTAGCTCAATGGAATGAATGCTAAACATACCTGAGACCTTGACCTCTACCCTCAACACTGCATCTACAGGATATAGTGGCCAGGCTGGAATACATAGACCCTGTCTCACGATAGATAGATAGATAGATAGATAGATAGATAGATAGATAGATAGATAGATAGATAGATAGATAGTTGGATAAATAGACAGAGATAGATAGATAGATAGATAGATAGATAGATAGATAGATAGATAGATAGATAGATAGTTGGATAAATAGACAGAGATAGATAGATAGATAGATAGATAGATAGATAGATAGATAGATAGATAGACAGTCAGACAGAGAGAAAGAAAGAAAGAAAGAAAGAAAGAAAGAAAGAAAGAAAGAAAGAAAGAAAGAAAGAAAGAAAGAAAGAAAGGAAGGAAGGAAGGAAGGAAGAAAGTTACCAAGTACTTTTTATACACCCTTGGCCCAGTGAATAGAAATCACACAAATCAGGGATGGCAAACCCTTGCCATCTTATGCCTGCCACCTGCGCCTCCTGCCCAAACTCTAGGAAACCTTCAACTCAGAAGACAGTGACCAACAACCAGTGAGTGCAGGTCCCGTTCCCCTTGTCAACAGCTTGTTCAAACAATACAGAGCTGAAACTTACAATCTAGCCTTGTCACTGTAATCCGGCGCTCCCTGCATGTACTCTGTGCTTACACCCCTAAATCATTTAACATCCTGTATTCCCCAGAGAAGAGCTATGAAGAAGTTGGCCCTAGTGCCTCAATGTGTGGCCTTATTTAGAAATAAGATCTTGGCTGAAATGAGCACAGTGTGTCTGTCCTAATAGCATCCGTGTCTTTCTGAGAAGAAAAAAATTGCCTTTCTTCTTTTTCATTTTCATTTGGTTTAAAAGCCATTACAATCAAGGACTTCTAAAAATTACTTTTTTAATGTATGAGGCAGGGGGGTTATCTCGCTGAAGTTGGTGCTAGGCAGGTGGCCAGTGCTCCCAGTGATCCTCCTGTCTCCACCCACCACAGTGCTGGGCTTACAGGGCATGTAGCTAGTCACTCCTGGCTTATGTTGGTACTGGGAAAAGAATCACCGATCTCAAGCTCACACAGCAAGAATTCTGTCCACCATGTCATCACTTCAGCCTGCAAGGACTTTTGCTCCATTTGTTTCATAGGAAAGGCAATTTGGACACAGAAGCAAATACGGATAGAAGAAGGAAGACACAGGAAGATGGCTAAACACAAGCCAAAGAGAGACGTGGGCAAAGTTAGGCCTCCAGGCTTGTCTTAGGGTTTCTATTCCTGCACAAAACATCATGACCAAGAAGCAAGCTGGGGAGGAAAGGGTTTATTCAGCTTACACTTCCACATTTCTGTTCATTACCAAGGAAGGCAGGACTGGAACTCAAGCAGGTCAGGAAGCAGGAGCTGATGCAGAGGCCATGGAGGGGTAGTACTTACTGGCTTGCTTCCATGGCTTGCTCAGCTTCCTTTCTTATTGAACCCAAGACCACCAGACCAGGGATGGCACCACCTACTTGATGGCCCTCCTCACTTGATCACCAACTGAGAAAATGCCCCACAGCAGGATTCATGGAGGCACTTTCCCAACTGAAGCTCCTTTCTCTGTGATAACCCTAGCCAAGTTGACAACCTAAAACCACCCAGTACATGGCCTCACATGAAACAACCCCTTCAGCACTTTGATCTCAGCCCTTAGAGTCTAGAATGCTAAGATGATACATTACAATGTAAGTCACCCTGTTAACCTTTTTTTTTTAACATAGCCCCAGGAAGTGAAGAAGACAATGATGAATGGTACAGTCATATTAAACTAACTACTGTTATGGGAGACACTGGGGTTTTGTGTTTGTTTGTTTTCTTTTGAGACAGAGTCTTATGCATCCCAGGTTGGTCTGATATAAAGATAATCTTGAGCTGGGCATGATGGTGCAAGACTTTAATCCCAACACTCAGGAGGCAGAGGCAGCTGAATCTCTGATTTGGAGGCCAGCCTGGTCTACAGAGTGAGTTCCAGGATAGCCAGCGCTACATAGAGAAAACTTGTCTTGAAAAACAAACAATAACAAACTGCACTGCAAGTAGTATCATCACAGGCATGTACCTCCAAACCCATTTCATATGGTGCTGGAACCCAGGGCTAAGCAAGAAGGACAGCAGAGTCTGGCTGTTTCCCACAAGTGTGCCTACCAGCAAGGCAATTGCAAGAACAAGGTCCTTTGACCCCACATCCAGTGCTCCCACTAATGAGGATCACCACCTACTCACTGGTAGCTCTGTGAGGGTGGATAATGATTGTCAGCTTGATGGAATTTAGAATTGCCTAGATGATAAACCTGTGGACACATCTGCAGGGGAATTTCTAGTTAGCACCATATAAAAGGAAAGACTCACCCTAACTAAGTGTTGGTAGCACGCTTCTGTAGGTTGGGATCCTGGGCTGAATAAAATGGAGAAAGCAACTGAGCACCAGGATCCATCTCTCTGTGCTCCTGACTATGGATGTATTTAGGTTTGGGAGTCATGGTCAAGATTCAGCCCGTGGTCGACCCATCCTTGTCTCTTCTCACCACACAACCCTTCCCCATATCTGTCCTGCAGACTGTCAGCACTGGAGACAGACTCCTGCTCTGGCTAGTGTCAGGGTCCCAGCACGTTCCCTATGTCAGCTTGAAATTCCTGGTGAAAATTCCAGTTTCTTGGGGTCCATTGTCACAGTCCTCAGAAAGCTAAAGGGAGGGCACACGTGTGTCTTTAGAACAACCTCGGTCTTGCCAAGACAGTCACAGTTTCTTCCTGCTTTCCAATCTGATAACTCCAACAGAGTTTTCATCTCCAACCTGCCCTATCTACACAATGAGCTCTGTGCTTTTCTATTGGTATGCAATTGTAAGACCCCCTTTCGGGGACCCCCACTCTAGTCTCGGGAAAGAGAGCACACCCAGAGAAACACAAGAATCCTTCTTGTTGTAAACACACAAGGTAGTTTAATGACGGAGCTCCAGGTCGAAATGTATCTCAAGCAGGAGACATGGATTCGACCCCGAGCACAAAAGCTAGGGGTTTTTATGGGGTGTCTTAGTTAGGGTATTACTGCTGTGAACAGACACCATGACCAAGGCAAGTCTTATAAAAAACAACATTTAATTGGGGCTGGCTTACAGGTTCAGAGGTTCAGTCCATTTTCATCAAGGTGGGAGCATGGCAGTATCCAGGCAGGCATGGTGCAGGAGGAGCTGAGAGTTCTATGTCTTCATCCAAAGGCTGTGAGTGGAAGACTGACTTCCAGGCAACTAGGGTGAGGATCTTATACCCACATCCACAGTGAAACACCCATTCCAACCAGGTCACACCTATTCCAACAAGGCCACACCTTCAGATGGTGCCACTCCCTGGTCCAAGGATATACAAACCATCACATTCCACTCCCTGGTCCCCATAGACTTGTTCAAAAACATGAGTCTATGGGGCCATACTTAAACATAGCATAATGCAAAATGCATTTCGTCCAACTTTCCAAGTCCTCATAGTCTATAGCAGTTGCAACAATGTTAAAAGTCCAAAGTTCAAGGTCTCTTCTGAGATTCATTCAACATAATTAACTGTAATCCCCAAAGCAAGGCAGGAAACCAGCTGGGCAAACTCCAAACTCTGCATCTCCATGGCTTATGTCAAAGTGGTCTTCAGAAATCCACTCCTTTTTCATCTTTGTTGACTGCAACAAACTGCTTTCTCCTGGGCTGGTTCCACTCCCGGTTACAGCTTTCCTCAGCATGTATCCCATGGCTCTGGCATCTTTAACATCTTTGAGTCTCCAAGGCAATTTCAATGTTACAGCTTCTTGTTTCAGTGCCTGGGATTCCACTTGATCTTTTGGACTCCTCCTACGGGCTGGCATCACTTTTCCAGCTCTGCCTTCTGTAGCACTCTAAGCTCAGGTTGATCCACTCCACTATGGCTGCTGTTCTTGGTGATCATCCCATGGTACTGACATCTCCCATACGCTGGGGAGTTCCACTCCAACCAGGCTTCACCAATAGCCTCTCATAGGCTCTCTTCAGAGTGCCAAGCCTCAAATCCTTTGCATGACCCCTTCAGTCCTGGGCCATCAACTCCAGCTGAGGCTTCACCTTCTCCAGTGGCCTTCCCTGGCCTCTCACAGTGCTAAGCCTCAGCTTCTCTCCATGATCCCTTCATTCCTTCACAAGCAGTACCACCTGAGTGACTCTGACACATTACCAAGTCCAGTCACAGCATGAGGTACAACCTTGGGTATCTCTGGAACACAGCTTCTTTGTGCTCCCAGAAAACAATTTCCAGAAGATTTCACCTCAACGATGCTGGTCTCTTCTTAGTCACCACTAATTCCTTAGCTCCAGCTAACTGAAGAATAAAAATTTTTACTGAACTCTTCTTCACCCCAGAACCCGACCCCTCCCATCTAGAGATTGTTCCCGGAACACTCCTGAACTCTTCACCCCAGAATGCATTCCTGAACTCCTCACCCTAGAGTTCGAACCCTCCCAACTAAAAACTGTTCCAAGAACATTTTTGAGATAGGGGCCTCCTGGAACAACCTCAAAATGAACCGGGTACATTGCCAAATGATAGGACATGACCCCTTAGTTACGTAGATTCCCTTGGCAGAACCCCTTGTCCCTTGGCAGAACCCCCTAGTGATGTAAACTTGTACTTTCCCTGCCCAGCTCTCCTCCCTTGAGTTTTACTATATAAGCCTGTGAAAAATTTGGCTGGTCGTCGATTCTCCTCTACACCACTAGGTGCATGAGTTTCGACCCCAGAGCTCTGGTCTATGTTCCATGTGCTTTCTTGCTGTTGTTCTATTAAATCTTGCCTTCTACATTTTGAGTACGGTCTCAGTGTCTTCTTGGGTCCGCGGCTGTCCCGGGGCCTGAGTGCTTGAGTGAGGGTCTCCCTTCGGGGGTCTTTCATAACCAGCATCAATTTTCCTAGTAGTTTCTTCCATTCTTAACTCTAGAGCCAAAGCCACATGGCTGAAGCTGCCGAGTTCTGCTGCTTACAGGAACTAGAATATGATCCCCTTGTACTATTACATTATCACTAGCTTTATGTTTTCTAAATCCTTCACTGCCTAAGCTTGGCTATCCTGGTTCATGCTCTGTAGATTGAATCTTGAATGCAGACATCAGCATGCCTGTCTCATTGGATTAAAGGTGTGTAACACCATGCCTAAATTCAGCTGGGTAGGATCTTGCCCCAAGGTCCCACTCCCTTAATCTGTTATTTCCTAGAACACAGGATTTGCTCCATTTCACTTCCTGGTATGCCTTTAATACTCAAACTATATATTTTATATTTTGCCTTTCTAAGCTTGCTATGCTTGTTCAAACTTCTCTTTGTGAGACTTAACATTAGAACAAAGTCTCTGCTGGGCTTTTTTGAAACTTCCTTTGTCAATGCAATTAATCCAAGTCTCTTCACCTTAGCCTCAGGCAGACTTTACAGACAGGGGCAAAAAGTATCCACATTCTTCACCAAAATACCATAAAAACAGTCTTTATGCCACATACTGAAAGTCTTCTCCTTTGAAATCTCTTGGACAAGGTCAGCACAGTTCAAATTACTCCCAGCAACAAAGTCTTCCATATTCCTACTAGGATGACCCATTAATCCCCATTTAAAGCATTCCACTGAGTTCTGTTGCGTCCAACTCGACCAGCAAGGAAAACGCAACCACCAGTTCTTCTTAAAGCAGTTTACTCAGGTAGCTTCTCTCTTCAAATCCCCCGTGCCTTGGGGTACAAGCATATCCACTCAAGCCACAACCACGCCCCCACCAATCACCACAGTTCACATCACCTCACCAGGCAGGCTTGCTCAGCCAATCAGAGATTAAGGGCATGCCATCCACCTAATATGGGCTTGTTTACTGCCTGGCACAGATCTCCCTCTGGCTGGCCAGGGAGTCTGGAATGGCTTCCCACAGAGTTCCAAATCCAAAGTCCAAAAATCCACATTCTTTCAAATAAAAGCATTGTCAGGCCTATCACAGCAATACCCCACTCCTGGTACTAACTTCTGTCTTAGTTAGGGTTTTACTGCTGTGAACAAACACCATGACCAAGGCAAGTCTTATAAAAAACAACATTTAATTGGGGCTGGCTTACAGGTTCAGAGGTTCAGTCCATTATCATCAAGGTGGGAGCATGGCAGTATCCAGGCAGGCATGGTGCAGAAGGAGCTGAGAGTTCTGTCTTCATCCAAAGGCTGTGAGTGGAAGACTGACTTCCAGGCAACAAGGGTGAGGATCTTATACCCACATCCACAGTGACACACCCATTCCAACCAGGTCACACCTATTCCAACAAGGCCACACCTTCAGATGGTGCCACTCCCTGGTCCAAGGATATACAAACCATCTCATGTGGTAAAGGGCTTAGGGGTGGGGGATTCAGCATAGCAACACACTATTGGCTTATTCAAACATCAGCAAAAGAATACGTGCAGGTCAGGGTGTCAGAGTTCTGTGATTTGTTGACTCAGTTCAGATAGCCCTGTTATGCCTTTACATTCCTCTTTATTCTTATGTTCAAGGTGTTCCCAGGAATGCTTTAACGACAGGCATGCCCTAGTTTGTTTTTCTTTGTTCTCAGCCCCAGGCAGCCTCTAGACTCACAAACAAGCAGCAATTTCTCAGTACTTTTATATGACATACAGGTCTTGAAATTTCACCTTTCTTTCACAATCTAGAGTGATTGCTGTGGGCTCCCTCTTCTCAGAACAATGCTCCTGTCTTCTAGAATCCTATGGTCTCCACTCTCATCCTCACGAATCAATGGCTCTTGAATAATCCACTTGGCTCCCCAGCTTCAGTTTTCTCATTGAAAAATGAAGGTTTTTAAGAGACTTCAGTCTCTTTCCATTAGGAGAGCCCTGCCTTCTCAAGGGCTGTTCCAGGCTTGCATTGAAGGCTAAGACCAGGACTCTCAAGCTTCACCTCCCAAAGGAATTGCCTCAGGAGAGGTGTAGGAACCAAGGTGCCACACTCCAGTACTGTGATGCTGTGGCCTGGGGCCAGGCCCAAGGAGCTCATTCCAGGAGACCCAACCTCAGGCACATTGCTGCCTCTCTGGCTAATGAAGACTGACAAGTCTGCAGGCCAAGAGATGGCTTGAAGAGCACCCAGAACCCTCCCTAGATCTGAGCATGCTCTTCAGACTGGCTGGTCCCATGAAGGACAAGTGTTTTGTTTTGCTTTGTTTTTTCTTTTTCCTCCTTCTTCTGACTTCACAGCCAACGGGCTCTTTGTTCCAAGGAAGCAGCAACATAATTAGGCTAATGGAAGGAGTAGGGAGGGTTTTTGTTTTGTTTTGTTTTATTTTGTTTTTTGTGAGATCTGGGTGACTCCCAGATCTCCAGAGGGTCCCAGACTAGGTCAGACACTATGCAGCCAGAACCACGTGTCAACTGTGTACAGTGGTGTTTGTCCTCTCAGGACCCTGCTGCCCAGCTGTGGCTTCTGAACATTCTCTGATGGTAGAGGGGGGTAGTTAGATCTTTCTGCTGATGCCTGCCACCCCAGGGAGGATTCTTTCTTCTTTTTCACAATAAAATTCCAAATCGGGAGCAGGGCCAGGACCTAGGCACCGTACAAGGTAGCTGGGACTGTAGTTCTGGGATTTCAGTTTCTAAAAACAGAAGGGTTTTTGCTTAAAGGAAGAGTCTGTGGCAGACAGATACGGGTACAGAAACTTCCTCTTTATAGGGCAGAAGAAAGCTTGTCACTAGCCCTGCTGCCTCCCTTGACAGCAGAATCTACCTTCCAGAGTCCAGGCCCCCATGCTCAGGGGGAAGACATGAGCACACCAAGAACAGACTTAGGGTCTCTAGGAAACCAGGGAGGAGTGTTGTTCAGTGCCTGTGGCTCTTCCCAGCTCTCCCAGCTCTCCCAGCTCTCTCAGCATCCCTCAGTACCTATGGCTCCTCCCAGCTCTCCCAGCTCTCTCAGCTCTCTCAGCATCCCTCAGTACCTATGGCTCCTCCCAGCTCTCCCAGCTCTCTCAGCTCTCTCAGCATCCCTCAGTACCTATGGCTCCTCCCAGCTCTCCCAGCTCTCCCAGCTCTCTCAGCATCCCTCAGTACTTATGGCTCCTCCCAGCTCTCCCAGCTCTCCCAGCTCTCTCAGCATCCCTCAGTACCTATGGCTCCTCCCAGCTCTCCCAGCTCTCCCAGCTCTCTCAGCATCCCTCAGTACCTATGGCTCCTCCCAGCTCTCTCAGCATCCTTCAGTACCTATGGCTCCTCCCAGCTCTCCCAGCATCTCTCAGTACTTATGGCTCCTCCCAGCTCTCCCAACATCCCTCAGTACCTATGGCTCCTCCCAGCTCTCCCAACATCCCTCAATACCTATGGCTCCTCCTAGCACTTCTCACCCCATCCCCTACCCTAAACTTCTCCTTCCTGGGAGCTAGACTTTAGATTCCCTTCCCCAAGCCTGATTCCTGTATAACTCAGCCATTTCGGTTATGCTGTTCTCTTGGACCTGGCCACCTGTCTTGGTCAGTGATTCATTCTCTCTTCTTCTTCTTCTTCTTCTTCTTCTTCTTCTTCTTCTTCTTCTTCTTCTTCTTCTTCTTCTTCTTCTTCTTCTTCTTCTTCTTCTTCTTTTCCTTCTTCTCCTTCTCCTCCTCCTCCTCCTCCTCCTCCTCCTCCTCCTCCTCCTCCTCCTTCTCCTCCTCCTCCTCCTTCTTCTTTCCTCCCTCTCTTCTCTCATGGTTTAGTCTGCTGGCAAGTTGAGTCTGGCCTCTTTCCTCTGTCTGCTTTCTGCCTTAAAGCTACAATTAAAACCTTCCCCATGCTTTAGGAGTAGTTATGCCCCCCCCCTACTATTTAATTTTTCATTCAGATTGTGAAGTTGATTTTCATCCTTGAAGCCATACTAGAATCACCCAGATGATTTAAACATTCCCAGCAGACATGGATTGGACCAGAACCTTGGGAGCTGGAACCTGCCCACGCTTATGTCTTTCTTTTTTTTAACATTTTGATTATGTGTTTGTATACATGGGTGGTGTGCATGGTCAGAGGACAACTTTCTAGAGACCATTCTCACATTCCACCATATTTGTCCACAGGTTCAATTAAGCTTGGTAATAAACTCCTTTGCCCACTAAAGCCATCTTGCCAGGCCTCATGAATATTCTTCAACATTCTACTTAACTGATCTTAGCTCTAATCAGGGCTGGGAGTCATGTGGCTTAGTGTGAAAATCTATGTTGACTGTGTTCACTAGGGAAGGAGGATTAGAGAAGTAAGGGACTGGGGAGCAGTGCTCCTGAGTTAGAGGGAAGGAAACAGCCAGGTAGAGCACCTGAGAAGGGACATGGGGGTGGGCCTGTCTTTGCATTCCTGTGCCCAAGCCCCAGGTCTAAACAGGAGCCAGGGAGAGCTATTTAGTTTCCCACTAGGTGGATCTGACTCGGCTTACAGAGTTTATTACATCCTCAGGCACAGGGAACAATCAACAGTTTTTCCTTGTTTGACAGAGACAGATTCAGTCTGGATAATCAAATCAGTGATCAGAGAAGAGTCCTTGTAGCCTGGAAGAAACTTGTGATTTGGACCTTAGAAAGGGTGGCCAGATAGACTGGACAGACTACTGGACAGATAGAAGATATCAGCCGTACCACAGACACATATTATGGGATTCTGACATCCATCAATATTTAGTCTGTGGTGAGTTGCAACACCCTGTAGGGGTTCCAGCTTGTTCACCTGTAAAACAAGATGGATTCTCTTAACTGTTTGATAGGGGGTGTGCTGGTTATTGGTTTAGTCAGCTTAACATGAGTTACAGTCATCTGAGAAGTGAGAACTTGAATTGAGAAAATGCCTCTATAAGATGCCCTTTATGCAAGTCTAAGAGACATTGTATTGATTAATGGTTGATGTGTGGGAAGGCCCAGCCACTGTGATTAGTGGTCCTGGCTTGTATAAAAAATGTTATATGAGGGGATGGAGAGATGGCTCAATGGTTAACACTGGCCGCTCTTCTAGAGGACCTGGTTTCAACTTCCAGAATCCACATGGTGGCTCAAGATCATTTGTTGTTCCAGTTTCAGGGGATCTGGAGCCCTCTGGTGGCCGCTTTGGAAATAGCTTGTACATGTTTTGGAGACAAGAAAAAAATAGATAGATAGATAGATAGATAGATAGATAGATAGATAGATAGATAGATAGATAGATAGATAAATAAATAAATAAATAAATAACGTCGATATGCTTAAAAGAAAGGTCGCTATAATAAAAAAAATAGAACGCTGGGCACATTGTGAGGAGCAAGACCATAAGCAGCCCTCCTCCATGCTCTCTGCTTCAGTTCCTGCCTCTTGGTCCCTGCCCTGTTTGAGTTTCTGCCTTCTTTTCCTTCATAATGGTCTGTGAGCTGCCAAATGAAATGAAATCATTCCTCCCCAAGTTGCTTCTGATCATAGCGTTCAACGCAGCAATAGGAAGCAAAGTAGTTCAGTGAATTAGATGTTGCTTTTATTGGCATTTGGGGACCATGAAGAGCTGTATTCAGTTAATACTGGAGGGAGGTTATCCTCCATAGATCCACTCATGACCATGTGGATGTCTGAGGGTGCCACCTCAAGGCAACTAGATGCCTTCCTCACATCTTAAAGCAAAAACTGTCTTCAGGGAGCTCAGCAATAACTCGAAGAGGTAGGGAGCAGATGAACAGAGATGTTTTAATTTTATCAAATGAGAAATGTCTTGAATTAGCAGGGCTTTACCCCCAGCACCTCATGGGACTGGGCCCTAAAGACAGAAAGTTAAGTCTAACCTGAAAACGAAAAAACTAAAGAAAACTAAATGAACTAAGAAAACTAAAAAATGCACCTGAGCATGCAGATAAAAGACAAGCTTTTTTAGCCAGGCTGTGGTGATGATGGTAGCTGCCCTCTCACCTTTAATCCCAGTACTTGGATGTGTGTGGAAGAGGCAGACAGATCTCTGAGTTCAAGGCCAGCATGGTCTACAGAGTGAGTTTCAAGACAGCCAAGGCTACACAGAGAAACAGTGTCTTGAAAAACAGAAACCCAACCAACTAACCAAACACACAGCCAAAAAACAAACCCAAAATCTACAACAAAAAATCCAGACAAACATTCAAAAACCAACAAGCTTGCCAGGCTTTGGTGGCACTCGCCTTTAATCCCAGAACTTGGGAGGCAGAGGCAAACAGATTTCTGGGATCAAGGCCAGCCTGTTCTACAAAGTGAGTTGTACGACAGTCAGGGCTACACAGAGAAACCCTGTCTCAAAACAAACAAACAAAAAAAAAAGAAAAGAAAAGAAAAGAAAAGAAAAGAAAAGAAAAGAAAAGAAAAGAAAAGAAAAGAAAAGAAAAGAAAAGAAAAGAAAAGAAAAGAAAAGAAAAGAAAAAAACCAACAAGCTCTCCAGGACAAGAGAGATGGATCAATGAAAGTCCTATTTTCTTGCAGAGGACCCTGGTTTGATTCCCGGCACCTGCTCACAACCATGGTAACTCCAGTTCCCGTTGAGGGCGGTGGGGTTTATGCTCTCTTCTGTCCTCCACAGGCAGTAGACACACATGCACTGTACACCTCTAGCATGAATGCATAAAAACTATTTCCCTGGACATTTTACATCAGTGAATGTTTCATTTAAATTTTCCTTGGTATTTAATTATGTAGAGATTTGTGTGTGTGTGTCTGTGTGTGTGTGTGTCTGTGTGTCTGTGTGTGTGTGTCTGTGTGTGTGTGTGTGTGTGTGTGTGTGTGTGTGTGTGTGTGTGTGTGTGTGTGTGTGTGTACATGCACGCAATTGAGTGCAGTGCCAATGAAAGGTAAAGAGGCGATTGGTTTCCTGGAGCTGGCCTTACACTTGGTTGGGAGCTGCCTGATGGAGGTGTTGGGAACTGATCTCCCGTCCTCTGGAAGAGTATCAAATGCTGTTAACCACTGAGCCATCTCTCTAGCCTCTTCTCTTTGTTTTTAAATCAAATAAATCCCATAGTGAACTATCATTGCTTATCTGTCAAAATGGTCAAAATAAAAACAGTGACACACCAAACACTGGCAAAGGTTCACAGTGACTGAATTTCTCATAAATTGTGGGTAGGGATGTAAAATGTCCCAGCCACCTGGACTGGCAACTTTTGGTTGTCAACTTGACTTCATCTGGAATGAAGTAAAACCCAAGCTGGGTACACCTGTGAGAACTCTTTTTCTTTTGAAGTGGGAAGTCCCACTTTTAATCCAGGTTTTCTGAGGTAGGAAAGACCAACCTGTAATCTAGATCCTTTGAGGTGGGAAGGTCCACCTTTAATCTGGCTATGCCTTCCCATGGCAGCCTATAGAAAGAACATGGAAGAGGGAAGGTTTTGCTCTTTGCTACTTGGACCCGGGTGGGCATCAAAGTCAGTGATCCTACTCGAAGGAGGGGGTGGTGTTGGTGGAAAAGGGAAAGTCCATGACCTGGGGCCCTGGGATGACACCCTGTAGCACTGGTGTTATGGGAGTGAGGGCTGAGGGAGCGAGGTCCCCATGCAGGCGAGCATAACTGCAGCGGGCCTAGATGAACAGAGACAGTCTATGGTTTTAGAGCTTTATTATCGAAAGGCAGGGAGAATGAGAAAAGGTGGAAAGAGAGAGAGACCAGACATGGCCAAGAGAAGAGAAGGGGGAAAAGAAGAGAGAGAAGAAAGTCTAGAGTAAGAGGGAGTGAGTAAGTTTAGACAGAGAGAGGAGAGGAGAGGAGAGGAGAGGAGAGGAGAGGAGAGGAGAGGAGAGGAGAGGAGAGGAGAGGAGAGGAGAGGAGAGGAGAGGAGAGGAGAGGAGAGGAGAGGAGAAGAGGGGAGAGGAGGGGAGGGAAGGGGAGGGGAGGAGAGGGGAGGGGAGGGGAGGGGAGGGGAGGGGAGAAGCAGAGAGGGAGTAGAGGAGAGTGGAGAGTAAGTGTAAGGGGAGTAAGAGCAAGAGAATGGGGAGGGTCCAAACAGCCCCTCTTATGGTATGCTGTTATCTTTACTGTTGCTAGGTAACTGGAGAGTTTAACCTGAAGGTCAGAAGCTTGGGGCATTGCCTATGTGACTAAAGCCATGCTTCTCTTGTGGGGGCTGTGGGGGGCAGTAACTTTGACAGGAGCCAGAGTTTCAGGAGACATGAGAGAACTTCCATCTCATGTAGGTGAATTATCACCACTGGGTCCTGGGCTTACACCTCAGCTTGACTGGAGACCAGACTGTCTGTGTATAGCCCAATGCCCAACAGCACACAGGCTGATAAGATGACTAAGTGGGTAATGGTGCTTGATAACCTGAGGCTAAAACCCAAGATCAATGTAGCAAAACTGACTTATTCAATTTGTCTTCTGACCTCCACATTCACACACTCCACCTATGAAAGAAGTAAATGAATAAAAATTTAAAACAAAAGCCAGGCGTGGTGGCACAAGCCTTTAATCCCAGCATTCAGGATGCAGAGGCAGGCAGATTTCTGAGATCGAGGCTAGCCTGGTCTACAAAGTGAGTTCCAGGACAGCCAGGGCTATACAGAGAAACCCTGTCTCGAAAATCCAAAAAAAAAAAAAAAATTAAAACAAACAATTGAGCTGAGCATACAATTGCTGTGAGGTCCAACCATCGTGCTCCCGGGCAGTTATCCCAGAGACTTGGAAATTCGTGTTCACAGATACATCTTTTTGTAAGTGTTCACAATGATTGTGTGTGCCAGAAGCAGCTCTCCAGCTTCAATAGTGACTTGGTAACCGAACTGCCATGCATTGGTGCTGTGAAATGCAACTTAGCCATAAAAAGTGTCTAGGGAATTCTATGGAGTACAAAAATATCCCAAAAAGGAAGTGAGGAAGAGAGAGAGGGGGGGGTATATAATTATTAAAATGCAATGGGAGGATCCTGAAGGGGCTGGAACCATCTGGAGAATTTTTTGGACGGGGGAGGGGTTGAGACAAGGTTTCTCAGTATAGCCCTGGCTATCCTGGAACTTACTCTGAAGACCAGGCTGGCCTCCAACTCAGAAATCCACCTGCCTCTGCCTCTCAAGTGCTGGGATTAAAGGTGTGTACCACTACTGCCTGGCTTATTTGAATTTTTACAAGTGTCATTTATTTGTTTGTTTGTTTGTTTCCAGAATAAGGTGTATATACCCCAAAGTGGACCCAAATTTCACACTTGCTATACAGATGATGACAATGACCTTAAATTTATATTCCTCCTGCCTCCACCTCTGAGTTCTGGGACTATAGATGTGTGCAACCAGGCCTAGTTTTATGTAGCACTGAGTACCCCACCCAGTGTCATGAAAGTTAGGCAAGCCCTCGACCACCAACTTCACTACATGCCAGCCTGAATATGATTTATTTTTGTAACTACAAAGGAGATTTTGCTTTAAAAATAAACCTCTTCATATTAGTAGCAGTTGCTTAAGCCTTGCTAAGCTGGAGCCTGAAAACTTTCTCAAGCTGCTGAGGGTGATGAGAAGGTAGACACTTCTATTGCAAATGAGGACTTCTAAATTTCTACCCAACAACTTCCATCTCCACCTGGGTTGGTGACACATGGTTTCTGAGAGTCAGCCTCAAAAGCCACAAGGATGCCTGTACCTCACGAACTATAGGCACAGGTTCTTATTCTTTGCCCTCACCTCTTTCTAAAATCCCTGGCTGCGGGAAGATGTATTAACTGCTGGAAGATGTATCTGCTGCTGGAAGATGTATCAGTTGCTGGAAGATGTATCTGCTGCTGGAAGATGTATCAGTTGCTGGAAGATGTATTGAAAGACTCTGAAAGGAGCCCCTCGCTCAGGCCTCAGGACAATAGAGGACACCCAAGAACTCAAAATAGACCTAGCTTGATGTAAACCACATGAGGCTTTATTCGGGGAAAGCCAGAGCTCTGTGGACGATCATATCCCACGCAGGGGTAGAGGAGACGACCTCAAGGGGAAAGAGGTCCCAGTTTTTATAGGCCCTCAGGGGGGAAAGGAGAAGGGGGAGAGTAGGGGATTTCCAGATCTAAACAATGTCTATTCTCAAGAAATGGGTATGGGAGGGGTACAAGGAAAGAGTCTGGTGCAGGTGTAGCAACTTAGGATTGGCCGGGTTGTGGTTGCTGGGGAGATTTTCTGACTCTTTCTCTGCAACCAATATCACAAACACCTGGCAATGGGCTTCATCAGTGGGCACACACATGGGTTCAAGGAACATTCTAAACATTGGAAGACACACGGGTTCAAGGAGTGGACAGAACATTGTGCGCCTCTATTTTTCTAAATCAGTGAAGCTAGTTCTGCTAACAGTGACATCTATCTTGCCAATTTCAGGGCTTCTGTGACCTTTTGCATTCTGTCAGGATCTTTCAGTATCTGCTGCTGGAAGATGTATCTGCTGCTGGAAGATGTATCAGTTCCTTACAGATGTATCTGCTGCTGGTGTTCCTGTTCATACCCATCTACAGGTCTTTTTATTATCTTCTCTGTCCCTCTCCTACTCCAAACATCCTCTTAGGCTCTATCAGGGCCAGGTCTCTGCCTGCTGCATAAGCATGACATGTTTGTTCTTCAGAGGTTGCCTTGCCTGAATATTGTAACCAGCTCCCCCAGGAAAGATAGGACCCATCTCATTGCTAACAGTTTTCCCTTCTGAATTCCCATGAGCATGTCTGTTCTGCCCATGGCTCAGCTGTATCTGTGAGTAAGGAAGAGAGTTAGTTAATACTTAGTTGAACTCAAGCTCTTGGGTGAGACTCTATGGGGCTTGTGTCTTCTGGGGCAAAGTCAAGAAGCAGCCCCACATGTCAGTGTTCACACATGCTGCCATGAGTGTGCTGAGAAAGCCTATTCATCAGTCTAGTGTAGACTGACAGCACCTCCTCTCCTGCCTCCTCACTTGGAAAATGTCACTGAGCTCGCTTTGTGGGGAAAGCAGGAGCTGGGAATTTCCTAGGTCTGTGCCACTTTGTGCGATGGAAGGGGGCCTGGCTCTTTTCTGATGATGAAAATAAGGACATGTTGCTGTCTTGGATTACCCACTTCTGGATCTTGTTACTATGGAAGAAAGGTTCTTTCTCAGCTGCAAGTGAGTAGCTCAAATGAGAAAGCCATGTCCAACAGAAGCCCACAAAGGAGGAAGGACAGGACACTTAGGACTTAATATGGAGGTGTCAAATGCGCTGTGGAAGACAGGTGATGAAATTGCTTCACATCAATTCTGGTTTCTGTTTTAAAACATTTGATTTGTTGCTATGAAAACAAATATATGGAAAGAATGCAGTTCGGTGACACAAAAGGCATTTCTTCTTCCTAACTTTAGATGCTGTTTCCCTCTACCCTTTGACAAGTCGCTGGCCAGCAGAGGAGACAGTTGTGGAAGGGCAGCAAATGCTCTTTCTGGAGAAGTGGCCTCAGCCCAAGCTCACAAGGTGTGTGGGGTGGGTCAGGTGCAATTTTAAACTAATTGATGAACTGCTGTGTGGAGTCTATTCATTAAGACACGCTCTTGGTACTGATGAAACCCTAAACTACAGGGACCAGGAGGAGGCTTAGAGACGCTGGCCAAGGGGACATCTTCATGGTTCTGTGTGACTCACCAGACTGTCTTCTGGGGACTGGGGACAGCCCAGTTTTGGTAGCAGGGAGACTCTCACTGTGACTGCCTGTCTATTTAAAGCTCATGAGGAAACCGAAAGAGGAAACAATTGTCCCATAGGATAGTCTTCTGTAATGTCACTGCTACAGACCCTTCTACATAGGACTCATTAAAGGTCTAGCTCTGAGGACCAAAATGGGGCAAGGGTGTCTGGGATGGAGGAGAAGTGCAGGAACAGTGTGGCCCCTCTAAGTCCCTCCCTTGGTAAAGAGAAGGTTTAACTTACATTGATGTATTAGGTCTATATTTTGCTGTGAGAAAAGATATACCATACAAATCAGAGACCTTTTAAAGCAGGTGGACTGTGGGTTAGACACTCCTAGGTTCCAAACTGGCCTCAGAGCACACAGCAGAGGGACAACTGCAGTCCCAGGTGAGCTCCCTAAGGGCCCTCTCCCCACCCTGAGGGAGGTGACTTCCTCATAGTCCCTGCCAGGATGGGAGCCCACCCCACCCAGGTACTCCTAGCAATGCCATCCTTTCTGAGACCAAATGTTTCTCTTTTCTCATACAAAACCCATAGACAGTCAATTGTTGTGCTTCCTCTACTGATCCCACCTCTCAGATAGGCAGGCCCACCTCACTATCAACTCTGGAGTAGGCGAGAGGGCAGAGGAGGCAGTGAGATGGGCTCGTGTGTGTGTGTGTGTGTGTGTGTGTGTGTGTGTGTGTGTATGTGTATTAGTGTGTGTGTGAGAGAGAGAGACAGAGACACAGAGAGAGATAGAGACAGACAGAGAGAGAAAGAGGTAGACAGACAGACAGAGAGCTGAGAGTACTGAGCACCTATCTCAGTGTGTCTTTAGAAATTCTTGAGACTGATTCTCCCTCTGTTACTTACTGGCCAGTCTGTGTTGGAGACCAGCAGTTGGCATGGTGGGAAATAGGATGGGATGAGTGGGCCATTCTTTACTTCAGCCCAATCTTCTCTCTCCCCCTCCCTCCCTCCCTCCCTCCCTCCCTCCCTCCCTCCCTCCCTCCCTCCCTCTCCCTTCCATCCCTCCTCTCTCTCTCTCTCTCTCTCTCTCTCTCTCTCTCTCTCTCTCTCTCTCTCTCTCTCTCTCTCTCTCTCTCCTCTCTCTCTCTTCTTTCTCTTAACGCAGACCAGGTCTCTCTATAATGTAACTTTAGCTGTCCTAGAATTCTGTATGTAGATTCAGGCTGTAGATCAGGCTGTATCTTTGTGTGTTGGGATTAAAGGTATATGCCACCGTGCCTGGCTTCTGCTTTTTTTAAAAGAGATTATTAATTTTATGTGTTAAGTATTGGTCTGCATGTATGTAGGTGTGCCACATGAGTGCAGTACCTCTGAAAGACAGAAGAGGGAGTCATTGGAGAAACTGACAGTTGTGAGATGCTGTGTGAGTGCTGGGAACCAAATGGGGTTGTCTGCAAGAGCAGCCAGTGCTCTGAGTCACTGAGCCATCTCTCCAGCCTGTTTTCTTTTTTTGTTTTAAATATTGTCTGTGACTGTTGAAGAGCTCTTAGTGACTGTCAGCAGCCCAGGACTTCTCAGAAGCAGTCACATTCCCCACGGGTCCCCACAGGTGTGCCTTCAGACAGTGGACCTCCTCCCAAGGTTACCCTTAAAGTCATGTTTGCTCTCCCAGCATTCCTGTTGCTCAGGAATGCAGTAGCTCAGTTGGCACAGAATCTGGGCTGGGGCCAGGGCAGCCTTCTCTCTGTGTGTTTTCAGGTGGCAGCTGGCAGGCCCTGTTTCTTGTGGGCTGTTGCTACCTGGGCCTCTCTATAGGGCACCTAACACTGGCAGGTAGCTTCCCTCCTAATAACGAGTGGGCAATAAGTTGATAGAGACCAACTCAGGGGCCTCTTTTATCACCAGACCTTAGATGTCACCTGTAGGTTGAAGTTGGAACCCTTGGGGACCCCTAAGGAGGTTGCCTCTCATCTCTCTCCTTTATTTCTATTATTTATTTGTTTGTTTGTTTGTTTATTTATTTATTTATTTATTTATTTATTTATTTATTTATTTATTTGAGATAGGGTTTCTCTGGGTAGCCATGGCTGTATGGGAACTCACTCTGTCAACCAGGCTGGCCTCGAACTCAGAGATTCAGCTACTGCTGCTCCTGTTGAGATTAAAGCCATGCTCCACCACTACCTGGTGCCTTATTCTTATATACAGAAGCATGCCAAGCTTTTTCATGTGGCTATTTAGATATATCTTAGTCTTGAGACTATATGTACCTATGTCTGTGTATCACACATTCTGCATACTGCATTCCATACCCCAAAATTGCTTGACTGCATCTCTCGCGATTGATATTCAGTACTTATGTCAAAGAATGCTCTAGTGAGCGTTTGCCAGTCATGTCTGTGTGGCTGAGGGAGAAAGCTCTGATGTCAATCTAGTCTCCTTCCTTTCTCCCTCTGACCTCTAACTGACTTGCACCCTGGCTCATCTCATAGCTTGTTAACAAGTACCAGCAAGGCCAAGGCAGTTGTTTCTCCTCCCCTCTCCTCTCCTCCTCTCCCCTCCCTTCTCCCTCCCCTCTCCCTCTCCTCCCCTCCGCTCTCCCTCTCCTCTCCTCCCCTCTCCCTCTCCTCACCTCCCCTCTCCCTCTCCTCCCCTCCCCTTTACTCCCCTCCCCTCCCTCCCCTCCCCTCTCCTCCCACTGATCATCTTTCTTCTATCTTATGCTTCTTGTTCTTCCCCAGGTGGCCCTGCTTGCAGCCTAAGCTCCATAACTCCCCTTACCAGCTTCAGGCAACCTGTATGAACATTCCAGGTCAGACTGGGCATCTCTCTTCCAGGTCCCACAGTGAGCTGAGCAGGGTTCCATTCAGAACTTGGAGGCTACCTCAGGACTATCTGCCATGTCTGTCTTTCTGGGCCTGGAAGATCTCCACTAGCAGGTATCAGCTGAAACTCCGAATGGAAGCCTTGTATAAACCTGGCCTTAGCTGCCATGCTCTGATACCTAGTGCAGGAATAA
This sequence comes from Mus musculus, assembly GCF_000001635.26. Taxonomy (NCBI): domain Eukaryota; kingdom Metazoa; phylum Chordata; class Mammalia; order Rodentia; family Muridae; genus Mus; species Mus musculus. Next base: position 23,696,616 of record NC_000078.6, read on the forward strand.
TGGATCAACCACACCTTGACAATGAACACCATTGTTAACAGAGTTGCCTTTCAAGGCTGGAGACAAACATAGTGAACAGTCAGTTCTAAGTACTTGTGCAGTGTAATTGCATCTCTGGACTGTGGCTCTCTGACCTCCATTCCTTTTCCATGCAGCTCTGAGCACGTTAGAATTTTCTTCCTCCTTTGGTCCTCTGACATTGATTTCTGCTCAGCCCCAAGACCTGAAGGGGCCTTCATCTCCATGCTGAGTTACAGTGCCTAATGTTGGCCTTCCTCACTCCAAGGAAGTGACAAGCCATGCTCACAGTGGCTGCTGGTGGTAAGGAAAAGCATTTATCTCCCTGTAGGTAGTCTGTGCCCACTGGGGAGACACATTGGTGGCAACTTTTCTTCTACCCAAATTATAAGAATCAGCACAGTGAGGCTCAGTGGGCCAGGTATGGATGGAGTTCCATTGGAAGAGATTTGTGATTGATCCTCTGTGGTTGCATAATATTAGTTGTTAGTTTGACAGGATCTAGAGTAGCGATTCTCTTCTCAGCCTTCCTAACACTACGACCCCTTAATATAGTTCCTTGTGCTGTGGTGACTCCAAACCACAAAGTTATTTGTTGCTGCTTCAAACCTTTATGTTTTTATTGTTACAAATCAGATTGTAAATATCTGATATGTAACCCCACCCCAACCCCAAAGGGGTTGAGACCCACAAGTTGAGACCCACTGATCTAGAATCACCATAGAGCTATGCCTCAGGGTATGTCTTCAGGGGATTATCTGTTAGGTTAATTGAAATGGGAAGAGCAACCCACCTTAAATATGGACAGCAGTGTCCCCCCCACCCCTCCGATAGATTTCCAGAGAGCATAAACAGGAGAAAGCCAGCTGAGTCCCAGTATTCATCTCTCTGTGCTCCCTGCTGCCATGATAGACTGCATCCTTTTAAACCATCTGCCATAGAAATCCTTTCTCCCATGAGTTGCTTTTGGAAGATATTTGGTCACAGACACCAGAGAAGAAATCAGCACACCCTGCCAGCTCTGGGTGCAGTACTCAGCTTCTCTAAGCTGAGGAACTATCTCTAAGAGATCTGCCCTAGGGAATGTCAGAAGGGGCTCAGTGAAGGACTGTTGGGAGCCATTAAGGCAACGCTATTGTCCTGATCTCTGAATTGGGCCTCTCCCCCACCCCCACCCCCGAGAAGAGGGTCAAAAGCGGGCCACCGACACATGGATTCCGAGAACCATGGGAGGTTCCAGCCCTAGGTCATCACCGATGTCCTGACCACACCCTGATACCACCAAGTTCCTGCTTCCCCGTGTAGCTGCCAAAAGAAAGAATTTCTATTGCCCCCCTCCCACTGATAAATACTTCTCCTTTTGCTTGTATTGCCCTACCCCTCCCACTGATAAGTATCTGTACTTCCCCCTTTGCTTGTGCATTTAAACCTTAGACCTTTCTCAATACATTGGGGTCTTGATACAACTTCAGAACATTTCCGTGTCGTTATTCGTACAAGACCCTCGTCTCTCTCTACCCCCCATTTGGTTATTAGGAGGAGGTCCCCTCGAGATCCTCGAATAACTGGACCTGCTGGACGGGTCAAGTGGCGCCCGACGTGGAGCACGAGGTACGACTGCCCTCCGGACAACGGATTAAGGATTAAAGAGGTACCGCGCAGACAGAGAAACAGTGAGACAGTCCACTGACACTTCACTTGAGTGTCGAGTACGGACGTCAGGAGGTAAGCCTAGGCATTCAGTTGTTGTCCCATTAACCATGGGGCATTTAGTGAAGAGATAAAGGGTTCTCTTAAGGAGAGAGGGATAAGAGTTTTAAAAAAAGGGAAATTTAATAATATATTTTTGTTTTGTGGACAAGAGATGTCCATGGCTGGTATTAAATGGTTCTGAAACTTAGAATAAAGTAGGCAAAGAAATCAATAGTTTAATAAAACAAGGAGGAGATGTCCATGAGTCCTTTTTTAGTTATTGGGGAATCATCAGAGATCTCTTTGAGCAGGCAGAAAAGGGCGGAAAAGGTGCTCGCCTCCTAGCCCTTACTGAAGATTTTTTAGAAAACGACCAATCGCCATCTCACAAAAGCAAAACTAAGCTGCCAGCGCACAGTATCTCTATTGGAAGGTTTAGCAGAAGGCTACTTGGTACCCAATAAATGAAATAAAGTTATTCAGTCTGTCCTCACTAGAGGCCAATATTTAACTTGAAAGTCAGAGTTTGTGGAAGACAGCCTCCTGGACTGCTGACAAAATCTGTGGTTAAGGCAATTTCGCTACAGACATAAAACAATTAGGGCTCTCCCCTGGTGTCCTTGCCCCGGCCGCACAAGCGGCCCTGAGAGCTTGGCGCGCTGTCCCTGCTACAGGGGCACTAACTATGCCCCTAACCAAGATTATACAAGGGCCCCAAGAGTCCTATGGGCAGTTCGTTGCCAAATTGCAGGAAGCAGCTGAGAAAATTTTGGGACCTGAGGGTCTGTTAGTCCGACAATTTGCTCTTGAAAACGCCAATTCAGCATGTAGGGCTGCTCTGAGAGGTAAAACCAAGAGTTTAGATATAAATGGTATGATCAAGCTTTGTAATGAGGTAGATGTGTTTTCTCAACAAGTTTCTAAGTCTATTAACCTGGCCATTGGGGCTGCTCTAACTCCAGCTCCAAGATTGGTGTCAAGCCCCATTGGCCCAAGTTAAAAGTAGACATCTGTGTCCTCACATTGGGTATAGATGCCGCCTGGGGCACCCCTGATTATTATATGCCTCAATTAACAGCAGTTAACACAGGTAAATTTGAGCCCCCTCCCCAAAAGACGTTTTTTCTCATCATCGGCCGAGTGTCCAGACTTTTACAAGGCCTAATGGTGACTCCTACAGTGGTTGACACCGATTACCATGGGGAGATAAAAATCTTAGTCACCGCCACGCAGGAACCACTTACCCTTAGGGCTGGAGAGCGCATAGCCCAAGCCTTACCACTCCCACTATTCGGCCATTTCCCTTATATGAAAGAGGAGCGAGGACCTTCCTCCCTGGGATCCTCAGAAGTCTACTGGGCACAGAAAATAACTGATTCATGGCCCATGCCGACTTTGTTTCTAGAGGACAAACAGTTCAAAGGGCTCCTAGATACCAGGGCAGATGCGACAGTAATTTCCTCAACACACTGGCCTGCAGCCTGGCCCTTACAGCCCACTAAGGGATGGTGTAATCCACTGATCATAAAATTTACTGCTAAGAGGAGGAACTTAGAGGCTTGAAAAAGTTCTCGCCCTCTCACCTGGGGCCTAAGATTGTATCAAGATAACTATGACAATGGCCTGACCTTTAAGGTTCCGCTTCCTAAAACCATCCCTAATAATCATAAAGCAGCCATAGGACTTCCAGGCACCCGCCCCCCTGTTCCTGCCCCAGGGTGTGCTACGACCCTGTTTCGGCCCACTCTCCCTGCGGGGAGGCCCCCCTCTTCCACTGATTTACTGTGGTCTATATTAAATGCTTCTGCTTTAGCCTTGTTGTATAAGACACAAAGAGATAATGCATCAGAATCTGAAGATTGTTGGATGTGCTTTTCTGCTTCCCCGCCCTTTTATGAGGGCATAGCCTTATTTGAAAATTTTACCCTGCTTTCAGACGCTAGGCAGCTTCCCCTTGAGTCAGTTCAGCTTACCTTGACAGAACTCTCTGGGGTAAGAAGTTGTGTGTTGGGCCCAGGCATGCTTCGAGGCCCTTGCTAGAGATTTGCAATAACACATTTATAGTAAATAAAAGTGGGTTTTAAAGAGACTTCGTAAAGGTCAAAAAATTCATAGATTAGGTTTTATTGGAAGTTAAGAAATCATTTCCTAAAACTATATAATTCATTTTGTCAATGGTGTTTTTGTTGGTTGCAGAAAATAGAGAGCGTTTTTACAGATGGCTATAAATTATTTAACTAAGTGTGGACTGATAATGACTTCAAAAAAGATTTAGCATGGTAAACTTTTAGGTTATTTGAGACATTTAGTGTATAGAGATTGTGTGTTTTCTCAAAAATTTGCCCTCAGATTAAATAAATTAAAAGTTTTAGATGCTTGCCAGAAACTGTTAGAAAATCTTGGATTTTAATCTTGGTTTGACAAGCTACCTCTTACAAGCAGGAAAGGAAAGGAAGGAATAAAGGAAAATGGATTTTAGAACTCTCCCAGGGACAGAGAGAAATCGGGGGACGCCCTGTTTTATTCTCTCTGGCCCCTACAGGAGAAGCTCTCTACCCTCTTTTGCACCAATCACGTCAATTCATGTATGTTTTTTGTCTCGTTGTCTAAATGATTGTTTCGTTGTCTGAATGACTGGCTGTTTTATGTTTCATGTTAAAAAGAAGAAAAAAAAATGGTTAAAACTTTACCTGCTGAATCACTCTCAGTATGCACAATTGAGGCTGAGAGGCCCTTCCCTTTAGCCAAAATCAAGCACAGCAGGAGAGGTCCTGCTGAAAAACTTCGAATCTACAACCTCTTAGTTCTAAGGCAAATAAGCTGATAGTTGTTCTTTCCTAAAAAATTCTCTGCAATTTTGTGATTATTGTATTTAGCAAATGACAAAGTGTGTTTTTATCTTATAAGTATAGCTATAAAAAGTAAAAGTCTTTAATTGATCTAAATTTATAAGATTCGTGAAGCCACTTCATTTGGTTTTTGATTGGTCTTAAAGATATAAATATGATCTACATATTTTGGTCATAGAAAATTGGCTTATAAGTTATTTGGGTATGATTAAAAAGGTATAACACTGGTTACAAAGTTAGCTTAAGTAATAACTCAAGGCTAGAGTCATTTTCAAACAAAAGCACCTGGCATAAAACAGCCCAGAAAACTAGTCCTCTAAAGATACTCCTAAATTGAGATAAAATTTTGTGTAATTCTTATCCCAGAAAGTAGACTTATAGAGATAAGATTTTAAAACAATGTCTCTTTAATAGAACATTAAAATTTACACTGTCATGCATTCATAAATTAGCAGCCAAACTTTATAACATGATAGTGATGTTTCTAGTATTGACTTTAAAGAAAATAAATTGTTTAAAATTGGGTCTTGCTTTCCAAAAGTTATAGATATATTCTAATATTACAACGGAAACTTAAAAATTAGGGTTAAAATTGCCAGTGTTCCATTGACTGCCACTTGCAGTTTGATTACAAATTTAAGGTCTTTAATTCACCTGTATATTGTAGTTAAGATAATTATAAGAGTAATCATCCTTAAGAAAGAGTATCAAAAATTAGAGGCATAGATAGTTAAATTGTTCCTCTAAAACTGGTCCTTATTACAGGAGGGCCAAGATGCTCAGATTAAAAAATATTCTACGTTTAAGTTAATGTAGCCCAGAGAAGATTGCGGCCTTCTTTTATTTTTGCAAACAGTGCCTAAGAAAGTTTTTCCCTGTGTTCAAAAAAAAGTTCTTTTTAGCTTTGTTACAGATCTATTCAAATGTTTAAAATAATGCTTAAATTCAAAGAGTTTTACTTTTAGTGAACTGGTGATCACTAGATAATTTTGCCTGTAGGTATGGCTAACATAGCTTTACAATATGTATGAAATTTTTATTGTCTGCTTCAATACAAGAAACAAAGTTTAAATCTTTCAGTGTATATTGTTTCCTAAGTGAAAAAAAAGTATTCTATTAGCTAATGCCTCCAAAGAGAAGTTTAAAGTTCTGAAAAGTAATTGTTGCTCCATAAGATTTAGAGGCAACATATTTTTAATATTTAGGATTTTAGTTACAAAAAATCTAAAAAAGAAAAATTTATTTGCTTCAAAATTTTTATTTTCAAAACCTCCAAAAGATGTTTTGTCAACAATTTAATGTTACACATGTTACTGAGATATTTTATAATTCTCAAAGACAAGGTATTGTAAAACTTTAAAAACTATACCTTCTTTAAAAACAAAGAAGGGGGGAGGGAAATTATATCCCCGTGCACATTATTTGGATCACATATTTGTTTTGGAAAAACTGGATAAAATAGTGTCTATGGCAGATAAAAAGGATCCACTTATTGGCACTTGCCATGATCCTGTTCAGATACTTAATATGGGGAAAAGGGGGAATGTTTCTGTTTTTTCCACAGAATGCTACAAGAGCATACTAGCTTCCAATGTGACAGGCAGACCTGTGACCTGTGAGTGCCCTGACAGTGGTGACCAAAAAGCTGTGCTGAGTGCACAAAAGAGGAGAAATCGGAGAGCATCCACTTACAAACAGATAAAGAAACTTCGTATCTCCACCATGGGTTGCAGCAAGGAGTACCAACCTGGTGCCAACCTAAAATAAAAACAACTAAAAAAGCTGACTCATGAGGCAAAAAGACTGGTACAGAGAATGTACAAGATGCTTTCGTCAGAGACACTGTTTTTGAGCATTCAGGCCAGCTCCTTATAGCTATGAAAGTTTGTACCTTACCTATATGCTTATTGTTAGATAATTTTAAGAGTTAAGATCGCCAATCTTGGAAAGTCTTTTCATATTCATTGTAATTCTTGTCAATTAACTAATTGTGTAAATCCTAATTTAGATAAGGAATCTACTGTTATGTTTTTGTAAGAGACCTGCTTATGCTTTGCTGCCCATTAGAGTTAGAAAATGATCCTTGGTTTTAAAATCTGAAAATGCAAACTTTAAAAAGGTATCTACCACAGCTTTAGATCAGCAGCTACATACTGCCCATTTTGCTAATGATAAGCATAGGGATATTTCTATAGCTTTGTCAGAGCAACATATTATATAGATAAAAATTTAGAGGCAAAAGATGTCTTAAAAGTAGTAGTCTTAGTAAGAAGACAGGATATAACATACATTAAGGCTAGAAAGGTAGAAATTTTAGACATAGCCAAGCCTTGACCGGTGTTCCACTGTCCTAGAAAGTCCTTGAGCAGACCATGGGCTTAGAATTCAGGAAGAAAGTTGACTATTCAGTGACATTCAGAATTGCCTCTGGCATTACACTATCACTTTAATAAAAGCTAGGTCACTGCCTTACACAGGAATTTAGCATCAACTAGGAAAAAGGAAGTTTAAGACCTAAAGAGGAACCAGAGTAGATACTTAGAACTGTAGATAGCTGAGTTACACCCATACACAAGTATTTACAATGGCCTAGAGGAAAGGTGAACTACCAAAACTGGTTTTCAACCTCCCCCTGGCTTTCGACCTTGTTGCCCTCCCTTTTAGGGCCCCTATTGGAATTCCTATTATTGATCTTCGGTCCTTGGGCATTTCAGAAATTGACCCGATTTGTTAAATCTCAAGTTGATTCATCTCTCTCAAGTGCATTTGTTTCAGTCCATTACCATCGGCTGGATGTTGGCGATAACAAGCAGGTTACTGGAGAAGAGACAGACTTGGATACCGCTTCATCACCCTCTTCTCGGGGAGAGAGACTCAATTTCCATAAAATGCTTAAGTAAGATCATTCCCCTCCCCCTAAATTCGGCCATCAGTCTCATGCCACAAATCATTTATAGATTGCCGTAGTCTGTGCTTCCGACATGGTAATATACGTTCTCGCCACATTGGAAACTAAACAGTCATCCCAGGCTAGACACATCAAAAAATTAAAACTTGAAGCCGTCGCCCGTGAGAGTTGTAAGACTAAGTACTGCACAGAGATTAGTCTGAAAGCTGTTAGACAGTCTCTGAGAGGCATGTCTGATTGCATAAAGGTTGAGTGCCCCAGGGACCTTTCCCCAGAAAAAACGGCACAGGAGCAGGTCAGGGTTACTCTGGGCAAAAATCTGTGGGCCTGAGAGTCAATCCTGTACATGGCCCCTAACATTAAACACTGGGGATCAGACCTCTACCTCTACCCACGGAGCTTGCTTCGTTCCTAAATCCCTTGGCTGGCCCAAGTTATACCCAACAGACTGGGACCATTAATTCAAGCCTCATAGATGACTTGTCCTTGTGTCCTTCGTGGTTTTAGAGAATCATCCGGTGAGCAAACAGACGTTTAGGTGATCGTTAAAAACGTGGCTACAAATTTATTATACAATATGCCTTTATAAAAATATTAAAACGGGGGAGATGTTGGGAGCCATTAAGGCAACGCTATTGTCCTGATCTCTGAATTGGGCCTCTCCCCCCGAGAAGAGGGTCAAAAGCGGGCCACCGACACATGGATTCCGAGAACCATGGGAGGTTCCAGCCCTAGGTCATCACCGATGTTCTGACCACACCCTGATACCACCAAGTTCCTGCTTCCCCGTGTAGCTGCCAAAAGAAAGAATTTCTATTGCCCCCCTCCCACTGATAAATACTTCTCCTTTTGCTTGTATTGCCCTACCCCTCCCACTGATAAGTATCTGTACTTCCCCCTTTGCTTGTGCATTTAAACCTTAGACCTTTCTCAATACATTGGGGTCTTGATACAACTTCAGAACGTTTCCGTGTCGTTATTCGTACAAGACCCTCGTCTCTCTCTACCCCCCATTTGGTTATTAGGAGGAGGTCCCCTCGAGATCCTCGAATAACTGGACCTGCTGGACGGGTCAAAGGACTGAGTGTTTAATTGCTTGGAGTCTCCATTAGAGTGAGGGATCCACTCCCAAGCATCATTCCTCAAGACTTTGCTCTACCCCTTCAGAGACCACATCCCCACACACTATAGTTTTATATTACAGCTGACCTCCCAATGTCCATTTCCACAGTGGAGCCTGAACTCCTGACAAGAGCCAACATTGTAGCACGGCTATGGCCTCTGAGCACAGTGTCTGTTGAATGGACTGACTCTCTTCACTGCTGACCTCCTACCCAAGCTCCCTGCCACAGTTAACCCTCACTGTGCATCTCTTCCGTGCCAGCACCATTCCAGGCTTAACAAAAGCCATCCTAGTTAGTATCCAACTGGCCACAGTGAAGGAAGTGCTGCCCAGCCTCTCTTTACCCCCATAACCACTGATCTTTGCTAGTTATCTTGACTTCATCTGGCAGCAACTAAAATCCAAACTTGTTGGCTATGTCTGTGCACCAGCAGATTATACAACTGCAAACACAGATGAGAGAGTTAGGGTGTTGTTGGTCCCTGCTTGCTCTTTCTGTCCTGCATCCCAGCCTGCACATCTGTGGGTTTGAGGTAGACTGCCCCACCCTGGCTTAAACAAACACCCTCCAAGATGGCCAGGACATCTGGGAAGACTAGGGGCGGGGCTGCGTCATCCATATGGCTATGGAGAAGAACTGGTCCCTGCAGGATAAAGGCTTTCTATGTGTAGCCTTTTGGGTGAGGAGCACCCACACTACTGCAAACACCTCCCACTTATGTTCTCTAAGGAAGCTCAATAAACTCATTGGCTTTACAGAATGAAGTTCAGCAAATCTTGTTTCCGTTTGACATGGAGACCTTACGGGGAACTGTAACATTTTGTCTCCCCAGAGGAAGGATTTTAGTACTGCATGAGTTTAGTTAGTTTCACTTCACAAAGGAAGGAGCAGAGATTTGGAAAGTTGTGTGACTTGTGGGCTCACACATAGGTCACACGTGTCCTAGTTGTGGGTGAGAAGAGCAGCTGAGGTACAAAATGTCCTTAAACTCCAAACTCCCCAATCACATGTCCACCTGCTCCCGTGGAAGCTTGCTCCAGGCCTCTTATCTGGTGCCTAAAGCCTGAGAGGTGCTGAGTGGACTTTTGGAGCCAGCCCTGGCTCTGGAACCAGAGGATCAGGTTTGGCTAGTTCGTTCTGACCAGATAAAACCTGGTCTCCCTAGAAACTGCTTGTCTTTCAGCCTGAAACTCTCCTTAAATTTTCATGTCTTTTGCTTCAGACACTTAGTTTGTCTAAAATTTCCACAAAATAGGAGATCATTACCTACGGAGACAAACCCTGTATCCACCATAGGGCTACCCTCTAAGGCAGGTGCCCAGCCCACAGGGAGCTATGCCAGGTGATTTTGGTGCTGGGAAAGGCTTCTGGCCAGGGTGATGGGTCTGGACTTTGGGTCTATTCTCAGTGTCGATTGCTCAAAAAAACAATTGTCAAGAGCCTGAAGTCTTGCCAGATCTAAAGATGGAGAAACTAGCCCCAACCGGAGCAAGGCAGATTTATCAGTTCTCAACCTGAGGGTTATGACTTTTTGGAACCCCTATATCTCCAAAAATATTTATATTAGAATTCATAATAGCAGCAAAATTGCAGTGATGAAGTAGCAAGTTAAATAATAATTTTTTGGCTGGAGGTCATCACAACATGAGGAACTGTATTAAAGGGTCACAGCATTCGGAAGGTTGAGAATCATTGTTTTAAGTGGACATAGAAGGAGATGCTAAGGAGGACTCCAGTTTCTAGCATGGAGTGGCCCTGAAATTCAGGACCAAGACAATGATAGGTTTCCTTCATGCCAAGCTAGTTGGAGAAAGCAATATGTAGAGTGGAAAGGGCCAGATATACAAACCTCAGCTGAGGTCAGAAGAATGGCTTGGTCACAGACTCATGGGCCTACAGATTTCTTTTCATTTTTGATTTTAATGTTTTTGCATGTGTATGCATATGCACTGTGCATGTGTATTTCCATATGTATGGGCACATGTGCATGTGTGGGCAGCTCAGGGTAGACATTGGGTGTCTCCCTACCCCACTCTCCACTGTATTTATTGAGGCCAGTTCTCCTGAACTGTAGCTTGCTGATTCCAGCTAAGCTAGCCAGGCAGCTGGCCCAGAGGATGTCCCCTCTGTCTTTCAGATGTTGGGATTACAGGTAACTGCCATACCTGCCCAGCTATTACATGGTTCTGGAGATCTACATTCCGGTCTTCATGCCTACACAGTGCATGTTTTAAGCACTAATCCATTGTCTCCCCACAGCCCTGTTTAAAAAAATAAAATAAAAGTTTTGATGTTTGAGTAATGACAGACCCAAGGGAAGCTGCAGCTGGGTCCATGCATCTGTCCTTCAGGTTCAGCCCCTGGTCCTGTCCTGCACAGCTACAGTGACATTGAAGTCAGGGATAGGGACACTGCTACCATCCACACAGCTTTGTTATTGTCATGATTGTGTGCACGAACAGGCACATGCATGCTGTGTGCATGGTATCTGATGCAGTTTCAGAGCAAGTGTAGATCTGTGTTGTCACTGTCATTGATGGCTCTTCCAATGGTTAGAAAATTGCAGAGAAAATTCTGTGGAGAGGTGACCCTATGGTCTCCTAATAATGAACCTTCCTGCCCCATCCTCGGCTCTGCACCCTTCCTTCCTGCCCCATCCTCCTCTCTGTACCCTTTGTCCTGCGGCTTTCTGCTCAGGCTCACTTCTGAGTACCCTCCCCCTGTGGTCCATCCTGTGGTAAATAACCAGCTTAGAAATCACAATGGACTAGTTTCTAAGCTGCATTTACCAGAAAAGTCTACATGTCTTGAAGGCTTTGCTGGGCCTTGTGTTAATTTTAGCTTGAATCAAAGAAAATGCACTTTCATGATTTGTCGATTACATTTAACAGCTGCAGCTGACGCTGGAGTGACCCTGAAGTCCGTGTCATGAGGTTAAAGCATAGCTCTGTACACAAGTGACACCATTGGTGGTGCTTCTGTTTTTTGGCTAAATTCTACACTTTGAGGGGTCTTTCCTTACTGAGACAGTCTCTGAGAAACCTAGTAAGTGAACTCCCACAGAAACAAGGGGGAGGGAAACACCCATTCTTTTTGTTATCAATTTTCTGCTCCACATATTTTTGGTCACTCAGTAGCATATAAATTCTTCCATCCATGAACTCTGATGTTGGAGGTCTGTAAACAGAAGCCCCAGACTCACCCAGTGGAAAAACAGTTCTGCAAACTGCAGAAGCAGCAATTGAGTAGTGCACCACTGCCATCTAGGGGTCACGTTTAGTGTTGCCACATATGATGGCTCTTGAGTATCTTGTTAGTCTGTTCCTGGGCCTACCAATGGGAACTATTCAGTCAACTTCAATGGCTCCCAGAAAAAAGAAGTCTAGTGTGGAGAAGCTGGGGTCAAGGGGACCCTGAGATGAAGCTGACAAAGCTTCCCACACTCTTTGGAAGGGGACAGAGGCAAGCAGTGGTGACAGTATCTAGGGGCTCTGGGTCAGGCAACACAGGGTTTGAGTCCTGAATCTGTCCCTTGTCAGTTACTGGACCTAGAACAAGCTACTTAGGCCTCTTCATTCATTCTATGAGACAGGGTGTACTTGGGGATGCAAACATGGCCGCAAATTTGAGATTCTTCTGCCTTAGCTCCTCTAGTGATGGGATTGGAAGGTTGAACCATCATGACCTGACCACTTAAACTTTTGGAGATTGGTGGTTTTAATACCTAGTGGGAAACAGGACTAGTGATTAGGCCAGCATGGCCATTAAAAATATGTGAACCACGAGGAACATAATAGAGCCTCCAAATGGAAGGCATATATAGTTCTTACTGACTGGTAGGTAATAAGACTAAGCAGGAGAGGTATGGGGGACAGGGAAGGCTACACAAATGAGACAAAAAGACAACGTTTCACAGGGTCAGTAGGAGTTCTCCATTCAAAGGGTAAAGGACAATCAAGATGCAGGAACCGTGTGTAAAAAGGCATTTTAGTAAGAATGGTCCCACTGTGCTGAGTGCATTTCATTGAGTTTGGCCTGGTCTAAGCTTAAAGTGGATGAGGTGTGGCTGGAGAGAAGCTCACCCACAGCCACAGAAATGCAAAAGCCACATTCTGCAAGGCTCACCAAGACTTTGTCCCTTTTGGGTGGTGCTTCCTTCAGGTGCTGAATGGCCCTGGCTTCCTGACAGGAAGTTGATCTTTAGATTTGAAAATGGACTGTGGGATTGTAATCTTAGGGATGTGTTGGTAGTGTCCCTTAGGCTATGAAAGCTGATTAGCACCTTCACTTCCAACAAGACATCCTGTGGGTGTTCTGGGGTCCCATGGAGAAGGCTAGCTCAGGGTTTGGCCACAAGACAGCTTCTTCCTTGAATAAATTCTTCCTTTTCTTTTTAAAGGTGTATCTAAATTTATTTCACAGGCATTGGTGTTTTGCTTGTATATATGTCTGTGTGAGGGTGCCAGATCACCTGGAACAGGAGGTACAGACAGTCTTGAGCTGATATGTGGGTGCTAGGGAATTGAACTCAGGGCCTCTGGAAGTGCCACCAGTGCTCTTAACCACCAAGTCCTAATAAGTACTTACTATAATAATTGTCAGATTTTGTTTTTGAGACGGGGTCTCACTATGGAAACCTGGCTGGCCTCAAACTCAGTATGTAGCTAGGAATGGCCTTGGACTCCTGATGTGATTGACAGGTCCCCAGACTGCTGGGAATGTAAGCACAGCTGGAGGCCAGAGGACAACTTATGGGAGTCGGTTCTTCCCTTTCACCACGTGGGTCTAGGAGATCAGACTTGTTCTCTGCTCTTGGATTTTTGAGCTGAGGTCTCGCTATGGAGTCCAGGTTGTCCTAGAACTCATGACTTTCCTGCCTCAGCCGCCCCATTTCTGTGCTCTTATTTCTGCCCCTCACTGTACTCTCACATCTTGTGTGTCTTTGGGTTCTCCATTTGAGAAGACTACCAAGGCTGGAGAGATGGCTCAGCTGTTAAGAGCACTGACTGCTCTACCAAAGGTCCTGAGTTCAAATCCCAGCAACCACATAGTGGCAGAGAGGGAGAGAGAGAGAGAGAGAGAGAGAGAGAGAGAGAGAGAGAGAGAGAGAGAGAGAGAGAGAGAGAGAGAGAGAGAGAGAGAGAGGTCTTCATAACTGGACAGAAACATTCATCAATTCTCTTATTCCCCATTATTTGAATAAGTGATCCTGAACTTGCTGGATGACATTATCCTGAGGGACTGTTTCTGTCCAATATCTAAAACACCTTCTAGCCAACAGCACCTTTCTCCTTGAGGTGAGGTGGGAGCAAAGACAATGTCTGGCCAATCTCAGAGTCTCCAGTGCTCACCCAGGACAGGTGCTCAGTGGGTGCTTCCTGAACATCTTCAGATGGTCTGGGGCTAAGTCTACAGGTTATGTGGCTTTAAGCAGGAGGGCCAATGGCCTTGTTGTGTGTGGATCCCACTGAGTGGTAAAAAGGCTGGCATGGAATACTCTCTGACTAAATTCTCTGCTGTTCCATACATTCAAGTACTTTCCCCATGTCTACCACTTACCTGCTTCATCCCCACACTCACTGGAGAGTGAACCATGAGCAGGGTGCTTGGGGCAACACAGGAAACTCAAAGACCTTGGTTTATTTGATCATTTTAATATGCCAGGTCAATGGAAAGGAAGGACAGAGCACACAGGAATACCTGTGTTTGCAGGACAGAGGGCAGATGTCCACAGCCTTGGGCATGCATATATCTCCTGTGTAATTAGACAAATGACTATATAAATACCACAGCACAGCCAGACTTGGGGGTGGGGAGAATCACAGGCCACAGGGGACCATGCTTTAACAGCAGTCAGAGGCTTTAAATACAGGGGCTGAACCTTCTCACTTTATACAAAATGTATATATTAAAAGTAAGGATACCACGGTATATACATGAAAGCAGCTTTGGTCAGAGAAAATGAACAAGGGAGGTGGAGCCATGCACAGGAAGGGCTTGCCTGTCTACTCTCCATCTTCCTCATCCTCACAAAGTCACCTGGGATCATAGAATAAATCTGCTGGTCTCCTTAAGATACTGAAAAGTCCTGTCTGGTGTCCTTAAGGGTCTCCAGGCCCTCTGTGGGCAGGGAAGGAGCCCTACAGCTGAGAACACTTGAAACCTTGGAAGGAACCAGCCTGGACTGGATGGGGAGGGACATCTATTGGATCAGATAGCGGAGGGAGCTGCATTCAGCCAGACCAGGTGAGTGTGTTATGCTGCCTGGACCCAGGTCCCTAGAGAGGAGGAGAATTCACGGAGAAATCCACTTTTGCAAGCAAAGCTGAAGATGGCAGGTCAAGCCTGTGTTTCTCACAACTGTGTAAAAGCCCATTCCCCTCAGAACTGGCTAGCACTGCTGGGATCACACTGCAGCAACCAGACAATGGATGGGTCCCTCTTGGCACCTTTGTTGAATTCTTCCAGGGACATTTTGCCTGAGGAATGGAAGAGGGAGACTTAGGACTAGCCAGTTCTCTGGTTAAAGTCTGGAACCCTCTGGAAAATGGAAAATGTCCAGACTCTTCTCTCTCTCTCCCTGTCTCTCTTCCTCCCTCCCTCTCTCCCTCCTTTCCTCCCTTTTGTTTTGTTTATTGAAACAGGGTTCCTCTATGTAACAGCCTGGCTGTTCTAGAACTCACTTTTTAGACCAGGTCAGCCTTGAACTCACAGAGTGCCTCCTGTCTCCTATGAGCCCCGATTAAAGACATGTGCCACCATGTCTGACCAGAGGGTATTTTCTTAACTAGTGATTGATGGAGCAGAGCCCAGCCCATTGTAGGTGGTACAACCCTGGGCTAGTGATCCTGAGTTCTATAAGAAATAAGGCTGAGCAATCCATGGGGAGCAAGCCAGTAAGTAGCAACCCTTTCATGGTCTCTGTATCAGCTCCTGCCTTCAGGTCCCTGCCCTGTTTGAGTCCCGCCCTCACTGCTTTTGATGATGAACTGTTATGTGGAAACTGTGAGTGAATAAACCCTTTCCTCCCCAAGTTGCTTGTGGCCATGGTGTGTCATCAGAGCAATGGAAACCCTAACTCAGACAACGTGGATGAAGCCTACAGCTCAGAGGGTCTACTGACAATGCCCATGGTTATAGAGCCCTAGGAAGGGTGCAGGATGCAGGCTAGGTGTACCTGACTCTGAATTCTAGTCTCCCTCCCTCAATCAGAGCTGAATCAAGTGGGCTGGAAAAGGGCAGGCCTGCATAGGGAAGAGGGTATATCCCAAACACCTCTGTGCCATCAACAATTTCACAGGCTCATTTACTTCTCTCTCCCAACCCCCACCCCCTCTCCCAATCCCCTCCTCCATCCCCACCTGCTCACTCCTGACATGTTTCCTACCATCTTTCTTTGTGTCCATCTGTCTGAAGACCTTGTCTGTTCACTTCTCGGGCATGGACTCGTCCCCGGGCATCCTCATAGGGCACCATCTTGTAGATGGCCTGCAAAGGGGCATCTGTGAGTGTGCTCTGGAGGATGGAGGGTGGGTTATGGTTCTCGCTCTGCTAACCAAGGAGCATGGACAGGGCAGAGTCAGGACCCTTCTCTCATCACAACAAGTCTCACAGACAAGGTGCTGGGCAAAGGGAGCCAGGAAAGTTTAAGTGACGTTCAAGAGCACAGGATACAGTTGGGGTGTGGAAGAGTGGAGGGCTCCTTGGTTCAGATTAGAGGGGAGGTTGTGGGTCAAAGCGTCTGTCTGAAAGGAAGATCTTTGGTGGGGAGCTGGGAAATCCTGGAGGGAAGGTCAAAGGGGAAATATATTGAGCCCTGCCCACCCATGGGTCATGAATCTGCAGATCCAACAAACTCCAGGTGGGAAATGGTCTAGAAAATGAAACTGGAGATACACAGACAGTTTCTTGTTATTTCCCAAATAATACAAATTATTATTAACATCTATAGCCATTGTCTTAGGACTGTATATAACTACTTATTTTATGGATGTATGTAATTATTTATTTGGGAGAGATGATCTCACGTGGAATTCAGAGGACAACTTGTGGAAGCTGGTCCTCTTTTCCTACCATGTGGGTCTTAGGGATCGAACCCAGGCTGCCAGGCTTGGTAGCAAGTACCTTTACCCACAGCGTCAGCCCACTGGACCAAATACAGAGATGGTTTAGAGCATGGAGCAGGAAGGATGCAGGGTGCACATAAGCACCGCTCCTGTGAAGAACTGACTGCTGACTCATCCATTACTGTGTCTTTCTGATTTCTATAGGAAGCCCTACAGACAGCTAATGTGTGTGTATGCTATACATGTGAGTGCAGATGAACACCCACCCATGCAGAGGCCAAACAGGAATACCGGTGTTCACAATATTCCCTTTTCTCTCTCACTGAACCCGGACGGGGCTTACCATTGTAGCTAGGCTGCCTGCTCAGCAAGCTTCTGGTACTCACTTGTCCCCTAGTTCTAGGGTTTCAGGCATGCTCAGCCACTCCTGGCATTTCCATGGGTGTTGGGATCAGATCAGGTCCCCATGCTGGGTATCAAGTGTTCTTCCCCACTGAGCCACTTTCCCAGTTCTTGCTTTGACAATTCTTAATCACCTATCTGAGCCTCAGATCTCATTGGAGGTTTTTTGTTTTGTTTTGTTTTGAAAAAAAAAAAAAAGATCTGTTTTATAGAACTCTGTGAATAAACCTGATGGATGAGCTCAGCTGGGGCCTGATGTCCAGCAAGCAATCGATAGATGCTTGGCTTTTATCTTTACTCTCTGCAAAGACAGGCATTCCTTTAGTACACCAGGTAGCAAGTGGGCAGAGGAATGACCTGGTGTATGGGGCCGGGGATGGGGGTCCTGGATCCCTGCACTCCCCATGCTCCAGGCCCTGTCAAGTGCAGGTACCTGCACTATCTCCAGCATTTCACTGCAGCTGATGTAGCCATTGCTGTCTAGGTCGGACATGCTGAAGGCCCACTTGACCTTCTGTTCCAGCTTGTCCTGAGAGGTCATGCTCAGAGCAATGATGAACACTGGGAAGTCGATGGTGCTGTCGCTGTTGGTGTCAAAGGTGTGGAAGACATGTTCAGTGAACTTGGAGGTGTCTCTGTAGGGGAAGAAGTTGGCCTAGATCTTGAAATTGTCCATGGTCAGGTGGCCAGTGGGACAGTCATTGAGGAAGTGTTGTACCACTCCTGAAGCTCATGGTCGGTGAACTCCCTGTGTTTCCGCAGGTCCTGCAGTACCTCAGGACACAGCTTGCTGTTCTGCTTGCCCATGGCATCTGGCAGTGGAGAAAAAACCTGCAAGGCCAAGACACAGGTGAGCTGTGGGTACCTGAAACCCCAAGTCTGGCTTCCTATCACACCCTACCACCATCCTGGCTAAGCAATATCCTCTGTATGTCCAGTGCCATCCATTACAGCAGTGGTTGGTTCTCAGCCTTCCTAAAGCTGCAACCCCTTAAAACAGTTCCTCATGTTGTGGTGAACTCCCAGCTATAAAGTCATTTTCATTGCTACTTCGTAAGTGTAATTTTGCTTTGGTTATGAATCATAATGTAAATATGTGATATGCAGGAGGGTCTTAGGTGACTCCCTGTGAAAGGGTCATTCGATCCTCAAAGGGGTTATGATAACACAGGTTGAGATCTTCTGGGACAGAAGAACTCTAGACCATAATAGTGCAAGCTCTGACTTTTAGCATTTCCAGGATGGCTCTCCTCAGGAGGTACAAAATGGTTCTATATAACATGGCAAAACCCAGAACACTCTAGGAAAGAAAGAAAGAATATCTTTTTATGGCTAAATACAGTTTACTTGGAGCATGCATGCAGAATCGTGGTATAAGGGGACAGGGAGAGACAACCTAAAATCAGTGGATGAAGCTTTGTCAAATGTCCTGTAAGGGTTAAACAAGAGTCAGGATCGAGACAAACCCCTCAGCTCATCAGCTTGGGGCAAAGGGGTCTCATGGACCCAATGCTGACTCTTCGCTTTGAACAGCTAGTTCTTTTTCTTGTGGGGGACTCAGTGTGTGTTTGTTTCCTTGTCACAGATACATTTGCTGATGTTGCATAGTAAATAAATCTTGCCTGTGTAGGTGGATGCTAGTGGTACACATTCTTAGCTAACACAGCTAGGGTAAATTTAGAACTAGGTTGACACCCATCTTGAGTGGACTCAGGGATGATACCAGAGAACAGGAACATGGCTTTGGCCCTTCAAAGTTCAACTTCATTAATCAGCAACCCTAACTTTATGAATGACATTTTAAAACCCCATTCTTACCCAGATTTCTGGGTTAATCTGGGTAAGTAGGGTTTCATGGGGACCCAGGTATTAAAGCTTTGAAGCATGTTGACAGGGGGCTTCTAGATACCCCAAGACCTCCCTGTCCCCCTCCATACAATACTGGGAGAAGTTACCAGCACATGCCATGCTGTTTTAACCCTAGAAGAGACATCTGGGAACCTTATGGGAGTCCCCACTCTCTATTATGCCTATGAGATATTGTTCTGCCAGGGAGATCTAGAATTGCATCAATTTTCGGTAAATGTCAATGTGAATGTTACCAGCTGAAACAGCCCCCTTGGAAATTCAGGACTGTGCTTCATTGGCCAGCACACCCCACTGCAGTCTCCCACAAGGCCCAAGTGTGAGATCCTGCAGTGATTGGCCACTGGACATTAATGCTCGTTCACTTCCCTACCTCAATTTTGGTTTCTTTCTTTCACAGTATCACACCTGCAATAGCTCTGTTATTTTTGAAATGTGTAGAAGAACTAGTGTGGGTGAGTCTCTTCTACCCAAGTCCCAAAGGAAACTACTCTGAACTGCTCAGAGGCTTATGAATTCTAAGCACTAGGTGCTAGGTCCTGTTAAGGAAGATGAGACATGCACTCAGTATTACCTGCTATCGCCCCTGTCTTCTTCACCTCTTTCCCAGGCTGTTAATGTTCTAAGTACATATTTTATTTACTTATCTAGATGACTAGGAGATATTTAAAGTTCCTTGTCCAACACAGACATATGGCAGCTTGATATTGCCTTTCAAAGCACACATTTACTTATCTAAACACGTTCTCCCCTGTAGAAACAACCAACTCAATTGTCCACAGCATCTTGATCAGAAATAACCATCAACTGAGCTAGCCTGGTGCCACACATCTGTAACTCCAGAACCAGAGGGTGGGGGCAGGATTATCTTGGAGTTCAAGGTCATCTAAGACTATATAGCAATTCAGGACTAGCCTGGGCTACACTAGACCCTGTCTCCAAAAAAATTATATTAAAAGAAAGAGAACAAGCAGGCAAGTAGTGGTGCATGCCTTTAACTCTAACACTCATTGACAGAAGCAGACAGATAGGAATTCAAGGAAGGCTAGCCTGGGCTACAGAGCAAGTTCTAGGATAGTCAGGACTACACAAAGACCCCCTCCCCTCTCTCTCACACACACACACACACAAACACACACACACACATGGGGTGGAGAAGGGAGAGAGAGAGAGATCTACCAATGGAAGAAGATCTTGCACAAGGGCACGTGATGGCAGGTGCCATCTTTGAGAAAAGGTCAGATGGCTTTGTCTGTGGAGGCCTCCTCTGGAAGAACTTACAGAAAATGGTAAAGTTGAGTGAAGAAGGGAAGTGGCTGGATGGTCAGGGACCTTGGAGGCCCTTTTGTCGTGTTTTCCTTTGTAATTTTATTTGTTTATTTGTTTTCTGAGATAGGGTCTCATGTAGCTCAGGCTGGCTTCAAACTTACTATGTAGCTGAGGACGACCTGTACCCTTACCTTCCTGCCTCCCCTGTCTAGCAGTCACAGCTGTGATCCACCGGGCTTGGATCATTTACAGTTTTAAGATATTGAAATGTGGAGGCAGAGGCAAGCGGATTTCTGAGTTCAAGGCCAGCCTGGTCTACAAAATGAGTTCCAGCACAGCCAGGGCTACACAGAGAAACCCTGTCTTGAACCGCCCCCCCCCAAAAAAAAGATGTTGAAATGTGTCCACGTGTTCATTTCCTTTTTTCTCCTTCAATGCTTTAATAATATGTACTTATATAGTATGTTACAAATGTTTTTCTTGTTATATAATACATTGAGTGTGTGCCTGGTACTTGCTGAGGCCTGAATAGTATGTCAGATCCCTGGAACTGGAGTTACAGAAGTTGTGAGCCACCATGTGGGTGTAGGGAACAAGACTGAACTGAGGTCCTCTGCAAGAACAGCAAGAGCCCTCTCTCTAGGATCCCAGTCCCCTTAGATTTTATTTTCTACTCAAAGAAGAAGCATCCCCAAATCACAGTGGCCCAGCCTCTATCTCTTGACTGGTGGCATGTCTAAGAACCTCTGAGTTGATAGAACACTTTAGGCTAGGAACAAGAAATAGAGACAGAGCCTTGGTGCTGGCACACAGCTCCAATCCCAGCAGTCAGAGGCAGCCAGATAACTTTGAGCTCCATGCCAGTCTGGTCTACACAGAGAGAAGCCTGTCTTGAAAACAAACAAAAAAAAATCCAAAGAAGGCAGAACTAAGGTCCTGGAGGACCTGCATAGAGGGGCGCAGGCCCTCTCAAATCCCCCGGTGATGGCTGACTGCCAGATCCTCTGTTTTCTTGTTACACTCACTTCCTATCTCACAGCCTTGCTTCTACCAAGGTTTACTGTCCTCTTTCCTTATCACCTACAGCCTGGGCTTCAGCCTCGAGTCAACCAACCTCTCCCTGCCTCACTGGACATTGAGCTTGACAGGGTGGCCAGTGCTGGCCAGAAGTACCACAAGAAGCTAGCTACATCCAGCTCTGAACAGAAGCCCACAATACCAACTTCTGCATCCACAGAGTCTGCCCTAAGAGGACAAATGCGACTGCTGGTGGCTGAGGGGTACCACAGGCCTAGGATAAGCATACAGATGAAGAGCTAGCTGCTCTCCATGGAGCCCACTACCCAGGGCTCTAATCCACATCCCAACACAGAGTAAGAGCATATCATGAATCTTTGGGAAGGGATAGAAATGCCCTAGTTTTATTGTAGGTAATTCATTTTGGAAACTCAATTAATAAGACACTCGTAAAATTGAAGCCACACTGGAACACGGAAGTGGAGGTAAGAATAGGACAACCAACTGTGGGAGGGTAGTACACCTAGTGATGGTTGGTCCAAAGAATCCCTTAGTGGAGCAGGACAAGGCATGCAAAAAGAGATGTCTGGGGACAATCCAGGAATATTGATGGGGAAGGAAGGGAGGGAGGAAGGAAGGAAGGAAGGAGGAAGGAAGCAATGAAGAAGGAAGAAGAAGGGAGGGAGGGAGAAAGGAAGGAAGGAAGCAAGAAAGAAGGGAGAGAGGGAGGGAGGGAGAAAGGAAAAAAGGAAGAAGGGAGGGAGGGAGGAAGGAAGGAAGGAAGAAGAAGAGAGAGGGGAGGGAGGGAGAGAGGAAGGGAGGGAGGGAGGAAGGAAGGAAGGAAGGAAGGAAGGAAGGAAGGAAGGAAGGAAGGAAGGAAGGAAGGAAGGAAGAGGGGAAAGGAGGGCAGGGGAAGGAGAAGGGAACAGGAGTACCTAGAGGAAGGGACAATGAGCTGAGTCCAGGAAAGTGGCTGCTTGGATGTCTCTATCAGTGGCAGACCCTCAGGAGGCCTTCAGGCAGGAGATACATCTGTGTGGGACAAGGTGGATGGGGGGCCCCAGAAAACAGGGCAGAGTTTGGGGTGGTAGGAGGTGGAAGGTAGAGAAGCCAGGTTGGACCAAGCTGTGGGGTGTGTGTGTGGTCCCCTGATCAAACAATAATATTGGAGAGAGAAGACCTAGACCTGGTGAAGCCATGTAGCTACAAGGTCTCACCAAAGAACCATTAACAGAGGGAAACTTATAACGTGTGTCTGAACTGGGGTCTTCTAAGAAACTTCACCCATCAGACACATCTTGCTAACCAGAAAACTGACCATCAGAGAACTGCAGAACCTCTCCTAAGTGAGCCAGGACCTGACTCCAGGATACCTGGCTATGGGATTGTGCTGGTATGACAGTCCCAGAGAGGGCCATGTGGAAACAGCTGCATTGCCACCATAGCCAGCCCTATGCTTGTGGCTCCTCTTCATGATCAACAGCCCTGCTCCCCACAGCCTTGCCACAGACCCTTGGTTTCCAGCTCATGCATGCAGCATCCACTCACCTCATTGAACACACATCACTGCTGTGTCTGTGATTTATCATCTAACAGATGCTACTAGAATGCCAAACTCCTGGTACCTGCTCTGCAGGTATCTGCCGGGAGAAGGCTGCAGTGCAGACAGCCTTGGAGGTGTTGGAGGAGAGGATTCGTTTCCCTTATTTCCCATTCCCTTCCCAATGGCTTGAAGATCTGCTCCTTACCCCTCTGTCATTCATTAAGCAACTGAGCCAGCCTTAGTGATGTTTAGCTGTCTGGGGGAAAAAAACCTGACCAAAAAAAGGAATGCTTATACAGTTACAGAAAAATCACTGTGTGCTCCCCTGAAGAAATACCTACCCAGCCCTGGCCATGAAACTAACCCAGGCTTCATTGATCAGACAGCCCTACTTTCATCTTTTTAGGGGGTGGGGAATGAGGGTCCCTGGATCACACAGCCACCTCCCACTTGTTTAAAGCACTTCACATTCTAGCAGGGATTAGATCTGACAGACAACAGCCTTGGAGATCAGGACATGTGATTTCACAGTAATGGGAATTGGGGGAGGGGGCTAACAGCTCCTACCCCTTCTCCCAGGGTCTGTTATGCTCTTATTGTCCTTAGCACACTGAATTGTAAATTAAGGAAAGAGCAAACAAGTAGCTGGGAAGCTCTGTGGAAATATTTAACCCGAGCTTGGTACTGCAAGTAAAAAGCTTTGCTAACAGCACAGTTGTGCTGTCACTGGGAAAGGCCCTTGGGAGCTCCAATGTCCCATTAACCACAGCTCAGTGCTGGCTAGGAACATGCATGGTACAGTTCATCTCACCACGCAGCAATCTCATCAGTCAGACTGCCATACCTCAAGGACTGCTAGACATCGACCCTGGAGGGAAGGTGGTGGGAGACGTGGGTACCAAATCCCTAGGAAGTCCTGGACTCAGGAGAGACTGGGTGCATCCTCTGTGAATTTGAACTTCAGCAGACCATCTGCACTTGGATGGTGAAGAGCCTGTTCCATGTCAGGTGGAACAGAAGATGGCAGGGGGAAATCAGCCTCAACTGTGCTCTTCGTTATGGTGACCGGCAGAATATTGTTCCTCGTCTTCCTTGTCCTCATCCTCGTCCTCCCCCTCGTCCTCCTCCATCCTGCTGTAGGTGAAACTCAAACAGCCTTAGGGTCCACTTGAGTGCAGCCCTCTGCAGAATGGCCATCAGCTGCAGGAGATGCACCTGGAGCCACACAAGCTGCACTGAGTCTGCACGGACACTAGAGGGCGCAGGCTGGCAGATTCCCTAGCCCTCAGCACACACCCCTTTCAATTTCTAAACTAGGCAAGAAAGCATAGTAGGTCTAAACCAGAGCTTCTCAATGGGTGGGTCCCAACTCCTTGGGGATTGCAGGACTCTTCATAGGGGTTGCCTAAAACTATCAGAAAGCACATATCTATATTATGATTTGTAACGATAACAGAACTTACAGTTATGAAGTAGCAAAAAAATAATATTTTGGTTGGGGTGACCATGACATGAGGAACTGTATTAAAGGGTCACAGCATTAGAAGTTTGAGAACCACTAGTCCAAACTAAGTAAAACCTTAGGTTAAAATACACAGTTATTGGGCCCGTTTGGAATACAATGGGTTAAATCTAACAGGCTGTGGACATTGTTCACCCCGTTTCTCTTTCCTCTTTCCATGTGGTTGTAGAACAATCTCATATTATATATGAATGTTATCATATTTCTTGGACAGCGCTGGGCAGTACCAAGGACTCTGGAGCTGATACCACCACACAGGGATCCTATTTACAGCAGTTAGCATCCTATGGCATCCAATGATCACTTTACTCACTGATACCGGGAGTGGGAGATAATGTGTTGCCATCCCACAGGCCTCCTCAGGTCCACAGACCTATCCTGCAGGGCTACCTTGGACCTCTCTGGAGAAGCCAGCTATAAGGTACCAGAAGCCTGAGTCCAGCCAGGGAGGCAGAAGGCTACAGTGAGAGAGGTACCCTCCTCTTCTGAGTGGGACAACAGCCAACCACCCAGTGAGATCTATGGGAGGGAGTGTTACTGCAACCTCAGCCTGCCATCTGAACCATAGATCCCATGTCATGGTACTAGTCACTGCAAAACCATCCTGACTCCCAAGCCACATTCCAGGAGCTCACACTTCCAATTCATCAGAGCCTCAATGACTGTTTTTTTTTTTTTAAAAAAAAAAAAGGTATCAGAGCCATTGAAATGACTCCCTGGGTAAAGGCACTAGGCACCAAGCCTGATGACTTGAGTTTAAGCTGGGACCATCTATGAGAACTTTTTTTCTTTTGAAGTGGGAAGTCCCACTTATAATCCAGGGTTTCTGAGGTGGGAAGACCAACCTGTAATCTAGATCCTTTGAGGTGGGAAGGTCTACCTTTAATCTGGCTACGCCTTCCCATGGCAGCCTATAGAAAGAACATGGAAAAGGAAGCTTTTGCTCTTTGCCTGCTTACCCTTGCTCTCACTGGCAAGCTCATTCCTTCACTGGCTTTCTATGTCTTCGGGATTCCAGTGTCTACTGAAGACCAGCCGAGGTGCTCATCTTCATGAACTGAAAAACTACTGGATTCCTGGACCAATAGACAGCCATTGTTGGACTAACTAGACCACACCCTGGAAAAAACACTCTAATAAATCCCCATTTTATGTCTCTGTATAGGTTTGCTATCTGTTCAGGTCTCCTAATTCACCTTCCTAGAAAACAGTTCAGCTGTTTTGTAAGAAACAAAACATAGCACACTGTGGGTACTAAAGGGGGGCAAGGGAAGGAGGGGGAAGGGAGGATAGCCCACGTCCGGCCAGAGTTCCTCCTATGCTCTGGGCAGGCAGACTCAGGAGGGCTGCCAGATGCTTTCCACTTGGAACCGGGTGGGTATCTAAGCCACTGACCCCACTCGAAGGGGTGGTAGTGGTGGTGGTGGTGGTGGTGGTGGAAAAGGGAAAGCCCCTGACCTGGGTACACAGGACTACACCCTGTAGTACTGGGGTAATGGGAGTGAGGGCTGAGGGAGAGAGGTTCCCACGCAGTCCAGAGTAAGCGCAGCAGGCCTAGATGAACAGAGACATTCTATGGTTTTATAGCTTTATTATCAAAATTCAGAGAGAATTAGAAAAGGTGGAAAGAGAGAGAGACCAGCCATGGCCAAGAGGAGAGAATGGGGAAAAGAAGAGAGAGAAGAAAGTCTAGAGTAAGAGGGAATGAGTAAGAGGTGAGAGAGAGGAGAGGAGAGGAGAGGAGAGGAGAGGAGAGGAGAGGAGAGGAGAGGAGAGGAGAGGAGAGGAGAGGAGAGGCGAGGCGAGGGGAGAAAAAGAAGAGAGAGAGGAGAGGAGAGTGGAGAGTAAGTATAAGGGAAGTAAGCAAGAGAGCAAGAGAATGGGGAGGGGCCAAATAGCACCTCTTATGGTATGCTGTTATCTTTACTGTTGCTAGGTAACTGGGGAGGAGTTTAACCTGAAGGTCAGAAGCTTGGGGCATTGCCTACGTGACTAAAGCCATGCTTCTCTTGTGGGGGCTGTGGGGGCAGTAACTTTGAAAGGAGCCAGAGTTCCAGGAGACATGAGAGAACTTCCGTTCCATGTAGGTGAATTATCACCACTGGATCCCGGGGTTACACCTCAGCTTGACTGGAGACCAGACTGTCTGTGTATAGCCCAATGTCCAACAGCACACAGGCTGGTAAGATGGCTAATTGGGTAATGGTGCTTGATAACCTAAGGCTAAAACCCAGGATCATTGTAGCAAAACTGACTCCTTCAATTTGTCTTCTTACCTCCACATTCACACACTCCACATATGAAAGAAGTAAATGAATAAAATTTTAAAACAAACAATTGAGCTGAGCATACAATTGCTGTGAGGTCCAACCATTGTGCTCCCAGGCAGTTATCCCAGAGACTGGAAACTCGTGTTCACAGATACACCTTTTTGTAAGTGTTCACAATGATTGTGTGTAATGGCCATAAGTGCTGTCCAGATGTCCTTCAATAGTGACTTGGTAATTCAGCTGCCATGCACTGGTGCTGTGGAATGCAGCTTAGCCATAAAGAGTCCCTAGGGAATTCTATGGAGTGAAAAAAATATCCCAAAAAGGAAGACAGGAAGAGAGAGAGAGAGAGAGAGAGAGAGAGAGAGAGAGAGAGAGAGAGAGAGAGAGAGAGAGAAAGAGAGAGAGAGGTATATGGTTATTAAAAAGCAATGGGAGGCTGCTGAGGGGGTTGGAACCATCTGGAGAAATTTTTTGGAGTCGGGGGTTGAGACAGAGTTTCTCTGTATAGCTCTGGCTATCCTGGAACTCACTCTGAAGACCAGGCTGGCCTCCAACTCAGAAATCCACCTGCCTCTGCCTCCCAAGTTCTGGGATTCAAGGTGTGCACCACTACTGCCTGGCTTATTTGAATTTTTACAAGTGTCATTTGTTTGTTTGTTTGTTTGTTTGTTTCCAGGATTGGGTGTATATAGCCCAAAGTGGACACAAACTTCATGCTTGCTGTTCAGAGGATGACGATGACCTTAAATTTATGATCCTCCTGCCTCCACCTCTGAGTTCTGGGACTATAGATGTGTGCAACCATGCCTAGTTTTATGTAGCACTGAGTACCCGACCCAGAGTGTCATGAAAGTTAGGCAAGCCCTTGACCAACTTTGATACATGCCAGCTCAAATATGATTGATTTTAATAGCTACAAGGGAGATTTTGCTTTAAAAATAAACCTCTTCATATTAGTAGCAGTTGCTTAAGCCTTGCTAAGCTGGAGCCTGAAGTACTTTCTTGGGCTGCTGAGGGATGGTGAGAAGGCAGAAACTACTATTGCAAATGAGGACTTCTAAATTTCTACCCAACAACTTCCATCTCCACCTGGGTTGGTGACACATGGTTTCTGAGAGTCAGCCTCAAAAGCCACAAGGATGCCTGTACCTCAGGAACAATAGGCACAGGTTCTTGTTCTTTGCCCTCACCTCTTTCTGAAATCCCTGGCTGCTGGAAGATGTATCAGTTGCTGGAAGATGTATCAGTTGCTGGAAGATGTATCAGTTGCTGGAAGATGTATCAGTTGCTGGAAGATGTATCTGAGCTGGAAGATGTATCAGTTGCTGGAAGATGTATCAGTTGCTGGAAGATGTATCTGAGCCGGAAGATGTATCAGTTGCTGGAAGATTTATCTGCTGCTGGAAGATGTATCAGTTGCTAGAAGATGTATCTGCTTCTAGTGTTCCTGTTCGTAGCCATCTACAGGTCTCTTTATTATCTTCTCTGTCCCTCTCTTACTTAAAACATCCTCTTTCATTCTATCAGGGCCAGGTCTCTCCTTGCTGCATAAGCATGACATGTTTGTTCTTCAGAGGTTGCCTTGCCTGAATATTGTAACTATCTCCCCCGGGAAGGATAGGACCCATCTCATTGCGAACAGTTTTCCCTTCTGAATTCCCATGAGCATGTCTGTTCTGCCCATGACTCAGCTGTATCTGTGAGTAAGTAAGAGAGTTAGTCCTCTCCTGCCTCCTTACTTGTAAAATGTCACTGAGCTAGCTTTGTGGGGAAAGCAGGAACTGGGAATTTCCTAGGTCTGTGCCACTTTGTGCGGTTGAAGGGGTCCTGAATCTTTTCTGATGATGGCAATAAGGACATGTTGCTGTCTTGGATTACCCACTTCTGAGTCTTGTTACTATGGAAGAAATGTTCTTTCTCAGCTGCAAGTGAGTAGCTCAAAAGATAAAACCGTGTCCAACAGAGGCCCCAAAAGGAGGAAGGAAGGACACTCAGGACTTAATATGGAGGCACCAATTGCGCTGTGGAAGACAGGTGATGAAATTGCTTCACATCAATTCTGGTTTCTGTTTTAAAACATTTGATTTGTTGCTATGAAAACAAATATATGGAAAGAATGCAGTTCGGTGACACGAAAGGCATTTCTTCTTCCTAACTTTAGATGCTGTTTCCCTCTACCCTTTGACAAGTCAATGGCCAGCAGAGGAGACAGACCTGGGAGGGCAGCGAATGCTCTTTCTGGAATAGTGGCCTCAGCCCAAGCTCACAAGGTGTGTGTGTGGAGGGTCAGGTGCAATTTTAAACCAAATAATGAACTGCTGTAGGGAGTCTACTCATTAAAACACACTCTTTGTACTGATGAAACCCTAGGCTACAGGGGACAGGAGGAGGCATGGAGACACTGGACAAGGGAACAGTCTTCATGGTTCTGTGTGACTCACCAGGCTGTCTTCTGGAGACAGGGGGACAACACTGTCTTGGTGGCAGGGAGAGTCTAACTGTGACTGGCCGTCTATTTAAAGCTCATGAGGAAAACGAAAGAGGAAACAATTGTCCCATAGGATAGTCTTCTGTAATGTCACTGCTACAGACCCTTCTACATGGGACTCATTAAAGGTCTAGCGCTGAGGACCAAAATGGGGCAAGGGGGTCTGAGATGGAGTAGAAGTGCAGGAACAGCGTGGCCCTTCTAAGTCCCTCCCTTGTTAAAGAGAAGGTTTAACTTACATTGATGTATTAGGTCTTTATTTTGCTGTAAGAAAAGATATCCCATACAAATCAGAGACATTTAAAGCAGGTGAACTGTGGGTTAGACTCTCCTAGGTTCCAAACTGGCCTCTCTCCCTCTCCCTCTCCCTCTCCCTCTCCCTCTCTTCTCCCTCTCCCTCTCCCTCTCCCTCTCCCTCTCCCTCTCCCTCTCTCTCTTTCTCTCTCAAAGCAGACCAGGTCTCTCTATTATGTAACTTTGGCTGTCCTAGAACTCACTATGTAGATACAGGCTGTCGATCAGGCTGTATCTTTCTGTGCTGGGATTAAAGGTATATGCCACCGTGCCTGGCTTCTCCTTTTTTTTCAAGGGGTTGTTTAATTTTATGTGTATAAGCATTGGTAC
The DNA here is from genome assembly GCF_000001635.26 of Mus musculus. Lineage (NCBI taxonomy): Eukaryota > Metazoa > Chordata > Mammalia > Rodentia > Muridae > Mus > Mus musculus. The sequence goes on from NC_000078.6 coordinate 23,726,277, forward strand.
CCATGTATGTAGGTGTGCCACATGAATGCAGTACTTCTGAAAACCAGAAGAGGGAGTCACTCGAAAAACTGACAGTTGTGAGATGCTGTGTGAGTGCTGGGAACCAAGTGGGGTTGTCTGCAAGAGCAGCCAGTGCTCTGAGTCACTGAGCCATCTCTCCAGCCTGTTTTCTTTTTGTTTTAAATGTTGTCTGTGACTGTTGAAGAGCTTTTAGTGACTGTCAGAAACCCAGGACTTCTCGGGAAGCAGTCACATTCCCCACAGGTCCCCACAGGTGTGCCTTCAGACAGTGGACCTCCTCCCAAGGTTACCCTTAAACTCATGTTTGCTCTCCCAGCATTCCTGTCGCTAAGGAACGTAGTAGTTCAGCTGGCCCAGAATCTGGGCTGTGACCAAGGTAGCTTCTCTGTGTGTGTTTTCAGCTGGCTGCTGGCAGGCCCTAATTCTTGTGGGCTGTTGCTACCTGGGCCTCTCTATATAGGGGTCCTAACACTGGCAGGTAGCCTCCCTCCTAATAACGAGTGGGCAATAAGTTGATAGAGACCAACTCAGGGGCCTGTTTTATCACCAGATCTTAGAAGTTGCCTGTAGCTTGAGGTTGGAACTCTTGGGGAGGAGGGTGCCTCTCATCTCTCTCCTTTATTTCTATTATTTGTTTGTTTGTTTATTTATTTATTTATTTATTTATTTATCATCTCTCTCCTTTATTTCATTTATTTATTTATTTATTTATTTATTTATTTATTTATTTATTTATTTATTTATTTATTTATTTATTTGAGATAGGGTTTCTCTGGATAGCCTTGGCTGTTTGGGAACTCACTCTGTAGCCAGGCTGGCCTCAAACTCAGAGATTTAGCTACTGCCGCTCCTGTTGGGATTAAAGCCATGCTCCACCACTGCCTGGTGCCAGATTCTTATATACAGAAGCATGCCAAGCTTTTTCATGTTCCTATTTAGATATACTTAGTCTTGTGAATGTATGTACCTGTGTCTGTGTATCACATATTCTGCATACTGCATTCCATATCCCAAAATTGCTTGACTGCATCTCTCAGGACTGATGTTCAGTTCTTAGGACAAAGAATGCTCTAGTGAGCGTTTGCCAGAGTGTGGCTGAGGGAGAAAGCTCTGATGTCAGTCTAGTCTCCTTCCTTCCTCCCTCTGACCTCTAACTGACCTGTACCCTGGCTCATCTCATAGCTTGTTAACAAGTACCAGCAAGGACCAGGCAGTTGTCTCTCCTCCCCTCCCTTCTTCATCCCCCTCCCTCCCCCTCCTTCCCCTTCCCTCCCCTCCCCTCCCCTCCCCTCCCTTGCCACTGATCATCTTGCCTCTATATTACCCTTCTTGTTCTTCTGCAGGTGTCCCTGCTTGCAGCCTAAGCTCCATAACTCCCCTTACCAGCTTCAGGCAACCTGTATGAACATTCCAGGTCAGACTGGGCATCTCTCCTCCAGGTCCCACAGTGAGCTGAGCAGGGTTCCATTCAGAACTTGGAGGCTAACTCAGGACTATCTGCCATGTCTGTCTTTCTGGGCCTGGGAGATCTCCACTAGCAGGTATCAGCTGAAACTCCAAATGGAAGCCTTGTACAGTCCTGGCCTTAGCTTCCATGCTCTGACAGCTAGTGCAGGAATAATGGATTAACCACACCTTGAACATGAACACCATTGTTAACAGAGTTGCCTTTCAAGGCTGGAGACAAACATAGTGAACAGTCAGTTCTAAGTACTTGTGCAGTGTAATTGCATCTCTGGACTGTGGCTCTCTGACCTCCATTCCTTTTCCATGCAGCCCTGAGCACGATAGAATTTTCTTCCTCCTTTGGTCCTCTGGCACTGATTTCTGCTCATCCCCAAGACCTGAAGGGGCTGTCATCTCCTCGCTGAATTAAAGGGTCACAGCATTAGGAAAGTTGAGAATCATTGTTTTAAATGGACGTAGAAGGAGATGCTAAGGAGGACCCAGTTTCTAGCATGGAGTGGCCCTGGAATTCAGGACCAAGGCAGTGATGGGTTTCCTTCAGGCCAAGCTAGTTTGAGAAGTCTGGGGGATATGTAGAGAGGAAAGGGCCGGATTTACAAACCTCAGCTTGAGGTCAAAAGAATGGACTGGTCACAGACACCCAGGCCTACAGATTTCTTTACATTTCTGATTTTAATGTTTTTGCATGTGTATGCCTATGCACTGTGCATGTGTGTTTCCATATGTATGGGCACATGTGCATGTGTGGGCAGCTCAAGGTAGACATTGGGTGTCTCCCTACCCCACTTTCCACTGTATTTTTTGAGGCCAGGTCTCCTGAACTGTAGCTTGCTGATTTCAGCTAAGCTAGCCAGGCAGCTGGCCCTGAGGATGTCCCATCTGTCTCTCAGATGCTGGGATTACAGGTAACTGCCATACCTGCCCAGCTATTACATGGTTCTAGAGATCTGCATTCCAGTCTTCATGCCTACACCGTGCATGTTTTATGCACTAAGCCATTGTCTCCCCACAGCCCTGTTTAAAAAATAAAATAAAAGTTTTGATGTTTGAGTAATGACAGACCCAAGGGAAGCTGCAGCTGGGTCCATGCATCTGTCCTTCAGGTTCAGCCCCTGGTCCTGTCCTGCACAGCTACAGTGACATTAAAGTCAGGGATAGGGACACTGGTACGATCCACACAGCTTAGTCATATCGTGTGTGTGTGTGTGTGTGTGTGTGTGTGTGTGTGTGTGTGTGTGTGTGTGTTGTATGTGCACGCGTGCACCCATGCGCTGGCACATACATGCTGTGTGCATGGTATCTGATGCAGTTTCAGGGCATGTGTAGATCTGCGTTGTCACTGTCACTGATGGTTCTTCCTATGGTTAGAAAATTGCAGAGACGATTCTGTGGGGAGGCGACCCTAGGGTCTCCTAATAATGAACCTTCCTGCCCCATCCTGTTCTCTGTACCCTTCCTTCCTGCCCCATCCTCGGTTTTGCATCCTTCCTTCCTACCCCATTCTCTAATCTGCACCGTTCTTTCCTGCCCCATCCTTGGCTCTGCACCCTTCTTTAGTGCCCCATCCTCGGTTCTGCATTCTTCCTTCCTGCCCCATCCTCGGCTCTGTACCCTTTCTTCCTGCCCCTTCCTCCTCTCTGTACCCTTTGTCCAGGTGGCTTTCTGTTCAGGCTCACTTCTGAGTACCCTCCCCTTGTTGTCCATCCTGTGGTAAATAACCAGCTTAGAAAGGACAATGGACTAGTTTCTAGGCTGCATTTACCAAAAAAAGGCTACATGTCTCGAAGGCTTTGTAGGGCCTTGTATTCATTTTAGATTGAATCAAAGAAAATACACTTTCACGATTTGTCGATTATATTTAACAGCTGCAGCTGACGCTGGAGTGACCCTGAAGTCCGTGTTATGAGGGTAAAGCATAGATCCGTGCACAGTGACACCATTGGGGGTGCTTCTGTTTCTTTGGCTAAATTCTACACTTTGAGGAGTCTTTCCTTACTGAGACAGTCTCTGAGAAACCTAGCAAGTGAACTCCCACGGTTTCCCTCCCTCGGAGGGAAACACCCTATCTTTTTTATATCAATTTTCTGCTCCACATATTTTCGGTCACTCACTAGCATATGAATCCTTCCATCCATGAACTCTGATGTTGGACATCTGTAAACAAAAGCCCCAGACTCATCCAGTGTAAAAACAGTACTGCAAACTGCAGAAGCAGCAATTGAGTAGTGCACCGCTGCCATCTAGGGGTCACGTTTAGTGTTGCTACATATGGTGGCTCTTGAGTATTTTGGAATCCAGCCTTCTTAGTCTGTTCCTGGGCCTTCCAATGGGAACAATACAGTAAACTTTAATGGCTCCCAGAAAAAGGAAGTCTAGTGTAGAGAAGCTGGGGGTCAAGGGGATCCTTAGATGAAGCTGACAAGGCTTCCCACACCGTTTGGAAGGGGACAGAGCCAAGCAGTGGTGACAGTATCAAGGGGCTCTGGGTCAGGCAGCACAGGGTTTGAGTCCTGAGTCTGTCCCTTGTCAGTTACTGGACCTAGAAAAAACTACTTAGGCCTCTTCATTCATTCTATGAGACAGGGTGTTCCTGGGGAGGCAAACATGGACTCAAATTTGAGATTCTTCTGCCTTAGCTCCTCTAGTGCTGGGATTAGAAGGGTGACCCATCATGACTGGAACACTTAAACTTTTGGAGACTCGTGTTTTTAATACCTAGTGGGAAACAGGACTAGTGATCTGACCCTAATTAGGCCAGCATGGCCATTAAAAATATGTGAACCACGAGGAACATAATAGAGCCTCCAAATGGAAGGCATATATAGTTCTTACTGATCGGTAGCTAGTAAGACTAAGAAGGAGTTATGGAGGACAGGGAAGGCTACACAAATGAGACAGAGAGACAAGGTTTTACAGGGTCAGTAGGAGTTTTCCGTTCAAGGGGGAAGGGCAGTCCAGATGCAGGAACCATGTGTACAAAGGCATTTTAGTAAGAATAGCACCGCTGTGCTGAGTGCATTTCATTGAGTTTGACTTGGTCTAAGCTCAAGGCAGATAAGGTGTGGCTGGAGAGAAGCTCAATGGTTAGAGCACTTACCGCTTCTGCTGGGATCAGAGTTTGGTTCCCAGCATCCATGTACCTGGGCTTACAACTGCCTGTAACTCGAGCTTCAGGACATCCAATATCTTGCTCTGGGCCTCCACTGGCACCTGCATGCATATATGCAAATGCATGTAGTCTCTCTCTCTCATGCACATGCCCACAATTGAAGTAATAAAATACATCTTAAAAATCCACTGAGTGAAATAGAACAGGTGAGTTTGGCTAGAACCTCCAGGACGGCTCAGCAGTCCATCTTGCTTCCAACCTTCCTCCAACCTCTCATGTCCCCACCTTGACATTCCCTCTCTGGGCTTCCTGCTACCACTGTCTCCAACACTGTCTAGCTACAAGGTTTGGTTTAGGGCAAGGTGTGGATTGGGGTTAGCTTCACCCACAGCCACAGAAGTGCAAAAGCCACATTCCGCAAGTTTCACCAAGACTTTGTCCCTTTTGGTGGTATTTCCTTCACATGCTTAAATGGCCCTGGCTTCCTAACAGGAAGTTCATCTTTAGATTTGAAAATGGACTGTGGGATTGTAATCTTAGGAGTGTGTTGGTAGTGTCCCTAAGGCTATGAAAGCTGATTAGCACCTTCACTTCCAACAAGACATCCTGTGGGTGTTCTGGGCTCCCATAGAGAAGGTAGCTCAGGGTTTGGTCACAGGACAGCTTCTTCCTTGAATAAGTTCTTCCTTTTCTTTTTAAAGGTGTATCTAAATTTATTTCACAGGCATTGGTGTTTTGCTTGTATGTATGTCTGTGTGAGGGTGCCAGATCACCTGGAACAGGAGGTACAGACAGTCTTGAGATGATATGTGGGTGCTAGGGAATTGAACTCGGGGCCTCTGGAAGTGCCACCAGTGCTCTTAACCACCAAGTCCTAATAATTACTTTCTATGACAATTGTCAGATTTTGTTTTTGAGATGGGGTCTCACTATGGAAACCTGGCTGGACTCAAATTCAGTATGTAGCTAGGAATGGCCTTGGACTCCTGATGCGATTGTCAGGTCCCCAGACTGTGGGGTTGTAAACACAGGTGGAGGCCAGAGGACAACTTATGGGAGTCGGTTCTTCCCTTTCACCTTGTGGGTCTGGGAGATCAGACTTGGTCTCTGCTCTTGGATTTTTGAGCTGAGATCTCACTATGGAGTACAGGTTGTCCTAGAACTCATGACTTTCCTGCCACAGCCGCCCCATTTCTGAGCACTTATTTCTGCTCCTCACTGTACTCTCACATCTTGTGTGTCTTTGGATTCTCCATTTGAAAAGACTACCAAGGCTGGAGAGATGGCTCAGTGGTTAAGAGCACTGACTGTTCTTCCAAAGGTCCTGAGTTCAAATCCCAGAAACCACATGGTGGCAGAGAGAGAGAGAGAGAGAGAAAGAGAGAGAGAGAGAGAGACAGACAGACAGACAGACAGACAGACAGAGACAGACAGAGAGAGAGAGACAGACAGAGAGACAGAGAGAGAGAGAGAGAGAGAGAGAGAGAGAGAGAGAGAGAGAGAGAGAGAGAGAGAGAGAGAGGGAGAGAAGTCTTTATAACTGGGCAGACACATCCATCCATCCTCTTATTCCCCATTATTTGAATAAGTGATCCTGAGCATGCTGGATGACATTAGCCAGGGCACATGCCCTGTTTGGTCCTGAGGGACTGTTTCTGTCCAATATCTAAAACACCTTCTAGCCAACAGAATAGGAGGGCCAATGGCCTTGCTGTGTGTGGAGCCCACTGAATGGGGAAAGGCTGGCATGGACTCCTATCTGACTAAATTCTTGGCTGTTCCTTATTTTCAAGGACTTTCCCGATGTCTACCACTTACCTGCTTCATCCCCACACTCACTATAGAGTGAACCATGAACAGGGTGCTTGTGACAACACAGGAAACTCACAGACCTTGGTTTATTTGATCATTTTAATATGCCAGGTCAATGGAAAGGAAGGACAGAGCACACAGGAACACCTGTATTTGCACGACGGAGGGCAGATGTCCACAGCCTTGGGCATGCATGTATCTCCTGTGTAATTAGGCAAATAAATACTTAAATACCACAGCACAGTCAGACTTGGGGGTGGGGGGAATCACAGGCCACAGGGGACCATGCTTTAAAGGCAGTCAGAGGCTTTAAATACAGGGGCTGAACCTTCTCACTTTATACAAAACTTATATATTAAAAGTAAGGATACTGCAGTATATACATGCAAGCAGCTTTGGTCGGAGAAAATGAACAAGAAAGGTGGAGCCATGCACAGGAAGGGCTTGCCTATCTACTCTCCATCTTCTTCATCCTCACAAACTCACCTGGGATCATAGAATAAATCAGCTGGTCTCCTTAAGATACTGAAAAGTCCTGTCTGGTGTCCTTAAGGGTCTCCAGGCCCTCTGTGGGCAGGGAAGGAGCCCTACAGCCCAGAACACTTGAAACCTTGGAAGGAACCAGCCTGGACTGGATGGGGAGGGACATCTATTGGATCAGATAGAGGAGGGAGCTGCATCCAGCCAGACCAGGTGAGTGTGTTATGCTGCCTGGACCCAGGTCCCGAGAGAGCAGGAGAAATCATGGAGAAAACCACTGTATCAAGCAAAGCTGAAGATGGCAGGTCAAGCCTGTGTTTCTCACAACTGTGTAAAAGCCCATTCCACTCAGAACTGGCTAGCACTGCTGGTATCACACTGTAGCAACCGGACAATGGATGGGTCCCTCTTGGCACCTTTGTTGAATTCATCCAGGGACATTTTGCCTGAGGAATGGAAGAGGGAGACTTAGGATTAGCCAGTTCTCTGGTTAAAGTCTGGAACCCTCTGGAAAATGGACAATGTCCAGTCTCTCTCTCTCTCTCTCTCTCCCTGTCTCTCTACCTCCCTCCCTCCCTCCTTCCCTCATTTCCTCCCTTTTGTTTTGTTTATTGAAACAAGGTTTCTCTGTGTAACAGCCCTGGCTGTTCTAGAACTCACTTTTTAGACCAGGTTGCCTTGTACTCACAGAGAGCCTCCTGTCTTCTATGAACTCCCATTAAAGACATGTGCCACTATGCCTGAACAGAGGGTAATTTCTTAACAAGTGATTGATGGAGGAGGGCCCAGCCCATTGTAGGTGGTACAACCCTGGTCTAGTGATTCTGAGTTCTATAAGAAGGCTGAGCAAGCCATGGGGAGCAAGCCAGTAAGTAGCAACCCTTTCACGGTCTCTGTATCAGCTCCTGCCTTCAGGTTGGTGCCCTGTTTGAGTCCCGCCCTCATTGCTTTTGATGATGAACTGTTATGTGGAAACTGTGAGTGAATAAACCCTTTCCTCCCCAAGTTGCTTGTGGCCATGGTGTGTCATCAGAGCAATGGAAATCCTAACTCAGACAACACGGATGAAGCCTACAGCTCAGAGGGTCTACTGACAATGCCCATGGTTATAGAGCACTAGGAAGGGTGCAGGATGCAGGCTAGGTGTACCTGACCCTGAATTCTAGTCTCCCTCCCTCAATCAGAGCTGAATCAAGTGGGTTGGAAAAGGGCAGGCCTGCATAGGGCAGAGGGTATATCCCAAACACCTCTGTGCCATCAACAATTTCACAGGCTCATTTACTTCTCTCTCCCAACCCCCATCCCGTCCCCTCTCCCAATCCCCTTCTCCCTCCCCACCTGCTCATTCCTGCCATGTTTCCTACCATCTTTGTTTGTGTCCATCTGTCTGAAGATCTTGTCTGTTTGCTTCTCGGGCAAGGACTCGTCCTCAAGCAACTTCATCATGGAGGACACCATCTTGTAGATGGCCTGCAAAGGGACATCTGTGAGTATTCTCTGGAGGATGGAGGGTGGGTTATGGTCATCGCTCTGCTAACCAAGGAGCATGGACAGGGCAGAGTCAGGACCCTTCTCTCATCAGAACAAGTTTCACAGACAAGGTACTGGGCAAAGGGAGCCAGGAAAGTTTAAGTGACGTTCAAGAGCACAGGATACAGCTGGGGCATGGAAGAATGGAGGGCTCCTTGGTTCAGAGTAGAGGGGAGGTTGTGGGGCAAAGCATATGTCTAAAAGGAGGTTCTTTGGTGGGGAGCTGGGAAATCCTGGAGGGAAGATCAAAGGGGAAATACATTGAGCCCTGCCCACACATGGGTCCTGAATCTGCAGATCCAACAACTACAGGTGGGAAATAGTCTAGAAAATGAAACTGGAGGTACACAGATAGTTTCTTGTTATTTCCCAAATAATACAAATTATTATTAACATCTATAGCCATTGTATTAGGCACTGTATATAACTACTTTACTTATTTTATGGGTGTATGTAATTATTTATTTGGGGGAGGTGATCTCATGTGGAATTCAGAGGACAACTTGTGGAAGCTGGTTCTCTTTTCCTACCATGTGGGTCTTAGGGATCTAACCCAGGCTGCCAGGCTTGGTAGCAAGCACCTTTACCCACAGAGTCAGCTCACTGGACCAAATACAGAGATGGTTTAGAGCATGGAGCAGGAAGGATGCAGGGTGCACATAAGCACCGCTCCTGTGAAGAACTGACTGCTGACTCATCCTTTACTGTGTCTTTCTGATTTCTATAGGAAGTCCTATAGACAGCTAATGTGTGTGTATGTTATACATGTGTGTGCAGAAGAACACCCACCTGTGCAGAGGCCAAAAAGCAATACCGGTGTTCACAATATTCCCTTTTCTCTCTCACTGAACCCGGCCGGGGCCTACCATTTTAGCTAGGGTGCCTGCTCAGCAAGCTTCTGGGACTCACTTGTCCCCTAGTTCTAGGGATTCGGGCATGCTCAGCCACTCCTGACTTTTCTGTGGGTGTTGGGATCAGAACTCAGGTCCTCATGCTGGGTATCAAGTGTTCTTCCCCACTGAGCCATTTTCCCAGTTCTTGCTTTGACAATTCTTAATCACCGATCTGAGCCTCAGATCTCAGTAGAGGTTTGTTTTGTTTTGTTTTGTTTTGTTTTGTTTTGTTTTAAAAAAAGACCCGTTTTATAGAATTGTGTGAATAAACCTGATGGATGAGCTCAGCTGGGGCCTGATGTCCAGCAAGCAATCGATAGCTGCTTGGCTTTTATCGTTACTCTCTGCAAAGACAGGCAGTCCTTTAGTACACCAGGTAGCAAGCGGGCAGAGGAATGACCTGGTGTATGGGGCCGGGGATGGGGGTCCTGGATCCCTGCACTCCCCATGCTCCAGGCCCTGTCAAGTGCAGGTACCTGCACTATCTCCAGCATTTCACTGCAGCTGATGTAGCCATTGCTGTCTAGGTCAGACATGCTGAAGGCCCACTTGAGCTTCTGTTCCAGCTTGCCCTGAGAGGTCATGCTCAGAACAATGATGAACACTCGGAAGTCGATGGTGCTGTTGCTGTTGGTGTCAAAGTTGTGGAGGACATGTTCAGCGACCTTGGAGGCATCTCTGTAGGGGAAAAAGTTGGCCTAGATCTTGAAATTGTCCACAGTCAGGTGGCCAGTGGGACAGTCATTGAGGAAACCCTTGTATCACTCCTGAAGCTTATGGTTGGTGAACTCCTTGTGTTTCCGCAGGTCCTCCAGCACCTAGGAAAGACAGAAAGAATATCTTTTTATGGCTAAATACAGTCTACTTGGAGCATGCATGCAGAATTGTGGTATACGGGGACAGGGAGAGGCAAGCTAAAATCAGTGGAATGAAGCGTTGTCAAATGTCCTGTAAGAGTTAAACAAGAGTCAGGATCAAGACAAACCCCTCAGCTCATCAGCTTGGGGCAAAGGGGTCTCATGGACCCAATCCTGACTCTTCACTTTGAACAGCTAGTTCTTTTTCTCGTGGGGGACTCGGTGTGTGTGTTTGTTTCCTTGTCACAGATACATTTGCTGATGCTGCATAGTAAATAAATCTTGCCTGCATAGGCGGATGTTAGTGGTTCACATTCCTACCTAACACAGCTAGGGTAAATTTAGAACTAGGTTGACTCACATCCTGAGTGGACTCAGGGATGATACCAGAGGACAGGAACATGGTTTTGGCCCTTCAAAGTTCAACTTCATTTGTCAGCAACCCTAATTTTATAAATGACATTCAAAAACCCAATTCTTATCCAGATTTCTGGGTTAATCTGGGTAAGTAGGGTTTCATGGGGACCCAGGTATTAAAGCTTTGAAGCATGTTGACAGGAGGCTTCTAGACCCCCCAAGACCTCCCTATCCCCATCCACATAATATTGGGAGAAGTTACCAGCACATGCCATGCTGTTTTTAACCCTAGAAGAGACACCTGGGAACCTTATGGGAGTCCCCACTCTTTATTATGCCTATGAGATATTGTTCTGCCAGGGAGATCTAGAATTGCATCAATTGGTCGGTGAATGTCGATGTGAATGTTAACAGCTGAAACAGCCCCAATGGAAATTCAGGACTGTGCTTCATTGGCCAGCACACCCCACTGCAGTCTCCCACAAGGCCCAAGTGTGAGATCCTGCAGTGATTGGCCACTGGACGTTAATACTCGTTCACTTCGCTTCCTCAATTTTGGTTTCTTTCTTTCACAGTAACACACCTGCATAGCTCAGTTATTTTTGAAATGTGAAGAAGAACTAGTGTGGGTGAGTCTCCTCTACCCAAGTCCCAAAGGAAACCACTCTGAACTGCTCAGAGGCTTATGAATTCTAAGCACTAGGTGCTAGGTCCTGTTAAGGAAGATGAGACATGCACTCAGTATTACCTGCTACCGCCCCTGTCTTCTTCACCTCTTTCCCAGGTTGTTAATGTTCTATGTACATATTTTATTTACTTATCTAGATGACTAGGAGATATTTAAAGTTCCTTGTCCAAAACAGACATATGGCTATTGCCTTTCAAAGCACACATTTACTTATCTAAACACGTCCTCCCCTGTACAAACAACCAACTCAAATGTCCACAGTATCTTGATCAGAAATAATCATCAAGTCAGGTAGCCGGGTGCCACACATCTGTAATTCCAGAATCGGAGGGTGAGGGCAGCAGGATCAGGAGTTCAAGGTCATCTATGACTATATAACAAGTTCCTGGCCAGCCTGAGCTACATGAGAACCTGTCTAAAAAAGTTATATTAAAAGAAAGAGAACAGGAAGGCCAGTAGTGGTGCATGCCTTTAACCCCAGCACTCAGTGACAGTGCAGACAGATAGGAGTTCAAGGAAGGCTACCCTGGGCTACAGAGCAAGTTGTAGGATAGCCAGGACTACACAGAGAAGCCCTGGCTCTCTCTCAGAGACATACACACAAACACCCCCACACACACACACACACACAAACACACAGAGAGACAGACAGAGACAGAGAGAGACAGAAACAGAGAGACAGAGATATCTACAAATGGAAGAAGATTATGCACAAGGGCATGTGGCCATTGCTGCCATCTGTGAGAACTGGTCACATGGGTTTGTGAGTGGAGGCCTCCTGTGGAAGAACTTACTGGAAAGGTAAAGTTGACTGAAGTGGGGAATTGGCTGGATGGACAGGTATCTTGTAGGACCTTTTGTCATGTTTTCCTTTGTAATTTTGTTTATTTGTTTTCTGAGTTAGGGTCTCATGTAGCTTAGGCTGGCTTCAAACTTACTATGTAGCTGAGAACGACTTGTACCCTTAGCTTCCTACCTCCCCTGTCTAGCAGTCACAGGTGTGAGCCACAATGACTGGCTCATTTGCAGGTTTTTTATTTTGTTTGTTTGTTTGTTTGTTGTTGTTGTTCTTTTATTTATTTATTTATTTTTGGTTTTTGAGACAGGGTTTCTCTGTATAACCCTGGCTGTCCTGGAACTAACTTTGTAGACCAAGCTGGCCTTGAACTCAGAAATCCCCCTGACTCTGCCTCCCGAGTGCTGGGATTAAAAGTCATTTGCAGTTTTAAGTTGTCAGAATGTGTCCATGTGTTCTTTTCTTTTTTTCTCTTTCAAAGCTTTAAGAATATTTTCTTATATAGTATGTTACGAATGTTTTTCTTCTTATATAATACATTGTGAGGTTGCCTGGTACCTGCAGAGGCCTGAGTAGTATGTCAGATCCCTGGAACTGGAGTTACAGAAGTTGTGAGCCACCATGTGGGTGTAGGGAACAGGACCTCTCTCCAGGTCTCAGTCCCCTTAGATTTTAATTTCTACTCAAAGAAGAAGCATCCCCAAATCATAGTCGCCCAGCCTCTATCTCTTGACTGGTGGCATGTCTAAGAACCTCTGAGTTGATGGAACATTATAGGCTAAGCCCTGTCTGGGCGGGGCTTCAGGAACAAGAAATAGAGACAGAGCCTTGATGCTGGCACATAGCTCTAATCCCAGCAGTCAAAAGGCAGAGGCAGCCAGAAAACTTTGAGCTCCATGTGAGCCTGGTTTACAGAGAGCGGACCCTGTCTCGAAAACAAACAAACAAACAAACAAAAAAAAAACAAATGAAACACAGAACTAAGGTCCTGGAGGACCTGCATAGAAGGGCGCAGGCTCTCTTAAGTCCCCCGTGATGGCTGACTGCCAGATCCTCTGTTTTCTTGCTACACTCACTTCCTACCTCACAGCCTTGCTTCTACCAAGGTTTAGGGTCCTCTTTCTTATCACCTACAGCCTGGGCTTCAACCCTGAGTCAGCCAACCTCTCCCTTGCTCACTGGACATTGAGCTTGACAGGGTGGCTAGTACTGGCTGGAAGTACCCCCAGAAGATACCTACATCCACCTCAGGACAGGAACACATAATACCAACTTCTCCATCCACAGAGAGTCTGCCGTGAGAGGACAAATGTGACTGCTGGTGGCTGAGGGGTCAGCACAGGCCTAGGATAAGCATACAGATGAAGAGCTAGCTGCTCTCCATGGAGCCCATGACCCAGGGCTCTAATTCACACCCCAACACAGAGTAACACCTTATCATGACTCTTTGGGAAGGGATAGAAATGCCCTAGTTTTATTGTAGGTAATTCATTGTGGAAACTCAATTAACCAGACACATGTAAAATTGAAGCCACCCTGGGAACACAGAAGTGGAGGTAAGAATAGGGTAGCCAACAGTGGGGGGGGTACACCTGGTGATGGTTGGTCCAAAGAATCCCTTAGTGGAGCAGGACAAGAGGTGCAAAAAGAGATATCTGGGGACAATCCAGATAATTGATGGGGAAGGAAGGAAGGAAGGAAGGAAGGAAGGAAGGAAGGAAGGAAGGAAGGAAGGAAGGAAGGAAGAAGGAATGAAGGAAGAAGGGAAAAAGGGAGAAAGGAAGGAGGAAGGAGGCAATGAAGAAGGAAGGAAGAAGGAAGGAAGGAAGGAAGGAAGGAAGGAAGGAAGGAAGGAAGGAAGGAAGGAAGGAAGGAAGGAGGAAGGAGGCAATGAAGAAGGAAGGAAGAAGGGAGGAAGGAAGGAAGGAAGGAAGGAAGGAAGGAAGGAAGGAAGGGAGGGAGGGAGGGAGGGAGGGAGGGAGGGAGGGAGGGAGGGAGGGAGGGAGGGAGAGGTAAAAGGAGGGCAGGGGAGGGAGAAGGGAACTGGAGAACCTAGAGGAAGGGACAATGAGCTGAGCCCAGGAGGTGGCTACTAGGATGTTACTGTCAGAGGCAGGCCCTCGGGAGGCCCTCAGGCAGGAGAAAAAACTGTGAAACAAGATGAGCAGGAGACCACAGAAATGAGGGCAGAGTTTGGGGTGGTAGGAGGTGAAAGGTAGAGAAGCCAGGTTGGACCAAGCTCTGGGGGGAGGGTGTCTCCTGCTCAAATACTAGTATTGGAGAGAAAAGACCTAGACCCGGTGAAGCCATGTAGCTCCAAGGCCCTCACCACTGAACCATTCACACAGGGAATCTTACAACATGTCTCTGGCCTGGAGTCCACTTAGAAATGTCACCCAACAAATACATTGTGCTAACCAGAGAACTGACCATCAGAGAGCTGCAGAACCTCTCCTAAGTGAGCCAGGACCTGACTCCAAGATACACAGCTATGGGATTGTGCTGGTATGACAGTCCCAGAGAGGGCAATGTGGAAACAGCTACACTGCCACCCCAGCCTGCCCTGTGCTTGTGGCTCCTCTTCATGATCAACAGCCCTGCAACCCACAGCCTTGCCACAGACCCTTGGTTTCCAGCTCACGCATGCAGCATCCACTCACCTCACTGAACACACATCACTGCTGTGTCTGTGATTTATCATCTAACAGATGCTACTGAAATGCCAAACTCCTTGTACCTGCTCTGCAGATATCTGACGGGAGGAGGCTGCAATGCAGACAGCCTTGGAGGTGTTGGAGGAGAGGATTCGTTTCCCTTATTTCCCATTCCTTTCCCAATGGCTTGAAGATCTGCTCCTTAGCAAATATTTCAGAGGAGGGAGCTCCAGAACACAGGGCTGTGCCTCTGCCCAGCCTTTGCCTCCTCCTTGGTATCAGGCTGCTAATTAGAATTCATGCTTTGCATTGGTTTAGGATATTCTTGCTGTTGTGGTTATAGTGTAAACACACACACACACACACACACACACACATACACACACACACACATGACCTTGATCCCAAGATGTACTAATACTATTTGGAGGCAAAAAGAACTTTGACATAGCTCACATCCAAACAGATCCCAAGTGACCCTCTTTGGATGCACAGAACAAGGCGTAAGCATCAGGAGGATGGAGACCACCTGGGAGCCTTCAATCCATGTTTCAGGGCTATCCCTGAGGCGTTGAGGATTCATGAGATGTAGGAAAGGGAAAAGGAAGGGTCTGAGCCTCGGGACCTGGTTCTGAGGAGCAATGACTTAAAGATCTGCTCCTGCATGCAATGTCATTTAAAGAAAGGGTTGTGACAATAGGAATGTGTCTGGCCATCTTAAGCAACTGGGACCAATGGCATAAGCAGTATGAGATAAGGAGGAAGAGAGGGTAGGATTGACCCTTTTCAGAAACTCCAGTAAAGAAGGGCTCTATGTAAAGAAGCCTCAGTCCTTGAGGGACTCCATGGATCATAGTCCTCCTGCCCTGCGACGTTCCACTACACCCAGACAGGAAAACACACCTTTACAATGCTAAGTGCTGCTGAGACTCTTGAATATCCAGCAGCTAGCCCTGAGCCATAGGAACTCTCAGACAGTGCAGTCAGGGACAGTGACCCCCCCTTCCTCTCCAAAGGGGACAATGATTCAGTACAGACGCTTGGGACAGAGGACCAACAGTCATAGAGCAAGCTAGCCAAAGAACCACCAGGGAGGAAAAGAAAGCAGGCTCCCAGCAGCAGAAAGCCCCCCACACCCACCTTAGCCTCATTCTTGATAGATACACCCCATCACCTGGGAGAGTGGATCACCACAGAAGCCCATACTTGAGCAGGCAGTCAGGACCAATTTCCAGTGTTTTCTCTTGGGTTCTTGAAGTATAGATGCTTGAGTCATGCTGGATTGAGGTCCCTACTCTCGAGTGCCCTGCACTACAATGGCACATTCCTAGGCAGGAGAACTAGGTGCTCTGGCCAAGAAGACGGAATTTAGAGTCAAAACTGTAGGCCCAGAGGGGATGGTGGATGATGACAGAGCCTCCAGGGAGTGGTAAGCAGTCTCACGTGGCTCAGCTAGGAGTTAGCAGAATGAGTCCCATTGAGAAAGAAAAGACCTAGGTTAGAGCTGGGCTCTGTCCTTTGGGTTTTGATCTATCCTGGGCCCCTTCCCTGCTAACATCCTGAGAGGCAATGAGTTTCCAAGGTGTGTTTAGCTGGTACCCAAAAAAGCTGCTGGCCAATAAAGTGGCTGTCAAAGCCATGATCTCTTAATACTCACTTTCATGAACCTGCTAAGTGGAGCCCACAAACGCTGGCAGCCTCATAGATGCTTCCTGGCACTTGCCTGTAGATGCCTAACAGAGACCTGGATAAAAAAATTAATACGAGGGACCTCATTTTAGCTCTCCTGGAGGCACTGAGACAGCAGCAAAGATGTGTGACGGGCTCAGTGGTACACACCCCGTTACCCCTCTGTCATTCATTAAGCAACCGAGCCAGCCTTAGTGATGTTTAGCTGTCTGTGAAAAAAAAAACCTGACCAAAAAAAGGAATGGTTATACAGTTACAGAAAAATAACTGTGTGCTCCCCTGAAGAAATACCTACCTAGCCCTGGCCATGAAACTAACCCAGGCTTCATTGATCAGACAGCCCTACTTTCATCTTTTTAGGGGGTGGGGAATGAGGGTCCCTGGATCACACAGCCAGCTCCCACTTGTTTAAAGCACTTCACATTCTAGCAGGGATTAGATCTGACAGACAACAGCCTTGGAGATCAAGGACATGTGATTTCACAGTAATGGGAATTTTGGGAGGGAGCTAACAGGGTCCCAGGTTCTCCCAGGGTCTGTTATGCTCTTATTGTCCTTAACACACTGAACTGTAAATTAGGGAAAGAGCAAAAAAGTAGCTGGGAAGCTCTGTGGAAATATTTAACCAGAGCTTGGTACTGCGAGTAAAAAGCTTTGCTAACAGCACATTTGTGCCGTCACTGGGAAAGGCCCTTGGGAGCTCCAATGTCCCATTAACCACAGCTCAGTGCTGGCTAGGAACATGCATGGTACAGTTCATCTCACCACGCAGCAATCTCATCAGTCAGACTGCCAAACCTCAAGGACTGCTAGACATAGACCCTGGAGGGAAGGTGGTGGGAGACGTGGGTACCAAATCCCTATGAAGTCCTGAACTCAGGAGAGACTGAGTGCATCCTCTGTGAATTTGAACTTCAGCAGACCATCTGCACTTGGATGGTGGATAGCCTGTTCCATGTCAGGTAGAACAGAAGGTGGCAGGGGGAAATCAGCCTCAACTGTGCTCTTCGTTATGGTGACCGGCAGAATATTGTTCCTTGTCCTCGTCCTCGTCCTCCTCATCCTCGTCTTCCTTGTCCTCATCCTCGTCCTCCCCCTCGTCCTCCTCCATCCTGCTGTAGGTGAAACTCAAACAGCCTTAGCCTCCACTTCAGTGCAGCCCTAGGCAGAATGGCCATCAGCTGCAGGAGATGCACCTGGAGCCACACAAGCTGCACTGAGTCTGCACGGACACTAGAGGGCGCAGGCTGGCAGATTCCCTAGCCCTCAGCACACACCCCTTTCTTTTTTTTTTTTTTTTTTTCCATTTTTTATTAGGTATTTCGCTCATTTACATTTGCAATGCTATACCAAAAGTCCCCCATAGCCACCCACCCCCTCTCCCCTACCCACCCACTCCCCTTTTATGGCCCTGGCGTTCCCCTGTACTGGGGCATATAAAGTTTGCGTGTCCAATGGGCCTCTCTTTCCAGTGATGGCCGACTAGGCCAACTTTTGATGCATATGCAGCTAGAGTCAAGAGCTCCGGGGTACTGGTTAGTTCATAATGTTGTTCCACCTATAGGGTTGCAGATCCCTTTAGCTTCTTTGGTACTTTCTCTAGCTCCTTCATTGGGGGCCATGTGATCCATCCAATAGCCGACTGTGAGCATCCACTTCTATGTTTGCTAGGCCCAGGCATACTCTGACAAGAGACAGCTATATCAGGGTCCTTTCAGCATAATCTTGCTAGTGTATGCAATGGTGTCAGCATTTGGAAGCTGATTATGGGATGGATCCCCGGATATGGTAGTGTCTACATGGTCCATCCTTTTATCTCAGCTCCAAACTTTGTCTCTGTAACTCCTTCCAAGGGTGTTTTGTTCCCACTTCTAAGGAGGGGCATAGTGTTCACACTTCAGTCTTCATTTTTCTTGAGTTTCATGTGTTTAGGAAATTGTATCTTATATCTTGGGTATCTTAGGTTTTGGGCTAATATCCACTTATCAGTGAGTACATATTGTGTGAGTTCCTTTGTGAATGTGTTACCTCACTCAGGATGATGCCCTCCAGGTCCATCCATTTGGCTAGGAATTTCATAAATTCATTCTTTTTAATAGCTGAGTAGTACTCCATTGTGTAGATGTACCACATTTTCTGTATCCATTCCTCTGTTGAGGGGCATCTGGGTTCCTTCCAGCTTCTGGCTATTATAAATAAGGCTGCTATGAACAAAGTGGAGCATGTGTCCTTCTTACCAGTTGGGGCATCTTCTGGATATATGCCCAGGAGAGGTATTGCTGGATCCTCCGGTAGTACTATATCCAGTTTTCTGAGGAACCGCCAGACTGATTTCCAGAGTGGTTGTACAAGCCTGCAATCCCACCAACAATGGAGGAGTGTTCCTCTTTCTCCACATCCACGCCAGCATCTGCTGTCACCTGAATTTTTGATCTTAGCCATTCTGACTGGTGTGAGGTGGAATCTCAGGGTTGTTTTGATTTGCATTTCCCTGATGCTTAAGGATGTTGAGCATTTTTTCAGGTGCTTCTCTGCCATTCGGTATTCCTCAGGTGAGAATTCTTTGTTCAGTTCTGAGCCCCATTTTTTAATGGGGTTATTTGATTTTCTGAAGTCCACCTTCTTGAGTTCTTTATATATGTTGGATATTAGTCCCCTATCTGATTTAGGATAGGTAAAGATCCTTTCCCAATCTGTTGGTGGTCTTTTTGTCTTATTGACGGTGTCTTTTGCCTTGCAGAAACTTTGGAGTTTCATTAGGTCCCATTTGTCAATTCTCGATCTTACAGAGCAAGCCATTGCTGTTCTGTTCAGGAATTTTTCCCCTGTACCCATATCTTCAAGGCTTTTCCCCACTTTCTCCTCTATAAGTTTCAGTGTCTCTGGTTTTATGTGAAGTTCCTTGATCCACTTAGATTTGACCTTAGTACAAGGAGATAAGTATGGATCGATTCACATTCTTCTACATGATAACAACCAGTTGTGCCAGCACCAATTGTTGAAAATGCTGTCTTTCTTCCACTGGATGGTTTTAGCTCCCTTGTCGAAGATCAAGTGACCATAGGTGAGCACACACCCCTTTCAATTTCTAAACTAGGCAAGAAAGCATAGTAGGTCTAAACCAGAGCTTCTCAATGGGTGGGTCCCAACTCCTTGGGGATTGCAGGACTCTTCATAGGGGTTGCCGAAAACTATCAGAAAGCACCTATCTATATTACGATTTGTAACGATAACAGAACTTACAGTTATGAAGTAGCAATAAAAACAATTTTTTGGTTGGGGTGACCATGACATGAGGAACTGTAATAAAGGGTCACAGCATTAGAAGTTTGAGAACCACTAGTCCAAACTAAGTAAAACCTTAGGTTAAAATACACAGTTATTGGGCCCGCTTGGAATACAATGGGTTAAATCTAACAGGCTGTGGACATTGTTCACCCCGTTTCTCTTTCCTCTTTCCATGTGGTTGTAGAAAAATGTCATATTATATATGAATGTTATCATATTTCTTGGACAGCGCTGGGCAGTACCAAGGACTCTGGAGCTGATACCACCACACAGGGATCCTATTCACATCAGTTAGCATCCTATGGCATCCGATGATCATTTTACCCACTGATACCGGGAGTGCGAGATAATGTGTTGCCATCCCACAGGCCTCCTCAGGTCCACAGACCTATCCTGCAGGGCTACCTTGGACCTCTCTGGAGAAGCCAGCTATAAGGTGAAGGCTACAGTGAGAGGTACCCTCCGCTTCTGAGTGGGACAACAGCCAGCCACCCAGTGAGATCTATGGGAGGGAGTGTTACTGCAACCTCAGCCTGCCATCTGAACCATAGATCCCATGTCATGCTACTAGTCACTGCAAAACCATCCTGACTCCCAAGCCACATTCCAGGAGCTCACACTTCCAATTCATCAGAGCCTCAATGACTGTTTTAAAAAAAAAAAGGTATCAGAGCCATTGAAATGACTCCCTGGGTAAAGGCACTAGGCACCAAGCCTGATGACTTGAGTTTAAGCTGGGAACATCTATGAGAACTTTTTTTCTTTTGAAGTGGGAAGTCCCACTTATAATCCAGGGTTTCTAAGGTGGGAAAACCAACCTGTAATCTAGATCCTTTGAGGTGGGAAGGTCTACCTTTAATCTGGCTACGCCTTCCCATGGCAGCCTATAGAAAGAACATGGAAAAGGAAGCTTTTGCTCTTTGCCTGCTTACCCTTGCTCTCACTGGCAAGCTCATTCCTTCACTGGCTTTCTATGTCTTCGGGATTCCAGTGTCTACTGAAGACCAGCCGAGATGCTCATCTTCATGAACTGAAAAACTACTGGATTCCTGAACCAATAGACAGCCATTGTTGGACTAACTAGACCACACCCTGAAAAAACACTCTAATAAATCCCCCTTTTATGTCTCTGTATAGGTTCGCTATCTGTTCAGGTCTCCTAATTCACCTTCCTAGAAAACAGTTCAGCTGTTTTGTAAGAAACAAAACATAGCACACTGTGGGTACTAAAGGGGGGCAAGGGAAGGAGGGGGAAGGGAGGATAACCCATGTCCGGCCAGAGTTCCTCCTATGCTCTGGGCAGGCAGACCCAGGAGGGCTGCCAGATGCTTTCCACTCGGAACCGGGTGGGCATCTAAGCCACTGGCCCCACTCGAAGGGGTGGTAATGGTGGTGGTGGTGCTGGAAAAGGGAAAGTCCCTGACCTGGGGCCACAGGACTACACCCTGTAGTACTGGGGTAATGGGAGTGAGGGCTGAGGGAGAGAGGTTCCCACGCAGTCCAGAGTAAGCGCAGCAGGCCTAGATGAACAGAGACATTCTATGGTTTTATAGCTTTATTATCAAAATTCAGAGAGAATTAGAAAAGGTGGAAAGAGAGAGAGACCAGCCATGGCCAAGAGGAGAAAATGGGGAAAAGAAGAGAGAGAAGAAAGTCTAGAGTAAGAGGGAGTGAGTAAGAGGTGAGAGAGAGGAGAGGAGAGGAGAGGAGAGGAGAGGAGAGGAGAGGAGAGGAGAGGAGAGGAGAGGAGAGGAGAGGAGAGGAGAGGAGAGGAGAGGAGAGGAGAGGAGAGGAGAGGCAAGGAGAGAAAAAGAAGAGAGAGAGGAGAGGAGAGTGGAGAGTAAGTATAAGGGAAGTAAGCAAGAGAGCAAGAGAATGGGGAGGGGCCAAATAGCACCTCTTATGGTATGCTGTTATCTTTACTGTTGCTAGGTAACTGGGGAGGAGTTTAACCTGAAGGTCAGAAGCTTGGGGCATTGCCTATGTGACTAAAGCCATGCTTCTCTTGTGGGGGCTGTGGGGGCAGTAACTTTGAAAGGAGCCAGAGTTCCAGGAGACATGAGAGAACTTCCGTTCCGTGTAGGTGAATTATCACCACTGGGTCCCGGGGTTACACCTCAGCTTGACTGGAGACCAGACTGTCTGTGTATAGCCCAATGTCCAACAGCACACAGGCTGGTAAGATGGCTAAGTGGGTAATGGTGCTTGATAACCTAAGGCTAAAACCCAGGATCAATGTAGCAAAACTGACTCCTTCAATTTGTCTTCTTACCTCCACTTTCACACACTCCACATATGAAAGAAATAAATGAATAAATTTTAAAACAAACAATTGAGCTGACCATACAATTGCTGTGAGGTCCAACCATCGTGCTCCCAGGCAGTTATCCCAGAGACATGGAAACTCGTGTTCACAGATACACCTTTTTGTAAGTGTTCACAATGATTGTGTGTAATGGCCATAAGTGCTGTCCAGATGTCCTTCAATAGTGACTTGGTAATTCAGCTGCCATGCACTTGTGCTGTGGAATGCAGCTTAGCCATAAAGAGTCCCTAGGGAATTCTATGGAGTGAAAAAATATCCCAAAAAGGAAGAGAGGAGAGAGAGAGAGAGAGAGAGAGAGAGAGAGAGAGAGAGAGAGAGAGAGAGAGAGAGAGAGAGAGAGAGAGAGAGAGAGAGAAAGGTATATGATTATTAAAAAGCAATGGGAGGCTGCTGAGGGGGTTGGAACCATCTGGAGAAATTTTTTGGAGTGGGGGGTTGAGACAGGGATTCTCTGTATAGCTCTGGCTATCCTGGAACTCACTCTGAAGACCAGGCTGGCCTCCAACTCAGAAATCCACCTGCCTCTGCCTCCCAAGTTCTGGGATTCAAGGTGTGCACCACTCCTGCCTGGCTTATTTGAATTTTTACAAGTGTCATTTGTTTGTTTGTTTGTTTGTTTGTTTGTTTCCAGGATTGGGTGTATATAGCCCAAATTGGACCCAAACTTCATGCTTGCTGTTCAGAGGATGACGATGACCTTAAATTTATGATCCTCCTGCCTCCACCTCTGAGTTCTGGGACTATAGATGTGTGCAACCATGCCTAGTTTTATGTAGCACTGAGTACCCGACCCAGAGTGTCATGAAAGTTAGGCAAGCCCTTGACCTACTTCGCTACATGCCAGCCCAAATATGATTGATTTTTGTAGCTACAAGGGAGAGTTTGCTTTAAAAATGAGCCTCTTCATATTAGTAGCAGTTGCTTAAGCCTTGCTAAGCTGGAGCCTGAAGTACTTTCTTGGGCTGCTGAGGGATGGTGAGAAGGCAGACACTACTATTGCAAATGACGACTTCTAAATTTCTACCCAACAACTTCCATCTCCACCTGGGTTGGTGACACGTGGTTTCTGAGAGTCAGCCTCAAAAGCCCCAAGGATGCCTGTACCTCAGGAACCATAGGCACGGGTTCTTGTTCTTTACCATCACCTCTTTCTGAAATCCCTGGCTGCTGGAAGATGTATCAGCTGCTGGAAGATGTATCAGTTGCTGGAAGATGTATCAGTTGCTGGAAAATGTATGTACTGCTGGAAGATGTATCAGTTGCTAGAAGATGTATCAGTTGCTGGAAGATGTATCTGAGCTGGAAGATGTATCAGTTGCTGGAAGATTTATCTGCTGCTGGAAGATGTATCAGTTGCTAGAAGATGTATCTGCTGCTAGTGTTCCTGTTCATAGCCATCTACAGGTCTCTTTATTATCTTCTCTGTCCCTCTCTTACTTAAAACATCCTCTTTCATTCTATCAGGGCCAGGTCTCTCCTTGCTGCATAAGCATGACATGTTTGTTCTTCAGAGGTTGCCTTGCCTGAATATTGTAACTATCTCCCCCAGGAAGGATAGGACCCATCTCATTGCTAACAGTTTTCCCTTCTGAATTCCCATGAGCATGTCTGTTCTGCCCATGACTCAGCTGTATCTGTGAGTAAGGAAGAGAGTTAGTTAATACTTAGTTGTGCTCAGGCTCTTGGGTGAGGCTCTGTGGGGCTTGTGTCTTCTGGGGCAAAGTCAAGAAGCAGCCCCACATGTCAGTGTCCACACATGCTGCCATGGGTGTTCTGAGAAAGCCTATTCATCAGTTTAGTCTAGACTGACAGCACCTCCTCTCCTGCCTCCTCACTTGGAAAATGTCACTGAGCTTGCTTTGTGGGGAAAGCAGGAGCTGGGAATTTCCTAGGTCTGTGCCACTTTGTGCGGTTGAAGGGGTCCTGAATCTTTTCTGATGATGGCAATAAAGACATGTTGCTGTCTTGGATTACCCACTTCTGAGTCTTGTTACTATGGAAGAAAGGTTCTTTCTCAGCTGCAAGCTCAAAAGATAAAACCGTGTCCAACAGAGGCCCCAAAAGGAGGAAGGAAGGACACTCAGGACTTAATATGGAGGCACCAATTGCGCTGTGGAAGACAGGTGATGAAATTGCTTCACATCAATTCTGGTTTCTGTTTTAAAACATTTGGTTTGTTGCTATGAAAACAAATATATGGAAAGAATGCAGGTCGGTGACACGAAAGGCATTTCTTCTTCCTAACTTTAGATGCTGTTTCCCTCTACCCTTTGACAAGTCAATGGCCAGCAGAGGACACAGACCTGGGAGGGCAGCGAATGCCCTTTCTGGAGAAGTGGCCTCAGCCCAAGCTCACAAGGTGTGTGTGTGGAGGGTCAGGTGCAATTTTAAACCAAATAATGAACTGCTGTAGGGAGTCTACTCATTAAAACACACTCTTTGTACTGATGAAACCCTAGGCTACAGGGGACAGGAGGAGTCATGGAGACACTGGACAAGGGAACAGTCTTTATGGTTCTGTGTGACTCACCAGGCTGTCTTCTGGAGACAGGGGGACAACACTGTCTTGGTGGCAGGGAGAGTCTCACTGTGACTGGCCGTCTATTTAAAGCTCATAAGGAAACACAAAGAGGAAACAATTGTCCCATACCATAGTCTTCTGTAATGTCACTGCTACAGACCCTTCTACATGGGTCTCATTAAAGGTCTGGCTCTGAGGACCAAAATGGGGCAAGGGGGTCTGAGATGAAGTAGAAGTACAGGAACAGCGTGGCCCTTCTAAGTCCCTCCCGTGTTAAAGAGAAGGTTT
Organism: Mus musculus; assembly: GCF_000001635.26. Lineage (NCBI taxonomy): Eukaryota > Metazoa > Chordata > Mammalia > Rodentia > Muridae > Mus > Mus musculus. Next base: position 23,751,053 of record NC_000078.6, read on the forward strand.
AACTTACATTGATGTATTAGGTCTATATTTTGCTCTAAGAAAAGATATCCCATACAAATCAGAGACATTTTAAAGCAGGTGAACTGTGGGTTAGACTCTCCTAGGTTCCAAACTGGCCTCTCTCCCTCTCCCTCTCCCTCTCCCTCTCCCTCTCCCTCTCCCTCTCCCTCTCCCTCTCCCTCTCCCTCTCCCTCTCCCTCTCCCTCTCCCTCTCCCTCTCCCTCTCCCTCTCCCTCTCTCTCTTTCTCTCTCAAAGCAGACCAGGTCTCTCTATTATGTAACTTTGGCTGTCCTAGAACTCACTATGTAGATACAGGCTGTCGATCAGGCTGTATCTTTCTGTGCTGGGATTAAAGGTATATGCCACCGTGCCTGGCTTCTCCTTTTTTTTTTTTAAAGGGGTTGTTTAATTTTATGTGTATAAGCATTGGTACCCATGTATGTAGGTGTGCCACATGAATGCAGTACTTCTGAAAACCAGAAGAGGGAGAAACTGACAGTTGTGAGATGCTGTGTGAGTGCTGGGAACCAAGTGGGGTTGTCTGCAAGAGCAGCCAGTGCTCTGAGTCACTGAGCCATCTCTCCAGCCTGTGTTCTTTTTGTTTTAAATGTTGTCTGTGACTGTTGAAGAGCTTTTAGTGACTGTCAGAAACCCAGGACTTCTCGGGAAGCAGTCACATTCCCCACAGGTCCCCACAGGTGTGCCTTCAGACAGTGGACCTCCTCCCAAGGTTACCCTTAAACTCATGTTTGCTCTCCCAGCATTCCTGTCGCTCAGGAACGTAGTAGTTCAGCTGGCCCAGAATCTGGGCTGTGACCAAGGTAGCTTTCTCTGTGTGTGTTTTCAGGTGGCAGCTGGCAGGCCCTGTTTCTTGTGGGCTGTTGCTACCTGGGCCTCTCTATATAGGGCTCCTAACACTGGCAGGTAGCCTCCCTCCTCATAATGAGTGGGCAATAAGTTGATAGAGACCAACTCAGGGGCCTGTTTTATCACCAGATCTTAGAAGTTGCCTGTAGCTTGAGGTTGGAACTGTTGGGGAGGAGGGTGCCTCTCATCTCTCTCCTTTATTTCAATTATTTGTTTGTTTATTTGTTTGTTTGTTTGTTTATCATCTCTCTCCTTTATTTCGTTCGTTCATTTATTTATTTATTTATTTATTTATTTATTTATTTATTTATTTATTTATTTATTTATTTATTTATTTGAGATAGGGTTTCTCTGGATAGCCTTGGCTGTTTGGGAACTCACTCTGTAGCCAGGCTGGCCTCAAACTCAGAGATTTAGCTATTGCTGCCTCCTGTTGGGATTAAAGCCATGCTCCACCACTGCCTGGTGCCTGATTCTTATATACAGAAGCATGCCAAGCTTTTTCATGTTCCTAATTACATATACTTAGTCTTGTGAATGTATGTACCTATGCCTGTGTATCACATATTCTGCATACTGCATTCCATATCCCAAAATTGCTTGACTGCATCTCTCAGGACTGATGTTCAGTTCTTAGGACAAAGAATGCTCTAGTGAGCGTTTGCCAGTCATGTCTGTGTGGCTGAGGGAGAAAGCTCTGATGTCAGTCTAGTCTCCTTCCTTCCTCCCTTTGACCTCTAACTGACCTGCACCCTGGCTCATCTCATAGCTTGTTAACAAGTACCAGCAAGGACCAGACAGTTGTCTCTCCTCCCCTCCCTTCTCCCTCCCCCTCCCTTCCCTTCCTTCCCCTTCCCTCCCCTCCCCTCCCCTACCTTCCCACTGATCATCTTGCCTCTATCTTATGCTTCTTGTTCTTTTCCATGTGTCCCTCCTTGCAGCCTAAGCTCCATAACTCCCCTTACCAGCTTCAGGCAACCTGTATGAACATTCCAGGTCAGACTGGGCATCTCTCCTCCAGGTCCCACAGTGAGCTGAGCAGGGTTCCATTCAGAACTTGGAGGCTACCTCAGGACTATCTGCCATGTCTGTCTTTCTGGGCCTGAGAGATCTCCACTAGCAGGTATCAACTGAAACTCCAAATGGAAGCCTTGTACAGTCCTGGCCTTAGCTTCCATGCTCTGATAGCTAGTGCAGGAATAATGGATTAACCACACCTTGAACATGAACACCATTGTTAACAGAGTTGCTTTTCAAGGCTGGAGACAAACATAGTGAACAGTCAGTTCTAAGTACTTGTGCAGTGTAATTGCATCTCTGGACTGTGGCTCTCTGACCTCCATTCCTTTTCCATGCAGCCCTGAGCACGATAGAATTTTCTTCCTACTTTGGAAGGAGATGCTAAGGAGGACCCAGTTTCTAGCATGGAGTGGCCCTGGAATTCAGGACCAAGGCAGTGATGGGTTTCCTTCAGGCCAAGCTAGTTTGAGAAGTCTGGGGGATATGTAGAGGGGAAAGGGCCAGATTTACAAACCTCAGCTTGAGGTCAAAAGAATGGACTGGTCACAGACACCCGGGCCTACAGATTTCTTTACATTTCTGATTTTAATGTTTTTGCATGTGTATGCCTATGCACTGTGCATGTGTGTTTCCATATGTATGGGCACATGTGCATGTGTGGGCAGCTTAAGGTAGACATTGGTTGTCTCCCTACCCCACTTTCCACTGAATTTTTTGAGGCCAGGTCTCCTGAACTGTAGCTTGCTGATTTCAGCTAAGCTAGCCAGGCAGCTGGCCCTGAGGATGTCCCATCTGTCTCTCAGATGCTGGGATTACAGGTAACTGCCATACCTGCCCAGCTATTACATGGTTCTAGAGATCTGCATTCCAGTCTTCATGCCTGCACCGTGCATGTTTTATGCACTAAGCCATTGTCTCCCCACAGCCCTGTTTAAAAAATAAAATAAAAGTTTTGATGTTTGAGTAATGACAGACCCAAGGGAAGCTGCAGCTGGGTCCATGCATCTGTCCTTCAGGTTCAGCCCCTGGTCCTGTCCTGCACAGCTACAGTGACATTAAAGTCAGGGATAGGGACACTGCTACGATCCACACAGCTTAGTCATATCATGTGTGTGTGTGTGTGTGTGTGTGTGTGTGTGTGTGTGTGTGTGTGTGTGTGTGTGTGTGTTGTGTGTGTGCACGCGTGCACGCATGCGCTGGCACATACATGCTCTGTGCATGGTATCTGATGCAGTTTCAGAGAATGTGTAGATCTGCGTTGTCACTGTCACTGATGGCTCTTCCTATGGTTAGAAAATTCCAGAGAAGATTCTGTTGGGAGGCGACCCTAGGGTCTCCTAATAATGAACCTTCCTGCCCCATCCTGTTCTCTGTACCCTTCCTTCCTGCCCCATCCTCGGTTTTGCATCCTTCCTTCCTACCCCATTCTCTAATCTGCACCCTTCTTTCCTGCCCCATCCTTGGCTCTGCACCCTTCTTTCGTGCCCCATCCTCGGTTCTGCATTCTTCCTTCCTGCCCCGTCCTTCCTGCCCTATCCTCGGCTCTGTACCCTTTCTTCCTGCCCCATCCTCCTCTCTGTACCCTTTGTCCAGGCGGCTTTCTGCTCAGGCTCACTTCTGAGTACCCTCCCCCTGTTGTCCATCCTGTGGTAAATAACCATCTTAGAATGGACAATGGACTAGTTTCTAGGCTGCATTTACCAAAAAAGGCTACATGTCTAGAAGGCTTTGTGTGGCCTTGTGTTAATTTTAGATTGAATCAAAGAAAATACGCTTTCATGATTTGTCGATTACATTTAACAGCTGCAGGTGACGCTGGAGTGACCCTGAAGTCCGTGTTATGAGGGTAAAGCACAGATCCGTGCACAGTGACACCATTGGGGGTGCTTCTGTTTTTTTGGCTAAATTCTACACTTTGAGGAGTCTTTCCTTACTGAGACAGTCTCTGAGAAACCTAGCAAGTGAAATCCCACAGTTTCCCTCCCTCGAAGGGAAACACCCTATCTTTTTTATATCAATTTTCTGCTCCACATATTTTCGGTCACTCACTAGCATATGAATCCTTCCATCCATGAACTCTGATGTTGGACATCTGTAAACAAAAGCCCCAGACTCACCCAGTGGAAGGAAGAAGGAAGGAAGAAGGGAAAAAGAGAGAAAGGAAGGAAGGAAGGAAAAAAGGAAGGAGGAAGGAGGCAATGAAGAAGGAAGGAAAGAAGGAAGGAAGAAGGGAGGAAGGAAGGAAGGAAGGAAGGAAGGAAGGAAGGAAGGAAGGAAGGAAGGAAGGAAGGAAGGAAGGGAGAGGTAAAAGGGGGGCAGGGGAGGGAGAAGGGAACTGGAGAACCTAGAGAAGGGACAATGAGCTGAGCTCAGGAGGTGGCTACTAGGATGTTACTGTCAGAGGCAGGCCCTCGGGAGGCCCTCAGGCAGGAGAAAAAACTGTGAAACAAGGTGAGCAGGAGACCACAGAAATGAGGGCAGAGTTTGGGGTTGTAGGAGGTGAAAGGTAGAGAAGCCAGGTTGGACCAAGCTGTGGGGGGAGGGTGTCCCCTGCTGAAATACTAGTATTGGAGAGAAAAGACCTAGACCCGGTGAAGCCATGTAGCTCCAAGGCCCTCACCACTGAACCATTCACACAGGGAATCTTACAACGTGTCTCTGGCCTGGAGTCCACTTAGAAATGTCACCCAACAAATACATTGTGCTAACCAGAGAACTGACCATCAGAGAGCTGCAGAACCTCTCCTAAGTGAGCCAGGACCTGACTCCAAGATACCCAGCTATGGGATTGTGCTGGTATGACAGTCCCAGAGAGGGCCATGTGGAAACAGCTACACTGCCACCCCAGCCTGCCCTGTGCTTGTGGCTCCTCTTCATGATCAACAGCCCTGCACCACACAGCCTTGCCACAGACCCTTGGTTTCCAGCTCACGCACAAAGCATCCACTCACCTCACTGAACACACATCACTGCTGTGTCTGTGATTTATCATCTAACAGATGCTACTAAAATGCCAAACTCCTGGTACCTGCTCTGCAGATATCTGGCAGGAGGAGGCTGCAGTGCAGACAGCCTTGGAGGTGTTGGAGGAGAGGCTTCGTTTCCCTTATTTCCCATTCCCTTCCCAATGGCTTGAAGATCTGCTCCTTACCAAATATTTCAGAGAAGGGAGCTCCAGAACACAGGGCTGTGCCTCTGCCCAGCCTTTGCCTCCTCCCTGGTATCAAGCAGCTAATTAGAATTCATGCTTTGCATTGGTTTAGGACATTCTTGCAGTTGTGGCTATAGTGTAAACACACACACACACCCACACACAAACACACACACACACGCACACACACACACACACACACACACACACACACACATACACACACACACACACACACACACACACACACACACACACACACATGCCCTTGTTCCCAAGATGTACTAAAACTATTTGGAGGCAGGAAGAACTTTGACATAGCTCACATCCAAACAGATCCCGAGTGACCCTCTTTGGATGCAAAGAACAAGGCATAAGCATCAGGAGGATGGAGACCACCCGGGAGCCTTCAATCCATGTTTCAGGGCTATCCCTGAGGTGTTGAGGGATCATGGGAAGTAGAAAAGGGAAAAGGAAGGGTCCGAGCCTCAGGACCTGGTTCTGAGGAGCAATGGCTTGAAGATCTGCTCCTGCATGCAATGTCATTCAAAGAAAGGGTGGTGACAATGGGAATGTGTCTGGCCATCTTAAGCACCTGAGACCAATGGCATAAGCAGTATGAGATAAGGAGGAAGAGAGGGTAGGATTGACCCTTTTCTGAAACTCCAGTAAAGAAAGGCTCTATGTAAAGAAGCCTCAGTCCTGGAGGGACTCCATGGATCATAGTCCTCCTGCCCTGCGACGTTCCACTACACCCAGACGGGAAAACACACCTTCACAATGCTAAGTGCTGCTGAGACTCTTGAATATCCAGCAGCTAGCCCTGAGCCATAGGAACCCTCAGACAGTGCAGTCAGGGACAGTGACCCCCCCCCACTTCCTCTCCAAAGGGGAAAAGGATTCAGTACAGACGCTTGGGACAGAGGACCAACAGTCATAGAGCAAGCTAGCCAAAGAACCACCAGGGAGGAAAAGAAAGCAGGCTCCCAGCAGCAGAAAGCCCCCCACACCCACCTTAGCCTCATTCTTGACAGATTCACCCCATCACCTGGGAGAGTGGATCACCAGAGAAGCCCATACTTGAGCAGGCAGTCAGGACCTTTTTCCAGTGTTTTCCAGTCTCTTGGGTTCTTGAAGTATAGATGCTTGAGTCATGCTGGATTGAGGTCCCTACTCTCGAGTGCCCTGCACTACAATGGCACATTCCTAGGCAGGAGAACTAGGTGCTCTGGCCAAGAAGATGGAATTTAGAGTCAAAAATGTAGGCCCAGAGGGGATGGTGGAGGATGACAGAGCCTCCAGGGAGTGGTAAGCAGTCTCACGTGTTAGCAGAATGAGTCCCATTGAGAAAGAAAAGACCTTGGTTAGAGCTGGGCTCTGTCCTTTGGGTTTTGATCTATCCTGGGCCCCTTCCCTGCTAACATCCTGAGAGGCAATGAGTTTCCAAGGTGTGTATAGCTGGTACCCAAAAAAGCTGCTGGCCAATAAAGTGGCTGTCAAAGCCACGATCTCTTAATGCTCACTTTCATGAACCTGCTAAGTGGAGCCCACAAATGCTGGCAGCCTCATAGATGTTTCCGGGCACTTGCCCGTAGATGCCTAACAGAGACCTGGATAAAAAAATTAATATGAGGGACCTCATTTTAGCTCTCCTGGAGGCACTGAGACAGCAGCAAAGATATGTGACGGGCTCAGTGGTACACACCCCGTTACCCCTCTGTCATTCATTAAGCAACCGAGCCAGCCTTAGTGATGTCTGGGGGAAAAAACCTGACCAAAAAAAGCAATGCTTATACAGTTACAGAAAAGTCACTGTGTGCTCCCCTGAAGAAATACATACCTAGCCCTGGCCATGAAACTAACCCAGGCTTCATTGATCAGACAGCCCTACTTTCATCTTTTTAGGGGGTGGGGAATGAGGGTCCCTGGATCACACAGCCACCTCCCACTTGTTTAAAGCACTTCACATTCTAGCAGGGATTAGATCTGACAGACAACAGCCTTGGAGATCAGGACATGTGATTTCACAGTAATGGGAATTGGGGGAGGGAGCTAACAGCTCCAGGGTCTGTTATGCTCTTATTGTCCTTAGCACACTGAATTGTAAATTAAGGAAAGAGCAAACAAGTAGCTGGGAAGCTCTGTGGAAATATTTAACCAGAGCTTGGTACTGCGAGTAAAAAGCTTTGCTAACAGCACAGTTGTGCCGTCACTGGGAAAGGCCCTTGGGAGCTCCAATGTCCCATTAACCACAGCTCAGTGCTGTCTAGGAACATGCATGGTACAGTTCAGCCCACCACGCAGCAATATCGTCAGTCAGACTGCCAAACCTCAAGGACTGCTAGACATCGACCCTGGAGGGAAGGTGGTGGGAGAGGTGGGTACCTAATCCCTAGGAAGTCCTGGACTCAGGAGAGACTGGGTGCATCCTCTGTGAAGTTGAACTTCAACAGACCATCTGCACTTGGATGGTGGAGAGCCTGTTCCATGCCAGGTGGAACAGAAGGTGGCAGGGGGAAATCAGCTTCAACTATACTCTTCCTTACGGTGACCAGCAGAATATTGTTCCTCGTCCTCATCCTCATCCTCGTCTTCCTTGTCCTTGTTCTCGTCTTCGTCCTCTCCCTCATCCTCCTCCATCCGCTGTAGGTGAAACTCAAACAGCCTTAGCCTCCACTTGAGTGCAGCCCTCTGCAGAATGGCCATCAGCTGCAGGAGATGCACCTGGAGCCACACAAGCTGCACTGAGTCTGCACGGACACTAGAGGGCGCAGGCTGGCAGATTCCCTAGCCCTCAGCACACACCCCTTTCAATTTCTAAACTAGGCAAGAAAGCATAGTAGGTCTAAACCAGAGCTTCTCAATGGGTGGGTCCCAATTCCTTGGGGATTGCAGGACTCTTCATAGGGGTTGCCTAAAACTATCAGAAGGCACATATCTATATTATGATTTGTAACGATAACAAAACTTACAGTTATGAAGTAGCAAAAAAATAATATTTTGGTTGGGGTGACCATGACATGAGGAACTGTATTAAAGGGTCACAGCATTAGAAGTTTGAGAACCAATAGTCCAAGCTAAGTAAGTCCTTAGGGTAAAATACACAGTTATTGGGCCTGTTTAGAATACAATGGGTTAAATCCAACAGGCTGTGGACATTGTTCACCCCGTTTCTCTTTCCTTGTTCCATGTGGTTGTAGGAAAATCTCATATTATATATGAATGTCATCCTATTTCTTGGACAGTGCTGGGCAGTAGCAAGGACTCTGGAGCTGATGCCACCACACAGGGATCCTATTCACAGCAGTTACCATCCTATGGCATCCGGTGATCACGTTACTCACTGATACCAGGAGTTCAAGACAATGTGTTCTCATCCCACAGTCCTCCTCAGATCTACAGACCTATCCTGCAGGGCTATTGTACCTCTCTGGAGAAGCTAGCTATAAGGTACCAGAAGCCTGAGTCCAGCCAGGGAGGCAGAAGGCTACAGAGAGAGAGGTACCCTCCTCTTCTGAGTGGGACAACAGCCAGCCACCCAGTGAGATCTATGAGAGGGAGACTAGAGTGTTACTGCAATCTCAGCCTGCCATCTGAACCATAGATCCTATGTCAAGGTACTAGTCACTGCAAAACCATCCTGACTCCCAAGCCACGTTCCAGGAGCGCACACTCCCAATTCCCCAGAGCCTCAATGACTGTTTAAAAAAAAAAGGAAGCAGAGCCATTGAAATGACTCCCTGGGTAAAGGCACCAGGCCCTAAGCCTGATGACTGGAGTTTAAGCCTGAGAACTCACGTGGTAGGAGGAGAGAACTGAATCCCAGAGGCTGTGTCCTCTGACCTACATTCACTGGATCACTTGCCCACCACACACAAACTAATCCATATGCATAAAATTTAAGCAACAAGGTAAAAGTGCAATGTAAAAGGAGAAAGAGGGGCAGCTGGCAAGGCTGCACGGAAAGCCCCACCCTGCACTGCCAGACCTCTCTCCCTCTGCTCTTTCCCAAGCCTGAGAGGCCCCACAAGAGTTGGGGATCCAGAGGAGGTGGAGAAAAGAATAGGAAATCCCCAAGAACTTTTTTCTTAACAGAAACTGCTACTGTAACAGGAAGGGAGCCATGTGGGTGACTCTCCTCACTAAGCTAGGCTCATCTGGGTCACACTCACTCCAGTTACCCGGGAAGCACCTACTCACACCCTGCAGCCTGTTAAAACACAAACATCCCACCACTCCTTGGGGGCGGATTTCTCAGACTCCATGGTCACTCTCCCAACATCCCGAATGGCATTTCTGACCTTCTGTTAAGACTTACACTTTTGGGACATCATTACTGTGTTCCCCCCCCCCTTTGGACCCTGGTAAATAGGTCTCAGCCCCAGGGTCTCTGCATCTGCAGATCCTCCACCTCTCTGCCCTTCTTGCTGTCTGTTTCAGAGAGGGTCAGTCCTTGGGTGTTGTGGCTGTCAGCAGTTCACTACGCGAACGGTTTGACTGATATGGCTACTTGGGCTGTAAGAGAGGAATTTAGACGGGGCGGAAGAAGAAACGGAGCTAAGACAGATTCCTTCTGATCAAAGCTCAAATTTTATTGTTGTAACACTAGTTATGAAGGAAGGGGGAATAATCTCAGATCCAGTAGCAAGGTGAACACGCAGTGGCACCAACAGCAAAGCAGCAGGTTCCAGCAGTGGGTGTGGCAGAACGAATGAGCACGAAGCTCCACCCATGAGCAAGCAGGTTTCATTTCCCCCTTGTTTTTAACGAAAAGGATTAAAAAAAAGAAAAAAGCTGGCCTGAGGCAAAAAAAAAATTTTTTATCTATGCTTAATAGTTCTGCCTGAATTCTAGGGCTAAGGAAAAAACCTGTCTCCGTGGGATTCCCTAACTTTTCTTATGGTAAACTGTATCTGGCTAAGACTGTCTTTTCTTTTCCTAGTAAACAACTAACTGAAAAGCCTGGAGCTGCAGGCTCTGACTTTATGATGCTAATTAGTGCTTGGTAGGTGACTTCCTAGTTGAATTTTAAGTAGGGCGTTGGAACCCTGGCTAAGTTTGACTGAACAAAATTGAAATACACTTATTAAGAATAACACTAAGTTGATATTCCTCCGCATTTTTGGATGATGGGCAGGAAACAGGGAGAAGGGGTATGACCGGCTCTGTAGTACAAGGCCAATTGGCTTTTTATTTGGGTGGGAGGCAGTGAAGGGCTTGCCCTTTCCGTGCTTTCTCTTGGAAGAGACCTCTAGGATTAGCATCAATTCTCATCTACCTTCAGACTCTGGTCCTATTTTGTTCAGAGCACTTCCTCAGACTAGGTACTGAATTCCCTTCCCTTCCCTCCCCTCCCCTCCCCTCCCCTCCCCTCCCCTTCCCTACCCTCTCTTCCCCTCCCTTCCCTTCCCTTCCCTTCCCTTCCCTTCCCTCCCCTCTCCTCCCTTCCCTCCCCTCCCCTCCCCTACCTTCTCGTCCCCTCCTTTCCCTTCCCTTCCCTTCCCTTCTCTTCCCTTCCCTTCCCTTCCCTTTTCCTGTGTGTGTTTGTGTGTGTATGCAGATATGTGTATATGTATGTTACACACTATATTGGTTAGAGTTTTACTGCTATGAACAGACACCATGAACATGGCAACTCTTACAAAGGACAACATTTAATTGGTGCTGGCTTACAGGTTCAGAGGTTCAGTCCATTATCATCAAGGAGGGAACATGGCATCATCCAGGCAGGCATGGCGCAGGAGGAACTGGGAGTTCTATGACTTCATCTGAAAGCTGCTAGCAGAATACTGACTTCCAGGCAGCTAGGATGAGGGTCTTAAAGCCCACACCCACAGTGGCATGCCTACTCCCACAAGGCCACACATACTCCAAAAGTGCCACACATTCTAATATTGCCAATCCCTTGGCTGAGCATATACAAACCATCACACACACCCTCATAAACACACACATGCACCCTTATACACATAAACACAGGCATGCTTTCCCATGAAGGATATAGAGGTTGACATGAGAATCTTTTTCTTTCTTTTTGCTTTTCTTTACTCTGTACTTCTCCCAAGACAGGGTTTCTCTGTGTAGCCCTGGCTATCCTGGAACTCACTCTGTAGACAAGGCTGGCCTCAAACTCACAGAGACCCACCTGCATCTGCTTCACGAATGCTGTGACTGAAATTGTGTGCTGCCACTGCCCAGCTATCTTTTTCGTTTTAAAAAAGATTTTTAAATTTCTATTCACATGTATGTCTGTGTGTATGTATGCTTAGAGAGGTGGGAAGAAGTCAGGGCTCCGGAACTGAATTTACTGGTGGCTCACAGAGCCAGATGTGGGTGCTGTGAACTGAATTCAGGTCCTCTGAAACAGTAGTAGTTGTTTGTAAGAACAGAGCCAGGTCTACAGGCCTCAGAGTCCTGCCCCTGTTTTTGAGTAAGGGCCTCTCTCTGAACCCAGAGAGTACTATTCATCATTGTGTCTAGACTAGCCAGCCAGAATGACCCTAGAATTGGTTCCTGTTGTCTCTATCCGACAGTGCCAGGGTCACAGCAAACAAGGACATATGTGGCGCTTTACATGGGTGCTGGGGATCTGAACCCAGGTCCTTATGCTTACACACAGGGAGCACTCCACCTCTCAGACTGCGGGGTCCTGCATTTCTGTATTTAATAGTTTACCACCGTGAACCCCCACAGTGGCCCAAAACAAGGCAGGGTACTCACACTGTTTATAACTGTGAATCGGGGCTGCATGACATTTCAAAGGCTCAGCATGAGACCCAAGAGACTCTTCCTATCCTGAAGGCTCAAACACTTTGTGACCTCCAGGGTTAGGGACTCAGGAAGAAATGTGAGGGATGTGGGTGAATTAGTCTTCTAGAAAGCTCCATTCTGGCACAATAGTGACAGTAGAATAGACACTCAGGAATGTGTCACACTAGGGGTATTCACTTGCCGGATGCTGATGTCCCTCCTTTTGGACAGCAATCCAGCTATGGGGTCCCAAGTAAGGCTTCTTGTTCTTCCCAAGAGGTCATTATCATCAAAGATGCTCATCACAAGACCAGACCTTTAACAGGCCTCTGCTTCTGTATGGGACCAGCAGGACATCTGGGCAGCTAGTTCCCTGCGGTGGAGGAGGAGAAAGCAAAAAGCAATGTGTGGGTGTGTGCCAGGGCCAGAGCTAAGGAGAACTCACTGCCCTGCAGCACACAACAGCTGCCCAATGAGGAAGTGATAGTATCCACACGGGGACAGAGGTCGGCCAGCTAACATGGAGCACAACCAAGATGACCAACCCAAGCAGATTAGGAACTGGCAATGGGGATAGCTGTAAAGACATGAAAGGCAGGGCAGATCCAGGCCCTCACGTTCCTCACCTAATTTCCAGCTTTATAGAAACCTTAGGGAATTAGCAAATCAAAATATCAGGATACAATCAATACTCAACTGCACAATAGAAGCTCCAGGCTGAGCCAGAGGGACAGCCACCTGTGTTATACAGTCTTCTACCTGTGGGCTGAGTCCACACCCTGTGGTTTTGAGACAGGGTCTCATGTATCCCAGGCTGGACACTGAACTCATTATGTAAAGGACGATGACCTTGAACTCCTGATCATCCTGCCTCGATTTCCCAAGGATTGGGGTTAGGGCCATGCACCATCGCATGCATTTTGTGGAGCACTTAGCGATAGACTTTAGACTTAGGTGAATCTTAGGCAAGCATTCTACCAACATTTATAGCCAACTCCAGCCTATCTTCCCTCCTCTCCCCCCACTCCCGTTTTCATGTGGCAGTCTTTTTTTTTTTTTTTGAAACAAGGTTTATCTGTGTAGCCCTGGCTGTCCTGAAACTTGCTCTGTACACCAGGCTGGCTTGGAACTCACACAGATCCATCTACCTCTGCCTCATGAGTACTGGGATTAAAGGAGAGTCTTACCACCATCTGGCTACGGTAGAGTCTTTCTATACAGCCCAGGACAGCCTTGAACTCATGACACTCCTCAGTCTGCTGAAATTACTGGAGCACAGCACACCTCTTTTGAAGGATATGTAAGACATTGCTGCAAGCAGGACAGGGCAGTGGTAGATGCCCTCTAAATTCATTCCCCAGTCCCTCTACAGATGGACGTCTTGTGCAGTCAGTCCGGGTGGGATGGAGTCAGAATAGGCTTGTCTGCCTTGCTGCTCAGCACCCAGACTCAGGTTGGCATGTTGTCCCAGGCTGGATCCAGCAGGCTCCTTGGGGTCCCTGAGCCAGCTATGGAATGACTCACACATGGGCTCCTGATTCGCTGGGATGACAGTTCATATCAACTGTGTTTTGATGCTGCAGGCCAAGAAGTCAGCAATGGCCTTTCCGCAGTAGCCAGGGGAATGGCACAGGGCCTCTAGGACTGGTTCTCCATGGTCAATGACTCAGGCTGACCTGGCCAGTGGCCGGCACCCAACACTCCTGGGAGGGTCCAGCAGTAACACAGGGGTGCTGAGCCAGGACTAGGATAGAGCAGGGTAGAATATCTCTCATTTCTCCTGACTGAACCTATGTGTGTCCCTCTCTAAAAGGAGATGCAGTGTGTCAGGCTGCAATGGGGCATGCAGATTTGGTGGTCCCTGGGTCAATCCCTGCCTACAGCCTTCCCTTCTAGCCATATGTTCTTGCTACCTTGATTTCTCTGAGTCCTGTCTCCTTAGCTGTAAACCAAGAGTGAAGGTCCCTGTGTGTGGAGTTTACAGCCTATTTCTATGAAAGGAAGGGAAACAGAAGCTATGAGGAGACAGAGACAAACTGAACCACCAGGCAAATGCTCGGTGGGGACATTTGAGACCTTTTACTGTGAAAGACCACAGGCTTCCTCAATGAGCTCCATCTGAGTACAGCACCCTGTGAGGAGGGAAGCCACCGACCTGAAAAGCTTCTCTTGCAGGTCACACCTAGTGCAGTGGCATTAAAAACCATGTTCTGTGCTGGTAAAGAGCCTGGGGTCACTGTGATCTGGAAGCATCCCTGGGTAGGGCCAGTGACTTCCTAACTCCTGTACTTCAAAGAGGAAATGTGGGGAGGGAAGGAAGGATGTAGCCAGGCAGACATCAGGGCAGGGACCGCAGATCTCCTGTTGCTGAGGGGCAGGTCTAGTACAGGGGCCCAAGCACCAAGGGCTTGCTAGACACAGGGGTGGGGTTTCAGGAGGAAGGCCCCTTCTCTCATGACAGCAGGTATCCTGGGAAGTCAATGCCTACTGCTTGGGAATAGGATTGTGAGGATTAGGGACCCTCAGGCAGTGGCTCACACTTCATGCCATACATGTCGCCAAGTTTACAGACACACACACACACACCAACAAACCTCCCCCAACACAGAGATGTGTTACCTCACTGACTACTCAGAGGCTCCCATCCCTCCTGGCTCCAGTGATAGCCCAGGAGGAAAAGCGGTCAGAAGAAGGAATCCTCAGAGCACCACACAGGACTCCAGAAGATATCCCATTGGGAACTCACTATTCTTACACACAGGAATATGAGTCCTTTGCTCATTCATTCATCCAGCCACCTTTACCAAGTATGCATGGACTTGGCCTGAAGATGTGCTGAGCGAATGACCCTAACTTTGGACAGATGGAGAAGATGCTGACTGGTGGACGGGAAAGATGGATGCTCAGAGCAAGCCTCAGTGTGCTCAGAGGTGAGTCACTATGACACAGAGAGAGCAGGAACATGTGGGGAAATTTGGGAGGGAGGGAACAGGTCATTATCTACAACCACAGAGCTGTTACTCAGTACAAGTTGAGCTCTGAACTGCAGCTGTGATTCATTGCACCCCCTTCAGCCTGACCCATCTTCCCATCCTCTTTGGCCACGAATATCTCCACTGCTTCTGTCTCCATCCCTATGGCTGCCACTGGGCCTTTGCTCCCACACCTTCTTCAGGCTCTCTCCGTGCTCACATCTCTTAGCCTTGCTGGAATACTTGGTTGAAAAGTGAAGCCTCTACACACAACCTTCTAAGCCTAACCTCTTTCCAGCTTTACTTTTCCCAATATTATAATGAATTCAATGCCCAGGCTTTAATTTGCTTTTCTTTGCCATTAGAAGCCAGAGCCCTCTAGCTCACTGGGGATAGAGTATATTCTTAATACATGCTGAGCACAGCCATTCTGCCTACCAAGGTACACAGCTGGCAGCAAGGCTGTGCCCCAGACTTGTACATGATTTCAACCACAGGCAGGTGGGTGGGAATGGAGGAGGTCCCATCTTCAGAGGGATCTTTCTACTGATCACCCTCTGACTTCTGACACCATAGCAAAGTTCTGACATAAGATTAAGAACTATCTGACCCAGACTCTCCTCATTCAGTGCTGAGGTGTGTCTGGCTATACAGGAGTCACTGGGTATACACCAAAGCATCCAAGGGCCTCAGGATGAAAAGAGACACTATAGGCTAGAACTTGTACTCCTCTGACCTCTTTCTCTGCTCCAGCTTCCAGGCATCAATTTCCAGACTTGACTGGACCCTATCATCCACTTGTGCACTTATAGCATCTGGAGTCGAGGACCCTGGGGCCTGGAAGCATGTATGCAAGTGACATTCAGTCATATAGACTCAGGAACTGCTCTCTTTATCCCCAGCAGTGCATACCATATTCCATTGTGTCTATTTTCGATTGAGGGGACCCAAAGACTCTCTTTGCAAAGACAAGGGCCTATTTCTAGGTATCTCCTTCAGACTCACTGACAACCTGAACAGAGTGTCTATGGAATGTGGGGGAGTGAAGAAAAAGGCAGCAGGAAATATCCTCTTCCTCCAGAAGATGAAGGCCAGAAAAGGAACTCCACCCACAGGAAGTCCTGAGGACACCCTGTGCCATGAAAATCCCTTGATGAATGCTGTAGGAGCTAGGGTGTCTGGGGGCTGGGGGTAGGTGTGAGGGAGACCCAGCCACCCCCAGGTCTGCTGGGAACTGCTGGTCTAATCTCTGGGGAACTAGCTGCATTTATCAGAGCCAGGGACAGAAGTACTGCTTGACATTTGCCTCTTCATGTTGCAGACCTCTTGAGGTAGCAGCCATTGGGATTAGAAAGAACCATGACACATGCACAATCTCTGAAACAATGGTGGTGATGCTGGCCTCATGGTTAAGTATGCCTGGCTCATCCTTGTACTTACAGGGTTCTTCTTACCTCTCAGCCTCAGTTTCCTGACCTGTCCTCTGAGATCACTGAAGAGACTGTCCCCACAGTCTCTGCAAATGGCACCCCTTTCATCCATAGCTCTAATGCTCTGCAGGCCCTTTGGCCTCAGGTTGACTTTTCTAGGACCAAGTGGAGGCCAAGGCAAAGCAGGGATCAGAACCACTGGGGGATGATGCACAGGCTTGACAAGCTGCTAGACCATGCCTGTGGAAAAGAAGACCACAGGTCACATAGGGCACTGGCACCTGGGTGAGCTCACAACCTCTCTTCACTTGCCCCAAGTACCCAAACAAATCTGACTGTGTGTGTTTACGTGAGTATGCACCTGTGTACCATGTGTGCATTTGTGTATCCATGTTTTCTCTCTCTCTCTCTCTCTCTCTCTCTCTCTCTCTCTCTCTCTCTCTCTCTCTCTCTCTGTCCGTGTGTGTGTGTGTGTGCATATAATTCCTATGATCCCCCATTAACAGAAGCCTGGTGAGATACTGGTCAACCTCAGCTGGAATAGCTGGAATAACATTGTCACAAAGCAAGTGTGGGTGATGGTCATAGCCATGGCTCTCTGGACTCAGAATATTAATTATAACTCAACTGGTGACTGGGCTATCCAGATGCAGCTGTGTGTGGCTCCTGGACCTTTTTCCCTTCTGGTCATTAGGATGCTTGATGGAGCATCCTGGCTGGGCTTGGGAAGGCTCAAAGGAGCACCCAAGGTCCTGCTCTGGACCTTATTGGGGCTGACCCCAGCTAGGCCTTTCCCTCAAAGCCCATATTGTCCAGACATGCTTCCCTGGCTCAGAAAATGGAACATAGAAAATGTACACATGGAGTAAAAATATATCCCAACTCAGACAGCACACAAGCCCTCACAAATCTGGTCAAAGATACACACAGTCAGCATCATGAATAAACCTTAGGTCCCCTGTAGAGCCAGGTCTGAAGACCATCTCTTTCCTCTCTGTCTGCTCCACACATGGGTACTGGAGGCCTATTCCCAGTGAACAGTATTATGGGACTGTTAAATAGTCTTGTACTCCACTCAAAGCTGTCATTGTCCCCTGAGATCCTCAGGACAGACCAATGAGGGAGGCCCAGTGTTACCTCCATTTCCTTGAGAGGGAAAATGGGGCTCACAGGGAGGCTAGTAATTGACTCAAGAACTAAGTGGCAGTCAGTATGGGACAGGAAAGTCCTGTCACCCGAGCACAACTTCTCTTCCTAGGCTACAGCACTGTCTCAGTTTCCCCTTATGGTGCAGAGTCTCTCTATTCACAGCAATGATCATACTTGCATGTTCTTACTGAACCAAGCACTGGTTTGTCCCAGAGTCTGTTCTAAAGAGCAGAGGACCTAGGACTTCCCTTGATCTGCACACTGGGAGGAGATGTGGGGCCTGTGTGTCTGCCCTCCTCCCACACAGCCAGGTTGACTGGGCACCATGAAGTCAAGAGGGCATCACTTCATTCATTACCTTGCGTCAGTGCCTAGCCAGGAGCTATAAACAAAGCAGGCACTCAATACTCAGTGCTTTACAAAGGACTACCCCTGAATTTGGACTCAGACCAAAAATCCAAGATCTGGACTAGAAAAGCCATGCACTCCCCTAACAGATATTTGCAGATTAGGTTGGGAATATGCACGTTAGTGCAGGTGCCCGTGGAGGCCAGAAGAGGGCACCCGATCCCCCAGAGCTGGAGTTACCAGTGATTGTGAGCCTCTCAAATTGGGAGGAAATGAACTAGGGTCTGCTCAAAGAACAGTAAGAACTCTTAAGCATGGAGCCACCCCACCAGTCTCCATATGTATTTTTATTAGATATTTTCATTATTTACATTTCAAATATTATCCCCTTTCCTGTTTCCCCTTTGAAAATCACCTTTCACTCCCCCCCCCTTATGCTCCTCAACGCACACACTCCTGTTTCCTGGCCCAGGCATTCCCCTATACTAGGGCTTATCACTATCAAAGGACCAAGGGTCTCTCCTCCCATTTATGACTGAGTAGGCTATCCTCTGCTACATATGCAGCTGGAGCCATGGGTTTCTTTTTGTTTGATGGTTTAGTCCCAGGGAGCTTTGGGGGTTCTTGTTGGTTTATATTGTTGTTTCTCCTATGGGGCTGCAAACCCCTTTAGCTCCTTGGGTCCCATATGTATTTTTAACTGACTTTATTTTAGGGCAGTTTTAGATTCATAGAAAAATTGAGGGACAGGCATAGAGACATTCCCTGGGTCCATCTGGTCAACACCCTCCACCAGAATGGGGCATCTGTAGCATGGACAATCATTGCCCTCATTCGGTCTACAGCCTTCACAGCATTCATGCTTTGAGCTGCATGTTCTGGGTTTACAGATGCATGTCTTCTACAATGTACACAGACCAGCTTCACTGACCTTGGATATCCCATGCTCCACCTTGTCCATATTTTCTCAAAGTGCTTCTGTGAGGAGCTGCCCTTGCAATCGCCATTACAAGATGGCGCTGATATCCGGTGTTCTAACTGGTAAACAAGTAGTCTGCACATGTGCTAGGGTATTTTTCCATTCCTTGTGCCCTTCCTGTCCCGTGGCGTCATCTGGGCTCATAGTGAGCAACCAGTCAGGGTGAAAAACGTCTCCAACCACTCTTGTGGTCTATTTAAGGACCGAGTTTCCTGTGTTCTGGGCCTCCTCCCCCAGAAGCTGATCATCTTTCTCTCGAGATGGATTAAAGCTATGCTGCAGAAGGACCCGTGTGTGTCCTGTGTGTGTGTGTCCTTGCTAGTGAAACTCCTCATCACACAGGGACATCTGGTGCCAAAACCCGGGAATTCTACATCACCGGCATTGAGGAGGCCCCCAGAAATGGGGTGGGTTCAGAACTGCAGTGGAAAAGATAAGATTCGGAGAGGTATGTCTGACCTTGAGCCTGTTGTTCCCTTTGAGAGGAGGTTCAGGACAGCATGTCAGAAACCAAACGGAGCGAGAGATAAGGAGCTCATAAAAAAAAAGAAAAGACATGTCTAAGGAAAAAGGACCTCCCCGGAAGTTGGAAGTGGGGAGTGAAAAAAGGGGAAGGTGAAAACGCGCCCCCTACAGATAAACTTAGTAATATTTATCCCACCTGAGAGCTAAAAGCCCTAGAACTTGATAGCTCAGATCCTAATGATTTAGACCCTAGTAAAAAGGCAGCCTTCATATAAGGCTTAGAGATAGCTCTCAGGGTCACTGTGCCTCTTCTCTCTTCTCTGGCAGTATTCCCAGAAGAAGGAGATAAGGAAGTAGAGTCTGAACATGAGAGAGAGAAAATAAGTTTTTAAAAAGGCAGTTATTCCCTGTTTGGGATCTTTAAGCAAAAAAAGAGAAAAAATGAAAATAAGCTATTTCAGAGCTCTTAGCTCTGGT
Source organism: Mus musculus (assembly GCF_000001635.26). Taxonomy (NCBI): domain Eukaryota; kingdom Metazoa; phylum Chordata; class Mammalia; order Rodentia; family Muridae; genus Mus; species Mus musculus. Next base: position 23,770,662 of record NC_000078.6, read on the forward strand.
TAAGATATCTGTGTCCCTTTGAGACACCAAGTTCTATTCCCTGTCTGTCTATTGTCTGCTTTTGGTGCACCAAAACAAATTGTCCATGTGTCTGTCAATTCATATATGTCTTTTGTTTCGTTGTCTGAATGATTGTTTCGTTGTCTGAATGACTGACTGTTTTATGTTTCATGTTGAATCTGCTGGCTGTCTCAATTTACACAGCAAAAAGCGCTGTGGCTGGGAGCCAAGTACAGCTGAAAAAGCCTTGCTGAGGACCGATTACAAACGGAGCTCTTAAAGGGGCAGGCAGCCTTTTGCTTGTAACAGAATGTTAGCTTAAAATTGGGAACTCAAGGTTAGAGTCTTTCTAAACAACATGAACAAACACAAGAAAACAGGTCTTTAAGGATACTTCAACATAGGGATAATCTTTAAGCCAAGACTCTGGCAGAGTGTTCAGATTGAGAAAAGTTTGCATTTGGGTTAAGGCTGAGCTTGGAGGGGAGCAGCCTCAGCTCGGCTTGTGTGGCACTTCTTAGAGCCTTATTACAGACCTAGCCAGATGTTGTTCTAAAAAAAAATTTAAATTCAAAGTTCATAAAAGGTCAATTAGGCTGTGAAATTTATCAATACATTGCGATTTGATTTACCTACTTTATATAAAGTTATAGTGTACAGAGTTTGCTTACGTGTATAAGTGTCTGTTCCTTGTTCCAAACAGCCATTAATTTGGTTATTGTAGAATATTGATGTTTGATCTATTGCATACCATCATATGAAGTAAAATTGATCATCATTATCCTAAGATAAGTTAAAATTTTATTTTCATGCATGTTCCCATATTTCCTATAAATTTATGCATGTATGCATCCCATTTACTGTGCTTAAAATATAGCCTTTATATGAGAGAAAAGTATATGTGAACTAAATCACATGAATATTCTTTTGAGTTTCCTCCTGTTTCACCACAGATAATTAAAGATGCTGAAGATGGTGTTTAAAAATGTTGAAAATTCAAACTTTAAGTTGTATATTAATAGTCAATATTATATCTCAGAGCTTGCAATTGCTTATGCAACTTATAAGAAAAATACTGTTCCTTTAAGAAAATTGTTTTTGGGCAGTTAAGAACTTGTCCTGGGTTGCCTGGAAATGACCCCCAGGATTTGCTTTTGTGTTATAGAGGTTTACATAAAGCTTTAACTGATAAAGATTACAGATAGCTCCGGAAAAGATACAAACTCAGGATTCTTATATTTATTTGGGTTTTAGACGATAGTTATTTGCAGAGACAACTTAAAGATTTCCTCTAATTTCTGATTAATAAATAAATATATTATACACAAGTGACTATAATGACTTTTCAAGCATTCTAGTTACAATCTCTCATCAAGAGAAACAATTGAAAGTGTAATTAGTCACTGTTCATGTTATATTAAAACTGACTAACAGTTCAGTATCTAAAATTTTGATGAAAATACAAGATTGTATTTTGATGCGTGAGCACCCCTTTTTATATCCAACATATTAGAGCACATACATCATTACCTGGCTCCTATTCAAGGGAGAAATTCCTAAGCTGAAGTTAGCCACTGGCAAAAAAGACTAAACAGATAAGTCCTAGCAGTTTATTTTGTAAATCTAAATAGCATATATGACTGGGCTGAAAAGCCACCCTAGAAATAAATGTTCTGTTCTTGTTAGTCAGAAACATCATGATCTACACCTAGCATCAAGGCAACTGACTCCCACAGGCTATGTCCTGGGGAGGACACGAAATGTATATAAAGGCCTCTAACTCAAACTGGTCATTAGGTAACTAGGAGAATTAAAACTTCTTTAAAAAACAAAAACAAAAAGGGGGGATAGAGGCTATGACGCCAAAGATGGCTCTATCCCTTATAATATTTACTCTTAATTTTTTAAAATTGGATGATGCTGGGAGATCACCAGCTGAAAGGCACGGACTATGGCCTCAATCGCCCAGTGAAATGGTCAAATGGAAGAATGTCCTTGATAATAAATGGTATGGCCCAGATCCTATCTTAATCAGATCCCGGGAAGCTATTTGTGTTTTTTCCACAGGGTGAAGATAATCCACTTTGGGTTCCGACGCGACTGACAAGGACCGTAAAAGAGCAAGATGAATCTCAAGATGATCCTGTTATTCTTACTCCTGATGATTGAGACAGGGATAAGTATAGCTTTGTGGGCCATAGTAAGATCATGGCCAGTACCTTTACCAGTACATTCCAATTCTTCTCCCTTGCTTTTGTTTTTGGCAACTGAATATTTTTAAAGAAAAAGATTATCTCTAATTGGGCAGATTTCATTAGCAAAAATAAAGTGAGCTCTGGAGTGTTATTTAATGCTTTAACGCAAGTTGCTCAAGGAGCACAGTCAGGCTCAAGTGATGTTGGAAATAATGTAACTTCACCTATAAACATTACCACGATTATGATAAAGGGAAATGCGACTATTCCAAAAAGATCACGATGGCCTGTTGACAATGCTACTGCTATACACAGCATGCCTTGGTGTCATCCGGACCTTGCATTTCCTATAGTTTTTTCACCTTGTCAATCAAATATTTTTTCCTCGAAAAGAAATAACAAGGGGTTTTGTTTTGTCACCTCCATTGGATTTTTGCTGTAATGAATGATAAAGGAGATGCTACAGAAAAAGAAAATATTTGGCCAAATTACCAATGGGTTCTAAGAAATGAGACAGGTGCTAGTGCCCAGTTGAAAGGAAGGCTGATGATTTTGAATCAGCGCCTTGATCTGGTTGAGGAACAGATAGGTGTCCTATACCAGTTGGCCCAGTTGGACTGTGAAAGAAAATTGGGTGCTCTGTGCATTACCAGTGTTCAATATGAAAACTTTACTCATGCAGGTAATCTATCTAGGCAGCTTTCTTTGTATCTTGCAGGAAATTGGTCTGAAGGATTCGATGAGACCCTTGAGGCCTTGAGGGCAGCCGTTCTAAGGATCAACTCGAGGCAAGTGGACCTGTCATTGACAGAGGGCCTCTTCTCCTGGATTTCATCTGCATTTTCTTATTTTAAGGAGTGGGTGGGGGTAGGCTTGTTTGCCGTGATCCTATGCGGTAGAGCATTGCTTTTGCTCTGGATGGTCTGTAAAGTTAAAGCCCAAACAAAAAGGGACAAGATAGTGATAGCCCAAGCACTTGCAGCATTAGAACACGGTGCCTCCCCTGATATATGGTTATCTATACTTAAGCAATAGGTCGCTGACCACTCAGCTCTTGCACCCCACGAGGCTAGTCTCATTGCACGGAATAGAGTGAGTGTGCTTCAGCAGCCCGAGAGGGTTGCACGGCTAAGCACTGCAGTAGAAAGGCTCTGTGGCATAAAATGAGCCTATTCTAAGGAGACATGTCATCTTGTATAAAGGTTGAGTGTCCAAGTGTCCTTCCCCCAGGAAAAAACGACACGGGAGCAGACCAAGACCCCTCCGGGTGGTGAGCCTGGGAGAAGGTTTTGTGTAATGCCCGTATTTTTGCACACTGGGGATTTGACCTCCATCTCCACTCTCAGTACTGGGTGGCCTGTTGCCTTTTAAATAAAAGGGGGAGATGTGAGGAGGCGCCCTTGCAATCACCATTACAAGATGGCGCTGATATATGGTGTTCTAACTGGTAAACAAGTAGTCTGCACATGTGCTAGGGTATTTTTCCATTCCTTGTGCCCTGCCTGTCCCGTGGCGTCATCTGGGCTCATAGTGAGCAACCAGTCAGGGTGAAAAACGTCTCCAACCACTCTTGTGGTCTATTTAAGGACCGAGTTTCCTGTGTTCTGGGCCTCCTCCCCCAGAAGCTGATCATCTCTCTCTTGAGATGGATTAAAGTTATGCTGCAGAAGGACCCATGTGTGTCCTGTGTGTGTGTGTCCTCGCCAGCGAGACTCCTTATCACACAGGACAGCTTCAAAGCCCCCAGATTCAATAGGTTAGAGGAGTTCTCATTTAACACTCATGGGGTCAAAGTGCAGGCAGATGGTGGAGCCTGTGGAAGGTCATCAGACAAACAACCTGGTGGTTGCAGCAGAAATCACCAGGCAAGTAGGTACACAAACAATGTCAGCTACTGATTTCCTCATCCTGCCTTCCCCACAACCTTGGCCAAGAGCCATGGTCCAAGGGGCTCACTGGGGGAGAAGAGACTCTGGGACATTCCATGTCAAACTTGGCTAAGTGGAACACCCAAAATGCAAATTCCTCAGCCCAGGCCCTGCTTTATGCGTTTACCCTTGTTAACCAAATTGACTACAGAGTACACATGACATGACTTCATGCAATCAGGAAGAAAAGTGAAATCATGATACTTGCACAGAAACAGAAGGAACTAGAAATCATTGTTAAGCAAAATGAAGCAGAATCAAAAAGGGACGTATGTGTGGTGTGTTTGTATGTATGTGTGTGAATGAATGTATATGGTGTGTGTGTGCATGTGTTGTGTGGTGTATGTGTGTGAAAGTAAGTATGTGGTGTGTGTGCATGTGTATGTGTGGTGTATGTGTATATGTGTGAATGTATGTATGTGACTGTGTGGGGTTATGTGTGGTGTATGTGTGTTACTGTACATGGTGTGTGTGCATGTGTATGTGTGGTGTATGTGTGTGTGTGAATGTAAGTATGTGGTATATGTGCGTGTGCGTGCTTTTGTGGGGGCATGATTATGTGTGTGTGTTTGGTGTATGTGTGGTGCATGTATGCAGTATGTTTGTGGTGTGTGTGTATATGTGTTAATGTATGTATGTAGCATGTGTGTGTGCATGTTTGTGTGGGGGTATGTGTGTGTGTATGTATGTGTGTGACCTTATTATCAGAGACCCCAGAGGAGTTTCTTCCTGTATCCCAAGAAGATAACTGTTGGCCATGTTTCTGTTTTGTCTGTTGGGTTCTAAGGTTACAAGTGTGTAAAACCACATCTTACTTTCAATTGCATTTCACTCATTGGGCACAAGCTGTTTTTACAGCCAACTTGTTGTGGTAAATATTACTTGTGGATTTCTTACCACCACATAAATTATATAGGTATGAAATAATAATAATAATAATGATGATGATAATAAGATGAAGAAGAGAGGAAATGATAGTAAATTAATAACAAGAAATTATGTGATATAAAAAGAAATTATATGAAGTAATAAAATAAGAAATAATTATATGAAATAATATGAAATAATAAGAAATATTAAATGTGATATAATAATATAGTAAATGATAATGTGAAATAATATGAAATAATAAAATAATTAATAATTATTATAAGCATTAAAGCACCAACATGTGGCAGATACCATTCCTCTATGCTAATTTCTCTACTTCTTTACTAAGAACAGTGAGATATCACTTCCCATATTCTTTTTTTTTTTTTTTTTTTTTTTCCGAGACAGGGTTTCTCTGTATAGCCCTGGCTGTCCTGGAACTCACTTTGTAGACCAGGCTGACCTCGAACTCAGAAATCCGCCTGCCTCTGCCTCCCAAGTGTTGGAATTAAAGGCGAGTGCCACCACGCCCGGCGCACTTGCCATATTCTGCCTAGGCTGCTCATACTCTCAGGCTCACCCACCTGGCCATGCTCTCCCAATCTATCCACCCATGGGACCCTTTTCCTGCTTCTTCTTCCCTCTCCTTCATGGTCTCTTCCAAAGACACCAAGGCTGGGAACTGAAGTGCCATCAACCTTTCTTCTTGCCAGCTGCAGGTATTAGATGTGTTTACTGATTGATTACAGGAGGTAGGACTGATGTAATCACAATCCCCAAAATTATCTAAAATATGGGTCCAGAGTCGAGGATCTGGTATCAGATCAAATGTTACTCATACTGTTTCCTCTCAGGCTGAACGTCTGAAACCTAGAAAATAACAGACCTTTTAGACAGGGGTAAATCAAGCTAAACATATGGACAGACTTATAGATAGATGGATGGATAGATAGATAGATAGATAGATAGATAGATAGATAGACAGATTGATTTATATATAGAGATTTTTATATATAGATTTATAGATATATAGATTTATAGATACTATATAGATATATAGATGATATATATTTATTGATAGCTATATAGATGTATAGATATATACATATAGATTTGTAGATATATAGATTAATAGTTGATATATAGATGTAAGGATGTATAGATTGAAGATATATAGATGAATAGATAGATAGATATAGAAACATGTAGATCAATATACCGATATATTGTTGTAGGTTGAAATGTTACATAAGGGCAGGTCACTGTACTGACTTAAGGGGGTGAAGAAGATGGCAACCCGATAAGAAGAACAAAACTGTGAGCTAACCTGGACACTTCAGACCTCCCAGCCAAAAACCAAGCAGCATCCAGGGGCTGGCTCATTGCCCCAGGCACATATGTAGCAGAGGACTGCCTTGTCTCTCTGTCCACAATGGGACACAAACAGGATGTACATAAATAAATGAAAAAAAAATAATTAAAAAAATGAAATATAATTGAATATATATATATATACATATACATATATATAGGGAGAGAGAGAGAGAGAGAGAGAGAGAGAGAGAGAGAGTGCTTATCTGGCAGAAAAAAATGGCATTAATACATTACTCTTTGACCTGGCTCCTGTGTGCAATATCAGTTGCTGTGATCTGTAACATGACACACAACTACAGCCAATGGCTTGTGTCACAATCATCTGAGCTGACCAAACCCTGAAAGTGCATTGGACATATCTCCAAAGTAAAAAATTCAATATTGCTTGAACCAAGCTAAAGTCCCCAATTTACATATCTATCAATCTGGTCTGTCTTCATTCACAAGACATGAATAAATACATGCTGGAAAATTACAAAGTCAGTCACCCTGTCACCATCAGGTTTTTGTTTTTTTTTTTTAAATGGTGACTCCAAGGTTAGTGATAAAAACAGGTGTCTCACAAAAAGTAACTCTATCAAAAAGTGCCTCACTTGGCTACCCGTCCAGTGTAAGGAGAAAGAACAACCTTGGGATAAATCACACATCGAGTTAAATCTAAGCTGAATGCTTAGCTTAGATAGCACCATTCCATTCCATGATGTTGGTACTTGATAATGTAATAAGGACCAGCATTTATCACTCTCTGGCTAATGACTCTGAGCTCATTTATATTGTCAAAGAAGGTCTTAAATATTCCAACAAAGCTAAATTACAAGAAAAACACTATAACCCCAAATGGATGGAGATGACAGAGTTCCTTAAAGAGGAAATGACCAAATCACTTAGAGAAATCCAGGAAAACAGAAAAAAAATTAGAGGAAATCAATAAATTCCACAAAGAAGGCCAGGAAAACACAAACCCAAAATAGAGGAAGCCAAAATTCCTAAAAATAATGCCAAGAAACAACAAACCAATGGGTGAAGTAAACAAAACTATTCAATACATAAAAGTGGAAATAGAAGCAAAAAAGAAAACTAAAACTTAGGAAATAGTGGAAATAAAAATTTAGGACTGCAAAAAGGAACTACAGAGGCAAGGTTCACCCACAAAACAGACATGGAAGAAAAATCTCAATCATTGAATAAGCAAAAGAAGGAATGGGTAAACCAGACAATGAAAATGTTAAGTCTAAATCTTCCTGATATAAAGTATCATGGAAATCCAGGACATTGTAAAAGGACTAAACTTAAGAATACTTAGGAAGAGAGGAAAAAGAATCCTCGCTCAAAGTCTCAGAAAGTATTGACAACCAAATCTTAGAAGAAAAACTTCCTAACATAAAGAAAACACAAGAATCATCAAAACACCAAACAGAAGGGACTATAAAATAAAGTCTCTTCCCTGTGTAATAATCAAAACATACAGTTCAAGGAAAGAATACTAAAAGCTGCAAAGGTAAAAAGCAAGGAAAAACATAAAGGAAGATCTATTAAGATCACAGATGTCTTCTTGGAGTCTGTAGATGCCAGAAGGGTTTGTACACATGTGCCGCAGAAACAACACATGCCTGGATTTTAATATGTAAAAAAAATGACTACACCGTTAATGGAACAAATTAAGATAGTCCATGATAAACTCAAACTTAAACAACCTCTCACAAAATATACAGACCAACACAAAGAGATAGAGGTAGAATCTAACCCACGGAAGTTAAGGATATACATGAAAACACAGGTAGTAAATAATCTCTTACTGTCTACAAAAGAAGGGAAAGCACACACACAGCCCAACACCAACACCACCCGCAGCTGCAACAACAACAACCAAATACAAAGAGTTAGCAATCAACATTTATTGACTCGTTCAATAAAAATAAGTTTTGATTTGGGAGAAAATGTAGCTGTAAATTGGCCTAGGACTTTGAGGCTTTTGTGTTTGAAAATTATACAACTTTCTGTCTCAGGTTGGGTGTGGGCGGTGGGGTTTTGAAGATAAACTTCTGAGTATGTTTCCAATAATTTTTTTTTCTGAGACAGGGTTTCTCTGTGGAGCCCTGGCTGTCCTGGAACGCACTCTAGACTAGTTGGGACTCGAACTCAGAAATCTGCCTGCATCCACCTCCAGAGTGCTAGGATTAAAGGAGTGCACCAACACCACCCAGCCCAATAAATTCTTATCATTTGCATTGTCCTGGAGTGTGAGTTGTGTTGAACCTGACTGGACCCAACAACTTAAAAGCTTTACCACATTGCTGATATTCATAGCATCTGTCTCCAGTATGAATATTCTCATAAAAAGAAAAATATACATAAAAAGAAGTTTAATGAAAAAGCTTCACCATACTAAATATATTCACAATGTTTCTACCCAGTTCAATTTCTTCCATGATGAAAATGACTACAAAATTGTGCAAAGGCTTTACCATATTAAATATACTCAGAGGGTTTCTCCCTCAGCCTTTCAATGGCTAGGAACAGATCTCATGACCAAACCAACTCTCAGAAAAGCAAACATTTAAATTGGACTTTCTCTGCAGTGTGATTTGTCTTGTGTATGCCTAAAGAACTCTGACATGCAAAGGTTCTACTACGTTCATAACATTCACATGGGTTCTCACTTGTATGTGATCTTTTATGTCATCATAGATGACCGTGACATCAAATGCTTTACAACACCGATTACCTTCCAAAGGTTTCTGTCTTCTATTTGTTCTTTAAAAATAATGGAGACTATAGAGTTGTAAAAAGTCTTTACCACATTGATTACATTCATGAGGTTTCTTTCCAGTGTGGAATCTTTAACATTTTGAAGAGGAGTGGGATATGCACAGGCTTTAGCACATTGACTACATTCATAAGGTTTCTATCGAATATGGGTCCTTTATGATTATAGAGACAATAACTTTGTGGAAAGGCTTTTATAACATTGATTATATTTCTAAGGTTTCTCTCCATTATGGATTCTTTTATGATATTGGAGATGATTGTGACCTGCAAAAGCTTTACCATATTGATTACATTCATAGGGTTTCTCTCCAGTATGTGTACTTTTATAACATTGGAGACTACTGAATTGTGAAAAGGCTTTACCACATTGATTACATTCATAGATTTCTCTCCAGTATGTTTTTTTTATATTTCAATTTTTATTAGATATTTTCTTCATTTACATTTAAAAAGCTATTCAGACAGTTCCCCTATACACTCCCCCCCCCCGCACTGCTCCCCTACCCACCCACTCCCACTTCTGGGCCTTGGAGTTCCCCTGTATTGGGGCTTATAAAGTTTGCAAGGCCAGGGGGCCTCTCTTCCCAATGATGGCAGACTAGGCCATCTTCTACTAGATTTGCAGCTAGAGACATGAGCTCTGGGGGTTACTGGTTAGTTTATATTGTTGTTCCACCTATAAGGTTGTAGACCCCTTCAGCTCCTTGGGTACTTTCTCAGGCTCCTCCATTGAGAGCCCTGTGTTCCATCTAACAGATGACTGTGAGCATCCACTTATGTATTTGCTCAGCACTGGAATAGCCTCACAGGAGACAGCTATATCGGGAAAGTATGTGTTCTTTTATGACATTGGAGATGACTGTGTTGTGAAAAGACTTTACCACATTGATTACATTCATAGGGTTTCTCTCCAGTATGTGTTCTTTTATGACATTGGAGATAACTGTGACGTGCAAAGGCTTTACCACACTGATTACATTCATAGGGTTTCTCTCCAGTATGTGTTCTTTTATGACGTTGGAAACTACTGAGTTGTGCAAAGGCTTTCCCACATTGATTACATTCATAGGGTTTCTCTCCAGTATGTGTTCTTTTATGATGTTGGAGATTACTGTGACGTGCAAAGGCTTTACCACATTGATTACATTCATAGGGTTTCTCTCCAGTATGTGTTCTTTTATGACATTGGAGACCATTGTGACTTGTAAAGGCTTTACCACATTGATTACATTCATAGGGTTTCTCTCCAGTATGTGTTCTTTTATGATGTTGGAGATGACTGGGTCTTGCAAAGGCTTTACCACATTGAATACATTCATAGGGTTTCTCTCCAGTATGTGTTCTTTTATGAAACTGGAGAAGACTGGGTCTTGCAAAGGCCTTACCACAATGAATACATTCATAGGGTTTCTCTCCAGTATGTGTTCTTTTATGACATTGGAAACTAAAGAGTAGTGCAAAGGCTTTACCACATTGATTACATTCATAGGGTTTCTCTCCAGTATGTGTTCTGTTATGAAATTGGAGAAGACTGGGTCTTGCAAAGGCTTTACCACATTGAATACATTCATAGGGTTTCTCTCCAGTATGTGTTCTTTTATGATATTGGAGATTAGTGAGTTGTGCAAAGGCTTTACCACATTGATTACATTCATAGGGTTTCTCTCCAGTATGTGTTCTTTTATGATACTGGAGAATACTGTGATCTGCAAAGGCTTTCCCACATTGATTACATTCATAGGGTTTCTCTCCAGTATGTGATCTTTTATGATATTGAAGACCACTGTGACTTGTAAAAGCTTTACCACATTGATTACATTCATAGGGTTTCTCTCCAGTATGTGTTCTTTTATGACGTTGGAGATAACTGTGACGTGCAAAGGCTTTACCACACTGATTACATTCATAGGGTTTCTCTCCAGTATGTGTTCTTTTATGAAATTGGAAGCTACTGAGTAGTACAAAGGCTTTCCCACATTGATTACATTCATAGGGTTTCTCTCCAGTATGTGTTCTTTTATGACATAGGAGATTATTGAGTTGTGCAAAGGCTTTACCACATTGATTACATTCATAGGGTTTCTCTCCAGTATGTGTTCTTTTATGACATTGAAGATAACTGTGACGTGCAAAAGCTTTACCACACTGATTACATTCATAGGGTTTCTCTCCAGTATGTGTTCTTTTATGATATTGGAAACCACTGTGACTTGTAAAAGCTTTACCACATTGATTACATTCATAGGGTTTTACTCCAGTATGTGCTCTCTTATGATATTGAAGATGACTGGGTCGTCCAAAGGCTTTACCACGTTGATTATATTCATAGGGTTTCTCTCCAGTATGTGTTCTTTTATGACGTTGGAGATGACTGCATTTTTTAAAGGCTTGACCACATTGATGACATTCATAAGGTTTCTCTCCAGTATGGGTTCTTTTATGATATTGAAGATGACTGGGTGTTGGAAAGGCTTTACCACATTGGTTATGTTCATGTGTTTTCTCTCCAATTTGTCTTTTTTTATGACATTGCAGATGACTGGGACATGAAAAGGCTTTAGAACGTTCATTACATTCATAGAGTTTCTCTCCACTATGATTACTTACATACCTGCAATGAAAATTGGCACATGTGATATGTTTACTACATTAATTTCCTTGTTCACTCATTTCAACAAGATGAATAAAGTTTACAAATTGGTCTACTGATAAAGGTGGACCAGATCATCTGGTTTTATCACTTCATATGTTCATGGGGTTCTCCCTCATTATGGGTTGTTTTGCATCTTTCGAGATATCTGTGATGGTTATTACATGGCTGACATTTATAACATCCTTTTTATATGGGATTTTTATATGATGTATTTCATCTATATGAGGAAAATAGAACAACTCATAGCTTTATAACAGTAATTGCTTTCGTAATTTTTCCTGTAGTATGAATTGTACCACATTTGACTGTGAACCAGGACAAACAAAAGAATTTCCAAATTCCTAGTACCCATAAAGATTTTCTACAGTGTGAGCTTGGGGAAGTTCTCAGTAAAATTAGAAAACCAATTGATTGCAACTTTTCTCATATTCAGAATGTCTAACAAAGGCAGAATCTGACAATTTTCTCACTGTTCTGGGATAGAAAGCGGAACATTGCTTCTTTCAATATCCCTATGCTCACATGGCTTTTATCCATTGTGACACATGATATATATATTAAAAGAAGAATAACAGATGAAAGGTTTCCACATTGCATTCACACTGTTTGACTTTTTGTTCCTCATAGATCTGTAATATATGAATTAAGGTTTCTCCTATGACAACAATCTTGACTCTCATAAACTGTACCCTAAACAAATGATCAATTTCACTATAAGACTATGAGTATCACCAACTTTCCCATGGATTATTTGCTTATTGGAAGGTTTTGGATATATATTTATCACTATTCGATGTGCAATATCTGAGTCTTGTAAGTCTATACACATTGTCAGATCAGTATAGTTCTAATAGAGCTACAAATTGAATAAAGGTATCTCTTAAGGCAATGTTTCCTCATCTTTTTTTAAAAAAGAGGAATGCTTTGATAGATAAATTAGATAACTACATGGAGGCAGTATATTTTTTTTTAAGAATAGTGTAATTAGGGCTGGCGAGATGGCTCAGTGGTTAAGAGCACAGACTGCTCTTCCGAAGGTCCTGAGTTCAAATCCCAGCAACCACATGGTGGCTCACATTCATCCATAACGAAATATGATGTCCTCTTCTGGAGTATCTGAGGACAGCTACAGTATATTTACATATAATAAATAAATAAATCTTAAAAAAATATTGTAATTATAGTTACACTTCAAGTATTGACATTTTACACTCCTGCTTTTCTTTAGAGCTTCCGTATCATAGTAAAATTTCCTTAGAGGCATAATTGCATCAGCTTTCACATGAAAATTACCTTTCATTTCTTCTTGAACTTTGACAATGTCTTTCAATATGATGGTTTTCCCAAGTGTAGCCTAAAAGACAGTATGAGAAAAATGAATGATCCAGTATTGGGAATAGGCAAAATTCAAGGTACTGTGAATTTTCACATCACTGGACACTATTTATTCAGCTCAGTCTTCCTTGTTCTCAGTTGTAATAACAGAGCACCATCACTAAACAAGAGACATGTTTTCCTACTATTTTGAAAAGCAAAGAAAATTTACAGTCATACCTATAACAGTGAGGTTCCAGTAGGTCTCCAGCATCACATCTTTGTAGAGACTCTTCTGGGAAGGATCCAGCAAATTCCACTCTTCCCCAGTGAAGTTCACGTGCACATCATCATAAGTCACTGCATCCTAAAATATCCCATACATGTGTACATCACAAAACATGGTACTGACATCACTCTAAAGTAAACATATGCTTCCTTGACCAAATATTCATGTAATTCTGGTGCTTCCTCCACTGACTTCTTGACACAGAAGTTATAATCTAAGTACCATAACATTTTAAAGGAAATTGAGTTGAAGGTTCACTTGTGTTGCTTATGAACATTTTAAATAAATAGGGTAAAGTCTTTCGAGAGGAATTACAATTGAGAGGGAGATGTAGGGTGAAACAGATCAACAGTACTGAGCACATATCCCATAATTTGTAAGAAGAATCACTAATGAGAAAAATCATGGACAAGCAGGGTGTATTTGTTCATGTCTTTAATCCCAGAGTCACGGGCAGGTATATATCATTGAGCTGGATCCTAGTCTGTTCTATGTAACAAATTCCAGGACTGCAAAGGTTACATATTAAGATCCTTACTCCACTGCAAAAATCAACCACGGAGACAAAAATGATAGAACTCAGTTGTTTACTACAGTTCCTACAAAGAAGTATACATTCCCTGCACTCTGTAATCATCTAGCAGAAACAGGAAGTGTACCGCTTTAAACTGCAACATTAGTAAAACTTTACTGGCAAACAAGGCACATTTAATGGACCAATGGACTGAAAATATTAGTAATATAAGTGTTGAACATAAAAAGTAACATAAGGCAGGAGAGAGCTATAACTCAGCCGTGGAAAGCTCTTGCTGGTCTTCCAGATAACAGTGGTCAATACTAGCATTCACGTGACCCATGGCTTTATGAACAGGAGTTCTGAGTCCACCTTCAAACAACACTAACGATGAGGCACACATGATATTCATATTCACGCATACAAGCAAAACACCCCTATTTATTTAAAAATTTCAAAACAAACACAAGAGTTTGGGGAAACATCAATACCCAGAATCCAATGACTCTGAAGCCTCAGGCAGTATTGATGTCATGAGCATATGCCATCCTAAAAAATAGACTATAACCTATGTGCCCACGGGGTACATAGGGGGCCAAAACCCCACTCAAAAAAAGAAACAGAGGAGATTGGGAGGAGGGAGTCTGTGAGGGCAGGGACCTAGAGTAGGGACAGTGATCAGGGTGATAATATCTAAATTATAGGATAAACAAAAAAAAAAAAAAAGGAAAGAAAGAAAAAGGAAATTTTTGAGTGTATATACACTTTCATCTTAACCAAGATGAATCTAGAAAGGCTCCTGCACTGTTCAAATGTCTAAAGTCTCTGCTGACACTCAAGACAATATCTTGACAGCCACATCAGAAAGCAAAGTTGCAAAATCAAACAGCAAGTTATGTCATTCCAACATAAACTGGCACTGAATACCCCTTCCCATTCCAATCGATAGGAATGTGCACGTAGGGAGAGAAGATTGGTCAAAGGTAAGAAAAACAGCAGGGCAAACACCAAATCCTATAGCTTTGTCTCAAACACATTGGACTTCAATTGCTTAAGGCATAGATGGTGCTCTTCCTGTAACTTCTCATACATCTCTCAGTTTGGGTACTTCATCTCCCTGTAAGCATCTCTCCATGGCAGATTTCTCAATGCGTTAGTTTTCTCCACAACCTGTGGTCACAAAATGCAACTCAAGCATCAACCTGAACCACTTAAAGGCAAGGAACTCTCACAGAGTCTTCCCTGGGATCCTGACTCTGTCAAAAGATGGCTGGAGTGGTGCTAAACTGAAACCATAGAGAAAGAATATATGACTATGCTATTTTCATCTTTCAGTTTCTAGAAGCAGCACAATATGGATGATCCTGTGAAGTTTGGCTTCTAAATTAATGGACCCTGCCTCCCTTGGACCAATTTGCAGCAGGTTTTGTTTAAGGTTCCATCCTGGGATGGGGAAACACGTTGAATACTCCTTCCATTAATTTAAAACATAGCAAGCAGGAGGAAGTACTACACTCAGGGTACATTCATAGGCATATAACCACAAGGGCATTTGCTCCACTAAGTTCACAGGCACTTTATTTGTAACAGTTAGAAACAGGAAAGAATGCAGATGTTCCTCAACTGAAATGTGGACACAAAAACCATGTTTCATTTACAAAATGGAGTGCTACTCAGGTATGAAAAACAAGGACATCATGAATTTTGCAGAGAAATGGGTACAATTAGAAACTAATAACTGGAATGAGGTAACTCAGGCCCAAAAGGACATGCATGTATGTACTCACTTACAAGTGAATAATAACCATAAGTACAGGATACCCACACTGCACTTCATAGACCGAAAGACACTAAACAAGACAAGGCACAAATGAGCATGGTTGAATCTCACTCAGAATGGGGTTGAACGAGACAGAAGAGGCAGATGGAAGGGAGAAACTGGATGGGACAGTAGTTAAGAAAGAAGAAGGGGAGTGTTAGGGATGGGTGAGAGACAAGGGAAGGCCTGAGAGCCAGGAAAATGAAATGAAATTAGCAGATGCTGAGAGGGAGTGGGGTTAGTGTGGGGGCATCTATAGAATGTGCCTGAGACTATGAATGGGAGGGCACAAATGCAGCTAGGGAAGTGATCTTAGCTGAGATAGATAGCATTGAGTTATGGACCATGAAGAGGTGACATCTTGCAGTCAGGCAGAACTACCAGTGAAGTGTTCAGTACACCAAAAAAAACAAAAAACTTTTCTCCCAAAATTTCTTCTGTCTGCAAGTAAGGCAGGCACAAAGTTGAAATAGAGATTCAGGGAATGGCCAAACTATACCCTGCCCAACTGATAACACATCCCATGGGCAAGCACCAAGGCTGGCATTACTGAGGATAATTTGTTATACTTGCAGATAGTAGCTTAGCATCATTGTTCTCTGAGCGTCTCCATTCAGCATCTGACTGAAACATATGCAGAGACCCACAGCCTATATTGGACAGGGCTCAGGGAGTATTTTAAAAGAGTTGGGGAAAGAATTGACGGCCTCTGAAGGAATAGGAAGGCCATGAGAAGACCCTCAGAGTCAACTAACCCAGAACCTAGGAGACTCTCAGAGATGGAGCCACCAACCAAAGAGCACACACAGGCTGGGATGGAGGCCCCCACCATATATGTAGTGGATATGCTGCTCACTCTTCATGGGGTCCCCAACATCCAGAGTGGGGCATGTCCCTTAAGTTGTTCCTGTCTGTGCAAACTGTTTCCATAACTGGGCTGCTTTGTCTGACATCAGTAGGAAAGGATGTGTCTAACCCTGCAGAGACTTGACATGCCATAGTTGGGGGATACTCAAGTGGTTCCCAGCCTCCCTGGGGAGATAAAAGGGAGTCAGTGATGAGGGACTGAGGAAGGTGGAATGGGATGGGTGTAACAATTAGAATGTAAATTGAATAAAGAAATAGGGGAAGTCTGGTCCTGGTGGAGCACGACTTTAATCCCAGCACTCTGGAGGCAGAGGCAGGGGGATTTCTGAGTTCGAGGACAGCCTGGTCTACAAAGTAAGTTCCTGGACAGCCAGGGAGACACAGAGAAACTCTGTCTCAGAGGAAAAAAAAAAAAAAAAAAAAGAAATAGGAAGATTGAGCAAATACTTATCAATCGCATAAAAATATACAAATCAGGCAATATTTTTGTTTGTTTGTTTGACCTACTCAATATCTCAGGGCATAAGCCAAGTACAAAAGTTTTCTGTTTTTTTTTTTTTTTTTTTTTTTGGCCAAAATATCACGGAAATGACCTCTTCCTAAAGTTTTTCAGTCTATTTTCCACTGAAATAGTATGACCTCAACTTCGTGTGGCTGCATTACTATCAACACTCCAATCTTCCAGACCCTATGGGAACAACTGATTAAGCTCCACGTACACGGACACATTTCTGACAGACAGGTCACTGACACAAAGAACAGCAATGACACATCCTAACAGCGGTCTTTCAACCCTTCAGATGGGAGTCCTGAGGGTCTTGGGGTTCCAGTCAAAGCATCAAGGTTTTATGCCTAAGTCACAGAAACTGCAATGACTAGCACAGAGCCGATTGCAAAGCAAACACACAGAGGTCGTTTTTATGAGCTCAGTAACAAGGACTCTCAGCAGTCAAACTCCCATTAGGTACAAACTGAGAGATCAAGTCTAGAGGTTTTGAGTATTTATTGTAGTTACAACAAGAGTGGGGAGTTTGCATACAAATCAGCATTGTTAATATTTTAAAAATTGTATGTCTGGCATAATGTGCAGGAACCAAGCAAGGGAGGACAAAAAAAATCTAACAACCATGATGGGTAAGCTGTTTTTGTTTTTGTTTTCTATAGGAGGTCTTAGTTATCTCTATGTAGCTTGACCCTGCTGATGTACTATAACTGGCTGTTGATAAGGGGATTTTGTCATGGGATTTTTGCTGGAATGTACAAATGTACATTCTCAAAAAGCAAACTGTTTGGGATTTACAAACTCATCTCTGTTCCTAACCCCCTGATTATATACAGAAACTCCTGGTTAACCACAACCATGCCTGTCTGTAGACTAGACTTTGTCCAAAGACCTACCTCACTATCTGTTACTGCAGACCCTAATATCAGCTGCCCTTAACACTGGAAAAGAGTAGCAGTGGAAATTTCCTCTCCTCCTGTGCAAGCCTCCTATAGATACCACAGAGAATCCCTACCTGCCTATCCATTCCTGCCTCATCCCTGTGTCTCAGCCCCCACTTGGGCTGATACTCCCTGTTCAACCACATCCATGCCTGAAAGGACACAAGGTAAGCTTCCATACATCAACTTCATGATTGATTGATTTACCCCAGATTCAATTTTCCCAGTTGTTCCAACATTATATTAAACACCATGGGCTGCTTGACCTCTCTCCTGACTATGTCTCCTTGTGGATTACTAAGATCTTCTGTTCCTGCCTGTTGCTTCTCCCAGATTTTAATATCACAAAGCATCCCCTGTTGAGTATACCCACAAAACAGGTCAGTAAAATAGGAAACTGTCAGTGAACACTCTCTTCAAATCCATGCATCAAACAGTAACCCAGGAACAAAACTCCCACCCAAAAAGACAAACCCAGAGGCCAGTATCTAGGTCAATAATCACCCAAACAGAGATGGCTACACACCAGCATAGCAACATAGAGAGTAACAGCCAGGAACAATTGCAACCAAGAAATCCAAGCTATCCCATCACAGCAGGTCTGAGAAATTAAAGCATGCAACAAATAAAGTGCAAAAGAGGTTGTTTGGGGGAAGGGAGAGGAGTGAGAACCTGGGGAAGGGATAGAAGTACACAAGAGGACCTGCAGACAGACACACAGACAGGGAGGAGAAAGAGAGCCATGAGGGGAGAGATGACAGAGAGTGTGCATGTGCAGAGAACAGAGACAGGGAACAAAAATAGAGAGCTGTTATAGCTGGTGCTCCATGTATATAAAGCACGCCTGACAACAGACACAGGGGATGGAGGCAGGAAATGACATAAGCTGTTGCTAAGTCCCTAAGAGCAGGACATGAGATTACCTGTACACTGACAACTACAGAGGCAAGGTTCACCCACAGAACAGGAAAGGAAGACAGAATCTCAGGGATTCAAGACTAAGAGAAAAAATTGATATCTCAGTTAAAAATGTGAATTCTAAAAGTTTCACGGCAATAACCAACTGTGACTTCTGCAAAATATATGAAGGCGAAAATTACAAACAATTGGAATAGAAGAATATCAGCTCAGAGGTCTATAATTTTTCAATAAAACCACAAAAATATTCTGAAATTATTAAAGTCCCTTTCCCAAATATTAATCAACTCATTAAACATGTGATGCAAAAAAAATATGAAAAAAACTGCAACAGAAAAAAAAATTAACAAAACAAAAACAAGTATAATGTATGAAATCAGACCTATTAGATTTTTACCTGTCTTTGTAATGTATACTAAAAGACAAAGGGGTTTGGACACCTGTGCTACAGACTCAAAGAAACCACCCTTGTTTTCACAAGCCAGCTTAACTAAGGTCCAAACGATTTGGGCAATGATAGGCAAGTTATTAGAGGTCACCCCTGATGGAGCAAGTGAGGAGCAACAGGAGAGACCTCACAGGTGCTCACATATGGCTTATACTTCCCATCCAGCCCCAGAGAGGACTCACCACCCCAGCTTCCACTACTCAGCACCCTGCCCCTACCCTCTGTGGGCAGTAACCCTGTGCTCACCATGCCTGGAATTCAGAGCTTCCCTGAGGTCCTCTCACAGCACCCAACAGCAGAGCTCAGAGCAGGACACAGAACCATTCAAGCCTGCACAGCCAAAGTGAACTTGGGGAAAGGCACCCATAAGATCCCGCCTCCTTGTCTGACTGGCAGGTCTGCCTGTGGAGACCTTGATTGGCCAGTGGGTCTCACCCTTCTTCAAGGTTAAAGTGTGCTTCAGGTCCAGGGCCACACCTTTTCCAGATCTCGGGTGTGGTTTGCACTACATTAGCATTTGAGCCAGCCCCCCAAGAGGACTCTCACCCCTCCCAGCTCTGGGGGAGAACTCACCATTCATGTGGGGCATTGGGCTATGCACAGACAGGTTGGTCTTCAGTTGAGCTGAGGTCTGAACCCTGGGAGGGTGATAATTCATTTGACAAGGAACGCATCAATTCCCTCATGCTTCTGGAACTCAGGCTCCCGTCCCCCTCCCCCACCCCCACCCCAGCCACCACAAGAGAAGCCTGGCTAAAAGTCACAAAGGCAATGTCCCAAGCTTCTGACCTTCAGGCTAAACTCCTCCCCAGTTACCTAGCAACAGTAAAGACCATAAAAAGGGCTGTTCAGCCCTGCCTATCTCTCTTGCTCTCACTCCTTCAATCTCTTACCTCTCACTTCTTGCACTCCTCTCTCCTCTTTCCTTTCTCTTTGTCCTCTCCTCTCCTCTCCTCTCCTCTCCTCTCCTCTCCTCTCCTCTCCTCTCTCCCTCTTACTCTCTTTCTATCTAGCCTTCCCCCTTCTAGTCTTCTAGGGGGGACTCTCTCTCTTCTACCTTCTCTCTTTCTCCCTGCCTTTCTATAATAAAGCTCTAAAACCATAGGATGTCTCCGTTCATCAAGGCCCACTGAGCTTGGAGGATGGGATAGGCTTTCTCGTAATGAGCCGATTCTACTCTCCAGATGGAAGGCCTTCATGTGCTCCAGTCCAGATCCACTGTGCTCACTCACCGGTGTGGGAACCTCTCATTCCTCATCCCTCTCTCCCATAACCCCAGGCCTTTAGGAAAGTAGCCCCGGGGCTCCCAGGTTTGGCTGCCCCTTGTTCAGACCCAAAGAGTGGGTCAAAGGCTTAGATGCCCACCGGGGGCTGAGCAGAGAGTGTATGGCAGCTCTCCCACATCTCTGTCCAGAGCATAGGTGGAACTCTGGCAGGACGTGAGCCTTCCCCCCCTTTCCTTTCTTGCCCAGGGCCCCCTTTTAGTTCCCAACACATTCCAGCTCAGGCTAGTCAGCTGCCTGCCCCTGTTCTCTGTGAGCAATGATCCTGCATTACCAGGACCTGTCTTGAGACCTTGCCTGAGCTTGCCTCACAGCACTTGCCTTCTTCTTCCTGAAATCCAGGGGAAGAGCATGCATAGCCCATTACCCAAGGTGCAGTGGGGTTATCAATCTGAGTGGGAGGGAGCCCAGGCAATGAACATTAAAGAGGGATTTTAGGAAACAAGAGTTCTGTTTGTGGCTCAGTGCTGGGCTCAGGGAGACTGCAGCTCCCTTTCCCAGATGATAAGTACCAACCAACCCTGGGAGGAAAGCCAGAAACATAAGGGAAACACTGTTGAGCCATCTTGTTAGCCAGCACATCACCATCAGTGGCAAAGTAGAGAAAAGCCACAGTTGTATTAGGACAGGTTCTCTAGATAAACATATCTCAAATCAGAATGAATTTCTCTGTGGATACAGAAAGGAAATTTAATAGAATGTCTCTCTAATGTCTAATATAGAAAGGTTCTTGGCCAAGGGAACTTAGAAAAATCAAGGATGGGTTATCTCATGTTGCAGGTTATTACAGCTGATATTCACTATGTACCAGAATTCTGAAGAAATAAGTACTTTCCAATGCCAATTTTAAAAATCAAACTAGCAAATCACCTTTTCTAAAATACAAATTAGGGCAAGTATAAAAAATGAAAGAACAACCCTGTTCATTGTCTTTTATGTATGTAGGATGCCAAAAGAATCTATTGCCTAGATTTAAGGTGGATCTGACGATCTCAAAAGATCAAGATTAAGAAATGGTTTCTCACTTCAAAAGGTATACTGAAGACATTTCCCTCATAGTAAGCAGGGTTAGACTTAGGGTTAGGCTATTAGAGGGTTACAGTTAGGATTAGGGTTCTTAGTGTTAGGGTTGTTAGAGGCAAGGCAATGGTCAGGAAGCAGGGGTGAGCTGAACTGGAAGGTTTATTACTTATTTGTTAGTAATTTATTCTTTGACAATTTCATATGTGCACACAGTATATCTTGATTGTTTCTATCTCTCATTCCTACCTCTACCTACATCCTCTCTGACACTTGCACCTTCATGTCTCCATTATGACTTCTTTTTCCTCCTAGTTCCCCCATTTCTCCTCCCTCTCCATCCCTTCCTCCTCCTCTTCTCTTCTTCCTCCTCTTCCTCCTTCTCCTTCTTCATCACAATCATCATCGTTACTAAGTTCACTTAGTGCTGCCTGATGGAATATTACTCAATATCTGTTAGGCTGGATCTTGTGCATATAAATGGAATGGCACTGCCCAGGGTGCAATGGTTGCATTATATCCAGAAAACCAGTGTTTTAACAAATGTGTCCTCTGATGCTCTTTGTACCCCCTCTTCTGCCATGTTCCTGTGGGTATTAGTTTTGGAGACTTTTTCTTTGATCTGAGAAGAATGGATCCTGATGATTAGGACAGCCCTAGGTGGAAGGTATGTCCCTAACAGTTACCTTAATTGGCATGGTTTAGCTTGTGCCCCTCTAAGAAGCAGCAGCCACCATACACAGATCTCCTGGCCTGGAAGACCCAGCCTGAGTCCATTCACTATGAGGCCTTTATGTACACAACCCAGATGGTTTTCTGGAACCCACAGCCCTAAGGGACCAGGTATATTATTAGACAACTCACTCTGTGGCAGTGAAGGCCTCTCAGTAAACGCCTCTAGAGGCTACGGAGGCAGCTCAGTTGGTAGAATGTTTGCCTGGCATTCAAGAGGCCCAGGGTTTGATCCCTGGCACTACATAAAACAAATATGATAACACATGCTGTAATTGCAGCCTTCCAAGGTGAAGGCAGAGGCAGGAGGGTCTGAAATCCAAAGTTATATTTGGTACATAGAGTTCAAGGCAACCCTGAAGCCCTGACTAAAAAGTAAAACAAGAAAAGAAAAGCCTCTAAAAAAGGGCCTCTAATGCCTCCCCAGGGGTTAGCACTTGATATCTCTGGAGTTGTCAGTCTTGGCTCCTCTAAGTTGACAACAATGGAAGCTGGCCTGCAGAGACTCAATGGACACCAGCTTGCACTAAGGAAACCCACCTCTGTACAGTGAAAGGACATTGAAGAACCAACCAGAGTGGTCAGAACTGTTTTGTCAACTGCTGAAACCCAGAGTCACATGACTCCATGGTGCCAATATGACCTCTCTCAAAAAGAAATAATCTTAAATGAGCCCATTTAATGCTTTCTTACTTTACAATTACTTTTCTTTATTTTTTGAAATTGTAATATAATCTCATCATTTCTATTCTCCAAACCAACCCACATATCCCTGCTTCCTCTCTTTCAAATTCATAACCTCTCTTTTCCTTTGTTATTTTATACATATATGTATATTCCCTAAACATGTAAACACAGCCTGCACAATCTGTATAATATTATTTATATGTCTGGCTTCGGTGCTGACCATTTGGTATTAGGCAACCAACTGGCAAAAGCACATTTTCTTAACATAGAATTAAAGCTCATAAAAATGCTAGTTATAGCCAGGTATGGTGGTGCACGTCTTTAATACCAGCACTCAGGAGGCAGAGGCAGGTGGATTCCTGGGTTCGAGGCCAGACTGGTCTACTAAGTGAGTTCCAGGACACCCAGGGCTATACAGAGAAACCCCATCTCCAACCCCCCCCCCAAAAAAAAACCCCAAACCAAAAACAAACAAACAAACAAAAAACAAAAACAAAAAAGACTGCTTTCAATACAAGTCCTCCAGCCAGCCAATCTGCAGTGTAGACCTTGTCTCTACCACTAAGGCATGCTGGACAGTGCCACTTTTACCTTGGGGATGATAGGAGACCCATGCTTCAAGTACCAGGGAATGACACCCAGTTCAAAGGACACTTCTGCACTGACATCACCGCAGCATCCAAATGAACCCCTACTCCTTTGCTGGTCTCCCCACTTTTCTCCTAGGCCTAGGAACAAGCACTGAAATGTCTTTAAACTGTGAAGCAGTGACTGGAGAAATGGTTTATTGTAAGAGCTCTCCTTGAGGTACCAAGTTTCATGCCCAGCACCCACAACCTAGCAATTCACAGCTGCCTACAACTCCAGCTGCATAAGCTCTAAGGACATCTGCATTCTGAGTGTCACACACAGATACAAATAAATAAAAAGTAAATTCTAAAGAGGAAATCAGACCATGGGAGTCTGAGCCCCAAACACTCTAAACAGCTTCCCACCACTCCACAACCAAAGTGCAAATTCTCTCCCCAAGGTAAAGCCCAGTGCTATCTGGACCTAAGCCACCCCTCCACACAGGCCCCTCTGCTCTCCCTCACCTCTGATCACAGGCCTTCTGTCTGCCCTGATACTCACATCTCAGCCCTTTTCCAGGACTCCTCTATGCCCAGGTCTTTGCAAGCAGGCAGCTTCTACATTCCAGAGTGCTCAACGGTCGCCTCTGCAGAGATGCCTGTCTTGACTTCAGTTTCCTCCCCTCCAAAACCACATCCTATCCCCAAGTTATGCATAACCTTGACTCATCACTACCTGGCACACAACATGGCATAATCACCTGTCTATCAGTGATTATCAACTAGGGAGGAGCCTTTTACAAATATAAAAGCTCCAGGCCTCACCCAAATCTTATGAAATCAGAATTCAGGAGAGCAGAACCAGGTTCTTCCAGTCCACAGATACCCCCTCCCCCACCAGGCAACTCTGAACACAGCCAGGACTCAGGGCAGCCTACAACAGTACTTTCAAACCCTGGTGCACACACTGCTCCTGAGAGTGCTATTAAAATGCACGCTCTATTTCCACAGCTCTGCCATGGAACCTGAGGCTCTGCAAGTTCCACACCACACTGACTGGTGCTGTCAGGTGAAGCATTTTGCAGTTGCAAGGGCCTAAAACTGTGCTCATCAACAAGACTTCCTACAAGTATGGAGAACAAAGTCCTGAATCTACATCACACAACAGAGTGGCCACCAACCCATGTGGCCACCAAGCATCTGAGACAGAGTAATGTTAGCAAAGAGCTGACTTCATTCTTGGGCTACAATGCTGACCAAAAGCCAGAAGTGCAGTTCCCCACCATGAAAGGCCTCTGTAAATTCTTGGCCTAAGGAGCCTTCTGCAGTCTGGATGGATAGGAAAATTCCACCAAAGGCCTAGTTGATCACCAACCCAAGAGTGGATAAATATTTCTCTAAGGTAGGGACACAGATATGGAAGACTGGATTAAACCACCTTGGAGCCTTTTACACCAGGCTTCCATTCAAGGCCCTTTCATCCACATCCCTGATCACATGTAAGTGGTCCAGTCTTCCTGTTCTCTACATCATCACCATAGATGCTCTGATCACATGTAAGTGGTCCCAGGCTTCCTGTTCTCTACATCATCACCATAGATGCTCTGATCACATGTAAGTGTTCCCAGTCTTCCTGTTCTCTACATCATCACCATAGATGCTCTGATCACATATAAGTGGTCCAGTCTTCCTGTTCTCTACATCATCACCATAGATGCTCTGATCACATGTAAGTGGTCCCAGGCTTCCTGTTCTCTACATCATCACCACAGATGCTCTGATCACATGTAAGTGGTGCCAGTCTTCCTGTTCTCTACATCATCACCATAGATGCTCTGGCAGACATGACCTCACGTCACTGATCTGCCTGGAGAATCGGTTTCTCCCCACGGAACCACAGATTCTTTCAAAGAGAAGACATGTCTAATCCCTTCACCTAACACACAGCAGCAGGTCCCAAATGAACCACAGCAAGAGCTGGGATGCACAAGGAGTGGTATCATAGTAACTGCACTACTAATCATAAAAGAGAAATTGAATTCAGCTGGAGGGAAACCAATTCCACCCTAAGTGATTCAAGACGTTCCAGAGACACCAATTCAGATTTCCGGGCAGCATAAAATGATCGCCTGTTAACCTACTCCCTTCTAAGGATACACTGAGAAAAAGGGGGCATCCTTCTGACCATAGATTCAAAATCTGTTAGCCTGGGATTCTGAAGGAGCTGGTTTACAAACAAGTCACAAAGGACTACAACTCAGAATCAAATGCAAGGCCAGTTCCCACTGGAACTGCTGGGCAGAGCCTGGGCCAATGAACAGCATCCCCTGGGAGTCTGTACAGTCTAGATGTTCATTCTCCTTTGGCAGTTAGAACAGCAAAGCAATTTCCAAGATAACCAAGGACAACAGAATAAGAGACTCATGGCCATGGAAGGAAAAAGTTAAATTTTAATACTTAAGAGTCAATATCAAATTTATTTTTAAAACTACATCAATGCCAAATAAGAAGGGTAGGAATGAATGGAGCTATGAAGAAGCCCTAAGAAACAAAAGGACTGTCCCAAGAATGCACACAATGTTTCTCTATTTCCAGAGTATTTTGAAGTAACCAGAGGCTTAAAAAAACTAAGATACAAAAATCAAAGCTGGGAAGAGGGTGGGGGGTGGCGCAGCTCGGTTTTCAGATTTATGCCACAACTACTAATTTCCTCCCTTATTTCCAAAGCACAAAGCTGTCACCAGTTGCACTCTGCACTTTGCAAACTGTGCAAAGTAAGTCACCCAGAGAAAGTCATCAGGAAGTGAAAAGTTTCAAACCACCTACACTCTCACCTGTTACCAAGACAATAAGCTCCTTAGAGAGAATGCATGGGGGCTGGGAAGACAGCTTAGGGGGTCAGGTGCTTGCTGCACAAGCTTGTGAACCTGCTGGGGATCCCCAGGATTCAGGGGAAGCAGAGACAGGCTGTGGGGAACTGATTCAGCAAAGCATTGCAAGTTCAGCCTCTGGCCTCAGTCAGCATAGGAGCCATCACACACACACACACACACACACACAGGCACACCTAGGGGGAGGGACAACAATTTCCATTTATATGCACACCTTCATCCATTCATCCATTTTTTTCTCCCCTGCTCCATTCTCATTCCAGGGTCTATACAGTAACTACAGTGAAATCTGGTAAAGCAGCTACCATTTACTAAGTCTACTGGGTACTGTACCAGAATCTTCAGAAATAGACATGATTATCTAGACTGTGAAC
This sequence comes from Mus musculus, assembly GCF_000001635.26. Lineage (NCBI taxonomy): Eukaryota > Metazoa > Chordata > Mammalia > Rodentia > Muridae > Mus > Mus musculus. The sequence continues at coordinate 23,797,619 of NC_000078.6, forward strand.
TGGACTGAAAACGGTAAAAGTATCTATGGGCTGTTACGGTCTCATCCCAATTCATACAACTGGAAAGTGATGGAGCCTGACTTGGAGGTGGCTGATCTAGCTATGGGCAGTTTTGAGAAAGCACCATAACTAAGCATTAGATAACGCCATGCAGTTTGAGAAAGCAGCATCCAGCCAAGTTTAAACTCCACTTGCTGTGTCTATAACCTGAACTAATCTCCTAGCCTCAAATTCCTTATCTGCACAGCAGGGATAGAGATTAAACACAACAGTTTGATACCTGTAATACAAGTCAGGCACTGGCTAACTACTGACATTCTACCTACAGGTGTGCAAGTCAAGAAAGCCTATTTCAGGGGCTGGTGAGATGGCTCAGTGGGTAAGAGCACCCAACTGCTCTTCTGAAGGTCTGAAGTTCAATCCCAGCAACCACATGGTGGCCCACAACCATCCTTAATGAGATCTGACTCCCTCTTCTGGAGTGTCTGAAGACAACTACAGTGTACTTACATATAATAAAAATAAATAAATCTTAAAAAAAAAAAGAAAGAAAGTCTATTTCAATCAGAAAATGACAACAGCTAGACATATTCTCCATTGGGAGCAATCAGGTTTGCCAAAGTTAATCAGATAAGTTTACTAATTCCATAACTCATTTAAGTAGAAGGCCAGGGACTTATTTTTTTAGTTGTATTTCTATGAAATGTGTAACTTTTTGTATGTCACAAAACCTACCCTAATTTCTCATCTGACCATAAAAAGACATTTGCTTAAAGTCTAAGTATTGTAAACATGGTGTGTTATTACACTAGACAAAGAACAACTTTTTGTTTTGGAAGTAAATATTAAATAATGTAGGAGGAGAAAGAAAGCATTATTTTAAGTAATCTACACTGAGTCCTTTCACCCTTCAAATCAGTTCATACACACTATTAGCTTAGAGTGGATGCTGGCCTCACTTAAAATGAGATAAGCCTGCAAAGAGTTCAGGTTTTCCCTGTTTCCAACTCAAATCCATTTTCTGCTTTGGAGGCTGAGTGAAGCCAGCCTGCAATTTGACAGAATGACCAAATCGAGTCTCTCTTTAATCTACTCAGTAACTGAGCTCTTGGGTAATCTCCTACACTGCATGCAAAGGCAGCTTTGGGTTCATCCACTATAAACTAAAATTAATCAGAGAGAGGCCATGCCAACTTTAATTGCAACTCCTATTTGCCAGGCTTTCCAACATCTGCCAGTATTACTGACACCTAACTGATTCAATACAATGAGAGAAGCGTCCTAACTTTATAAACATGGGCTGTCTTTTAAGGACATCACACACAAGTGTCCTTTCCACAGAGGGAATCCTACCTTTTTGGATGTAATCATTTTCATAAGCATTAATGATGTATTTTCAAAACACTGTGACTATCTTCCTAGTGCTTTTCAAGGGCCCTCAAGGGGGAGGGGCTCTCATCCCCCTCATCCCCCACCTGCCTCATTAAAGGCATCAGTGGCACCTAAAGGCCAGGCTGAGAAAAGTGGACTAAAGCAATCTGCTCTCACTGAACTCACTACAAAAGATTTACAAGCAGATCTTTGGGAAGAGGGGTGAGAGGAAAGAAAGGAGACGAGGATGAAGGAGAAGAACGGATACCGGAGCTCACTTCCAAGAGCAGGATGCTGAACCTAGTATTTTTCATTGAGTCTAGTCCTGACTGTGTAGGTCTACAAAGACAAATATTTTACACGAAAGAACAATAGTCTAGTCCCCAACCCCATCCCCCGCCCAGGCAAAGCCTAATAGCGAATGCTTTGTTCAAGCAAGGGGAAAGGACGTAATGACATAGCTTAATTTAAAAGCTCTCTGAACACCAGCCTCTGACACAAGTATTTTAATATATGTACCTTGATGTTAAAATTCTGAGCAAAGGAAATGTAGTCATCGGTTCACTACTACTACACATGTGTGTCTCATTCTCCAGCTACCTTTTGTGAGTCCAGCTGGACGCACAATGCCTACAGAGCCGAAAACACGAAACTCTAAATTCTGTTGGGGAGGTAAAGAAAATGATGTAAGTGAGGCTTCCCCAAGCTGTGGACAGCCGTGGTCTCTGGACTCACACAGCCTCTTCCAAGCCTGCTTCAATTTTCAACCCAAACTGCTTCCTTCTCGCAGTCCCTCTTCCCCAGGATCTGGAGAGCTTTCTGCTTAGCCACTCAATACAATGACTATGCAGGCCCTTTCCAGGTTAAGGGCACAGGAGCTGATCACACTGTCAACAGGCACCACACAGGTAGCCCAGAAGCGGCCACCAAAGACCTTTTGGACCTCAAAGAGACCATTCTCCACATCCCTCTACAGCTCTGCTCTGTGGCAAGTAGTGGGAACTGCCAGGCCTCCCAAGATGGGATGGGCACCCGTGCCTAAGCAGCTTGGGGTCCCTGGATCTGCTCTACATGGTGGCTCAGAAGCCACAGCTGCCCCCGCCGGGCTACGTCCGGAACAAGTTGGAGAGGTCCACGCAGGGAGAGCCATCACTCCGGGAAGCAGAGCTCGCAGGGGTCCCCGGCTCGAAGCCGCCACAGACTCTACAGCCGAAGTTGACCTCTCTGAGGATGGGAGCAAAGAACTTGAAACCCTGCGAGGGAAATGGGAACAGACAGGAGCGTTCCCAAAAAAGGCCCAAGGTGGCCAAGCAGCCTCTCCCTAGAGCAGGGAACAAAGGGCTTCTGTGTCGGGCACTGCTGGTCCGGCTGCGTCCGGCTTTGGGGGACCAGAAACTTTTCCCGGGTGTGGGCGCAGCCGGAGGGCACTGGGTATCGGGCACCAGGCGCGGAAGCCTAGCGGGTGCCCAGGGCGCAGCGCGATCCCCCCACCCTAAGCCTCCCGCCCGGCGCCGGCTAAGCTACCGCTCACCTCCTCGATGGCCGCCGCGGTGTTCCGGCACTGGGCCGTGCGCGTGGTGAAGCTAGAGGCAGTGGGTGCCTTGTAGTCCTCAAGGGTCTCGGCCACGAATTCCGACACAGAGATCTGGTCCGGCATCGCCAGGGCGCCGGGGCGCGGACTGCGGCCGCCTCAGTCGCCCAAGGCGCGGGCTCCGACCCCGCCGCCGCTCGGGGACTTGAACAAAGAGAAGCGCGGGAGCGGAAGTCGCCGCGGGGCGCGGGAGCCACCGCGGGAGGCCCGGTGGCAGCAGGGGCGCACGCAGCCCGCAGCTCTGTCCGCTGTGCTCCGGGAGCTGCAGCTACCGAGTCCTCTGCAAAGGAGCCCAGACGCGGGAGCGCACAGTCAAGGGGAACTGCGCGCCACCAAGCCACTGTCCGGGACGCCTCCCGCGGAAAGGGGAGGGTCCGGCTGGGGAGGGCGCGGAGGACCGCCCGGCGGGGCGGGGCGCAGGCCTGGCCGCCAATCGGGTCGGCGCCGCTACCGCGCCGCCAGGAAGCGGAGGCCTCAGCAAGGAGGGCTATGTGCGATCAGGGCCTGTCAGTGGCTGTGGTCTGCTGCATTACCTCTGCCTTCGGGACGTGCTTGGGTTCGAGGGCGCGCCCTGTCCTGGACTGCGGTGCCCGGCTACCACCCCGCACCCGCCATGACCTCTAGCAACATTGCCCAGAAGGCGTGGAGTGGAACCGGGGATACTGGCTTCCCGGCTGGAAGGGAGCCCACCCTTTTGCTCCCCAATCCCACCGTTAGCCTCAGAACCCCTGAATTCCCCACCAGAACCTCAGGAAAGTGCCAGTGAGACAGTGTGGGTAGCTCGCCCCCTACAGGACAGTGAAATCTGTGGGGAGCGGGTGTGGCGGCAGTCCCAAAGGTGCCAGGTACTGCAGCTAAGTCATATGACTTGCACCTGACTTCCTCATATAAGCCACAAACATCTTGAGAGCTGCACAGGTGTACCAGGATACAGGTGAATCCAATTTGATGGAGATATGCCCCTGCTGCCCTGATTAGCTGAAGCTGCGTGCCTGGTGAGGTGGCGTGGCCTGCTGTGCGTGGATGGGAACTGAGAGTATAAAAGAGTGAGAGGCCCGGGTTAGAGGGAGGATTATTATTCGAGAGAGGATTATTATTCGAGAGAGGATTATTATTCGAGAGAGGATTACTATTAGGGGGGAGATATAAAAACAAGGGAGATATAAACAAGGGAGATATATAGAGAAAGAAGAAATAGGACTGAATAAACGTGTGCAGAAGGATCCTGCTGTGGCGTCGTTCTTGCTGGCGAGTTGGGGGCGCGCTCGAGAAGTTGGTGCCGAAACCCGGGACAAGAAACATCTTCAGGCACGAGCGAAGACCCCCTGCTACAGGGAGGATTCAGAACTGCATCACGGGGAAGAAGCGGTTAATAAAAGTTCCTGTAAAACAGACTGTTGAGAAGGATCCGGCGTGGATTCAGAACTCTTCAGCTGGGGAACGGTACTGATGAAGAGAAAGAAGAAAGATGAAGACTGAATAAACTGCTGTTAGAAGGACTGGTGGTCGCATCGTTCTTGCTGGTCGAGAGCAGACGCGACAATTGGTGGCCCGTACGGGGAACCGACTCCCCCACCGAGTTCAGAACTTTCAGCAGTCAGTGGTTGCCAGCAGGGTAAGTTCACGGTGAGTGAAACTTGCGACCCCAGGAGTTTGGGAAGGACCTCGGATAAAATAGAGGTGAGCATAAAGTTGCCAGGAAGTAGGCACAAAGTAACCCAGGAGTTTGGGAAGGACCTCGGATAAAATAGAGGGGAATATAAAGTTGCCAGGAAGCAGGCACAAAGTAACGATAGGTTCCCGGTTTTGGGATAAGTTAAGGTTCCCGGTTTGGGGACAAGTTAAGGAACTATGATAACCTCAGTGTAGTGATCAATAGATCCTCGCTGTGTAGTTATGCTTTTTTCTCCCGTTGACCCTTTGTGGGTAGGTCTGATAGTTTTGGTCTTGTTTGTTCTGATATATGGACTCTGTTACTGTTTGAATCGAGAGGCAGTCAAGACAGGTCAGAAAATCCTTACAGAGCAACAAGAAAGTATGTCGGAAGAGAAGGGCTTAAAAAGAAAAAGGAAAAAGAAAGGAGACACAGTGTTATCAGGTGGACAGAAAGGACAGGACAACAGAGCTGAGGCGGAGGAGGAAGGTGAATTAGCTTCTGCTCCCCCTCCCTATGCCTCCTCGGCAGCCATCTATGGGCAGACCTTCTGTCCGGAGGTCTGGAAAGAGGATAGATTCTCCTTGCTGGGATGTCCTATTTTCACTGATCAAGCTGAATTTGCATGGGATAGAGATATGTTGCTTGATCAAGGTCGATTTGCACAACAACAGACAGGATATCCAGTGCAGGTGTTTAAGCAGGTGAATCAGATTGCCATAAGGGCACGGAAATCATTGCCCAACAGAGGGGAAGCTAGTGAAAACTTGACTTTCATATTGACTTCCCAGATGAACACACAGGTGATTGAGGTTATGGTCTCATCACCACGAGGTATTGTGTCCATCTCCACTGGGGATCGACCAGATCTGGTGTTGACTTGGGCGAGAAGGTCTGTTTGTGTGTTTCCACAGGACCAGACGGAACCTCTTTGGGTGCTGGAGAGGTTGGTGAGACGCTGCAAGAATGAGGCTCGTGATCCAGTTGCCCCTGTGGATGTGGTGGATGGTCCCACAAGCACAAACGATGGAGCAGAGACGGGAGATCCTTTCGGTATTCCAGAAGCCGATACCAGCTCGACATGACATTCAAATTTTTCCATGCTTTTTGATCCCTGAATTCCCCTTAAAGAGATAGCCCCTCTGGCCATCTATCCCTTGCTTCAGGGAAGATGAGCGGGGATGAGAGCCCTGGGATGTATGCTTGTTATAGTGTGTGTGTGTTTTGTGTTTGGCACATGTGTTAGGTGCAGAGTGTGCGGCCCGCACTTTTGCCATGGTAGCGTAGGCTTTTGCTGCAGTGGAGGCAGGACAATCTCCTCAGATTCGGTTTGCCGCTCTAAAAGAAATTATGCTGCATTATGCCGTGGGGTGCGAGGCTAAGCACTGCACAGAGGATAGCTTGCTGTTGGCATCCTGTGGAAGGCATGTCTGATTGCATGAAGGTTCAGTGTCCTAGTTCCCTTCCCCCAGGAAAAACGACACGGGAGCTGGCCAAGACCTCTCTGGGTGATGAGCCTAAGGGATGGTTTTGTGTAGGGCCCCTATGCTTGCACACTGGGGATCAGACCTCTACCTTCACCCATGAGGCTTGCTTGCAGCAATTAAGATCTGGCCATAGGTTAATTAACATCCTGGCCTTTTGATGCACCTGCCGCAAGCAAAACACAATCTCCCCAGGTGTGGCTTGGCATAATAGAGAGGTAGTCAGTGATAAGACTCCCTGGGCATGTCACCAACCTAAGACAGGGATCAAACCAATGCTGTTTGTCTCCCAAGGACGGGTAAGGGACATGGCTGCTGGGGGCTATCTACAGACATTCTCTCTGCCAAAAAAGAAAAAAGGGGGAATTGTGGGGAGCGGGTGTGGCGGCAGTCCCAAAGGTGCCAGGTACTGCAGCTAAGTCATATGACTTGCACCTGACTTCCTCATATAAGCCACAAACATCTTGAGAGCTGCACAGGTGTACCAGGATACAGGTGAATCCAATTTGATGGAGATATGCCCCTGCTGCCCTGATTAGCTGAAGCTGCGTGCCTGGTGAGGTGGCGTGGCCTGCTGTGCGTGGATGGGAACTGAGAGTATAAAAGAGTGAGAGGCCCGGGTTAGAGGGAGGATTATTATTCGAGAGAGGATTATTATTCGAGAGAGGATTATTATTCGAGAGAGGATTACTATTAGGGGGGAGATATAAAAACAAGGGAGATATAAACAAGGGAGATATATAGAGAAAGAAGAAATAGGACTGAATAAACGTGTGCAGAAGGATCCTGTAGCAGCGTCGTTCTTGCTGGCGAGTTGGGGGCACGCGCGAGAAGTGGTGCCGAAACCCGGGACAAGAAACATCTTCAGGCACGAGCGAAGACCCCCTGCTACAGGGAGGATTCAGAACTGCATCACGGGGAAGAAGCGGTTAATAAAAGTTCCTGTAAAACAGACTGTTGAGAAGGATCCGGCGTGGATTCAGAACTCTTCAGCTGGGGAACGGTACTGATGAAGAGAAAGAAGAAAGATGAAGACTGAATAAACTATTCATATAAATAAATAAACTAAGTCATATGACTTAGCTGCAGTACCTGGCACCTTTGGGACTGCCGCCACACCCGCTCCCCACAGAAATCCTCCAGGGCACTTTAGCAGGACAAGATGTAGGGACAGTTAGTTGGGGATGCAATGATAGGGACCATGTTCTGTGTGTGCGCCCTCTCACAGACTTAAGAAGCCAGGGTTAAAGGGTAAAGGTACGTGTTTTGCATAGGGAGTTGACCATGGTACAAGCCGAATGGGAATTCAAACCCATGACCTTCGACTTGGAAGAATACTCCAACCACTATTAAGCATCCTGTTCCCTAAGCTTGTACAATTAGGGACACTCCCAGTTACCTGAAGATAGTTTTAGGGTGCTAGGCCAGGCTTCACCGTGAGAAAATCATAGAATGCAGTGATGTGCTGTGGGAAGTGGGGGACACCCAAGAGAACCAGAGGTACAGATGGTTCTCAGAGAGTACTCCAACCCACAGCTGACTGATCACAGACACAATTGGGCCAATAAATCATCTGAATTAGGACATTTTCATCTATATCTCATTCAGAAATTCTCAGCTGTATTTTAAAAACCCAGAGTTTCTGAAGACACTAGTCAAAAATCACACCCTCTAACTCCCCGAGGCAAGAGGCATGGTTACTGCTGCTGCCAACAATACAGCCTAGAGAAACCTTACAAAAATCTTTTGTGGGTCTGAAAAGAAGGGAATGTGAGGGCATTATAAGCCCAACATGGGAAATAAAAGTGGTCTCCTGCTGCCATAGGACAGTAGAGCAGTCCATCTTCTTAAGGCTCCCATGTACAAATATACTGTATGAGGTAGCAGCTGAGGTCAGACATTATGTATGGCTTCTGGTATTTTACCAGCACTGCCTGTGAATAAGTTCAGACTTCAAAAATAGCTGTCGGGCTGGCGAGATGGCTTAGTGGTTAAGAGCACCCGACTGCTCTTCTGAAGGTCCAGAGTTCAAATCCCAGCAACCACATGGTGGCTCACAACCATCCGTAATGAGATCTGACTCCCTCTTCTGGAGTGTCTGAAGATAGCTACAGTGTACTTACATATAATAAATAAATAAATCTTTAAAAAAAAATAGCTGTATAGCTGTGCCAGTGGGTAGCTTTTATTCCTGCGCAAGGCAATAAACTGCAATCCCAAACCTCTGCAACTCTCTGCCACTTTCCACCATTGTGAACATCCTTCCATTGAGTGTCTCAGGGACACACCCATCTCAGCATGTATAACTCCAGGGTATTGTTTTATAGTTCAGGCTCTCCTTCACAAGGCAATTTTCTGATCCCTCTGCCTCTCTTCCCACCTATAAGTCCTTTTGTTCTCTGAAATTGAAGAATATTCCCTGTGACTTTTCAAGGTTTTATTTTTGGAGACATGGTCTCTGTGATGAGTTGGGAAGTTAAAAGAAAGTAGTGTTTTTCCTTGACATAATATAGTACCAGTCAAACTAATCAATGTGTCTAACACACACACACAGACACATAGACACACAGACACACAAACACACACACAGAGAGACACACACACTGACACACACACAGACACACACACACACACACACACACACACACACACACACACACCACACACGGACATACACATAGACATATACACACACATACAAATACAGGGACACACACATACACACACAGACACACACATAGACACAGACACACACATACACAGAGACACACACACAGAGAGACAAACACACACAGAGACAAACACAAAGGGATACACACACAAACAGAGACACACACACACAGACATGAAGATAATTTAAGGTTTAATGTTGAACAGGAATCAAGAAAACACTACCCACTCTTTTGTATGTGGTACTGAGGATTGAATCCAAGGCCTTGAACCTATAGGCAAGTGCTCCAACACTGAGTTACTAACCCAGACCTCATTTACATATTTTTAATGCATCGAGAAAAGAAGATGCAGATATTACCATTAGAGACACGGACACCACTAAATTTATTTTAAAAAATACCTGAAATATCTATTTTTAAAAATAATTCTTGTTGGGAATGGTGTCACATCCCTTTAACCCCAGCACTCAGGAGTCAGAGACTGGTGGATCTCTATGAGTTTAAGGACAGCCAAGTCTACAAAGTGAGCTCTAGGATAGCCAGGGTTCTATAAAGAGAAACCCTGACTCAAAAAAGATATAATAATTCTCAACGATAAAATTGTTCTAAAACTGAATTGAGGCAATATACAATTTCACTTATCCCATACCATGCAAACATTTATGTTTTGCTGTAAAATATAAATGCCTTTGATCATACAGTATTCTTGTAGACCTCACTAGGGGCTGGTTCAAAATACATACCATGTAAACCTATGTTAGTTTTAAAGTCTGAGAAATTATGAATCCATATATATTTGAGCCTATATTTTTCATATGAAAGACTATAATCTTATTATTTTTCCCTTGGGTGTACTGGTCTGTTTTTGTTGCTATAATATACCTGAGGTTGAAATTTTTGAAGAAGAGGAGGTTGGCTAGGATGTTGCCCAAATGGTGCATTGTTAGTGCTTATCTGGATTATATAGAGCCTGTGGGCTCATCTCTACACCGGGAGAAAATAAGAACAGCAAGGGGAGGGGAGAGGGGAGGAAGTTAGCTAGTGGTTTTTGAAGCTGCCCTGGTTAGTTTTGTCAACTGGACACAAACCTAGATATAACAAGAAGGAGAATCTCAGTCAAGGAATTGTTTCCATCACATTGGGATTCAGACATGTCTGTATGACATTTTCATGATTATTAATTGATGTAGATGGCCCAGTCCACTGTGGGTGGCACAATCCCTAGGCAGGTGAGCCTGGCCTGTGTAAGAAAGAGGCTAAGTAGATCAAGGAAGGCAAGCCAGTAAGCACCATTCCTCCACGGTCTCTGCTTCTGCCTCCAGTTCCTGCCTTGGCTTTCCTGAATGATGGTCTATAACCTGTAGCCCAGTTAAACCCTTTCCTTCCTCGAGTTCGTTTTAATCAGTATTTTATCACAGCACAGAAAACAAACTAGGACAGAGGTTTACAGTCTAAGATCAAGCAGCCCCTTCCATGTAGCTTCACGTAGGTGGTAGCATAATGTTGACATTATTTACTTGTAAGATTGTTCACAGGCTGGAAGCCAGAAAAACAGACATCAACTCCCTACTTTAGAACTCGCTTTAATGAGAAGTAATGGAGGTTCCCAAGAAAACTCCCTTAATTGCTTCCAAGGATAGTACCCTCAGTGCCCTAACTCCTCCTAGTCCCCACCTGAGCCCCACCATGACACGAAGGCCTAGGTTCCAATACAAGGACCATTAGGGGACAAACCACATCAGAGCAGTAGCAGAGAGAGAAAGGGTTTGTTATCCCAGAAGTTGGGATAAACAAGAACTATGCATAAATTCATACAAGTTCATTTCAGATCAGTTTTATTTTGTTTTGTTTTTGTTTTTGTTTTTTCTTTGAGACAGGGTTTCTCTGTGTAGCCCTGGCTGTCCAGAAACTCACTTTGTAGACCAGGCTGACCTCAAACTCAGAAATCTGCCTGCCCCTGCCTCTCGAGTGCTGGGATTAAAGGCATGTGCCACCATGCCCAGCACTTCAGATCAGTTTTACCACTGAGAGTTATTTTTAAAAACTAGACCTTTGCCAGGTGTGGTGGCCATACCTTTAATCCCAGGACTCTGAAGAAAGAAACAGGCAGATCTCTCTTAGGCTGTGGCTAACCTGGGCTGCACAGTGAGACCCTCTCTCAGACAAGTGGATTCTTTTTGAGACTTTGAAGAGCTAAAAACATCTGGATAAAGACTTGTAGACCTCTCATGACATCATTAGCATCCTCTCAACAGTGCTTCTGGGAGGTAATGGAAGCTAGCAGACAGGCCTTTGTTGGGCAAATGTTACTAGATCCTTTCAGGGAAGAAAATACTGGAAGTCTGGCTTCTATCCTCTCTCTGATTCCCCTCTGTCATGCTGTGAGCATCTCCCCTCCCCTGCATTCTTCCACCAAGATGTCTTGCCTCACCTACAGTCCCCAAACCAGCAAGATCAAAGGACAGAAACCTCTAATCCTGTAGGCAACATAAGCTTCATCCTTTACTCAATTCAGCTAAGGAAACCAAAGGAAGAAGGATAGAATAGCCCATGCCTGGTGCACAGTAAGATTGGCTAACTTTAATAAGCCCATTTTCCAGAGGAATGTTCTGCCTCTAGTAATTCCCAAGAACCTGAGATTTCTCACTATCCAGCCAAGGGAAAAGGTAATGTTCTCAACTCCGGAATTTTCTGGAGGTTTGGCTGGTTTAACACAGACATTTCCAGTTTGCTTGCAGTTAACTTGTAAGTGATTACTCTTGGAATGAACAGATCTGAGCCTTAAAGGAACTTTGTGGTAAACAATGCAATAAAATAGGAATACCCACAAGGACCCGTGATGTGAACAGGGAAATGTCACTGGGACTTTCACCTCCACCTCATAGAGTACTTACCCCCAGATAATGTTGTGAAAGCAAGCCATTTACACCCCAAGGTGAGAGACAGCCACATATATGGGTGACTCACCTCACGGTTTGTGCTTTGGGGACAGAGGCAGGGAAGGATTTGGCAGCACACAATTATAACACAGATGGAAACTTAGATCTGGGGGTCAATTTTTTGCTGGTGTGCCCAAAGACCAGAGAGGGTGTCAGATCCCCTTGAACTGGGGTTACAGATAGTTGGGTTTTTTTTTTCCCCGAGACAGGGTTTCTCTGTATAGCCCTGGCTGTCCTGGAACTCACTCTGTAGACCAGGCTGGCCTCCATCTCAGAAATGCACCTGCCCCTGCCTCCCAAGTGTCCCAGTGGTGGCATGTGCCACCACTGCCTGACCAGATAGTTATAAGCCACCATGTGAGTTCTAGGAGGAGCAAAAGGACTTTTAACTGCCAAGTCATCTATTTCCACCCTACCCCTATCTTTAAAACACACTCACAGGCATGCACACACATGTACAAGTGTACACATATACATGCACACATACACACACATTTTAAAGTTCTTGTCATTATTGTATGTAGCTGTTTTGCTTTCATGTATATCTGTGCACCACATGCATGCAGTGCTCTCAGAGACCAGAGAGGGCATCACATTCCCTGGAACTGGAATGACAGATGATTGTAAAATTCTGTGCTGGGCGTTGAACCTGCTCTCAACCTCTGAATGATCCCCCCGTTAAAAGGTGTACTTCCACTGAGGTATGCCCTAGATGTGCTCATGTCTACACCACAAGTCTCTGCTCTAGTGTTCACGATCCCAATATCCATGTTTTGTGTTTTTTTCTGCAAAGAAAGAAAATACCTTAGGAAGCTCATCCTTGGGCCCAGACACTTGTGTTTGTTCTTATTTTTTGAGACAGGGTCTACTTTGTAGCCTGGATAGCCTGAAATTTTCTTGTAGACCAGGCGGGCTTCAAACTCACAGAAACTGGCAGCCTCTACATTCCTGAGTTCTGGGATTATAAGTAAGTGCCACCATGCCCAGTTTAGGCCTCAACATTTGAAAATGTGTGTATTCTGGGTCACCTTTATGACTGACTTTAGAAAATGAATGACAAGCAGATCTATCCTCAGCTTATTTTACAGAACAGCACACAAAGACTGTTCATTTTGACATTTTAATAAAGTCTGTAGACTCTCCCTGAGGAAATAAAGTAGACATTCCTAGATAAAGGAGCCTTAAACTGGAGTCTGTGGGGGCTAGTCAGGTGAGCTCTGCACACAGTCAGGAAAGCTGGGTTTGGGAACTTGTGTATGTGGTAGAAATACTACATGGTGGTATGCCACTGTGCATCTCTTCCCAGTTCCATAGTCTGGCAGCTTGAAATTGCTTTATAGGAGAATTTACTCCAGAGAAATGGGCAGCTGCTGATCATGACTGGACTTCTTGCTTAACTGATTGTCTGAGCCAAACAAGGCAGGGGAGTGTTGTGACTTTGTTGAGGATTATATTCACAGGCAGGCACATCTGAGCCACCGCATTGTGAGTAGCAAAGATGTTTGTGGAAAAACGCTGCCAATCCTCTCTGTTATAGCAAGGAGGCCACAGGTGTCATGGGCAGATGAAGTTACACAGACATCTTTACCAGCCTTGCTTGCTCATTAACATAAACAAATGCCAACTGACATTGATGTTGGAAAGAGACTCATCTGTCAATGACAGCAGCTACTTCTTTGCTGACTGAGTTGGATAATAAGCATTTCTTCTATGTCTTATTTTGTCCAGGCATGGTTAAACTGCAGACTGGGTATTGATGCAAGCACTTGGCAAAAATCAATGGAAGCATCTATGAGAATCAATCAGCTACATGGGCTTCGCTATAGAGTAGCGGATAACTCTGAATCCTTTGCAGGCTGTGTGCTGTCCAGTCTGTAAGTCAGAAAACATAAAATAAGTGTATTTATGGATATACACACATGTGGGGAGCCGCCCTCACATTTGCTGTTACAAGATGGCGCTGACATCCTTTGTTCTAAGTGGTAAACAAATAATCTGCGCATGTGCCAAGGTAGTTTTCCACTCCATGTGCTCTGCCTTCCCTTTGACGACAACTTGGCCAATGGGCTGCAGCCAATCAGGGTGCGACACGTCCTAGGCGGAGGATAATTCTCCTTAAAAGGGACAGGGTTTTGCCATTTTCTCTCTTGCTCTTGAAGAAGTAAGCAATAAAGCCTTTGCCACAGAAGATTCCGGTTTGTTGCGTCTTTCTTGCCGGTCGAGTGGGACGCAATATACACACATCTATTTTCAGAGACTAGCCTTTCAGTATTTACCAGTCCACTTTAAATACAATTCTATCTTTCCTGCCAACAGGCAGAGCAGTGGCCCTCCCAACTCTGATTCATGCTCCTGGAATTAAATACATATAGGATTAAAGCCCTGATATGCTGAAATGCAAGCAAACGCAACTAGTGTTAAAAATATTATTTGTGTTTCAGCAATTAAGGAAATGCTATTTGTTGTTTTTAAGCACTTAGAATAATACAAACAAGTGCCAGCGAAGGGTGGGGTTTGTTTTCATGGGAAAGCAAAACAAAACAAAAAAATAAGAGTTTAATTAGCACTCCATATGCAGATAGCTTTTGCTAAAGCTTTTAAAGAGTGCTTGCATACTTTATTTTTTTCTTAGATCACAGCACTCTCTTCATAGCTGGGTGTGGTGGTGCATGCCTGTGATCCCAGCACCTGTGAGGCTGAGTGGGAAGCTAAGGAATTTGAAGCTACAAATTCTGGGCAGCAGAGCTGATTAGAAGCCAGATCTTATTTCTAGAAAACAAAACAAAACAAACAAACAAACAAAATATCCCTCTTCAGCGTGTGGATGCATTCATAGGTTTCTCTCCCTCTCCTTTAGATGGGGCAGGCATTTCTCCAGTGTTTTCCTATTGTCTATGAAATAAAAGTGAAGCTCTTGATTCTACTCTAGCCCTTTCCCCAATCCTTCTCCCAGCTACCCTCTGACCTCTAAGCACCTCCCAAGTCTGCCTGCCTTTGTAGAGGCCTTCCACTAAGAATAACTTTCACAGGTTCTGTGGGACTCAGCCATGAATGACTGGGAAACATTTTTTATTATGCATTTCATAACATGCACATAGTATATAATATGCTGCATAGCCTTCTAATGTAGTCTCCCCTCCCCCAGCCTGAAACCTGCTTGCTCAGGGGTGGAGCTTCCTGCTCATTCGTTCTGCCACGCCCACTGCTGGAACCTGCGGAGCCTCACACGTGCACCTTTCTACTGGACCAGAGATTATTCGGCGGGAATCGGGTCCCCTCCCCCTTCCTTTATAACAAGTGTCGCAACAATAAAATTTGAGCTTTGATCAGAATGAATTTGTCTTAGCTCCGTTTCTTCTTTCGCCCCATCTAGATTCCTCTCTTACAGCTCGAGTGTCCTTCTCAGTGGAACCATTCATGTTGTGAGCTGCTGGCGGCCGCAACATTCTAACAGGAACAGATGACCATAGCTGAGTGATTTTTCTCATCAGCCAGGAAAACACTTCCTTATTCAATGTTCTCCAGGCCCTTGGGCCTGAACTTGAGCAGCTGTTTCCTTGCCCCTGTTGGTGAAATTGTGCATGTATGCAGTGGACACCCCAGGGATGATCAAGCACACCCCCATAATGGCGAGACCAGGGAGAATCTAGAACCACAACTCCACAACGTTACTCACACTCCAACCCATCACTGGCTCCTCAGAGGTGACCCGGCTTTACCTCTCTTCCCCTGAGAAACTTTCTTTCTTTCTTTCTTTCTTTCTTTCTTTCTTTCTTTCTTTCTTTCTTTCTTTCTTTCTTTCTTTCTTTCTTTCTTTCTTTCTTTCTTTCTTTCTTTCTTTCTTTCTCTCTCTTTCTCTCTCTCTCTTTCTCTCTCTCTCTTTCTTTCTTTCTCTCTCTCCTTCCTTCCTTCCTTCCTTCCTGTCTTTCTTTCTATCTTTCTTTCTTTCTTTCTTACTTTCATTTTTGTTTTTTGAGACAGGGTTTTTGTGTATAACCCTGGCTGTCCTGGAACTCACTTTGTAGACCAGGCTGGCCTCGAACACAGAAATCCACCTGCCTCTGCCTCCTGAGTGCTGGGATTAAAGGCGTGTGCCACCATGCCCAGTCTGAGGAAACTTTCTTGACCACACCATTCATTCACCTGTAGAGAGTTGAGAAGTTGCAGCACTCACCCAAGAGCCCCACACTAAAGCATCTGCAGTACACTAGACCTGCTCAGCAGAGAGTGTCAGCCACATCTTTGAGACTTCAAGCTGCCCTTCCCTGCAGCTCACAGTGCCCCTCTGTGTTTCCCCACTAAGAGCAGCTCTGCTCCTCATTGGCTTCCTGTAGGACAGGCTACCTAGCTTCTGACCCTGGAACATTGTTGTGAGCTTCCTCATCTTCACACACCTTCATACCCTCGCACCAAATCCTTGGCCTGGAACACTTTCTTTTTCTTGACTGCTTGGGAAGTGTCTTGGTCATCTTTCAGAATCAACCCTAAACCTGAGCCTGAGGGTCCAGCTCTTTTCAATTCTTTCTCAGCCTGTCTGGGCAAAATTGGTGGTCTTGGCTACTCTCCTTCCTTGAAGCATTAGACAGAGAATCTGTAAGGCAGCAGAAAAGAAACAGAGCAGAGCACAGCACTAAGGTCTTGATGCATGGGGGTAGCGGGGAGGGACATCATCTTGGAGACTGGGAAGAGGAAAGGGATGAGAAACTGTCGGAGGTTAGACCAGGAGGGGGATAATGACTGCACTGTACAAAAAAAGAACTATTATTAATAAGAATAATACTAATAGATCTTGGTGCACAGTGAGACGCCTACAACCCATTTCTCTGCCTGTCTCCAATTTCACTGATATGTGAAGTGATTGGTTTTAGGCCAAAAATTAAGTCAGACAAGGTGAGAGCACTCATTTCACTGAACTTACTATACATCTCAACCCCAATCTGTTCTAGAAGCTTCCATTATAGAACGATTTGCACTTATCACCAAAGCATCTGCTTCTTAATATTTATTTATTTATTTATTTATTTATTTATTTATTTATTTATTTATTTATTTATTATATGTAAGTACACTGTAGTTGTCTTCAGACACTCCAGATGGTTGTGAGCCACCGTGTAGTTGTTGGGATTTGAACTCAGGACCTTTGGAAGAGCAGTTGGCACTCTTAACCACTGAGCCAGCTCACCAGCTCCAGAATCTGCTGCTTGATGCTCACTTCTTGCACTCAGCTTCTGGGAAGCTCTAAAATGGGGCAGACACAGAGTAGGACCTCCATAAATTTCATTTGTCTTTTTGAGACTGGGTCTTTCTATGGAGTCCATAACCATTACTAGAAAACTAATTGCATGGCACCACTTAGCTTTTGGAAGGCAGAATGAGAGGTGACATGAAATCCTTACTGAGAAAGCCATTGGTCTGCCATCTGCCAAGACAGAATGGGGTCTTCACCCATGATAGGTTAGGCAAGCTGCTCAAGTAGTCTGGGAAACATATTTACAGGGGAATAAACATACTGGTTGGGAGGGTGGTGATTGGACCACCTTGCACTTCCCGACACTGCCCCCAATCAGACACAGTAACTTTCAAGCCTCATCCTCCTCCATGTTGGAAGCCTAAGGCTCAAGATGGCAGCCATGAACACAGGTCCATATGAATAAAGGAACTCCTGCCTCAATCTGTGGTGTGCCAACTGTGGTCTGGAGAGCAGCAGCTGCCTGGGAGCCTGGTAGAAATGCAGAACTCACTCCTACCAAGACTTAGGGAGACCTCGAGCTAACTCGTTTGCACTTAACCGTTGAGAGATGTTTTTCTAGCTTACACAGGGATACACCTAAACAAGGACTTTGTTTTCTCATTTTGTCAGAAGGGTACAATTTCAAAGCGTGCGAACTCTATTGTACTATTGGGATTTAATCTAAGAAAAATCAGAGGTTTGGGTCTCTATCATATGAATGTGTCATTTTGAAGTTGTGTGTATGTGTGTGTTTAGGCTCATGTGTCTCCCAGGTTTTCCTCTAAATTGATACATAGCTAAGGATAACCTTGAACTCCTGAGCCTCCTGCCTCTACCTCTCATATGTGGGAATACACTCTATGCACAGTTTATTTTGTTCTGGGGTCAGGGTGGGGACGGGGGTGGGCGGAGTTACAACTCAGACTTTTGTGCATGCTGGAGAAGGACTTTATCACTGAGCTACATCTACAGTCCTCCTGTGAGTCCTATTGAGAGAAACAAAATGAGGTGACGCAATAATAACACACACACACACACACACACACACACACACACACACTAATATTCCTTTGGCTTCTTGTAGAGAAATGATTTCATGGGTTAAGGGTGGAGCCAACACAGATGGTAAAGCACTTATTAGTGATAGAAAGTCAGATTACATCCACCTGTTAAATTAATTACCTTATGTTATTTGTACAAAATGACAGGGTTCATTATCAAATTATACATGGGTGTGCTTTGGCAGCACACATCAAGGAAATAAAGGTAGGAGCCACAGTGGGCTCCAGATAAAGGGGGCTCCTCGCAGCTCTGGCCTTGCTGCCTGCTACTAAACAAGCAAGCGATGGAGGTGGTATTGTGATGAGCTACAGGCAGCAGAATGCAAGAATTAGAAGCTTTTGTTGGATGCTGGGTTTTAAGAGCCTATCAGAGCTCTGGAAGAGTCCCTCCTGACCAAGCACTAACTTTTCATTGGATTCTTAATTCTCATCATGTGTCTCCTCCAAGACCAATATGGGACTTCCTCAAAGCTTTGCTGAAAAATAGCTGGCACAGTCAACTGCATGTTAATCACTGACTAATTAATTAATCACCAATTAATTACTCACTAATTAAGAAAATGCCCTACAAACTGGCCTACAGGTTATATAAAGTATATGATTTGGATAGCTAGAGAATACATATCTGGAGATACACATATACATACATATGAGTGTATGTATATCCATCTACAAATATTATCAAAATCAAAATCATAAATCAAATGGGGTGGGGTATAGCCTAAAAAAATTTAGGAATGACTGAAAATTCAAATTAAAGCTCAGTGGAAACAGTAGACTATTTTGCATGCAACAAATCCTGTGTCTTAGTTAGGGTTCCTGTTGCTGAGACAAAACACCATGACCAAAGCCAGTGATGGTACACACCTTTCATCCAGCACATGGAAGGCAGAGGCAGGCAGATTTCTGAGTTTGATGTCAGCTTTGTTTACAGAGGGAGTTCTGGGGCTGCTGGGCCTACATGGAGAAACTGGTCTCTGTCTCCAAAAACAAACAAAACAACCCCGAACAAACCAGAGAACAAAAGCAAATTGGGAAGGAAAGGAAAGGGTTAATTCCATCTTTTGCTTCCACCTGTCACTGTTCCTTATTAAAGGAAGTAGGGGCAGGAACTCAGGTCAGGTACTGAAGCAGAGGCCAGTGAGAAGGGCTACTTACTGGCTTGTTCCTCATGAGTTGCTCGGCCTGCTTATACATTCCAGGACCACCTGCCCAGAGGTGCCCAAATGGGTAGGGCCTAACCCTAATAGTCACTAATTAAGAAAATGCCCTACAGTCTTGCCTACAGGTCAGTTTTGTGGAGGCATTTCTTTAAAATTATGGTTCACTCTTCCAGCTTGTGCCAAGTTCATATATGAAAAGAGATAGATGAATAAATAAATACATTTACCCAGGAAACCCTGGTTTCATCCCCAATACCACAAAATAGGAAAGTAGATAATGGTTGACAAATATAGATTATAGATGATAGTGGTGAATAATAGAAGACAGTTTACCAGATAGATAGATTGTAGATAAATGATAGATAGATAGATAGATAGATAGATAGATAGATAGATAGATAGATAGATAGATAGATAGAGAAGATGATAGAAAATAATGATTCAGGTGATAGGTAAAAGACAATAGAAGAGAGATGGATGACAGATACGATACTTTCTATAGATGATAGGGAATAATAAGGTACATGACCGGCAGATGAAGAGGTAAGAAAAGAGAAGACAGAGCTAGGTAGATAACAAAGACAATAGATAAATAAAGTAGCTGAGCGTGATAGCCTGATTCTTTAACCACAGTACTCAGGGGCCAGAATCAATAGGATGTTTGTGAGTTCAAAGCCAGCCTGATCTAAATACTGAGTGCTAGGATAGGTAGGGCTATTCAGAGAAAGCTTGTCTTGAAAAACTAAAACTAAAACAAAACCAAAATCAGATGAAATAGATGACAGGTCTAGATCATAGAAGAAGATATCACAGAGATTGATTGTCATACAGGAGATCTGTAGTTAATAGAGACAGATACTAGAAGATAAGATTAGCTGGATAAGTAGATGAAGATAGAAAGAATTTCAGGGAAGGTCTGGTAAGGGAGCATGGGAATTGTTAGACCACAGAATGAGAGGACAGCCTAGTTGGAACTGGGCAAGCATTCCACATTTCTCCTTTCATAAGGACAGCAGTCATATTAGTTACTTCCTATTGCTGAGAAAAAGCCCCGCCATGACCAGCAGTTGAGAGCTCATGTCTATCTTTTTTCTTCATTTTTCCACAATAGTTTTTTTTTTTAAAGAAAATATTCGTTTTCATTCTAGTGCACTGGTATTTCACCTGCATGAATGTCTGTGTTAGGATGTCCGATCTCCTTGAGCTAGAGTTACAGACAGTTGTGAACTGCCATGTGGGTAGTCACTTCGGGATTCATTCCATCAACAGCAGCCCCACGTTATTTCAGAAGTATTATCCAAGGATGGGCTATGAACTCCAACACACAGAATACTCCAGCAAAACCTCCCCTCTCCACCTGTTCAGAATGCTGTGTCTTTTCTCATGGCCAGCATAGGCCTCTCCACTTCTGGGTTGCCATAGGTACAGTCCTCAGCATCTTTTCTCACCTACTGGGGCTATGGTTGCAATGACCATGGTCCAAGCCATTATCATATTTTGGATGTGATCCCGTGCCAGAGCTGCCATGCTGCTGAATTAAAATTCCTCTCCACATGTGTGCTAGGCTTTGAACTCAAGTCATGCTTGTCCAATAAGTACACTTGCCCTGACATCATTTTCCAAATCTAGATGCTGGGAGGCCTTATTTAGACCTTTAAAATTAGTTTTCAGGAGAGGAGCCCAGGTAGCTTGTATGCTTAAAAGGATTTCCATGATTTTCCATCAAACAAAATTCAGAAGGTTTATGTGGCAGTTAGTGGAGAAGCTCAAAGCCAGAGTGTTGGGAATTTCTTTATGAGTGTAGGCAGGCATGGGGTCATTTTTGGAGGTAAGTGAGCAGTGAGCCCATTCCAGAGCCCACAATCCAGCAAACCTCTGAGGATCCGTCTACAAAATAATGACTCGAGAATAAACATGGCCAAAGGGTAGGGAAAAATACTTGCCACAAAGACTGGTGACCTAAGTTCAGCTCTCAGAACCAACGTGGTAGAAGAGAGAACCAAGTCCTGCAGAGTGCCCTCTGATTTCCACATTAGTGTATGCTCACACAAATATAATGAGAGATATTTTTAAGACCAAAAGCGTTCCCAGTGGAGCTGAAAGTGGCTAATATCCATGCTTGGATCACTCCTTTGCTCTTCTGGTATGTGTTTGAGGCAGAGGGAGTTGCTTGTAGGATTCTGAGCTACCTGTAAGTGGAAGCAATGCCGAAATCACAGAGGGGACCTAGTCCCTACAGACTATTTTCTCAGTACAGTGGAATTCCTAGTGTCTGATGCCCTGTGGGGGGCTTTCTTTGCAAAAAGCTTATAGATTGTTTTCCTGAGTCTTTTTGATTTGCTTGGAAAACTAACTCTAGCAGCCTGAGGGTTGGGCATAATCCCCCAGACAGCAGTGGGGAGCCAGGCACTTTGCCCTCAAACTTTCCCTTTTCTGTTAGTGCTTAAAAAAAGGGTTACATTCTGGTTCTGTTTGTTCCAGTACTCCTCTCCTCTCTCTCCTGACCTCTCCCACTCAGCTTGGGCTTCACAGCCAATGCTGATCTCACTGGCTGACTCTGCATTGCATTTTGGTGAGTCCCATTTACTAGTGCCAAGAAGTGAACGCAGAAGCAGCTAGCTCCTGTCCTGGTCAAAGTTTCCTAGGGGCTCCAAGCCTCCCCAGGGTCATGCCCTGAAACCTCCCCTGAGTAGAACCCCTGAGTGTAGCAAAGAAGGCCCCTGCATGGGCCAGACCTGTAGAAATGTCTGGTTAGGCAGGCTCTCTGGGTCCCTCTGAGTAATTAGCTGGAGATGGGAGCCCAGCAAGGACAAGAGCAAGGGATTTGACAGCAGGGTTGCCAGCTGATCAATGTGGTCCTTGTCCCTTGTTCCAAAAAAGATGACACAGTGATCCAGCCTGAAGCTTTTAGGAACAAGCAGCATCCCTGGAAGATGCTGCTCACTACTGTGAACCAGGAAGAGCACTGATGACAAGCCAGGAGTAACCTCCATCCTTCATGTCTCAGGGGACACATAGCCCATATAAGCAGGCTTCTCACTTGTCTGAAGTCTGATCTCAACAGAGCAAAAGACCCTACAGATCCTGTCCTGGCTACTTTTATGCCAACTTAACACAAGCTAGAGTCATCTGAGTGGAGAAAGCTAGATTTAGAAAATGCTTCCATAAGATCCAGCTGTAAGGCATTTACTTAATGAAGAAATTAAGGCAATTTCATAATTAGGTGGGGGAGGGCCCAGGCAATTGTGGGTGCTGTCATCTCTGGGCTGGTGGTCCTGGGTTCTATAAGAAAGCAGGCTGAGCAAGCCAGAAGGAGAAAACCAATAACTAGCACTCATACCTTCATGACCTCCTGCATCAGCTCCTGCCTCCAGGTTTCTCCCCTGCTCAAGTTCCTGTTCTGACTTCCTTTGATGATGAACTGTGAGGTGGAAGCCTAAGCCAAATAAGCCCTTTTCTCCCCCAAGATGCTTTGGTCATGCTGTTTCAGCACAGTAATGGTACCCCTGACTTCAACAGGTCCCTCGTCAGATGAACTACTTGGGTCAGTAAAACATGCTCACTTTCACGGAGGTCCCAGTGGCTGCCAACCCACAGGGAGTGGACGCTTCTCTTGCCCACTGTTCACTGTCTTTGTTCTTCTCCCTCTAATTATCTAAGCAGAAGCTTCAGCACCACTTTCCGGGCTCTTCCTCTTCAACTAATGACAATCAGTTGGCAAGGAATCCAAGTGTCATTGGATTGGATATTTCAGTTTATTATCCGCGGGCACTGTGGTCCTGAGCCCTCATTTCCCACTGTGCCCTTATCCATTTAGGTCTCTCCTCATCTGCAAGTGTTATTTTATAATAAATCTTCCCATCTCTGGGTTAATCAACTTTCCAATCACCCTGTTTACTGGGTGCCAGACTCGTTCCCATAGAGATCGTTCTAAAAAGCAAATGCAGTTTTAAGTGGCTCAATATCTTCCATGGTCTCCCTACAGTCTACGAATAAACCCTAAATTCTTCAATATGCTCTAAGAGATCCTTCATGGCCCAGAATGCCTGACTGTGCTGCCTCACTTCTCCTCCAACCTTGCTTGTACCCAGAGATTGAACCATAGTCTATTGACTCAGGCATTTCCTCATTCAGTTCCTGCTTTATTTTTTTTAAGGTGTATCTATATATTGTATGTATATGAGTACAATGTAGCTGTCTTCATACACACTAGAAGAGAGCATCAGACCCCATTACAGATGGTTGCAAGCCACCATGTGGTTGCTGGAAATTGAACTCAGGACCCCTGGAAGAGCAGTCACTGCTTTTAACCACTGAGCCATCTCTCCATCCCCAGTTCCTGCTTTATTTATCATTACACAATTAGTGTTTGGGAAGGGGGGGAAGGAGCATACATATAAGGGAGTGTGCATTTGCCCTAGCATGAGGTCAGAGGGCAACTTGCAGGAATTGGATGCTCTATCTTTCCATGATTTAGGTCACAGGATCAAACTCCTGTTGTCTGCTCATGGAAAGTCACCAAACCACTTCAAGAAGGTTTGCATTTTCAAAGTATCTCCCTGATTGGAAATGAAAGAACATTTTGAAATCCAGGCATAGTGGTACATGTCTTGAATCCCAGCACATGAGAGGCAGTGGCAGGTAGATCTCTGTGAGTTTGAGGCCAGCCTGATCTCCATAGTGAGTTCCAGGTCAGCCAGGGCTACATAGTGAGACTCTGTCTCGAGAAAACAAAATCCAAAACGAATGCCTTGAACCCAGATTACCACATGGTCTTCTGTGCTTAACAGAAACCAACCAACCTTTCATCCACTAGGGCTGACTTCCACTTCAGTCTACCTGATGAATTCATTCCCACAGTCCAAAACTCAGCTTGCAAGCTTTAAAATTCAAGAGCACTCCTTCCCTTCTTCCCTTGCCATGTTGAGCATATCTTCAACATTTCCCATGGTACCTTGTTCTGTTGTAGCATGTGGTAGTTTAGATGTGAAATGTCTGCCAAAGACCCAAGTTTTGAGAATTGTTCCTCTAGTTGTGGCCTGAGGAAGAAAGTTAGGTCATTGGGAGCATGCCTTTGAGGCTCTTTTGGGACCTTGCTCCTCTTCCCCTCCCTGCTTCTCTGCCATGGTAAACCTGATACATGCTGCTACCATGTTGCACTAAGTTGCTAGATGCCCAAAGCTACAGGGCCAAGCAACCATGGACAGAAACCATGAGCCAAAACCTAACTCTTTCCTCCTAAATTGATTCTTTCATTTTGTCACAGTGATGTATAAGTGAGTGACACACAGCACTTTCCACTCACAGGTCTGTCTTTGTCACTAGATGAGTTTGCAGCAGATCAGGTATATAATCCTTTCAGCTTTATGTCCCTAAAACCCAGCACTTGATTTAATTGTATCCTTTGAGTGGATACATTTATACTGGTGTGTGTGTGTGTGTGTGTGTGTGTGTGTGTGTGTGTGTGTGTGTGTGTGTGTGTGTGTGTGGTGAGAGTACAGAAAGGTCCTCCTTTGAATCATAGAAAATGCCTTTATTCACTGTCTTTCACTACTGGAGGACCCTGTCCATCTAAGACCCAAAAATCTTGTAAGGGATAGGTGGACCCTGTGTGTTGCTAATATTCCACAAACAGCCTTCTAGAGGAACGGGAAAGAGGGCTTATTTTTATTGATTTGGTTAGGTTTGGCTGTTGCTGTTGTTGTCCTAGGGAGTCAAACGGGGGGTCTTAAGCTTTCCAGACAAGCACTCTGCCATTGAGCTGTTCCTTAGTCCAAGGAAGGGGGGTTTTGAGCATTCTTCCAATATTGCATGATTTGAAATAGAAGTCTCTTGAAGACAGACCTACATGGGAGGTGTAAACTCACAGTAGGCTTGAGTGAAGCAGGGCAGAAGGCCATGCAGACTGTGTGTCATGGAACTATGGGAAGGAAGGGTTTCCTTGTCCTTCACAGTTGGCAAGATCGACCTGCAGATTTCCTGGGCTCCATGGCCTATGGGTGACACTGGAAATAAGAGAAATAGGTAACTTCCCCATGATGAAAACAGCTCCCCACTGACCAGACATAGTAAAGCTTGTGAGGTTTGAAAACCAGAAGGGGTGTTTCAGTGAGAAGCTTGACTGAATTTGTGACTAAATCCTGTCAGTCTTTAATTGAGATTAATCAGTTTAGGAAGAAGCACGTTGGGATTCGAACTCGGAATGCACATAACATCTTTGCTGAAATGGTAAGCTGATTTCTATGTACGAATCCTTGAAAACTGAGATTCACTCATTCTTTCATTCATTTCTTCATTCATCCACTCAACATGTTCATGAAGGACCGCGTTTCTAATAGTTTTATTTTATTTAACACTTTAAAATTATTATTTTCTCACATTTATCATTATTAATCTGTTTGTATCACACACATATCACACTAGGCATGCAAAAGTCAGGGGACCATTTTCTTTTCTTTTTTCAAAAAATTTTTTATTTTTAAAGTTTTATCTATTTATTATTTATGTGTACACTGTTGCTGTCTTCAGACACACCAGAAGGGTGCATCAGATCCAATTACAGATGGTTGTGAGCCACCATGTGTTTGCTAGGAAGTGATCTCAGGCCCTCTGGAAGAGTAGTCTCTGCTCTTAACCGCTGAGCCATCTCTCCACCACGATCTGAGGACCATTTTCAAGAGTAAGTTTTCTCCTTCTCCTGTGGGTTCCGGGGATTGAACTCAAGATGTCAGACTTGCCTGCGGGCACTGTTACCTACTGAGCCATGTTTCTGGTCCAAGCATCACTTTTGTGCCCAGCAATGACTCTGCACAGTTTATTCTCACAAAGCCTTTTTAGTGCATCTATTATAATCGCCACTGTGCTACTTACAAAGCTAAATAAGTGTACTTAGTTTAGGACATAATGTAGGGTTTCAGTCTGGGTCCTCTCCCTTTAAGAACTGAGGCATGTCAGGAAATACCAATGACCTGCAATAGAAGGTCCTATCCTGGGACTCACTATATAGACTAGGCTGGCCTCGAACTCACAGAACTCTGCCTGCTTCTGCCTCCCAAAGTGCTGGAATGAAATTTTATGCCACTATGTACTTTGATTTTTTTTTAATTTTTGATTATGTGTGTGCATGTGTTTGTGTGTCTCTGTGTCTATGTGTGTGTGTGGGCTCACCCGCAGGTAAGTTCATGAGTGTGCTTTCCCATAGAAGCCAGAAGCCAGAGTGTGATCCCCTGGTTGCAATCCCCAGTTGGGAATGCTGGGAACTGAACCCAAATGTTCTGAAGGGGCAGTAGATCTTAATTGCTGAGTCATCTCTCATTAATCATTGATTCATCTGCCTGGCTCCAGGAAGAACCTTCCAGACTGGCAACATGTGAGGCAGCTTCTTGGCACTGACAGAATTTGGAGATGCACAAAAGAGGATGAGATCACAGAGCAAATGATTGCATGCAACTCTGGTTCTCGAGCTATATCATCCTGGAAGGATGCAAACATCAGGAGGTGTTGAAAACAGAAGGGTGGAAGGACTGAGTTATGCAAGCCTCTGCCCCTGGCACTAACCTTTGAAATGTCATAGCCTCTGCTCCAGTGATCTAAAATTTAAGAGGCTAAGAAGGGGCTCTATGCCATTCAAGCACACATAAGGTAGGAGGGCTTCAAATTAGCAGAACAACCTCCAGATTGTTCTCTGTGTTCGCTTTTATCTTCCTAGGCAATAAAACGTGAAGCACATTGTTTGGCAGCAAGGAGAAAGGCAGACTGTGGGCTTTTCCTAATTCTTTGGAGTTTTATAGCATGTCAGTTATTATAGCTCTGCTTACCACAGAGCCTGTGTCTCTGGAGCTGGAGCAGGCTGTGGATGTAAAAGGAAGCGTGGTCAGAACAGTAAAGCTCATGGTGGAGGGAGTGCTTGGTATCCAGGCTCTTAACTCTTTCAAGATCTGTTCAGCAAACAACTGCATGTCTGACTGACTGGGGTTAGAGCTCAGTTGGTAGAGTGCTCACTCAGTCCTGGCTTCAAGTCCCAGCACTGCACAATGTGGGTGTGGGCTTATTATGACAGGCTTATTATGACAGCCCTTGGAGGGTGGAGGCAAGGTCAAAGTTCAAGGCCATTTCCCTCCTTGCAGCAAGTTGGAGGTCAGCCATAGTTATATTGAGATCCTATTATTATAAACAAACAAATATAGAATGCAGTTTGTATCTACATTACATACCAGGATTCCCTTGGGAAACACTCCCTAGTCATTAGGGATCTATTTTACATGAAACCTGTTACCCTAGGCTCTCTACTGTTATGGATGCTTTAGTGTGGTCTATGGTGTTCATGTCTATGGGGTTTGCTACCATTCAAATTTATTATGCTTTCAAAAGATCTTGGTAGATGGGATTGCTTTCAATCTTATAATTTCATAGCTATCTTTTGAATAGAGTTTAGCATCTATAAAATAATTATACTAAGCAGCCTGATGATTATTCATTCATGATAAACATCTGCTTACAAGGATCAGTTCTTGTATAGAGTAATGGTAAGTTTTCCATGTCTGAAATACAAGTTCTCAGAAAGAAAAAAAGATGGGATTATTGGATGAGAAAAGTTTTTAGTGCTAAAACACTGGTGTCCAAGCCTCTGTCTCCCGGCTTACCAAAGTGCTGGACTCAAAGATGAAGAACAGTTGGCATGAGAAGTAGAAAGGAACCTTCAGAGGATAGACCTGGGTCCTTCAGTCCTACACCTGTTGCTGCTACTGTGAATGGAGCTGATCTCTGACCCTAACCCAGAGGACTGGATCCTAAGGACTAAGATAAATAGCAGGAATCATGGTTTTGGAATGCTGGCCAGAGGGCCTTTAGCAGGTGAACATTGTTGTAGAACACAGCCCTCTGACCAAAACAGACATCATCTTTATCATGCATTCTCCCTCATCAACCACGCATTCTCTCAAGAGACCATCAGAAGCAACCTGTAGAATGCTGACCTTCCCTCAAAAAAGGAGTCCCTGGATCCTTAGGTGAGACTCCAGCTTCTCCTTGCAGGCATTTAATTCAATTCTGCCCTAATTGTACTTAGTTTGGGGCTTAGGGATTACTAAAGCACACTGGCTGTGGAGGGGATGTAGTTAGATGGGATGTATCAGATGTGCTGAGTGAAGAGTTTCCAGTGCGCCTTCTTAGGGTTCACCCATGTACCTGCTTGCAACTCTTCACCCCAACACTGTAAGGAAGTAGTTTGCTTAGTTTGTTTTCTATTGGTAGGATAGACTGCCATTAACAGAAGTGACTTGGGGTAGAAAGGGTTTATTTCATCTTACAGCTTGTAGTCAATCATGACAGGAAGTCGGGGCTGAGCTAAAAGCAGGGACCTGGAAGCAGGAACTGAAAAAGAAGCCATGGAAGTATGCCGCTTACTGGCTTGCTCCCATGGATTGCTTATGCTGTTCAAGAGCATGTGCTTAGGGGAACACAATCCATGGTGGGCTGGGTCGTCCTCTCTCAATTATCAGTCAAGAAAACCCTGCAGATTTGCATATAGTAAATCTGATGGAGTCATTTTCTCAATTATGGTTCTTTCTGCTACGCTTGCTCCAGCTTGTGTCAATCTGAGAAAAAACTAACCAGGACGTAACCTCAGTAAACTAATTGGTTCTGCTGGATGATCCTCAGTAGAAACATATGTTGGTTTGTCATTGGGGCCTTAGGAGGAGGGAGTAGATGCTGCTTATGTTTCTCCAGAGAGAAACCAAGGCCTATCATTGCATATCTAGCCATTGAGTAAGAAGGAGGAATTTCCAAGATAATAAGACTAAGCTGGCACACTAAGCCTCATAGAAGCAAAAATCTATGTTCTGTGTTTTTCCCCATCAGTTCCTTAGAAAGCAGATCCCATGGGATGATAGAAAGGGAAAGTGGGTTCATTGCTTTTCTGTTGCTATAACAAAATCCCTCACCAAAACCAGCTCATGGAAGATAGGGTTCATGTTAGCTCATAGCTACAGTGGGATACGAGTCTCTCATGGCAGGAAGGCACAGCAGCAAGTGACAGGCACAGAGGGAGGAAGAGGAGGTTGAAAGATCACATCTTCAACTCCAGTCAGAAAGAGGAGAAGAGCAGAAGTGGAAGGGGGAGCAGTTATAAACTCTGAAAGCCCACCCCTATGCTACGCTTGCTCCATCAAAGCTATACCTTCTAAACTTTCTCTGACAGCACCACCAACTGGAGATTCGCTGTTTAAATCCCTGAGCCTATAGGGCAGTGGTTCTCAACCCGTTGGTGACGACCCCTTGTGGGGAGTCACATGGCCTTTTCATATGGATCACAAATAAGATATTTACATTATGATTCACTACAGTAGCAAAATTACAGTTATGAGTTATCAGTGAAATACTTTTATGGTTGGGAGTCCCCACAACATGAGGAACTGTATTAAAGGGTCACAGCATCAGGATGGTTGAGAAGCACTGCTCTATGGGATATTTCTATTTCAAACCACCACAGAAAGGAGGTTTGGCCTGTGTTCTGTCATACTTCACCATTTTAACTATCTGTGAGGTAGGCTTTCCATGCACACATTACAAACAAGAGTCAGCTGGCTCTGTGAGCTAACATCACTTCAAAGTGGTGCTTGCCCATCTGTAAGCTCAGGAGCTTCCCTGCTGTCTGGTTGTCCTTCTGTGAATGTTCTATATAAGCCAGACTCTAAGGATCAGGGTCCATATGGAGGTGGTATAACCTAAGCTAAAGGAATATGTCTTTTTAGGTTTCAAACTAAGCTGGCTGCACAGTGCACAGTGCACCTTCCTTGGCAAGGGAATAAAAACAAGCTGCCAAAATCAGATGGGAGAAGAGACAGCCATATTTTGTTTGTCCATGGGAGGAACATGCCAGAAGCCTACCAGCTCTAGGAGATAGCACTTCAGAGTCCTCCTTACCATCTTGAAAACTTACCAAGAAGGATAGTGATACCAAAATATTACTTCTCCCAGAGAAAAAGCCAGGAGTAGGCCTGGCCTTGCAGCCTGGCCACCCTCACCAACCCCCCTCTTCCTAGCTTGAGCACTGAAGGTTTCTCTGTGGAAGCTAGATGGTCAGTCAGTCCCACTGAGAGTATTCACAGCTGCCTGCCTGAGCTGACTCAAATAGAATGTGATCTAAAATAGGTCTCAGCAAACAGCTTGCTCCATTGTCATGGTCACAATGTGAAGTTGTCCAAGGTTGCTCTGCAAAAAAGGGACCAGCACAGGGCTCTGCCCACATCAGGGAGATATTTGTTTCATCTCCTGCTGTTAAAGTTCTTTGTATAAACTCCTCTGATCACAGATGATTTAACAAAAGCCACATAGGAGAGTAACAAGAGCCAAGGGCACTGAGGTCCCTCCACAGCAGACAGGAGAGACTTGGGGGGGTCTAAGTGAGTTTGGGAAGTTTCCACAGATTCGAAAGTTCCCAGACTTGGGTCCCCAGAAGTATCTGGGCCAGGGACAGTCCAGCCAGAAAGACAGAATTAAAACATGGCAAGGTCTTTAACAAGGGCACGCTAATAACTCCCACCTATCACCCAGGGAAGGCAATGTCTGGGAAGAGATAATTGACTTTTCATGTAACAGATGAAGTTTTACATGCCATGCTTCCTGAGTGACAGCTTTGTCTTGTGACAGCAGCAGCATGCAGGAGGGAAAGCATGTCCAAACTCTCATCCTATCCTAGGGCCCGGGTCTAACTTAGACCTGCAAGGTTATTTCCATCACTTAGACCCCAAACTCCATCTGTCTTTGTAGTCATCCCAGAAAATGGCATGGTCCCCACATTCTAGTCCACAAATTGCTATTACTTATATTTTCAGGTTTTTGTAAAAATGTGCTTATACATTTTGTACCTTTTTATTGCTACCCTAGTAACAGATATGCAAATGGTATGCAAGGAGTGACAAGATTTTATCTGGTTTACCTGTAGGTAGACAAAATGGGGGCAGGCACTAATATGCCCTCTGCAGTTCAGAAAGGCAAAGTGGCACACTCATTGTCACAGAGCGAAGCTGGGCTTGACCTCATCCTTCAGTTCTCAAGCTCTGCCTAGACACTGTGCCCCAATTCAGCCCACAGGTAAGAAATGCCTCCATACCTGATCTCAAGGGTCATGTGACAAAGCTACCTGCCCATTATCCTCAATGTTTGTCATGATCCTCTCCTGTAATGACACTGCTGCTCACAGAGTCGCAATCAAGTTGTCCCCAAGCAGACACACGCACACACCTGTCTTTCTTAGTGGGTCTCTCCTGTCTTCTCCCGAGCTTGGTGAGGCACCAGCCCACCCTGCCTGTCCTTCCTGTCACCTTCCAGCCTCACAGCTGGGCTCTCAAGAGTCACCCAAAGGGACATTTATATCTCTGTTCAGACTTCTGGAATTCCTGAAGCTGGTTCAACCAGTCTGATTTTTCTAACAATAGAGGTTTTGCCTCTGTGTTGCTGTAAGCACCTTATTTAGATAAGGACTTCACACAGTGTCTTATACATAATCAGCAGTTAACAACTGAGGATTAGAGGGTGTTCCTAGAAAGGACCACACTTGGAACAGGGACACAACACAGGGACACAGTCATAGGAGCACCTAGGAGATGTGCTGGATGACAGAACACATATGAAGATGTCCCTTTAGACTCCAACACCTCCCAGGAGTCTCCTCTTCCTACCAGTTAACACTGCTCAGCATTCTACATACTGTCTAAAATCCCTCTGTATTAGTCAGGGCTCTCTCTGTTCTGAGAGATCAAAGTCCTATTCTAAGGGACATAATTACAGAAACATATGTTGATTGGCTTTCATGCCTACCTGCCCACTAAGGAGTACTGACAGGGGAGTCACAGAGAGGCTACCGCATGCCTGGCTTCCTGAGGCAAGACCTAGGAGTTGCACACAGTCATGGGGGAATGAAGTGGCAGAAAAATGGGAGGTGTGGCACTGATTGTTCTGAGCTCTGGCTTTGATGCCATCACCACACATGGGCATGCAGGGCAGCCTACTGCTGTCTCTTTAGGTGGCCCCCCAGTGGGTGTTAAGGACTTTCTATAGGACTTCCCTAGTTAGGGTAAGGAGAGAGGGAAACACTCCCAACAAGGAGAGGAGGTAAAGCGGTCAAGAATGCCCACCCAGAGCAAGTCATTTACAAGAAACCCCTCCTCCATGTGGATATCATTTCCTTCATGTTAAGGAATCAAGGAGAGAGCTTCAGGACCAGGGCTGCCCTGGATAACTTACACTTGGAGACAGAAATCAGAGAGCTACTTCCTGCTCTTTCACTGTGATTTGTTGTGGCTTCCCTTTGTCAACATGGGATTTCCACCATTCAAAGAGGTTGATACAAACCAGCTGCATTTTCTGGAAACCCCCTGGAAGCCCAGGACAAGTTGATGAAACCAAGGTTGAAAGCTGCAGGAACCACTGCCAGCATTAATCTGTGCTTGGCATGGAGTACTGTGGTTCACAACTGATGGGTTCCTGTTGGCTGTGTGTATAGGAGGGACACATTTACCACCACTGTATGTTCAGGCAGTTCTCATAACAACAGATCAGGATGTGCTGGAGGCCCATAGAAAACTTGGCTGCTTCCTCTGCTTCTCCACCCAACCATTGCACACAGAGGGCTCAAAGCCTGAGTGAATCAGATAAGACTAGGAGGCAGATGTTTAGGACATACCACTATCCAGATCAGCTCATGTTTACTGATTGTCTCCTCCAATAACAGTATCATCCACCACCTCCATTAGAATTTTTAAGTGAAGGGCTGGAAAGAAGGCACAGCAGTCAGGAACACTAGCTGTTCTTTCAGAGGACCTCGGTTCAATTCCTAGCACCTGCATGGCCCCTCACAACCATCTGTAACTCCAGGTCCAGGGGATCCTATGCCTTCTTCTGACCCCAGTGGTCAGCAGACACTTGAGTGGAGCAAAGCCATACATGCAAGAC
Organism: Mus musculus; assembly: GCF_000001635.26. Classification (NCBI taxonomy): domain Eukaryota; kingdom Metazoa; phylum Chordata; class Mammalia; order Rodentia; family Muridae; genus Mus; species Mus musculus. The sequence continues at coordinate 23,830,740 of NC_000078.6, forward strand.
ACCCATCCACAAACAATAAATAAAATCTAAGTAAATTTTTATCCATCAGGTACAGTCTAGAGCAGTGGCTCTCAACCTTCCTAATGCTGCCATCCTTAAATATAGTTCATCCCTTAAATACAGTTCCTTATATGGTGGTGACCCCCAACTATATTTGTTGCTATTTCATAACTAATTTTTTTCTACTGTTGCAAATTGTAGTGTAAATATTTTTGGAGATAGAGGTTTGCCAAATGGGTTATGACCCACAGGTTGAGACCTGCTACTCTAGATAGGCACTGCATCTAGCTGCCTGGTTGTCCCCACAGAGACATCCTCTATGTGACCCTGGAAAGTCTCTAACACTTAATGAGCCCTGGTTCTTTCTTTGGGAGGCTAGGAAACTTGGTTGTACAACGCAAAGAACTGTGTTGTACATATAGTAAATGTTCCATAAGGGGACTCAGGATTATCTATTATCCTGCTACAGAAAGTGATTCGCCTACAAGCACAGCAGACTGTAGACACAGCATCTTTTCTAAATATCCCTGGGAAAGCTGTTTCCCTTTGCCACCAAGGCCAGGCTCTTTACCCCCCACCCCCACTCTGGGCCCAGGACCAGGACACAAGATGCTCATGGGGAAGGTCAACTGGGATCTTTGGGTGCGTTTCCCCTCATTGGCCTAAAGTAGATGGGCTGATGGCTGTTTGGGAAACAGCAGCTGCATTCTTCATGTGTTTTCCCCATCAGAACATGTCTGTTTCATTCTCTTTTAAAGGGCACCCATGAGTCACTTAGCAGGAACAAAGACAACTCAGTCTGTGACTTCCCAGGCAATTCAGCTTCAACAGTGTGTGTGCATAGAATCTTTTAAGATCTGAAAACATGCCCCAGAGATTCCCACAGGCACCTTAGAGCAGGGGCTGTCCTGACCGAGCATTACAGAGGTGACATCAGAATTCTCAGCATCCTTTACTCACAGATGTTGTCTGGCAGGGAAGCAGTCATAGGCAGCCTGCTTGTTCTATCAGGGAAGAAAGACAGACAAAATGTGTTTCCCCAGGCTAGCTCGCTGGGAAGATACAATGTGTTAAGCCGGGCAGTGGTGGCACATGCCTTTAATCCCAGCACTTGGGAGGTAGAGGCAGAGACAGGCTGATTTTTGAGTTCGAGGCCAGCCTGGTCTACAAAGTGAGTTCCAGGACAGCCAGGACTATACAGAGAAACCCTGTCTCAAAAAAAAAAAAAAAAAGGACACAATGTGTTTCCCCAGGCTAGCTCACTGTTGGAGCATCATGCTCCCAGGATGGTCTTCACTCTTTTGGGGGACAACTCTCCACTCAGTCCCCAGGATTAATAAAGACACCTAAGGCAGATGGGATGAGAGGAGATAGAATAAACTCCAGAGTGTTCCTTGGACCTCTGATACCTTCACCCTATGTATCTCAAGCAGGCTTCCAGTTGAGGGTTCCCTGGACACCCGTTCCATACTCCACTCAATCGTGTATAGGCTGAGAGAGCCCAGAGGTCAAGAGCACAAGTTGGATGCCGGCTTTCCTCACTGACCTTGTGATCAGACCCTGTTTCAGGCTTTCATGAAAAGCACGATCCCTTATCTGATACAGAAGAAGCCCAGAACAGAGGTTACATGCTGTTCTCAAGAGCACGTTGCCCTGACTGCCTCTACCACCACCAACACCACCACCAACACCGCCAACACCACTAACACCACCAACAACACCCAAGTTCTTCCTCCTGTTCTCAGCAATTGGAACTCATTCTCTGCTCCCCAAGTTCATGTATATGCTGGTTACTTTATGTTAACTTGACACAAGGTAGATTTGAAGAATAAAAATTTTTTACTGAACTCTTCCTCACCCCAGAGCCCGACCCCTCCCATCTAGAGATTGTTCCCGGAACACTCCTAAACTTTTCACCCCAGAATACATTCCTGAACTCCTCACCCTAAAGTTCGAACCCTCCCAACTAAAAACTGTTCCAAGAACATTTTTGAGATAAAGGCCTTCTGGAACAACCTCAAAATGAACCGGGTACATTGCCAAATGATAGGACATGACCCCTTAGTTACGTAGATTCCTTTGGCAGAACCCCTTGTCCCTTGGCAGAACCCCCTAGTGATGTAAACTTGTACTTTCCCTGCCCAGTTCTCCCCCTTTAAGTTTTACTATATAAGCCTGTGAAAAATTTTGGCTGACCGTCGATTCTCCTCTACACCACTAGGTGTATGAGTTTCGACCCCAGAGCTCTGGTCTGTGTGCTTTCATGTTGCTGCTTTATTAAATCTTACCTTCTACATTTTATGTATGGTCTCAGTGTCTTCTTGGGTCCGCGGCTGTCCCGGGACTTGAGTGCCTGAGTGAGGGTCTCCCTTCGGGGGTCTTTCATTTGGTGCATTGGCCGGGAATCAGCGCGACCACCCAGAGGTCCTAGACCCACTTAGAGGTAAGATTCTTTGTTCTGTTTTGGTCCGATATCTGTGTTCTGTTTCTAAGTTTGGTGCGATCGCAGTTTCAGTTTTGCGGACGCTCAGTGAGACCGCGCTCCGAGAGGGAGCGCGGGGTGGATAAGGATACACGTGTCCAGGTGTCCACCATCCGTTCACCCTGGGAGACGTCCCAGGAGGAACAGGGGAGGATCAGGGACGCCTGGTGGACCCCTTTGAAGGCCAAGAGACCATTTGGGGTTGCGAGATCGTGGGTTTGAGTCCCACCTCGTGCCCAGTTGCGAGATCGTGGGTTCGAGTCCCACCTCGCGTTTTGTTGCGAGATCGTGGGTTTGAGTCCCACCTCGCGCCTTGTTGCGAGACTGTGGGTTCGAGTCCCACCTCACGTTTGGTCACGGGATCGTGGGTTCGAGTCCCACCTCGTGCAGAGGGTCTCAATCGGCCGGCCTTAGAGAGGCCATCTGATTCTTTGAGTTGCTTGTGGTCGACGCGGAGTCGCCGCCGTTTCTGGTTTCTTTTTTGTCTTAGTCTCGTGTCCGCTCTTGTTGTGACTACTGTTTTTCTAGAAATGGGACAATCTGTGTCCACTCCCCTTTCTCTGACTCTGGAGCATTGGAAGGAGGTGCGGGTCAGAGCCCACAACCAGTTGGTGGAGGTCAGAAAGGGTCCGTGGCAGACCTTTTGCGCCTCCGAGTGGCCAACGTTTGGAGTGGGCTGGCCACCTGAGGGTGCTTTTGACTTGTCACTAATCGCCGCCGTCAGGCGAATTGTTTTTCAGGAGGAAGGGGGTCACCCTGATCAGATCCCCTACATTGTGACCTGGCAGAATCTCGTCCAATTCCCACCTCCATGGGTCAAGCCTTGGACCCCAAACTCTTCGAAGCTGACGGTAGCGGTTGCCCAGTCTGATGCAGCCGGAAAGTCTGGCCCATCAGCACCCCCCAAGATCTATCCAGAGATTGACGACCTCCTCTGGATGGACTCCCAACCTCCCCCTTACCCCTTGCCCCAACAGCCACCTGCAGCTGCCCCACCACAGGGACCAGTAGCGAGAGGGGCTCAGGGACCGGCGGGGGGGACTCAGAGTCGCCGAGGCCGAAGCCCCGGGGAGGAAGGGGGGCCAGACTCAACAGTTGCCCTGCCACTCAGAGCACATGTAGGAGGGCCAGCACCAGGACCTAATGATCTCATTCCTTTACAGTATTGGCCTTTTTCCTCTTCTGATTTATACAATTGGAAAACTAACCACCCTCCCTTCTCAGAGAACCCCTCTGGACTTACTGGGCTCCTTGAGTCACTTATGTTCTCCCATCAACCCACTTGGGATGATTGTCAGCAGCTTTTGCAGGTTCTTTTTACCACAGAAGAAAGAGAAAGAATCCTGATGGAGGCGAGAAAAAATGTTCTGGGAGAGGACGGCACACCCACTGCCCTCCCTAACCTCGTGGACGAGGCTTTTCCCTTGAACCGCCCCAACTGGGACTACAACACCGCGGAAGGTAGGGGACGCCTCCTTGTCTATCGCTGGACTCTAGTGGCAGGTCTCAGAGGAGCCGCTAGATGGCCCACCAATTTGGATAAGGTAAGAGAGGTCTTGCAGGGGCAGACTGAACCACCCTCAGTCTTTCTTGAGCGTCTAATGGAGGCATATAGGAGATACACCCCTTTTGACCCCTTGTCAGAGGGGCAGAGAGCCGCTGTAGCCATGGCCTTCATTGGTCAGTCCGCTCCCGACATTAAGAAAAAGCTGCAAAGGCTGGAGGGGCTCCAAGATCATACGCTCCAAGATTTAGTAAAAGAAGCAGAGAAAGTCTATCATAAGAGGGAAACAGAAGAAGAGAGGCAGGAGAGAGAGAAGAAAGAAATAGAGGAGAGGGAAAATAGACGGGATTGCCCTCAGGAGAGAAATCTGAGTAAAATTTTGGCCGCAGTTGTGAATGATAGACAGTCAGGAAAAGGTAAAATAGGGCTCCTGGGCAACAGGGAAGTGAAACCGCTAGGTGGCAGAAAGATACCACTGGAAAAAGACCAATGCGCCTATTGCAAAGAGAAAGGACACTGGGCTAGAGATTGCCCTAAAAAGCAGGAGCGATCCAAGGTCCTGACCCTAGAAGATGATTAGGGAAGTCGGGGCTCAGACCCCCTCCCTGAGCCTAGGGTAACTTTGTCCGTGGAGGGGACCCCTGTCAACTTCCTGATAGACACCGGAGCAGAGCATTCAGTACTCACTAACCCCCTAGGCAAGCTGGGCTCCAAAAAGACCATGGTAATTGGAGCCACTGGTAGTAAATTTTACCCCTGGACGACCAAACGAGCTCTTCAGATAGACAAGAATATAGTGACCCACTCCTTTCTGGTGATACCTGAGTGCCCTGCTCCCCTCTTGGGGCGCGATCTGCTAACCAAACTAAAGGCTCAAGTCCAATTTACTTCAGAAGGCCCACAAGTAAGCTGGGGAAAGGCCCCTGTTGCCTGCCTTGTCCTCAACACAGAGGAAGAGTACCGGTTGCATGAAGAACAACCCAAAAATGCAGTCTCTTCAGGTTGGCTAACTGCGTTCCCCAATGTCTGGGCAGAACAAGCAGGAATGGGGTTGGCTAAACAAGTGCCTCTGGTTGTGGTAGAACTTAAAGCTGATGCCACCCCCATTTTGGTGAAACAATACCCCATGAGCAAGGAAGCTAGAGAAGGCATCCGGCCTCATATCCAGAGGTTGCTGGGCCAAGGAGTTTTAGTGGCCTGTCAGTCCCCCTGGAATACACCACTTCTGCCGGTTCGAAAACCAGGGACCAATGACTATCGCCCGGTACAAGACCTCCGGGAGGTTAACAAAAGGGTCCTGGACATTCACCCCACAGTCCCAAACCCGTACAATTTATTAAGCTCTCTCCCACCTGAGAGAACATGGTATACAGTCCTGGACTTAAAAGATGCCTTCTTTTGCCTGCGTTTGCACCCTAAGAGTCAGCTCCTCTTTGCTTTTGAATGGAGGGACCCAGAGGGCGGACAGACTGGTCAACTAACTTGGACTAGGCTACCACAGGGGTTCAAAAATTCCCCCACCCTGTTTGACGAGGCCCTCCATCGGGATCTCGCGCCTTTTCGCGCTCGAAACCCTCAGCTTACCCTACTACAGTATGTGGATGATCTCTTGGTTGCGGCAGCCTCGAAGGAGCTGTGTCACCAGGGAACTGAGAGGCTCCTTGCAGAACTGAGTGACTTGGGGTATTGAGTTTCGGCTAAAAAGGCACAAATCTGTCAAACTGTGGTAACCTACCTGGGGTATACCCTCCGAGGGGGCAAAAGATGGCTCACAGAGGCCCGGAAGAAGACTGTTATGATGATCCCATCGCCAACTACCCCACGGCAGGTACGTGAGTTTCTGGGGACTGCTGGCTTTTGTAGACTCTGGATTCCAGGCTTTGCAACCCTAGCAGCACCTCTATATCCTTTGACTGAGGAAGGGGTTCCTTTCGAGTGGAAAGAAGAACACCAGAGAGCTTTTGAGGCTATCAAGTCATCTCTAATGACTGCCCCCGCGCTAGCATTACCAGACTTGACTAAGCCTTTCGTCCTATATGTGGACGAGAGAGCGGGTGTAGCCAGGGGAGTGTTGACACAAGCACTGGGACCCTGGAAGAGACCTGTAGCCTATTTGTCAAAAAAATTAGATCCTGTTGCTAGTGGATGGCCCACATGTCTGAAAGCTATTGCAGCAGTAGCCCTGTTGATTAAAGATGCTGACAAATTGACAATGGGACAACAGGTGACTGTTGTGGCCCCTCATGCCTTAGAAAGTATCGTGCGTCAGCCACCTGACAGATGGATGACAAATGCCCGAATGCCACACTATCAGAGCCTGCTGCTAAATGAGCGTGTAACCTTTGCGCCCCCTGCCATCCTCAACCCAGCTACCCTTCTCCCTCTAACAAATGATTCCGTCCCAGTACATCAATGTATGGACATCCTCGCTGAAGAAACTGGGACCAGAAGTGACCTGACTGACCAACCCTGGCCTGGAGCTCCCAGTTGGTACACGGACGGCAGCAGTTTCCTGATAGAGGGAAAGCGAAAGGCTGGAGCTGCGGTGGTAGATGGGAAAAAGGTAATTTGGGCAAGCGCTTTGCCTGAAGGAACGTCGGCACAAAAGGCTGAACTTATAGCGCTTATTCAAGCCCTCCGAGAGGCTAAAGGTAAGATCATTAACATCTACACTGACAGCCGCTATGCTTTTGCTACAGCACACATCCATGGGGCCATCTACAGGCAGCAAGGGCTATTGACCTCGGCTGGTAAAGACATTAAAAACAAAGAAGAAATTCTGGCCCTGTTGGAAGCCATACATGCACCTAAGAAGGTAGCCATCATCCACTGCCCCGGCCACCAAAGAGGAGAAGACTTGGTGGCCAGGGGCAACCGAATGGCAGACTCAGTAGCAAAACAAGTTGCTCAAGGGGCCATGATCTTAACTGAAAAAGGTGATCCGCCCAAAAGCACTGAGGACGAGAGATATAACATAAAAGAGCTATGGTGGACCAGAGATCCCTTCCCATATTTTTTTGAAGGGAAAGTAGAATTAACTCCCGAAGAAGGAATAAAATTTGTGAAAGGACTACACCAATTCACCCACCTGGGAGTTGAAAAAATGATGAGACTAATTAAAAATTCCCGATACCAAGTCCCCAACCTGAAGTCAGTGGCTCAAAAGATTATAGACTCCTGCAAACCATGTGCATTCACTAATGCAACTAAAGCCTACAGAGAACCTGGAAAGAGACAACGGGGAGACCATCCTGGAGTGTATTGGGAGGTAGACTTTACTGAAGTTAAACCTGGAATGTATGGTAACAAGTATCTGTTAGTATTTGTAGACACCTTTTCAGGATGGGTCGAGGCATTTCCCACTAAAACAGAGACTGCCCAGATTGTGGCCAAGAAGATCCTTGAAGAAATCCTGCCAAGATTTGGAATCCCTAAGGTAATCGGGTCTGACAATGGACCAGCTTTTGTTGCCCAGGTAAGTCAGGGCTTGGCCACTCAGTTGGGCATCGATTGGAAATTACACTGTGCTTACCGCCCTCAAAGCTCAGGACAGGTAGAGAGGATGAATAGGACCTTAAAAGAGACCTTGACTAAATTAGCCATTGAGACCGGCGGGAAAGACTGGGTGGCTCTCCTCCCTCTTGCGCTCTTCCGAGCCCGGAACACTCCTGGACGTTTTGGGCTCACTCCTTTTGAAGTTCTATATGGAGGACCTCCCCCCCTAATGGAAGCTGGTGGAACATTAGTTTCCGACTCTGATCCTGTCTTACCCTCCTCTTTGCTTATTCATTTAAAGGCCCTAGAAGTGATTAGGACCCAGATTTGGGACCAACTGAAAGCAGCCTATACCCCAGGGACCACCACAGTACCCCACGGGTTCCGAGTTGGAGACAAAGTCTTGGTCAGGCGGCATCGAACCGGCAGCCTCGAGCCACGGTGGAAGGGACCCTATTTGGTGTTACTGACAACCCCTACTGCGGTAAAAGTTGACGGAATCGCCTCCTGGATCCACGCCTCCCACGTCAAGAGGACCGCCAGCCAAGATGAAGAAAACCACGACGACAATTGGACAGTGGCAGCCACTAACAATCCTCTTAAGCTTCGTCTGCGTCGCAGGCGCCACTCTAGACCTAGGGAATCTTAACCCTCATGCTCCAATTCAACAGTCCTGGGAGGTGCTTAATGAAAAGGGAAACATTGTATGGGCAACCACTGCAGTCCATCCCCTCTGGACTTGGTGGCCTGATCTCACGCCTGACGTCTGTAAGTTAGTGGCAGGATCCCCCAATTGGGACCTCTCAGATCATACTGATCTTAGCAACCCACCCCCTGAGGAGCGGTGTGTCCCAAATGGGATAGGGAGCACATATGGGTGTTCGGGGCAATTCTACCGAGCTAATCTTAGAGCTGCACATTTTTATGTTTGCCCTGGTCAGGGTCAGAACAAGAGGCTTCAACAAGAATGCGGGGGGGGGCATCAGATTACTTTTGTGGTAAATGGACATGTGAAACGACAGGGGATGCTTACTGGAAGCCCTCCTCTAAATGGGACCTAATCACGGTAAAACGAGGTAGTGGCTATGATAAGTCAAACGAAGGAGAAAGAAACCCCTATAAATATCAAGAGAGTGGGTGCGCTTTTAAAAACAGAGCACCCTCAGGACCATGCAAAGGTAAATACTGCAACCCCCTACGTATAAGGTTCACTGAAAATGGAAAACAACACCGTCTAAGTTGGCTTAAAGGAAATAGGTGGGGTTGGCGAGTATACATTCCACTAAGAGATCCTGGGTTCATTTTCACGATCAGACTGACAGTGAGAGACCCGGCAGTGACACTCGTAGGGCCCAACAAGGTCCTTATAGAACAGGGCCCCCCAGTCGTACTGGCTCCCCCAAAGGTCCCGACTGTACCAGCTCCACCAACTCCACAGCCCAACACAGTGGTACCCTCCCTAGGAAAGCCTACCTTGGCTTCCCCACCGCCCCTAGGAACAGAGGACCGTCTGGTCAGTCTAGTCCAAGGAGCTTTTTTAGTTCTGAATAGAACTAACCCTAATATGACTCAATCATGCTGGTTATGCTATGCCTCTAGCCCCCCTTATTATGAAGGAATAGCTCAGATCAGGACTTATAATACTACTTCAGATCATTCTCAATGCCTTTGGGGAGAAAACAGAAAGCTGACTCTAGCAGCAGTTTCAGGAAGGGGGCTTTGTCTGGGCCGGGTACCTCAGGATAAAGGGCACCTCTGTAATCAGACCCAGAATATCCAGTCTAGCAAAAGTGGTCAGTATTTGGTACCTCCCCTAGACACAGTGTGGGCTTGCAATACCGGTCTCACTCCTTGTGTGTCTATGTCTGTTTTTAATAGTTCCAAAGATTTCTGCATTTTGGTTCAGCTTATTCCCAGACTCTTGTATCATGATGATAGCTCTTTTTTAGATAAATTTGAACATCGGGTCCGCTGGAAAAGAGAACCCGTTACCTTAACTTTGGCAGTTCTATTAGGATTGGGAGTAGCAGCTGGAGTAGGTACAGGAACCGCTGCCTTAATTAAGACCCCCCCAATACTATGAAGAACTACGTGCAGCTATGGATATTGATCTTAGAACTATAGAACAGTCTATAACCAAATTAGAAGAATCTTTAACTTCCCTGTCCGAAGTGGTGCTGCAAAATAGAAGGGGATTAGACTTATTATTCCTTAAAGAAGGAGGACTCTGTGCTGCCTTAAAAGAAGAATGTTGTTTTTATGTTGACCATTCAGGAGTAATCAAAGATTCTATGGCTAAACTTAGAGAACGCCTAGATATACGTAAAAGAGAAAGAGAAAGCCAACAAGGATGGTTTGAAAGCTGGTTTAATAAGTCCCCTTGGCTCACCTCTCTCCTCTCCACTATAGCAGGACCTTTAATTACACTTATGCTTTTGCTTACTTTTGGCCCATGCATCCTTAATAAGTTAGTAGCTTTTATTAGAGAAAGGATAAACGCAGTACAAGTTATGGTACTAAGACAACAAAATCGAGTCCTTCAGGAGGTTGAAAACTCGTTCTAAGATTAGAACTATCTTCTAGAAGAAGTGGGGAATGAAGAATAAAATTTTTTTACTGAACTCTTCTTCACCCCAGAGCCCGACCCCTCCCATCTAGAGATTGTTCCCGGAACATTCCTAAACTTTTCACCCCAGAATACATTCCTGAACTCCTCACCCTAAAGTTCGAACCCTCCCAACTAAAAACTGTTCCAAGAACATTTTTGAGATAAAGGCCTCCTGGAACAACCTCAAAATGAACCGGGTACATTGCCAAATGATGGGACATGACCCCTTAGTTACGTAGATTCCTTTGGCAGAACCCCTTGTCCCTTGGCAGAACCCCCTAGTGATGTAAACTTGTACTTTCCCTGCCCAGTTCTCCCCCTTTAAGTTTTACTATATAAGCCTGTGAAAAATTTTGGCTGACCGTCGATTCTCCTCTACACCACTAGGTGTATGAGTTTCGACCCCAGAGCTCTGGTCTGTGTGCTTTCATGTTGCTGCTTTATTAAATCTTACCTTCTACATTTTATGTATGGTCTCAGTGTCTTCTTGGGTCCGCGGCTGTCCCGGGACTTGAGTGCCTGAGTGAGGGTCTCCCTTCGGGGGTCTTTCAGATTCATCTCAGGGACAGAGTCATACCTCCATTGAGAAAATGCCTCCATCTGTAAGCAGTTTCTTAATTAATGATTGATAGAGAAGGGCCCAGCCCATTATGAGTGGTAGCTTTCCCGGAACTGGTGGTCTTGGTTTCTATAAGATAGCAGGCTGAGCAAGCCATGAGAAGCAAGCAAGAAAGCAGCATTCTTTCATGGCTGCTGCATCAGGCCCTGACTCCAGGGTCCAGCTCAGTCTGAGTTCCTGCCCTGAATTTCTCTGATGATGAACTAACTACGTGTGCAAGTGTAAGCCAAACAAACCCTTTCCTCCCCAAGTCATGGTGTCCTAAGCAGGACAACCTGTGATCTCATCTCCCTAAAACAATCGGGACAATAACACAAGTGTCTGTGCATGGCTTACTGCACCTTCCATTCTCTGACCCACTTGCTCATTCTTTCACTTACTTACACATTTGTTCACAACACTGCAGAGCACGGTGAGGCCATTGCCTTCCAGACACTGTGTTCATCCAAGGCAACAGAGCTATGGAATGTCCCTATCTCTGCCTCTTAGAGCTGAGGTGACACATTCTAAAGGACAAACTGTTATCAGTAGGATGGGAGATGGAGGGAGCAGGTCAGTAAACAGCAAAAATGACCTGGATGGAGGCTGAGCCAGGATCCCAGGAATCTCCTAGAGAGTGCCCTGAAGTTCTGGGGATGCCCATTGACTCCCTCAGTCTTCCATACCTCATCCAAGGACTAAAAACTATAATCTGTGCTCTCTATATGGCACAAGCATCTTCCCTATTGAATCTTGCTGGCTCTTCCAGCCTCCCTGCCTTTGCTCCCTCATCCTCACCATGGTCCATGCCCTCTGAAGCTCATCCAGCCTACTATAGAATCTTTCATTGCTTGCTTGCTTATGTTTTCCTTGGTCCTTTGTTTGTCTCCACCAGACTGTGAAATCCCTGGGGGAAGGGACTGTCTCACTGGTGTCTGGATCCTGGGAGCTATACAGCCATTGTAAGGAGAGTTCTGTTCTCAGAAATTACTGGCCCAATGGCTAAGTGTTCCGGGGGCAACAAGATTACTCACTGCAGGTTACCCAGTCTGTTCTGGCTAAATCTAATCTTAAAGAGCAAATAATCCAGCCTTGGACTCAGTTTTTGTTAATGTCCCTGGATCCCTCTGGAGGAATTCAGTTTGTTAGGAATTTGTTGTTAGGCAAACCAGTGTGATTTTCAAACTATTCAGTAGCCAGGAAGCCTAGGCACAAATATCTCAATGAACAAGTCCTGATAAGAAAGGGACTCCTGGAATCACCTCTATTTGAAGATATATCTGCAGTCAATCCTAGTATGGTGGATTGAATGAGAGTGGCCCCTATAGTCTCATATATTTAAATACTGGGGCTCCAGTTGATGGAACTGCTTGGGAAGGATTAGGAGATGTGGATTTGTTGGATGAGGTGTGTTATGAGGTGGGCTTTAAGCTTCAGAAGACTCCTGCCATTCCCACTGTTTCTTCTCTGCCTCTTACTTGCAAAATCAAGATGTGATCTTCCAGCAGCTGCCTCAGTGGCCTTTGCCATTCCTTCACTCTACCAGCATAGCTTCCAACCCTCTATAAGTTGTCTTGGCAATGGTATTTAGCACAGTAATAGAAAGGTAACTAAGGCCCTTTAACAGCCAGCAGTGACATGGCTGCCAGGCCCAGTGACTTGTACATGCAGACTCAACACTTGGGAACCTGAATCAGAAACATTGTCCCAAGTTCAAGGCCAGCAAAGGCTACATGAGGAAGTCCACACCAGCCTAGCCTGGCTGCAGAGTGTGACTGTCTCAATCAAAAAGAAAAAGATGAAGCCTGGAGAATCTATTGGTATTGATGAGACACTGCACACATTCTGGGGCCTGTCTGCTTTTATCTCTGCAGAGTAGGAGAGCCCAGGGAATGGATAAAATCTAAAATTAACCAAAGATCCTAGGATTCCCTGCCCACCACATATCCCTGTGCTCTGGAGCAAAACACTTCACATTCTGGCATTTCCCCAGTCTAGGGTATGCTTATTTTGCCAACTACACAGGAGGCTGATGCAGTAGGATTGCAAGTTCAAGGCCTGTCTAGGCAACATAGTGAGCCATATTTGTCTTATTTGTAACAAGATAAATAAAAATGAGCACGAGGGTATAGCTCCGGGGTAGTGTACTTGCATAGTGCACATGAGGCCATGCGTTCATTTCCTGATACCACAAAAAGACAAAAAGTGCTTGGATTTCAATTTCCTTTTCTGTAGCATGGATCGAGAGTCCTGTGAAGTAAGAGAAAACACCCATGCAAAGTGCATGTAATGACAACAGCTTGCTGTTCCCTTGGGCTGCTGTGGCAGACAGGCCCTCGATCCTCTAGCAAATGGCCTGTTCCCCCAGGCTACTGTCACTCAGCTCCTAAGAGCCGAGCATGGTGCTCACCAAGGGCCTCTGCTTACTCTGAGCCTCTTTACATCCTCGTGCTTGTGATTCTAAGTCCATGATTTTATTATGCATCTGCAGGCAGTAAACCCATGGTGTAAATAGAATTATACAGAAGCAGCAACTTCATCTTAGAGCAGTGGTTCTCAATGCTGCGACCCTTTGACGCAGCTCCTCACATTGTGGTGACCCCCCATCCACAATCAAATTACTTTGTTGCTTCTTCATAACTGTGATTTTGCTATGTTATGAATCTTTTTGGTTTTTTGTTTTTGTTTTTTGAGACAGGGTTTCTTTGTCCTAGAACTAGACATTCCCCTGGCTGTCCTAGAAATAATTTTGTAGACCAGGCTGGCATCGAACTCAGAAATAGCCTGCCTCTTCCTTCAGAGTGCTGGGATTAAAGGCGTACACCACCACACCCACCTTATATTATAATTCTTGATGCAAGTATCTGATATGCAGGATATCTGATTGGGGGTTATGACCCGGAGTTTGAGAACCACCACCTTAGATGAAAGAACGTGGAGAGCTGTTTGAGCACTGATCATCCCTGCCACCTCTCCATTCATCTCTCCAGTCATCTCTCCATTCATCTCTCCAGCCATCTCTGCCTGTTCTTAGACATTTATTTTAACTGTAAATGTACATTTACTCAACTGGTAAGTGTATTACCATAGTAATAGCAAAGTAACTACGGCACTGTCTTCTTTCCACAAGCGGTCATGGCCCTGGCTCCCCATTTTACACTCCAGAGTGCTCACAGCGAGGAACACTTCCTTTTTGTCCCTGCAAGGGATTCTCCTATGCTGACAACATTCAGATGACTCAGATGAGAGTACTTTTGAAGTGAAAGTTAATGTTGAAGAACAGGTAGAGAGGACTGGAGCTATGGCTTAGCATTGAGGAGACATTTTTTTTGTTTGCTCTTTTAGAGGAACCAGGTTCAGTTCCCACATCCATATGGCAGCTCACAACTGTTTTCCATTCAGCTTTGAGGATCAGATGTGCTCTTCTGGCCTCCACAGGCACCAAGCACACACATGGTGCACATACATACATGCAAGCAAAGCACACAGACACATAAAGGATTTTTTTCCATTAAAAGAGAGAGAGAGAAGAAAAGAAAATTAGCAGCTTCAGTCTCATATTTTTGTCTCTGTCTTTCAATGAGGAAACAGACTAGGGAAAAAAGTGTGGCTCCACCAGTATCCAGATGCTAACTAGATGCTAACTAGCTGTCATGGCTGGCCTAATGCAGTGGATGCACTTGGCTACTAATGAGTCATATGTCTCTTGGGGCATTTGCATGGCTGCAGCTTGGAAGCCCATCCTCCCCAATGCTGAATTAAGATGGATCTAGGTCCTATTTATCCATGGCAGGTTTTTAATTAGTTCCCATTTTTGAAAAAATGATCATAGCAGCTTGGGTCATTATTGTGACATGATTTTAAATTGATACCTTTTTTTCTGAGACAGGTTTCTCTTTCCAATACTGGCTTCTGTGTGTAGCCCTGGCTGTCCTGGAGCTCACTGTGAAGTCCAGGCTGGCTTCGAACTCACAAATCTGCCTGCCTTTGCCTCCCAAGTGCTCTTAATAAAGGCATCCGCCACCAGTGCCCGGCTCATTCGATAATAATAGAAACATTCACATGTTTTAAATTCAATTCTTGAGCCATGTATCATGGCACATGCTTTTAATCCCAGCACTTGAGAAGCAGAGACAGGCAGATCTCTGTGAGTTTCAGGCCAGCCTGGCCTACATAGTAAGTTCCAGGCTAGTCAAGGTTCTATAGAGAGAACCTGTCTCAGAAAGAAATCAATTATTGAAAGGGAGTCAGGATGTAGCTCAATGGAATGAATGCTAAACATACCTGAGACCTTGACCTCTACCCTCAACACTGCATCTACAGGATATAGTGGCCAGGCTGGAATACATAGACCCTGTCTCACGATAGATAGATAGATAGATAGATAGATAGATAGATAGATAGATAGATAGATAGATAGATAGATAGTTGGATAAATAGACAGAGATAGATAGATAGATAGATAGATAGATAGTCAGACAGAGAGAAAGAAAGAAAGAAAGAAAGAAAGAAAGAAAGAAAGAAAGAAAGAAAGAAAGAAAGAAAGAAAGAAAGAAAGAAAGAAAGAAAGAAAGGAAGGAAGGAAGGAAGGAAGGAAGGAAGGAAGGAAGGAAGGAAGGAAGGAAGGAAGGAAGGAAGGAAGGAAGAAAGTTACCAAGTACTTTTTATACACCCTTGGCCCAGTGAAGAGAAATCACACAAATCAGGGATGGCAAACCCTTGCCATCTTATGCCTGCCACCTGCGCCTCCTGCCCAAACTCTAGGAAACCTTCAACTCAGAAGACAGTGACCAACAACCAATGAGTGCAGGTCCCGTTCCCCTTGTCAACAGCTTGTTCAAACAATACAGAGCTGAAACTTAGAATCTAGCCTTGTCACTGTAATCCGGCGCTCCCTGCATGTACTCTGTGCTTACACCCCTAAATCATTTAACATCCTGTATTCCCCAGAGAAGAGCTATGAAGAAGTTGGCCCTAGTGCCTCAATGTGTGGCCTTATTTAGAAAAAAGATCTTGGCTGAAGTGAGCACAGTGTGTCTGTCCTAATAGCATCCGTGTCTTTCTGAGAAGAAAAATTTGCCTTTCTTCTTTTTCATTTTCAGTTTGGTTTAAAAGCCATTACAATCAAGGACTTCTAAAAATTACTTTTTTAATGTATGAGGCAGGGGGGTTATCTCGCTGAAGTTGGTGCTAGGCAGGTGGCCAGTGCTCCCAGTGATCCTCCTGTCTCCACCCACCACAGTGCTGGGCTTACAGGGCATGTAGCTAGTCACTCCTGGCTTATGTTGGTACTGGGAAAAGAATCACCGATCTCAAGCTCACGCAGCAAGAATTCTGTCCACCGTGTCATCACTTCAGCCTGCAAGGACTTTTGCTCCATTTGTTTCATAGGAAAGGCAATTTGGACACAGAAGCAAATACGGATAGAAGAAGGAAGACACAGGAAGATGGCTAAACACAAGCCAAAGAGAGACGTGGGCAAAGTTAGGCCTCCAGGCTTGTCTTAGGGTTTCTATTCCTGCACAAAACATCATGACCAAGAAGCAAGCTGGGGAGGAAAGGGTTTATTCAGCTTACACTTCCACATTTCTGTTCATTACCAAGGAAGGCAGGACTGGAACTCAAGCAGGTCAGGAAGCAGGAGCTGATGCAGAGGCCATGGAGGGGTAGTACTTACTGGCTTGCTTCCATGGCTTGCTCAGCTTCCTTTCTTATTGAACCCAAGACCACCAGACCAGGGATGGCACCACCTACTTGATGGCCCTCCCCACTTGATCACCAACTGAGAAAATGCCCCACAGCAGGATTCATGGAGGCACTTTCCCAACTGAAGCTCCTTTCTCTGTGATAACCCTAGCCAAGTTGACAACCTAAAACCACCCAGTACATGGCCTCACATGAAACAACCCCTTCAGCACTTTGATCTCAGCCCTTAGAGTCTAGAATGCTAAGATGATACATTACAATGTAAGTCACCCTGTTAACCTTTTTTTTTTAACATAGCCCCAGGAAGTGAAGAAGACAATGATGAATGGTACAGTCATATTAAACTAACTACTGTTATGGGAGACACTGGGGTTTTGTGTTTGTTTGTTGTCTTTTGAGACAGAGTCTTATGCATCCCAGGTTGGTCTGATATAAAGATAATCTTGAGCTGGGCATGATGGTGCAAGACTTTAATCCCAACACTCAGGAGGCAGAGGCAGCTGAATCTCTGATTTGGAGGCCAGCCTGGTCTACAGAGTGAGTTCCAGGATAGCCAGCGCTACCTAGAGAAACCTTGTCTTGAAAAACAAACAATAACAAACTGCACTGCAAGTAGTATCATCACAGGCATGTACCTCCAAACCCATTTCATATGGTGCTGGAACCCAGGGCTAAGCAAGAAGGACAGCAGAGTCTGGCTGTTTCCCACAAGTGTGCCTACCAGCAAGGCAATTGCAAGAACAAGGTCCTTTGACCCCACATCCAGTGCTCCCACTAATGAGGATCACCACCTACTCACTGGTAGCTCTGTGAGGGTGGATAATGATTGTCAGCTTGATGGAATTTAGAATTACCTTGATGATAAACCTGTGGACACATCTGCAGGGGAATTTCTAGTTAGCACCATATAAAAGGAAAGACTCACCCTAACTAAGTGTTGGTAGCACGCTTCTGTAGGTTGGGATCCTGGGCTGAATAAAATGGAGAAAGCAACTGAGCACCAGGATCCATCTCTCTGTGCTCCTGACTATGGATGTATTTAGGTTTGGGAGTCATGGTCAAGATTCAGCCCGTGGTCGACCCATCCTTGTCTCTTCTCACCACACAACCCTTCCCCATATCTGTCCTGCAGACTGTCAGCACTGGAGACAGACTCCTGCTCTGGCTAGTGTCAGGGTCCCAGCACGTTCCCTATGTCAGCTTGAAATTCCTGGTGAAAATTCCAGTTTCTTGGGGTCCATTGTCACAGTCCTCAGAAAGCTAAAGGGAGGGCACACGTGTGTCTTTAGAACAACCTCGGTCTTGCCAAGACAGTCACAGTTTCTTCCTGCTTTCCAATCTGATAACTCCAACAGAGTTTTCATCTCCAACCTGCCCTATCTACACAATGAGCTCTGTGCTTTTCTATTGGTATGCAATTGTAAGACCCCCTTTCGGGGACCCCCACTCTAGTCTCGGGAAAGAGAGCACACCCAGAGAAACACAAGAATCCTTCTTGTTGTAAACACACAAGGTAGTTTAATGACGGAGCTCCAGGTCGAAATGTATCTCACGCAGGAGACATGGATTCGACCCCGAGCACAAAAGCTAGGGGTTTTTATGGGGTGTCTTAGTTAGGGTATTACTGCTGTGAACAGACACCATGACCAAGGCAAGTCTTATAAAAAACAACATTTAATTGGGGCTGGCTTACAGGTTCAGAGGTTCAGTCCATTTTCATCAAGGTGGGAGCATGGCAGTATCCAGGCAGGCATGGTGCAGGAGGAGCTGAGAGTTCTATGTCTTCATCCAAAGGCTGTGAGTGGAAGACTGACTTCCAGGCAACTAGGGTGAGGATCTTATACCCACATCCACAGTGAAACACCCATTCCAACCAGGTCACACCTATTCCAACAAGGCCACACCTTCAGATGGTGCCACTCCCTGGTCCAAGGATATACAAACCATCACATTCCACTCCCTGGTCCCCATAGACTTGTTCAAAAACATGAGTCTATGGGGCCATACTTAAACATAGCATAATGCAAAATGCATTTCGTCCAACTTTCCAAGTCCTCATAGTCTATAGCAGTTGCAACAATGTTAAAAGTCCAAAGTTCAAGGTCTCTTCTGAGATTCATTCAACATAATTAACTGTAATCCCCAAAGCAAGGCAGGAAACCAGCTGGGCAAACTCCAAACTCTGCATCTCCATGGCTGATGTCAAAGCAGTCTTCAGATCTCCACTCCTTTTTCATCTTTGTTGACTGCTACAAACTGCTTTCTCCTGGGCTGGTTCCACCCCCTGTTAGCAGCTTTCTTGAGCATGTATCCCATGGCTCTGGCATCTTTAACATCTTTGAGTCTCCAAGGCAATTTCAATGTTACAGCTTCTTGTTTCAGTGCCTGGGATTCCACTTGATCTTTTGGACTCCTCCTACGGGCTGGCATCACTTTTCCAGCTCTGCCTTCTGTAGCACTCTAAGCTCAGGTTGATCCACTCCACTATGGCTGCTGTTCTTGGTGATCATCCCATGGTACTGACATCTCCCATACGCTGGGGAGTTCCACTCCAACCAGGCTTCACCAATAGCCTCTCATAGGCTCTCTTCATGGTGCTAATCCTCAAATCCTTTGCATGATCCCTTCAGTCCTGGGCCATCAACTCCAGCTGAGGCTTCACCTTCTCCAGTGGCCTTCCCTGGCCTCTCACAGTGCTAAGCCTCAGCTTCTCTCCATGATCCCTTCATTCCTTCACAAGCAGTACCACCTGAGTGACTCTGACACATTACCAAGTCCAGTCACAGCATGAGGTACAACCTTGGGTATCTCTGGAACACAGCTTCTTTGTGCTCCCAGAAAACAATTTCCAGAAGATTTCACCTCAATGATGCTGGTCTCTTCTTAGTCACCACTAATTCCTTAGCTCCAGCTAACTGAAGAATAAAAATTTTTACTGAACTCTTCTTCACCCCAGAACCCGACCCCTCCCATCTAGAGATTGTTCCCGGAACACTCCTGAACTCTTCACCCCAGAATGCATTCCTGAACTCCTCACCCTAGAGTTCGAACCCTCCCAACTAAAAACTGTTCCAAGAACATTTTTGAGATAGGGGCCTCCTGGAACAACCTCAAAATGAACCGGGTACATTGCCAAATGATAGGACATGACCCCTTAGTTACGTAGATTCCCTTGGCAGAACCCCTTGTCCCTTGGCAGAACCCCCTAGTGATGTAAACTTGTACTTTCCCTGCCCAGCTCTCCTCCCTTGAGTTTTACTATATAAGCCTGTGAAAAATTTGGCTGGTCGTCGATTCTCCTCTACACCACTAGGTGCATGAGTTTCGACCCCAGAGCTCTGGTCTATGTTCCATGTGCTTTCTTGCTGTTGTTCTATTAAATCTTGCCTTCTACATTTTGAGTACGGTCTCAGTGTCTTCTTGGGTCCGCGGCTGTCCCGGGGCCTGAGTGCTTGAGTGAGGGTCTCCCTTCGGGGGTCTTTCATAACCAGCATCAATTTTCCTAGTAGTTTCTTCCATTCTTAACTCTAGAGCCAAAGCCACATGGCTGAAGCTGCCGAGTTCTGCTGCTTACAGGAACTAGAATATGATCCCCTTGTACTATTACATTATCACTAGCTTTATGTTTTCTAAATCCTTCACTGCCTAAGCTTGGCTATCCTGGTTCATGCTCTGTAGATTGAATCTTGAATGCAGACATCAGCATGCCTGTCTCATTGGATTAAAGGTGTGTAACACCATGCCTAAATTCAGCTGGGTAGGATCTTGCCCCAAGGTCCCACTCCCTTAATCTGTTATTTCCTAGAACACAGGATTTGCTCCATTTCACTTCCTGGTATGCCTTTAATACTCAAACTATATATTTTATATTTTGCCTTTCTAAGCTTGCTATGCTTGTTCAAACTTCTCTTTGTGAGACTTAACATTAGAACAAAGTCTCTGCTGGGCTTTTTTGAAACTTCCTTTGTCAATGCAATTAATCCAAGTCTCTTCACCTTAGCCTCAGGCAGACTTTACAGACAGGGGCAAAAAGTAGCCACATTCTTCACCAAAATACCATAAAAACAGTCTTTATGCCACATACTGAAAGTCTTCTCCTTTGAAATCTCTTGGACAAGGTCAGCACAGTTCAAATTACTCCCAGCAACAAAGTCTTCCATATTCCTACTAGGATGACCCATTAATCCCCATTTAAAGCATTCCACTGAGTTCTGTTGCGTCCAACTCGACCAGCAAGGAAAACGCAACCACCGGTTCTTCTTAAAGCAGTTTACTCAGGTAGCTTCTCTCTTCAAATCCCCCGTGCCTTGGGGTACAAGCATATCCACTCAAGCCACAACCACGCCCCCACCAATCACCACAGTTCACATCACCTCACCAGGCAGGCTTGCTCAGCCAATCAGAGATTAAGGGCATGCCATCCACCTAATATGGGCTTGTTTACTGCCTGGCACAGATCTCCCTCTGGCTGGCCAGGGAGTCTGGAATGGCTTCCCACAGAGTTCCAAATCCAAAGTCCAAAAATCCACATTCTTTCAAATAAAAGCATTGTCAGGCCTATCACAGCAATACCCCACTCCTGGTACTAACTTCTGTCTTAGTTAGGGTTTTACTGCTGTGAACAAACACCATGACCAAGGCAAGTCTTATAAAAAACAACATTTAATTGGGGCTGGCTTACAGGTTCAGAGGTTCAGTCCATTATCATCAAGGTGGGAGCATGGCAGTATCCAGGCAGGCATGGTGCAGAAGGAGCTGAGAGTTCTGTCTTCATCCAAAGGCTGTGAGTGGAAGACTGACTTCCAGGCAACAAGGGTGAGGATCTTATACCCACATCCACAGTGACACACCCATTCCAACCAGGTCACACCTATTCCAACAAGGCCACACCTTCAGATGGTGCCACTCCCTGGTCCAAGGATATACAAACCATCTCATGTGGTAAAGGGCTTAGGGGTGGGGGATTCAGCATAGCAACACACTATTGGCTTATTCAAACATCAGCAAAAGAATACGTGCAGGTCAGGGTGTCAGAGTTCTGTGATTTGTTGACTCAGTTCAGATAGCCCTGTTATGCCTTTACATTCCTCTTTATTCTTATGTTCAAGGTGTTCCCAGGAATGCTTTAACGACAGGCATGCCCTAGTTTGTTTTTCTTTGTTCTCAGCCCCAGGCAGCCTCTAGACTCACAAACAAGCAGCAATTTCTCAGTACTTTTATATGACATACAGGTCTTGAAATTTCACCTTTCTTTCACAATCTAGAGTGATTGCTGTGGGCTCCCTCTTCTCAGAACAATGCTCCTGTCTTCTAGAATCCTATGGTCTCCACTCTCATCCTCACGAATCAATGGCTCTTGAATAATCCACTTGGCTCCCCAGCTTCAGTTTTCTCATTGAAAAATGAAGGTTTTTAAGAGACTTCAGTCTCTTTCCATTAGGAGAGCCCTGCCTTCTCAAGGGCTGTTCCAGGCTTGCATTGAAGGCTAAGACCAGGACTCTCAAGCTTCACCTCCCAAAGGAATTGCCTCAGGAGAGGTGTAGGAACCAAGGTGCCACACTCCAGTACTGTGATGCTGTGGCCTGGGGCCAGGCCCAAGGAGCTCATTCCAGGAGACCCAACCTCAGGCACATTGCTGCCTCTCTGGCTAATGAAGACTGACAAGTCTGCAGGCCAAGAGATGGCTTGAAGAGCACCCAGAACCCTCCCTAGATCTGAGCATGCTCTTCAGACTGGCTGGTCCCATGAAGGACAAGTGTTTTGTTTTGCTTTGTTTTTTCTTTTTCCTCCTTCTTCTGACTTCACAGCCAACGGGCTCTTTGTTCCAAGGAAGCAGCAACATAATTAGGCTAATGGAAGGAGTAGGGAGGGTTTTTGTTTTGTTTTGTTTTATTTTGTTTTTTGTGAGATCTGGGTGACTCCCAGATCTCCAGAGGGTCCCAGACTAGGTCAGACACTATGCAGCCAGAACCACGTGTCAACTGTGTACAGTGGTGTTTGTCCTCTCAGGACCCTGCTGCCCAGCTGTGGCTTCTGAACATTCTCTGATGGTAGAGGGGGGTAGTTAGATCTTTCTGCTGATGCCTGCCACCCCAGGGAGGATTCTTTCTTCTTTTTCACAATAAAATTCCAAATCGGGAGCAGGGCCAGGACCTAGGCACCGTACAAGGTAGCTGGGACTGTAGTTCTGGGATTTCAGTTTCTAAAAACAGAAGGGTTTTTGCTTAAAGGAAGAGTCTGTGGCAGACAGATACGGGTACAGAAACTTCCTCTTTATAGGGCAGAAGAAAGCTTGTCACTAGCCCTGCTGCCTCCCTTGACAGCAGAATCTACCTTCCAGAGTCCAGGCCCCCATGCTCAGGGGGAAGACATGAGCACACCAAGAACAGACTTAGGGTCTCTAGGAAACCAGGGAGGAGTGTTGTTCAGTGCCTGTGGCTCTTCCCAGCTCTCCCAGCTCTCCCAGCTCTCTCAGCATCCCTCAGTACTTATGGCTCCTCCCAGCTCTCCCAGCTCTCCCAGCTCTCTCAGCATCCCTCAGTACCTATGGCTCCTCCCAGCTCTCCCAGCTCTCTCAGCTCTCTCAGCATCCCTCAGTACCTATGGCTCCTCCCAGCTCTCCCAGCTCTCTCAGCTCTCTCAGCATCCCTCAGTACCTATGGCTCCTCCCAGCTCTCCCAGCTCTCCCAGCTCTCTCAGCATCCCTCAGTACTTATGGCTCCTCCCAGCTCTCCCAGCTCTCCCAGCTCTCTCAGCATCCCTCAGTACCTATGGCTCCTCCCAGCTCTCCCAGCTCTCCCAGCTCTCTCAGCATCCCTCAGTACCTATGGCTCCTCCCAGCTCTCTCAGCATCCTTCAGTACCTATGGCTCCTCCCAGCTCTCCCAGCATCTCTCAGTACTTATGGCTCCTCCCAGCTCTCCCAACATCCCTCAGTACCTATGGCTCCTCCCAGCTCTCCCAACATCCCTCAATACCTATGGCTCCTCCTAGCACTTCTCACCCCATCCCCTACCCTAAACTTCTCCTTCCTGGGAGCTAGACTTTAGATTCCCTTCCCCAAGCCTGATTCCTGTATAACTCAGCCATTTCGGTTATGCTGTTCTCTTGGACCTGGCCACCTGTCTTGGTCAGTGATTCATTCTCTCTTCTTCTTCTTCTTCTTCTTCTTCTTCTTCTTCTTCTTCTTCTTCTTCTTCTTCTTCTTCTTCTTCTTCTTCTTCTTCTTCTTCTTCTTCTTCTTTTCCTTCTTCTCCTTCTCCTCCTCCTCCTCCTCCTCCTCCTCCTCCTCCTCCTCCTCCTCCTCCTTCTCCTCCTCCTCCTCCTTCTTCTTTCCTCCCTCTCTTCTCTCATGGTTTAGTCTGCTGGCAAGTTGAGTCTGGCCTCTTTCCTCTGTCTGCTTTCTGCCTTAAAGCTACAATTAAAACCTTCCCCATGCTTTAGGAGTAGTTATGCCCCCCCCCTACTATTTAATTTTTCATTCAGATTGTGAAGTTGATTTTCATCCTTGAAGCCATACTAGAATCACCCAGATGATTTAAACATTCCCAGCAGACATGGATTGGACCAGAACCTTGGGAGCTGGAACCTGCCCACGCTTATGTCTTTCTTTTTTTTAACATTTTGATTATGTGTTTGTATACATGGGTGGTGTGCATGGTCAGAGGACAACTTTCTAGAGACCATTCTCACATTCCACCATATTTGTCCACAGGTTCAATTAAGCTTGGTAATAAACTCCTTTGCCCACTAAAGCCATCTTGCCAGGCCTCATGAATATTCTTCAACATTCTACTTAACTGATCTTAGCTCTAATCAGGGCTGGGAGTCATGTGGCTTAGTGTGAAAATCTATGTTGACTGTGTTCACTAGGGAAGGAGGATTAGAGAAGTAAGGGACTGGGGAGCAGTGCTCCTGAGTTAGAGGGAAGGAAACAGCCAGGTAGAGCACCTGAGAAGGGACATGGGGGTGGGCCTGTCTTTGCATTCCTGTGCCCGAGCCCCAGGTCTAAACAGGAGCCAGGGAGAGCTATTTAGTTTCCCACTAGGTGGATCTGACTCGGCTTACAGAGTTTATTACATCCTCAGGCACAGGGAACAATCAACAGTTTTTCCTTGTTTGACAGAGACAGATTCAGTCTGGATAATCAAATCAGTGATCAGAGAAGAGTCCTTGTAGCCTGGAAGAAACTTGTGATTTGGACCTTAGAAAGGGTGGCCAGATAGACTGGACAGACTACTGGACAGATAGAAGATATCAGCCGTACCACAGACACATATTATGGGATTCTGACATCCATCAATATTTAGTCTGTGGTGAGTTGCAACACCCTGTAGGGGTTCCAGCTTGTTCACCTGTAAAACAAGATGGATTCTCTTAACTGTTTGATAGGGGGTGTGCTGGTTATTGGTTTAGTCAGCTTAACATGAGTTACAGTCATCTGAGAAGTGAGAACTTGAATTGAGAAAATGCCTCTATAAGATGCCCTTTATGCAAGTCTAAGAGACATTGTATTGATTAATGGTTGATGTGTGGGAAGGCCCAGCCACTGTGATTAGTGGTCCTGGCTTGTATAAAAAATGTTATATGAGGGGATGGAGAGATGGCTCAATGGTTAACACTGGCCGCTCTTCTAGAGGACCTGGTTTCAACTTCCAGAATCCACATGGTGGCTCAAGATCATTTGTTGTTCCAGTTTCAGGGGATCTGGAGCCCTCTGGTGGCCGCTTTGGAAATAGCTTGTACATGTTTTGGAGACAAGAAAAAAATAGATAGATAGATAGATAGATAGATAGATAGATAGATAGATAGATAGATAGATAGATAGATAAATAAATAAATAACGTCGATATGCTTAAAAGAAAGGTCGCTATAATAAAAAAAATAGAACGCTGGGCACATTGTGAGGAGCAAGACCATAAGCAGCCCTCCTCCATGCTCTCTGCTTCAGTTCCTGCCTCTTGGTCCCTGCCCTGTTTGAGTTTCTGCCTTCTTTTCCTTCATAATGGTCTGTGAGCTGCCAAATGAAATGAAATCATTCCTCCCCAAGTTGCTTCTGATCATAGCGTTCAACGCAGCAATAGGAAGCAAAGTAGTTCAGTGAATTAGATGTTGCTTTTATTGGCATTTGGGGACCATGAAGAGCTGTATTCAGTTAATACTGGAGGGAGGTTATCCTCCATAGATCCACTCATGATCATGTGGATGTCTGAGGGTGCCACCTCAAGGCAACTAGATGCCTTCCTCACATCTTAAAGCAAAAACTGTCTTCAGGGAGCTCAGCAATAACTCGAAGAGGTAGGGAGCAGATGAACAGAGATGTTTTAATTTTATCAAATGAGAAATGTCTTGAATTAGCAGGGCTTTACCCCCAGCACCTCATGGGACTGGGCCCTAAAGACAGAAAGTTAAGTCTAACCTGAAAACGAAAAAACTAAAGAAAACTAAATGAACTAAGAAAACTAAAAAATGCACCTGAGCATGCAGATAAAAGACAAGCTTTTTTAGCCAGGCTGTGGTGATGATGGTAGCTGCCCTCTCACCTTTAATCCCAGTACTTGGATGTGTGTGGAAGAGGCAGACAGATCTCTGAGTTCAAGGCCAGCATGGTCTACAGAGTGAGTTTCAAGACAGCCAAGGCTACACAGAGAAACAGTGTCTTGAAAAACAGAAACCCAACCAACTAACCAAACACACAGCCAAAAAACAAACCCAAAATCTACAACAAAAAATCCAGACAAACATTCAAAAACCAACAAGCTTGCCAGGCTTTGGTGGCACTCGCCTTTAATCCCAGAACTTGGGAGGCAGAGGCAAACAGATTTCTGAGATCAAGGCCAGCCTGTTCTACAAAGTGAGTTGTACGACAGTCAGGGCTACACAGAGAAACCCTGTCTCAAAACAAACAAACAAACAAAAAAAGAAAAGAAAAGAAAAGAAAAGAAAAGAAAAGAAAAGAAAAGAAAAGAAAAGAAAAGAAAAGAAAAGAAAAGAAAAGAAAAGAAAAGAAAAGAAAAAAACCAACAAGCTCTCCAGGACAAGAGAGATGGATCAATGAAAGTCCTATTTTCTTGCAGAGGACCCTGGTTTGATTCCCGGCACCTGCTCACAACCATGGTAACTCCAGTTCCCGTTGAGGGCGGTGGGGTTTATGCTCTCTTCTGTCCTCCACAGGCAGTAGACACACATGCACTGTACACCTCTAGCATGAATGCATAAAAACTATTTCCCTGGACATTTTACATCAGTGAATGTTTCATTTAAATTTTCCTTGGTATTTAATTATGTAGAGATTTGTGTGTGTGTGTCTGTGTGTGTGTGTCTGTGTGTCTGTGTGTGTGTGTCTGTGTGTGTGTGTGTGTGTGTGTGTGTGTGTGTGTGTGTGTGTGTGTGTACATGCACGCAATTGAGTGCAGTGCCAATGAAAGGTAAAGAGGCGATTGGTTTCCTGGAGCTGGCCTTACACTTGGTTGGGAGCTGCCTGATGGAGGTGTTGGGAACTGATCTCCCGTCCTCTGGAAGAGTATCAAATGCTGTTAACCACTGAGCCATCTCTCTAGCCTCTTCTCTTTGTTTTTAAATCAAATAAATCCCATAGTGAACTATCATTGCTTATCTGTCAAAATGGTCAAAATAAAAACAGTGACACACCAAACACTGGCAAAGGTTCACAGTGACTGAATTTCTCATAAATTGTGGGTAGGGATGTAAAATGTCCCAGCCACCTGGACTGGCAACTTTTGGTTGTCAACTTGACTTCATCTGGAATGAAGTAAAACCCAAGCTGGGTACACCTGTGAGAACTCTTTTTCTTTTGAAGTGGGAAGTCCCACTTTTAATCCAGGTTTTCTGAGGTAGGAAAGACCAACCTGTAATCTAGATCCTTTGAGGTGGGAAGGTCCACCTTTAATCTGGCTATGCCTTCCCATGGCAGCCTATAGAAAGAACATGGAAGAGGGAAGGTTTTGCTCTTTGCTACTTGGACCCGGGTGGGCATCAAAGTCAGTGATCCTACTCGAAGGAGGGGGTGGTGTTGGTGGAAAAGGGAAAGTCCATGACCTGGGGCCCTGGGATGACACCCTGTAGCACTGGTGTTATGGGAGTGAGGGCTGAGGGAGCGAGGTCCCCATGCAGGCGAGCATAACTGCAGCGGGCCTAGATGAACAGAGACAGTCTATGGTTTTAGAGCTTTATTATCGAAAGGCAGGGAGAATGAGAAAAGGTGGAAAGAGAGAGAGACCAGACATGGCCAAGAGAAGAGAAGGGGGAAAAGAAGAGAGAGAAGAAAGTCTAGAGTAAGAGGGAGTGAGTAAGTTTAGACAGAGAGAGGAGAGGAGAGGAGAGGAGAGGAGAGGAGAGGAGAGGAGAGGAGAGGAGAGGAGAGGAGAAGAGGGGAGAGGAGGGGAGGGAAGGGGAGGGGAGGAGAGGGGAGGGGAGGGGAGGGGAGGGGAGGGGAGGGGAGAAGCAGAGAGGGAGTAGAGGAGAGTGGAGAGTAAGTGTAAGGGGAGTAAGAGCAAGAGAATGGGGAGGGTCCAAACAGCCCCTCTTATGGTATGCTGTTATCTTTACTGTTGCTAGGTAACTGGAGAGTTTAACCTGAAGGTCAGAAGCTTGGGGCATTGCCTATGTGACTAAAGCCATGCTTCTCTTGTGGGGGCTGTGGGGGGCAGTAACTTTGACAGGAGCCAGAGTTTCAGGAGACATGAGAGAACTTCCATCTCATGTAGGTGAATTATCACCACTGGGTCCTGGGCTTACACCTCAGCTTGACTGGAGACCAGACTGTCTGTGTATAGCCCAATGCCCAACAGCACACAGGCTGATAAGATGACTAAGTGGGTAATGGTGCTTGATAACCTGAGGCTAAAACCCAAGATCAATGTAGCAAAACTGACTTATTCAATTTGTCTTCTGACCTCCACATTCACACACTCCACCTATGAAAGAAGTAAATGAATAAAAATTTAAAACAAAAGCCAGGCGTGGTGGCACAAGCCTTTAATCCCAGCATTCAGGATGCAGAGGCAGGCAGATTTCTGAGATCGAGGCTAGCCTGGTCTACAAAGTGAGTTCCAGGACAGCCAGGGCTATACAGAGAAACCCTGTCTCGAAAATCCAAAAAAAAAAAAAATTAAAACAAACAATTGAGCTGAGCATACAATTGCTGTGAGGTCCAACCATCGTGCTCCCGGGCAGTTATCCCAGAGACTTGAAAATTCGTGTTCACAGATACATCTTTTTGTAAGTGTTCACAATGATTGTGTGTGCCAGAAGCAGCTCTCCAGCTTCAATAGTGACTTGGTAACCGAACTGCCATGCATTGGTGCTGTGAAATGCAACTTAGCCATAAAAAGTGTCTAGGGAATTCTATGGAGTACAAAAATATCCCAAAAAGGAAGTGAGGAAGAGAGAGAGAGGGGGGTATATAATTATTAAAATGCAATGGGAGGATCCTGAAGGGGCTGGAACCATCTGGAGAATTTTTTGGACGGGGGAGGGGTTGAGACAAGGTTTCTCAGTATAGCCCTGGCTATCCTGGAACTTACTCTGAAGACCAGGCTGGCCTCCAACTCAGAAATCCACCTGCCTCTGCCTCTCAAGTGCTGGGATTAAAGGTGTGTACCACTACTGCCTGGCTTATTTGAATTTTTACAAGTGTCATTTATTTGTTTGTTTGTTTGTTTCCAGAATAAGGTGTATATACCCCAAAGTGGACCCAAATTTCACACTTGCTATACAGATGATGACAATGACCTTAAATTTATATTCCTCCTGCCTCCACCTCTGAGTTCTGGGACTATAGATGTGTGCAACCAGGCCTAGTTTTATGTAGCACTGAGTACCCCACCCAGTGTCATGAAAGTTAGGCAAGCCCTCGACCACCAACTTCACTACATGCCAGCCTGAATATGATTTATTTTTGTAACTACAAAGGAGATTTTGCTTTAAAAATAAACCTCTTCATATTAGTAGCAGTTGCTTAAGCCTTGCTAAGCTGGAGCCTGAAAACTTTCTCAAGCTGCTGAGGGTGATGAGAAGGTAGACACTTCTATTGCAAATGAGGACTTCTAAATTTCTACCCAACAACTTCCATCTCCACCTGGGTTGGTGACACATGGTTTCTGAGAGTCAGCCTCAAAAGCCACAAGGATGCCTGTACCTCACGAACTATAGGCACAGGTTCTTATTCTTTGCCCTCACCTCTTTCTAAAATCCCTGGCTGCGGGAAGATGTATTAACTGCTGGAAGATGTATCTGCTGCTGGAAGATGTATCAGTTGCTGGAAGATGTATCTGCTGCTGGAAGATGTATCAGTTGCTGGAAGATGTATTGAAAGACTCTGAAAGGAGCCCCTCGCTCAGGCCTCAGGACAATAGAGGACACCCAAGAACTCAAAATAGACCTAGCTTGATGTAAACCACATGAGGCTTTATTCGGGGAAAGCCAGAGCTCTGTGGACGATCATATCCCACGCAGGGGTAGAGGAGACGACCTCAAGGGGAAAGAGGTCCCAGTTTTTATAGGCCCTCAGGGGGGAAAGGAGAAGGGGGAGAGTAGGGGATTTCCAGATCTAAACAATGTCTATTCTCAAGAAATGGGTATGGGAGGGGTACAAGGAAAGAGTCTGGTGCAGGTGTAGCAACTTAGGATTGGCCGGGTTGTGGTTGCTGGGGAGATTTTCTGACTCTTTCTCTGCAACCAATATCACAAACACCTGGCAATGGGCTTCATCAGTGGGCACACACATGGGTTCAAGGAACATTCTAAACATTGGAAGACACACGGGTTCAAGGAGTGGACAGAACATTGTGCGCCTCTATTTTTCTAAATCAGTGAAGCTAGATCTGCTAACAGTGACATCTATCTTGCCAATTTCAGGGCTTCTGTGACCTTTTGCATTCTGTCAGGATCTTTCAGTATCTGCTGCTGGAAGATGTATCTGCTGCTGGAAGATGTATCAGTTCCTTACAGATGTATCTGCTGCTGGTGTTCCTGTTCATACCCATCTACAGGTCTTTTTATTATCTTCTCTGTCCCTCTCCTACTCCAAACATCCTCTTAGGCTCTATCAGGGCCAGGTCTCTGCCTGCTGCATAAGCATGACATGTTTGTTCTTCAGAGGTTGCCTTGCCTGAATATTGTAACCAGCTCCCCCAGGAAAGATAGGACCCATCTCATTGCTAACAGTTTTCCCTTCTGAATTCCCATGAGCATGTCTGTTCTGCCCATGGCTCAGCTGTATCTGTGAGTAAGGAAGAGAGTTAGTTAATACTTAGTTGAACTCAAGCTCTTGGGTGAGACTCTATGGGGCTTGTGTCTTCTGGGGCAAAGTCAAGAAGCAGCCCCACATGTCAGTGTTCACACATGCTGCCATGAGTGTGCTGAGAAAGCCTATTCATCAGTCTAGTGTAGACTGACAGCACCTCCTCTCCTGCCTCCTCACTTGGAAAATGTCACTGAGCTCGCTTTGTGGGGAAAGCAGGAGCTGGGAATTTCCTAGGTCTGTGCCACTTTGTGCGATGGAAGGGGGCCTGGCTCTTTTCTGATGATGAAAATAAGGACATGTTGCTGTCTTGGATTACCCACTTCTGGATCTTGTTACTATGGAAGAAAGGTTCTTTCTCAGCTGCAAGTGAGTAGCTCAAATGAGAAAGCCATGTCCAACAGAAGCCCACAAAGGAGGAAGGACAGGACACTTAGGACTTAATATGGAGGTGTCAAATGCGCTGTGGAAGACAGGTGATGAAATTGCTTCACATCAATTCTGGTTTCTGTTTTAAAACATTTGATTTGTTGCTATGAAAACAAATATATGGAAAGAATGCAGTTCGGTGACACAAAAGGCATTTCTTCTTCCTAACTTTAGATGCTGTTTCCCTCTACCCTTTGACAAGTCGCTGGCCAGCAGAGGAGACAGTTGTGGAAGGGCAGCAAATGCTCTTTCTGGAGAAGTGGCCTCAGCCCAAGCTCACAAGGTGTGTGGGGTGGGTCAGGTGCAATTTTAAACTAATTGATGAACTGCTGTGTGGAGTCTATTCATTAAGACACGCTCTTGGTACTGATGAAACCCTAAACTACAGGGACCAGGAGGAGGCTTAGAGACGCTGGCCAAGGGGACATCTTCATGGTTCTGTGTGACTCACCAGACTGTCTTCTGGGGACTGGGGACAGCCCAGTTTTGGTAGCAGGGAGACTCTCACTGTGACTGCCTGTCTATTTAAAGCTCATGAGGAAACCGAAAGAGGAAACAATTGTCCCATAGGATAGTCTTCTGTAATGTCACTGCTACAGACCCTTCTACATAGGACTCATTAAAGGTCTAGCTCTGAGGACCAAAATGGGGCAAGGGTGTCTGGGATGGAGGAGAAGTGCAGGAACAGTGTGGCCCCTCTAAGTCCCTCCCTTGGTAAAGAGAAGGTTTAACTTACATTGATGTATTAGGTCTATATTTTGCTGTGAGAAAAGATATACCATACAAATCAGAGACCTTTTAAAGCAGGTGGACTGTGGGTTAGACACTCCTAGGTTCCAAACTGGCCTCAGAGCACACAGCAGAGGGACAACTGCAGTCCCAGGTGAGCTCCCTAAGGGCCCTCTCCCCACCCTGAGGGAGGTGACTTCCTCATAGTCCCTGCCAGGATGGGAGCCCACCCCACCCAGGTACTCCTAGCAATGCCATCCTTTCTGAGACCAAATGTTTCTCTTTTCTCATACAAAACCCATAGACAGTCAATTGTTGTGCTTCCTCTACTGATCCCACCTCTCAGATAGGCAGGCCCACCTCACTATCAACTCTGGAGTAGGCGAGAGGGCAGAGGAGGCAGTGAGATGGGCTCGTGTGTGTGTGTGTGTGTGTGTGTGTGTGTGTGTGTGTGTGTGTGTGTGTATGTGTATTAGTGTGTGTGTGAGAGAGAGAGACAGAGACACAGAGAGAGATAGAGACAGACAGAGAGAGAAAGAGGTAGACAGACAGACAGAGAGCTGAGAGTACTGAGCACCTATCTCAGTGTGTCTTTAGAAATTCTTGAGACTGATTCTCCCTCTGTTACTTACTGGCCAGTCTGTGTTGGAGACCAGCAGTTGGCATGGTGGGAAATAGGATGGGATGAGTGGGCCATTCTTTACTTCAGCCCAATCTTCTCTCTCCCCCTCCCTCCCTCCCTCCCTCCCTCCCTCCCTCCCTCCCTCCCTCCCTCCCTCCCTCTCCCTTCCATCCCTCCTCTCTCTCTCTCTCTCTCTCTCTCTCTCTCTCTCTCTCTCTCTCTCTCTCTCTCTCTCTCTCTCTCTCTCTCCTCTCTCTCTCTTCTTTCTCTTAACGCAGACCAGGTCTCTCTATAATGTAACTTTAGCTGTCCTAGAATTCTGTATGTAGATTCAGGCTGTAGATCAGGCTGTATCTTTGTGTGTTGGGATTAAAGGTATATGCCACCGTGCCTGGCTTCTGCTTTTTTTAAAAGAGATTATTAATTTTATGTGTTAAGTATTGGTCTGCATGTATGTAGGTGTGCCACATGAGTGCAGTACCTCTGAAAGACAGAAGAGGGAGTCATTGGAGAAACTGACAGTTGTGAGATGCTGTGTGAGTGCTGGGAACCAAATGGGGTTGTCTGCAAGAGCAGCCAGTGCTCTGAGTCACTGAGCCATCTCTCCAGCCTGTTTTCTTTTTTTGTTTTAAATATTGTCTGTGACTGTTGAAGAGCTCTTAGTGACTGTCAGCAGCCCAGGACTTCTCAGAAGCAGTCACATTCCCCACGGGTCCCCACAGGTGTGCCTTCAGACAGTGGACCTCCTCCCAAGGTTACCCTTAAAGTCATGTTTGCTCTCCCAGCATTCCTGTTGCTCAGGAATGCAGTAGCTCAGTTGGCACAGAATCTGGGCTGGGGCCAGGGCAGCCTTCTCTCTGTGTGTTTTCAGGTGGCAGCTGGCAGGCCCTGTTTCTTGTGGGCTGTTGCTACCTGGGCCTCTCTATAGGGCACCTAACACTGGCAGGTAGCTTCCCTCCTAATAACGAGTGGGCAATAAGTTGATAGAGACCAACTCAGGGGCCTCTTTTATCACCAGACCTTAGATGTCACCTGTAGGTTGAAGTTGGAACCCTTGGGGACCCCTAAGGAGGTTGCCTCTCATCTCTCTCCTTTATTTCTATTATTTATTTGTTTGTTTGTTTGTTTATTTATTTATTTATTTATTTATTTATTTATTTATTTGAGATAGGGTTTCTCTGGGTAGCCATGGCTGTATGGGAACTCACTCTGTCAACCAGGCTGGCCTCGAACTCAGAGATTCAGCTACTGCTGCTCCTGTTGAGATTAAAGCCATGCTCCACCACTACCTGGTGCCTTATTCTTATATACAGAAGCATGCCAAGCTTTTTCATGTGGCTATTTAGATATATCTTAGTCTTGAGACTATATGTACCTATGTCTGTGTATCACACATTCTGCATACTGCATTCCATACCCCAAAATTGCTTGACTGCATCTCTCGCGATTGATATTCAGTACTTATGTCAAAGAATGCTCTAGTGAGCGTTTGCCAGTCATGTCTGTGTGGCTGAGGGAGAAAGCTCTGATGTCAATCTAGTCTCCTTCCTTTCTCCCTCTGACCTCTAACTGACTTGCACCCTGGCTCATCTCATAGCTTGTTAACAAGTACCAGCAAGGCCAAGGCAGTTGTTTCTCCTCCCCTCTCCTCTCCTCCTCTCCCCTCCCTTCTCCCTCCCCTCTCCCTCTCCTCCCCTCCGCTCTCCCTCTCCTCTCCTCCCCTCTCCCTCTCCTCACCTCCCCTCTCCCTCTCCTCCCCTCCCCTTTACTCCCCTCCCCTCCCTCCCCTCCCCTCTCCTCCCACTGATCATCTTTCTTCTATCTTATGCTTCTTGTTCTTCCCCAGGTGGCCCTGCTTGCAGCCTAAGCTCCATAACTCCCCTTACCAGCTTCAGGCAACCTGTATGAACATTCCAGGTCAGACTGGGCATCTCTCTTCCAGGTCCCACAGTGAGCTGAGCAGGGTTCCATTCAGAACTTGGAGGCTACCTCAGGACTATCTGCCATGTCTGTCTTTCTGGGCCTGGAAGATCTCCACTAGCAGGTATCAGCTGAAACTCCGAATGGAAGCCTTGTATAAACCTGGCCTTAGCTGCCATGCTCTGATACCTAGTGCAGGAATAATGGATCAACCACACCTTGACAATGAACACCATTGTTAACAGAGTTGCCTTTCAAGGCTGGAGACAAACATAGTGAACAGTCAGTTCTAAGTACTTGTGCAGTGTAATTGCATCTCTGGACTGTGGCTCTCTGACCTCCATTCCTTTTCCATGCAGCTCTGAGCACGTTAGAATTTTCTTCCTCCTTTGGTCCTCTGACATTGATTTCTGCTCAGCCCCAAGACCTGAAGGGGCCTTCATCTCCATGCTGAGTTACAGTGCCTAATGTTGGCCTTCCTCACTCCAAGGAAGTGACAAGCCATGCTCACAGTGGCTGCTGGTGGTAAGGAAAAGCATTTATCTCCCTGTAGGTAGTCTGTGCCC
Source organism: Mus musculus (assembly GCF_000001635.26). Lineage (NCBI taxonomy): Eukaryota > Metazoa > Chordata > Mammalia > Rodentia > Muridae > Mus > Mus musculus. Next base: position 23,865,661 of record NC_000078.6, read on the forward strand.
ACTGGGGAGACACATTGGTGGCAACTTTTCTTCTACCCAAATTATAAGAATCAGCACAGTGAGGCTCAGTGGGCCAGGTATGGATGGAGTTCCATTGGAAGAGATTTGTGATTGATCCTCTGTGGTTGCATAATATTAGTTGTTAGTTTGACAGGATCTAGAGTAGCGATTCTCTTCTCAGCCTTCCTAACACTACGACCCCTTAATATAGTTCCTTGTGCTGTGGTGACTCCAAACCACAAAGTTATTTGTTGCTGCTTCAAACCTTTATGTTTTTATTGTTACAAATCAGATTGTAAATATCTGATATGTAACCCCACCCCAACCCCAAAGGGGTTGAGACCCACAAGTTGAGACCCACTGATCTAGAATCACCATAGAGCTATGCCTCAGGGTATGTCTTCAGGGGATTATCTGTTAGGTTAATTGAAATGGGAAGAGCAACCCACCTTAAATATGGACAGCAGTGTCCCCCCCGCCCCTCCGATAGATTTCCAGAGAGCATAAACAGGAGAAAGCCAGCTGAGTCCCAGTATTCATCTCTCTGTGCTCCCTGCTGCCATGATAGACTGCATCCTTTTAAACCATCTGCCATAGAAATCCTTTCTCCCATGAGTTGCTTTTGGAAGATATTTGGTCACAGACACCAGAGAAGAAATCAGCACACCCTGCCAGCTCTGGGTGCAGTACTCAATTCTCTAAGCTGAGGAACTATCTCTAAGAGATCTGCCCTAGGGAATGTCAGAAGGGGCTCAGTGAAGGACTGTTGGGAGCCATTAAGGCAACGCTATTGTCCTGATCTCTGAATTGGGCCTCTCCCCCCCCCCCGAGAAGAGGGTCAAAAGCGGGCCACCGACACATGGATTCCGAGAACCATGGGAGGTTCCAGCCCTAGGTCATCACCGATGTCCTGACCACACCCTGATACCACCAAGTTCCTGCTTCCCCGTGTAGCTGCCAAAAGAAAGAATTTCTATTGCCCCCCTCCCACTGATAAATACTTCTCCTTTTGCTTGTATTGCCCTACCCCTCCCACTGATAAGTATCTGTACTTCCCCCTTTGCTTGTGCATTTAAACCTTAGACCTTTCTCAATACATTGGGGTCTTGATACAACTTCAGAACGTTTCCGTGTCGTTATTCGTACAAGACCCTCGTCTCTCTCTACCCCCCATTTGGTTATTAGGAGGAGGTCCCCTCGAGATCCTCGAATAACTGGACCTGCTGGACGGGTCAAGTGGCGCCCGACGTGGAGCACGAGGTACGACTGCCCTCCGGACAACGGATTAAGGATTAAAGAGGTACCGCGCAGACAGAGAAACAGTGAGACAGTCCACTGACACTTCACTTGAGTGTCGAGTACGGACGTCAGGAGGTAAGCCTAGGCATTCAGTTGTTGTCCCATTAACCATGGGGCATTTAGTGAAGAGATAAAGGGTTCTCTTAAGGAGAGAGGGATAAGAGTTTTAAAAAAAGGGAAATTTAATAATATATTTTTGTTTTGTGGACAAGAGATGTCCATGGCTGGTATTAAATGGTTCTGAAACTTAGAATAAAGTAGGCAAAGAAATCAATAGTTTAATAAAACAAGGAGGAGATGTCCATGAGTCCTTTTTTAGTTATTGGGGAATCATCAGAGATCTCTTTGAGCAGGCAGAAAAGGGCGGAAAAGGTGCTCGCCTCCTAGCCCTTACTGAAGATTTTTTAGAAAACGACCAATCGCCATCTCACAAAAGCAAAACTAAGCTGCCAGCGCACAGTATCTCTATTGGAAGGTTTAGCAGAAGGCTACTTGGTACCCAATAAATGAAATAAAGTTATTCAGTCTGTCCTCACTAGAGGCCAATATTTAACTTGAAAGTCAGAGTTTGTGGAAGACAGCCTCCTGGACTGCTGACAAAATCTGTGGTTAAGGCAATTTCGCTACAGACATAAAACAATTAGGGCTCTCCCCTGGTGTCCTTGCCCCGGCCGCACAAGCGGCCCTGAGAGCTTGGCGCGCTGTCCCTGCTACAGGGGCACTAACTATGCCCCTAACCAAGATTATACAAGGGCCCCAAGAGTCCTATGGGCAGTTCGTTGCCAAATTGCAGGAAGCAGCTGAGAAAATTTTGGGACCTGAGGGTCTGTTAGTCCAACAACTTGCTCTTGAAAACGCCAATTCAGCATGTAGGGCTGCTCTGAGAGGTAAAACCAAGAGTTTAGATATAAATGGTATGATCAAGCTTTGTAATGAGGTAGATGTGTTTTCTCAACAAGTTTCTAAGTCTATTAACCTGGCCATTGGGGCTGCTCTAACTCCAGCTCCAAGATTGGTGTCAAGCCCCATTGGCCCAAGTTAAAAGTAGACATCTGTGTCCTCACATTGGGTATAGATGCCGCCTGGGGCACCCCTGATTATTATATGCCTCAATTAACAGCAGTTAACACAGGTAAATTTGAGCCCCCTCCCCAAAAGACGTTTTTTCTCATCATCGGCCGAGTGTCCAGACTTTTACAAGGCCTAATGGTGACTCCTACAGTGGTTGACACCGATTACCATGGGGAGATAAAAATCTTAGTCACCGCCACGCAGGAACCACTTACCCTTAGGGCTGGAGAGCGCATAGCCCAAGCCTTACCACTCCCACTATTCGGCCATTTCCCTTATATGAAAGAGGAGCGAGGACCTTCCTCCCTGGGATCCTCAGAAGTCTACTGGGCACAGAAAATAACTGATTCATGGCCCATGCCGACTTTGTTTCTAGAGGACAAACAGTTCAAAGGGCTCCTAGATACCAGGGCAGATGCGACAGTAATTTCCTCAACACACTGGCCTGCAGCCTGGCCCTTACAGCCCACTAAGGGATGGTGTAATCCACTGATCATAAAATTTACTGCTAAGAGGAGGAACTTAGAGGCTTGAAAAAGTTCTCGCCCTCTCACCTGGGGCCTAAGATTGTATCAAGATAACTATGACAATGGCCTGACCTTTAAGGTTCCGCTTCCTAAAACCATCCCTAATAATCATAAAGCAGCCATAGGACTTCCAGGCACCCGCCCCCCTGTTCCTGCCCCAGGGTGTGCTACGACCCTGTTTCGGCCCACTCTCCCTGCGGGGAGGCCCCCCTCTTCCACTGATTTACTGTGGTCTATATTAAATGCTTCTGCTTTAGCCTTGTTGTATAAGACACAAAGAGATAATGCATCAGAATCTGAAGATTGTTGGATGTGCTTTTCTGCTTCCCCGCCCTTTTATGAGGGCATAGCCTTATTTGAAAATTTTACCCTGCTTTCAGACGCTAGGCAGCTTCCCCTTGAGTCAGTTCAGCTTACCTTGACAGAACTCTCTGGGGTAAGAAGTTGTGTGTTGGGCCCAGGCATGCTTCGAGGCCCTTGCTAGAGATTTGCAATAACACATTTATAGTAAATAAAAGTGGGTTTTAAAGAGACTTCGTAAAGGTCAAAAAATTCATAGATTAGGTTTTATTGGAAGTTAAGAAATCATTTCCTAAAACTATATAATTCATTTTGTCAATGGTGTTTTTGTTGGTTGCAGAAAATAGAGAGCGTTTTTACAGATGGCTATAAATTATTTAACTAAGTGTGGACTGATAATGACTTCAAAAAAGATTTAGCATGGTAAACTTTTAGGTTATTTGAGACATTTAGTGTATAGAGATTGTGTGTTTTCTCAAAAATTTGCCCTCAGATTAAATAAATTAAAAGTTTTAGATGCTTGCCAGAAACTGTTAGAAAATCTTGGATTTTAATCTTGGTTTGACAAGCTACCTCTTACAAGCAGGAAAGGAAAGGAAGGAATAAAGGAAAATGGATTTTAGAACTCTCCCAGGGACAGAGAGAAATCGGGGGACGCCCTGTTTTATTCTCTCTGGCCCCTACAGGAGAAGCTCTCTACCCTCTTTTGCACCAATCACGTCAATTCATGTATGTTTTTTGTCTCGTTGTCTAAATGATTGTTTCGTTGTCTGAATGACTGGCTGTTTTATGTTTCATGTTAAAAAGAAGAAAAAAAATGGTTAAAACTTTACCTGCTGAATCACTCTCAGTATGCACAATTGAGGCTGAGAGGCCCTTCCCTTTAGCCAAAATCAAGCACAGCAGGAGAGGTCCTGCTGAAAAACTTCGAATCTACAACCTCTTAGTTCTAAGGCAAATAAGCTGATAGTTGTTCTTTCCTAAAAAATTCTCTGCAATTTTGTGATTATTGTATTTAGCAAATGACAAAGTGTGTTTTTATCTTATAAGTATAGCTATAAAAAGTAAAAGTCTTTAATTGATCTAAATTTATAATATTCGTGAAGCCACTTCATTTGGTTTTTGATTGGTCTTAAAGATATAAATATGATCTACATATTTTGGTCATAGAAAATTGGCTTATAAGTTATTTGGGTATGATTAAAAAGGTATAACACTGGTTACAAAGTTAGCTTAAGTAATAACTCAAGGCTAGAGTCATTTTCAAACAAAAGCACCTGGCATAAAACAGCCCAGAAAACTAGTCCTCTAAAGATACTCCTAAATTGAGATAAAATTTTGTGTAATTCTTATCCCAGAAAGTAGACTTATAGAGATAAGATTTTAAAACAATGTCTCTTTAATAGAACATTAAAATTTACACTGTCATGCATTCATAAATTAGCAGCCAAACTTTATAACATGATAGTGATGTTTCTAGTATTGACTTTAAAGAAAATAAATTGTTTAAAATTGGGTCTTGCTTTCCAAAAGTTATAGATATATTCTAATATTACAACGGAAACTTAAAAATTAGGGTTAAAATTGCCAGTGTTCCATTGACTGCCACTTGCAGTTTGATTACAAATTTAAGGTCTTTAATTCACCTGTATATTGTAGTTAAGATAATTATAAGAGTAATCATCCTTAAGAAAGAGTATCAAAAATTAGAGGCATAGATAGTTAAATTGTTCCTCTAAAACTGGTCCTTATTACAGGAGGGCCAAGATGCTCAGATTAAAAAATATTCTACGTTTAAGTTAATGTAGCCCAGAGAAGATTGCGGCCTTCTTTTATTTTTGCAAACAGTGCCTAAGAAAGTTTTTCCCTGTGTTCAAAAAAAAGTTCTTTTTAGCTTTGTTACAGATCTATTCAAATGTTTAAAATAATGCTTAAATTCAAAGAGTTTTACTTTTAGTGAACTGGTGATCACTAGATAATTTTGCCTGTAGGTATGGCTAACATAGCTTTACAATATGTATGAAATTTTTATTGTCTGCTTCAATACAAGAAACAAAGTTTAAATCTTTCAGTGTATATTGTTTCCTAAGTGAAAAAAAAGTATTCTATTAGCTAATGCCTCCAAAGAGAAGTTTAAAGTTCTGAAAAGTAATTGTTGCTCCATAAGATTTAGAGGCAACATATTTTTAATATTTAGGATTTTAGTTACAAAAAATCTAAAAAAGAAAAATTTATTTGCTTCAAAATTTTTATTTTCAAAACCTCCAAAAGATGTTTTGTCAACAATTTAATGTTACACATGTTACTGAGATATTTTATAATTCTCAAAGACAAGGTATTGTAAAACTTTAAAAACTATACCTTCTTTAAAAACAAAGAAGGGGGGAGGGAAATTATATCCCCGTGCACATTATTTGGATCACATATTTGTTTTGGAAAAACTGGATAAAATAGTGTCTATGGCAGATAAAAAGGATCCACTTATTGGCACTTGCCATGATCCTGTTCAGATACTTAATATGGGGAAAAGGGGGAATGTTTCTGTTTTTTCCACAGAATGCTACAAGAGCATACTAGCTTCCAATGTGACAGGCAGACCTGTGACCTGTGAGTGCCCTGACAGTGGTGACCAAAAAGCTGTGCTGAGTGCACAAAAGAGGAGAAATCGGAGAGCATCCACTTACAAACAGATAAAGAAACTTCGTATCTCCACCATGGGTTGCAGCAAGGAGTACCAACCTGGTGCCAACCTAAAATAAAAACAACTAAAAAAGCTGACTCATGAGGCAAAAAGACTGGTACAGAGAATGTACAAGATGCTTTCGTCAGAGACACTGTTTTTGAGCATTCAGGCCAGCTCCTTATAGCTATGAAAGTTTGTACCTTACCTATATGCTTATTGTTAGATAATTTTAAGAGTTAAGATCGCCAATCTTGGAAAGTCTTTTCATATTCATTGTAATTCTTGTCAATTAACTAATTGTGTAAATCCTAATTTAGATAAGGAATCTACTGTTATGTTTTTGTAAGAGACCTGCTTATGCTTTGCTGCCCATTAGAGTTAGAAAATGATCCTTGGTTTTAAAATCTGAAAATGCAAACTTTAAAAAGGTATCTACCACAGCTTTAGATCAGCAGCTACATACTGCCCATTTTGCTAATGATAAGCATAGGGATATTTCTATAGCTTTGTCAGAGCAACATATTATATAGATAAAAATTTAGAGGCAAAAGATGTCTTAAAAGTAGTAGTCTTAGTAAGAAGACAGGATATAACATACATTAAGGCTAGAAAGGTAGAAATTTTAGACATAGCCAAGCCTTGACCGGTGTTCCACTGTCCTAGAAAGTCCTTGAGCAGACCATGGGCTTAGAATTCAGGAAGAAAGTTGACTATTCAGTGACATTCAGAATTGCCTCTGGCATTACACTATCACTTTAATAAAAGCTAGGTCACTGCCTTACACAGGAATTTAGCATCAACTAGGAAAAAGGAAGTTTAAGACCTAAAGAGGAACCAGAGTAGATACTTAGAACTGTAGATAGCTGAGTTACACCCATACACAAGTATTTACAATGGCCTAGAGGAAAGGTGAACTACCAAAACTGGTTTTCAACCTCCCCCTGGCTTTCGACCTTGTTGCCCTCCCTTTTAGGGCCCCTATTGGAATTCCTATTATTGATCTTCGGTCCTTGGGCATTTCAGAAATTGACCCGATTTGTTAAATCTCAAGTTGATTCATCTCTCTCAAGTGCATTTGTTTCAGTCCATTACCATCGGCTGGATGTTGGCGATAACAAGCAGGTTACTGGAGAAGAGACAGACTTGGATACCGCTTCATCACCCTCTTCTCGGGGAGAGAGACTCAATTTCCATAAAATGCTTAGTAAGATCATTCCCCTCCCCCTAAATTCGGCCATCAGTCTCATGCCACAAATCATTTATAGATTGCCGTAGTCTGTGCTTCCGACATGGTAATATACGTTCTCGCCACATTGGAAACTAAACAGTCATCCCAGGCTAGACACATCAAAAAATTAAAACTTGAAGCCGTCGCCCGTGAGAGTTGTAAGACTAAGTACTGCACAGAGATTAGTCTGAAAGCTGTTAGACAGTCTCTGAGAGGCATGTCTGATTGCATAAAGGTTGAGTGCCCCAGGGACCTTTCCCCAGAAAAAACGGCACAGGAGCAGGTCAGGGTTACTCTGGGCAAAAATCTGTGGGCCTGAGAGTCAATCCTGTACATGGCCCCTAACATTAAACACTGGGGATCAGACCTCTACCTCTACCCACGGAGCTTGCTTCGTTCCTAAATCCCTTGGCTGGCCCAAGTTATACCCAACAGACTGGGACCATTAATTCAAGCCTCATAGATGACTTGTCCTTGTGTCCTTCGTGGTTTTAGAGAATCATCCGGTGAGCAAACAGACGTTTAGGTGATCGTTAAAAACGTGGCTACAAATTTATTATACAATATGCCTTTATAAAAATATTAAAACGGGGGAGATGTTGGGAGCCATTAAGGCAACGCTATTGTCCTGATCTCTGAATTGGGCCTCTCCCCCCGAGAAGAGGGTCAAAAGCGGGCCACCGACACATGGATTCCGAGAACCATGGGAGGTTCCAGCCCTAGGTCATCACCGATGTTCTGACCACACCCTGATACCACCAAGTTCCTGCTTCCCCGTGTAGCTGCCAAAAGAAAGAATTTCTATTGCCCCCCTCCCACTGATAAATACTTCTCCTTTTGCTTGTATTGCCCTACCCCTCCCACTGATAAGTATCTGTACTTCCCCCTTTGCTTGTGCATTTAAACCTTAGACCTTTCTCAATACATTGGGGTCTTGATACAACTTCAGAACGTTTCCGTGTCGTTATTCGTACAAGACCCTCGTCTCTCTCTACCCCCCATTTGGTTATTAGGAGGAGGTCCCCTCGAGATCCTCGAATAACTGGACCTGCTGGACGGGTCAAAGGACTGAGTGTTTAATTGCTTGGAGTCTCCATTAGAGTGAGGGATCCACTCCCAAGCATCATTCCTCAAGACTTTGCTCTACCCCTTCAGAGACCACATCCCCACACACTATAGTTTTATATTACAGCTGACCTCCCAATGTCCATTTCCACAGTGGAGCCTGAACTCCTGACAAGAGCCAACATTGTAGCACGGCTATGGCCTCTGAGCACAGTGTCTGTTGAATGGACTGACTCTCTTCACTGCTGACCTCCTACCCAAGCTCCCTGCCACAGTTAACCCTCACTGTGCATCTCTTCCGTGCCAGCACCATTCCAGGCTTAACAAAAGCCATCCTAGTTAGTATCCAACTGGCCACAGTGAAGGAAGTGCTGCCCAGCCTCTCTTTACCCCCATAACCACTGATCTTTGCTAGTTATCTTGACTTCATCTGGCAGCAACTAAAATCCAAACTTGTTGGCTATGTCTGTGCACCAGCAGATTATACAACTGCAAACACAGATGAGAGAGTTAGGGTGTTGTTGGTCCCTGCTTGCTCTTTCTGTCCTGCATCCCAGCCTGCACATCTGTGGGTTTGAGGTAGACTGCCCCACCCTGGCTTAAACAAACACCCTCCAAGATGGCCAGGACATCTGGGAAGACTAGGGGCGGGGCTGCGTCATCCATATGGCTATGGAGAAGAACTGGTCCCTGCAGGATAAAGGCTTTCTATGTGTAGCCTTTTGGGTGAGGAGCACCCACACTACTGCAAACACCTCCCACTTATGTTCTCTAAGGAAGCTCAATAAACTCATTGGCTTTACAGAATGAAGTTCAGCAAATCTTGTTTCCGTTTGACATGGAGACCTTACGGGGAACTGTAACATTTTGTCTCCCCAGAGGAAGGATTTTAGTACTGCATGAGTTTAGTTAGTTTCACTTCACAAAGGAAGGAGCAGAGATTTGGAAAGTTGTGTGACTTGTGGGCTCACACATAGGTCACACGTGTCCTAGTTGTGGGTGAGAAGAGCAGCTGAGGTACAAAATGTCCTTAAACTCCAAACTCCCCAATCACATGTCCACCTGCTCCCGTGGAAGCTTGCTCCAGGCCTCTTATCTGGTGCCTAAAGCCTGAGAGGTGCTGAGTGGACTTTTGGAGCCAGCCCTGGCTCTGGAACCAGAGGATCAGGTTTGGCTAGTTCGTTCTGACCAGATAAAACCTGGTCTCCCTAGAAACTGCTTGTCTTTCAGCCTGAAACTCTCCTTAAATTTTCATGTCTTTTGCTTCAGACACTTAGTTTGTCTAAAATTTCCACAAAATAGGAGATCATTACCTACGGAGACAAACCCTGTATCCACCATAGGGCTACCCTCTAAGGCAGGTGCCCAGCCCACAGGGAGCTATGCCAGGTGATTTTGGTGCTGGGAAAGGCTTCTGGCCAGGGTGATGGGTCTGGACTTTGGGTCTATTCTCAGTGTCGATTGCTCAAAAAAACAATTGTCAAGAGCCTGAAGTCTTGCCAGATCTAAAGATGGAGAAACTAGCCCCAACCGGAGCAAGGCAGATTTATCAGTTCTCAACCTGAGGGTTATGACTTTTTGGAACCCCTATATCTCCAAAAATATTTATATTAGAATTCATAATAGCAGCAAAATTGCAGTGATGAAGTAGCAAGTTAAATAATAATTTTTTGGCTGGAGGTCATCACAACATGAGGAACTGTATTAAAGGGTCACAGCATTCGGAAGGTTGAGAATCATTGTTTTAAGTGGACATAGAAGGAGATGCTAAGGAGGACTCCAGTTTCTAGCATGGAGTGGCCCTGAAATTCAGGACCAAGACAATGATAGGTTTCCTTCATGCCAAGCTAGTTGGAGAAAGCAATATGTAGAGTGGAAAGGGCCAGATATACAAACCTCAGCTGAGGTCAGAAGAATGGCTTGGTCACAGACTCATGGGCCTACAGATTTCTTTTCATTTTTGATTTTAATGTTTTTGCATGTGTATGCATATGCACTGTGCATGTGTATTTCCATATGTATGGGCACATGTGCATGTGTGGGCAGCTCAGGGTAGACATTGGGTGTCTCCCTACCCCACTCTCCACTGTATTTATTGAGGCCAGTTCTCCTGAACTGTAGCTTGCTGATTCCAGCTAAGCTAGCCAGGCAGCTGGCCCAGAGGATGTCCCCTCTGTCTTTCAGATGTTGGGATTACAGGTAACTGCCATACCTGCCCAGCTATTACATGGTTCTGGAGATCTACATTCCGGTCTTCATGCCTACACAGTGCATGTTTTAAGCACTAATCCATTGTCTCCCCACAGCCCTGTTTAAAAAAATAAAATAAAAGTTTTGATGTTTGAGTAATGACAGACCCAAGGGAAGCTGCAGCTGGGTCCATGCATCTGTCCTTCAGGTTCAGCCCCTGGTCCTGTCCTGCACAGCTACAGTGACATTGAAGTCAGGGATAGGGACACTGCTACCATCCACACAGCTTTGTTATTGTCATGATTGTGTGCACGAACAGGCACATGCATGCTGTGTGCATGGTATCTGATGCAGTTTCAGAGCAAGTGTAGATCTGTGTTGTCACTGTCACTGATGGCTCTTCCAATGGTTAGAAAATTGCAGAGAAAATTCTGTGGAGAGGTGACCCTATGGTCTCCTAATAATGAACCTTCCTGCCCCATCCTCGGCTCTGCACCCTTCCTTCCTGCCCCATCCTCCTCTCTGTACCCTTTGTCCTGCGGCTTTCTGCTCAGGCTCACTTCTGAGTACCCTCCCCCTGTGGTCCATCCTGTGGTAAATAACCAGCTTAGAAATCACAATGGACTAGTTTCTAAGCTGCATTTACCAGAAAAGTCTACATGTCTTGAAGGCTTTGCTGGGCCTTGTGTTAATTTTAGCTTGAATCAAAGAAAATGCACTTTCATGATTTGTCGATTACATTTAACAGCTGCAGCTGACGCTGGAGTGACCCTGAAGTCCGTGTCATGAGGTTAAAGCATAGCTCTGTACACAAGTGACACCATTGGTGGTGCTTCTGTTTTTTGGCTAAATTCTACACTTTGAGGGGTCTTTCCTTACTGAGACAGTCTCTGAGAAACCTAGTAAGTGAACTCCCACAGAAACAAGGGGGAGGGAAACACCCATTCTTTTTGTTATCAATTTTCTGCTCCACATATTTTTAGTCACTCAGTAGCATATAAATTCTTCCATCCATGAACTCTGATGTTGGAGGTCTGTAAACAGAAGCCCCAGACTCACCCAGTGGAAAAACAGTTCTGCAAACTGCAGAAGCAGCAATTGAGTAGTGCACCACTGCCATCTAGGGGTCACGTTTAGTGTTGCCACATATGATGGCTCTTGAGTATCTTGTTAGTCTGTTCCTGGGCCTACCAATGGGAACTATTCAGTCAACTTCAATGGCTCCCAGAAAAAAGAAGTCTAGTGTGGAGAAGCTGGGGTCAAGGGGACCCTGAGATGAAGCTGACAAAGCTTCCCACACTCTTTGGAAGGGGACAGAGGCAAGCAGTGGTGACAGTATCTAGGGGCTCTGGGTCAGGCAACACAGGGTTTGAGTCCTGAATCTGTCCCTTGTCAGTTACTGGACCTAGAACAAGCTACTTAGGCCTCTTCATTCATTCTATGAGACAGGGTGTACTTGGGGATGCAAACATGGCCGCAAATTTGAGATTCTTCTGCCTTAGCTCCTCTAGTGATGGGATTGGAAGGTTGAACCATCATGACCTGACCACTTAAACGTTTGGAGATTGGTGGTTTTAATACCTAGTGGGAAACAGGACTAGTGATTAGGCCAGCATGGCCATTAAAAATATGTGAACCACGAGGAACATAATAGAGCCTCCAAATGGAAGGCATATATAGTTCTTACTGACTGGTAGGTAATAAGACTAAGCAGGAGAGGTATGGGGGACAGGGAAGGCTACACAAATGAGACAAAAAGACAACGTTTCACAGGGTCAGTAGGAGTTCTCCATTCAAAGGGTAAAGGACAATCAAGATGCAGGAACCGTGTGTAAAAAGGCATTTTAGTAAGAATGGTCCCACTGTGCTGAGTGCATTTCATTGAGTTTGGCCTGGTCTAAGCTTAAAGTGGATGAGGTGTGGCTGGAGAGAAGCTCACCCACAGCCACAGAAATGCAAAAGCCACATTCTGCAAGGCTCACCAAGAATTTGTCCCTTTTGGGTGGTGCTTCCTTCAGGTGCTGAATGGCCCTGGCTTCCTGACAGGAAGTTGATCTTTAGATTTGAAAATGGACTGTGGGATTGTAATCTTAGGGATGTGTTGGTAGTGTCCCTTAGGCTATGAAAGCTGATTAGCACCTTCACTTCCAACAAGACATCCTGTGGGTGTTCTGGGGTCCCATGGAGAAGGCTAGCTCAGGGTTTGGCCACAAGACAGCTTCTTCCTTGAATAAATTCTTCCTTTTCTTTTTAAAGGTGTATCTAAATTTATTTCACAGGCATTGGTGTTTTGCTTGTATATATGTCTGTGTGAGGGTGCCAGATCACCTGGAACAGGAGGTACAGACAGTCTTGAGCTGATATATGGGTGCTAGGGAATTGAACTCAGGGCCTCTGGAAGTGCCACCAGTGCTCTTAACCACCAAGTCCTAATAAGTCCTAATAAGTACTTCCTATGATAATTTTCAGATTTTGTTTTTGAGACGGGGTCTCACTATGGAACCCTGCCTGGCCTCAAACTCAGTATGTAGCTAGGAATGGCCTTGGACTCCTGATGTGATTGACAGGTCCCCAGACTGCTGGGAATGTAAGCACAGCTGGAGGCCAGAGGACAACTTATGGGAGTCGGTTCTTCCCTTTTACCACGTGTGTCTAGGAGATCAGACTTGTTCTCAGCTCTTGGATTTTTGAGCTGAGGTCTCGCTATGGAGTCCAGGTTGTCCTAGAACTCATGACTTTCCTGCCTCAGCCACCCCATTTCTGTGCTCTTATTTCTGCCCCTCACTGTACTCTCACATCTTGTTTGTCTTTGGGATCTCCATTCTCCATTTGAGAAGACTACCAAGGCTGGAGAGATGGCTCAGTTTTTAAGAGCACTGACTGCTCTACCAAAGGTCCTGAGTTCAAATCCCAGCAACCACATAGTGGCAGGGAGGGAGAGAGAGAGGGAGAGAGGGAGGGAGAGAGAGAGAGAGAGAGAGAGAGAGAGAGAGAGAGAGAGAGAGAGAGAGAGAGAGAGAGAGAGAGAGAGAGAGAAGTCTTCATAACTGGACAGAAACATTCATCAATTCTCTTATTCCCCATTATTTGAATAAGTGATCCTGAACTTGCTGGATGACATTATCCTGAGGGACTGTTTCTGTCCAATATCTAAAACACCTTCTAGCCAACAGCACCTTTCTTCTTGAGGTGAGGTGGGAGCAAAGACAATGTCTGGCCAATCTCAGAGTCTCCAGTGCTCACCCAGGACAGGTGCTCAGTGGGTGCTTCCTGAACATCTTCAGACGGTCTGGGGCTAAGTCTACAGGTTCTGTGGCTTTAAGCAAGAGGGCTAATGGCCTTGTTGTGTGTGGATCCCACTTAGTGGTGAAAGGCTGGCATGGAATACTCTCTGACTAAATTCTCTGCTGTTCCATACATTCAAGTAATTTCCCCATGTCTACCACTTACCTGCTTCATCCCCACACTCACTGGAGAGTGAACCATGAGCAGGGTGCTTGGGGCAACACAGGAAACTCACAGACCTTGGTTTATTTGATCATTTTAATATGCCAGGTCAATGGAAAGGGAGGACAGAGCACACAGGCATACCTGTGTTTGCAGGAAGGAGGGCAGATGTCCACAGCCTTGGGCATGCATGTATCTCCTGTGTAATTAGACAAATGACTATATAAATACCACAGCACAGCCATACTTGGGGGTGGGGAGAATCACAGGCCACAGGGGACCATGCTTTAACAGCAGTCAGAGGCTTTAAATACAGGGGCTGAACCTTCTCACTAAATACAAAATGTATATATTAAAAGTAAGGATACCACAGTATATACATGAAAGCAGCTTTGGTCAGAGCAAATGAACAAGGGAGGTGGAGCCATGCACAGGAAGGGCTTGCCTGTCTACTCTCCATCTTCTTCATCCTCACAAAGTCACCTGGGATCATAGAATAAATCAGCTGGTCTACGTAAGATACTGAAAAGTCCTGTCTGGTGTCCTTAAGGGCCTCCAGGCCCTCTGTGGGCAGGGAAGGAGCCCTACAGCTGAGAACACTTGAAACCTTGGAAGGAACCAGCCTGGACTGGATGGGGAGGGACATCTATTGGATCAGATAGAGGAGGGAGCTGCATTCAGCCAGACCAGGTGAGTGTGTTATCCTGCCTGGACCCAGGTCCCTAGAGAGGAGGAGAATTCACGGAGAAATCCACTTTTGCAAGCAAAACTGAAGATGGCAGGTCAAGCCTGTGTTTCTCACAACTGTGTAAAAGCCCATTCCACTCAGAACTGGCTAGCACTGCTGGGATCACACTGCAGCAACCGGACAATGGATGAGTCGCTCTTGGCACCTTTGTTGAATTCTTTCAGGAACATTTTAGCTGAGGAATGGAAGAGGGAGACTTAGGATTAGCCAGTGCTCTGTTTAAAGTCTGGAACCCTCTGGAAAATGGACAATGTCCAGACTCTTCTCTCTCTCTCCCTGTCTCTCTACCTCCCTCCCTCTCTCCCTCCTTTCCTCCCTTTTGTTTTGTTTATTGAAACAGGGTTCCTCTATGTAACAGCCTGGCTGTTCTAGAACTCACTTTTTAGACCAGGTCAGCCTTGAACTCACAGAGTGCCTCCTGTCTCCTATGAGCCCCGATTAAAGACATGTGCCACCATGCCTGACCAGAGGGTATTTTCTTAACTAATGATTGATGGAGCAGAGCCCAGCCCAGTGTATTGAGTCGCTCTTGGCACCTTTGTTGAATTCTTTCAGGAACATTTTAGCTGAGGAATGGAAGAGGGAGACTTAGGATTAGCCAGTGCTCTGTTTAAAGTCTGGAACCCTCTGGAAAATGGACAATGTCCAGACTCTTCTCTCTCTCTCCCTGTCTCTCTACCTCCCTCCCTCTCTCCCTCCTTTCCTCCCTTTTGTTTTGTTTATTGAAACAGGGTTCCTCTATGTAACAGCCTGGCTGTTCTAGAACTCACTTTTTAGACCAGGTCAGCCTTGAACTCACAGAGTGCCTCCTGTCTCCTATGAGCCCCGATTAAAGACATGTGCCACCATGCCTGACCAGAGGGTATTTTCTTAACTAATGATTGATGGAGCAGAGCCCAGCCCAGTGTAGGTGGTACAACCCTGGGCTAGTGATCCTGAGTTCTATAAGAAAGCAGGCTGAGCAAGCCATGGGGAGCAAGCCAGGAAGTAGCAACCCTTTCATGGTCTCTGTATCAGCTCCTGCCTTCAGGTTGCTGCCCTGTTTGAGTCCTGCCCTCATTGCTTTTGATGATGAACTGTTATGTGGAAACTGTGAGTGAATAAACCCTTTTCTCCCCAAGTTGCTTGTGGCCATGGTGTGTCATCAGAGCAATGGAAACCCTAACTCAGACAACAGGGATGAAGCCTACAGCTCAGAGGGTCTACTGACAATGCCCATGGTTATAGAGCCCTAGGAAGGGTGCAGGATGCAGGCTAGGTGTACTGAATTCTAGTCTCCCTCCCTCAATCAGAGCTGAATCAATTGGGCTGGAAAGGGCAGGCCTGCATAGGGCAGAGGGTATATCCCAAACACCTCTGTGCCATCAACAGTTTCACAGGCTCATCTACTCCCCTCTCCCCACCCCCATCCCATCCCCCCCTAGTCCCCTCCTCCCTCCCCACCTGCTCAATCCTGCCATGTTTCCTACCATCTTTGTTTGTGTCCATCTGTCTGAAGATCTTGTCACATACACACACACGATATGACTAAGCTGTGTGGATCGTAGCAGTGTCCCTATCCCTGACTTTAATGTCACTGTAGCTGTGCAGGACAGGACCAGGGGCTGAACCTGAAGGACAGATGCATGGACCCAGCTGCAGCTTCCCTTGGGTCTGTCATTACTCAAACATCAAAACTTTTATTTTATTTTTTAAACAGGGCTGTGGGGAGACAATGGCTTAGTGCATAAAACATGCACGGTGCAGGCATGAAGACTGGAATGCAGATCTCTAGAACCATGTAATAGCTGGGCAGGTATGGCAGTTACCTGTAATCCCAGCATCTGAGAGACAGATGGGACATCCTCAGGGCCAGCTGCCTGGCTAGCTTAGCTGAAATCAGCAAGCTACAGTTCAGGAGACCTGGCCTCAAAAAATTCAGTGGAAAGTGGGGTAGGGAGACAACCAATGTCTACCTTAAGCTGCCCACACATGCACATGTGCCCATACATATGGAAACACACATGCACAGTGCATAGGCATACACATGCAAAAAAATTAAAATCAGAAATGTAAAGAAATCTGTAGGCCCGGGTGTCTGTGACCAGTCCATTCTTTTGACCTCAAGCTGAGGTTTGTATATCCGGCCCTTTCCTCACTACATATCCCCCAGACTTCTCAAACTAGCTTGGCCTGAAGGAAACACATCACTGCCTTGGTCCTGAATTCCAGGGCCACTCCATGCTAGAAACTGGGTCCTCCTTAGCATCTCCTTCTACGTCCATTTAAAACAATGATTCTCAACTTTCCTAATGCTGTGACCCTTTAATTCAGTGAGGAGATGACGGCCCCTTCAGGTCTTGGGGATGAGCAGAAATCAATGCCAGAAGACCAAAGGAGGAAGAAAATTCGATCGTGCTCAGGGCTGCATGGAAAAGGAATGGAGGTCAGAGAGCCACAGTCCAGAGATGCAATTACACTGCACAAGTACTTAGAACTGACTGTTCACTATGTTTGTCTCCAGCCTTGAAAGGCAACTCTGTTAACAATGGTGTTCATGTTCAAGGTGTGGTTAATCCATTATTCCTGCACTAGCTGTCAGAGCATGGAAACTAAGGCCAGGACTGTACAAGGCTTCCATTGGGAGTTTCAGCTGATACCTGCTAGTGGAGATCTCCCAGGCCCAGAAAGACAGACATGGCAGATAGTCCTGAGGTAGCCTCCAAGTTCTGAATGGAACCCTGCTCAGCTCACTGTGGGACCTGGAGGAGAGATGCCCAGTCTGACCTGGAATGTTCATACAGGTTGCCTGAAGCTGGTAAGGGGAGTTATGGAGCTTAGGCTGCAAGCAGGGCCACCTGGGGAAGAACAAGAAGCATAAGATAGAGGCAAGATGATCAGTGGCAAGGGAGGGGAGGGGAGGGGAGGGAAGGGGAAGGAGGGGGAGGGAGAAGGGAGGGGAAGAGAGACAACTGCCTGGGCGTTGCTGGTACTTGTTAAGAAGCTATGAGATGAGCCAGGGTACAGGTCAGTTAGAGGTCAGAGGGAGGAAGGAAGGAGACTAGACTGACATCAGAGCTTTCTCCCTCAGCCACACTCTGGCAAATGCTCACTAGAGCATTCTTTGTCCTAAGAACTGAACATCAGTCCTGAGAGATGCAGTCAAGCAATTTTGGGATATGGAATGCAGTATGCAGAATATGTGATACACAGGCATAGGTACATACATTCACAAGACTAAGTATATCTAAATAGGAACATGAAAAAGCTTGGCATGCTTCTGTATATAAGAATCAGGCACCAGGCAGTGGTGGAGCATGGCTTTAATCCCAACAGGAGCGGCAGTAGCTAAATCTCTGAGTTTGAGGCCAGCCTGGCTACAGAGTGAGTTCCCAAACAGCCAAGTCTATCCAGAGAAACCCTATCTCAAATTAAATAAATAAATAAATAAATAAATAAATAAATAAATAAATAAATAAATAAATAAATGAAACAAAGGAGAGAGATGATAAATAAATAAATAAACAAATAAACAAACAAATAATAGAAATAAAGGAGAGAGATGAGAGGCACCCCCCTCCCCAAGAGTTCCAACCTCAAGCTACAGGCAACTTCTAAGATCTGGTGATAAAACAGGCCCCTGAGTTGGTCTCTATCAACTTATTGCCCACTCATTATGAGGAGGGAGGCTACCTGCCAGTGTTAGGAGCCCTATATAGAGAGGCCCAGGTAGCAACAGCCCACAAGAAACAGGGCCTGCCAGCTGCCAGCTGAAAACACACACAGAGAAAGCTACCTTGGTCACAGCCCATATTCTGGGCCAGCTGAACTAATACGTTCCTGAGCGACAGGAATGCTGGGAGAGCAAACATGAGTTTAAGGGTAACCTTGGGAGGAGGTCCACTGTCTGAAGGCACACCTGTGGGGACCTGTGGGGAATGTGACTGCTTCCTGAGAAGTCCTGGGCTGCTGACAGTCACTAAAAGCTCTTCAACAGTCACAGACAACATTTAAAACAAAAAGAAAACAGGCTGGAGAGATGGCTCAGTGACTCAGAGCACTGGCTGCTCTTGCAGACAACCCCACTTGGTTCCCAGCACTCACACAGCATCTCACAACTGTCAGTTTCTCCAGTGACTCCCTCTTCTGTTTTTCAGAAGTACTGCATTCATGTCGCACACCTACATACATGGGTACCAATGCTTATACACATAAAATTAAACAACCCCTTTAAAAAAAAAAGGAGAAGCCAGGCACGGTGGCATATACCTTTATTCCCAGCACAGAAAGATACAGCCTGATCGACAGCCTGTATCTACATAGTGAGTTCTAGGACAGCCAAAGTTACATAATAGAGAGACCTGGTCTGCTTTGAGACAGGGAGAGGGAGAGGGAGAGGGAGAGGGAGAGGGAGAGGGAGAGGGAGAGGGAGAGGGAGAGGGAGAGGGAGAGGGAGAGGGAGAGGGAGAGGGAGAGGGAGAGGGAGAGGGAGAGGGAGAGGGAGAGGGAGAGGGAGAGGGAGAGGGAGAGGGAGAGGGAGAGGGAGAGGGAGAGGGAGAGGGAGAGGGAGAGGGAGAGGGAGAGAGGCCAGTTTGGAACCTAGGAGAGTCTAACCCACAGTTCACCTGCTTTAAAATGTCTCTGATTTGTATGGGATATCTTTTCTTACAGCAAAATACAGACCTAATACATCAATGTAAGTTAAACCTTCTCTTTAACAAGGGAGGGACTTAGAAGGGCCACGCTGTTCCTGCACTTCTACTCCATCTCAGACCCCATTGCCCCATTTTGGTCCTCAGCACCAGACCTTTAATGAGTCCCATGTAGAAGGGTCTGTAGCAGTGACATTACAGAAGACTATCGTATGGGACAATTGTTTCCTCTTTGTGTTTCCTTATGAGCTTTAAATAGACGGCCAGTCACAGTGAGACTCTCCCTGCCACCAAGACAGTGTTGTCCCCCTGGTCTCCAGAAGACAGGCTGGTGAGTCACACAGAACCATGAAGACTGTTCCCTTGTCCAGTGTCTCCATGACTCCTCCTGTCCCCTGTAGCCTAGGGTTTCATCAGTACAAAGAGTGTGTTTTAATGAGTAGACTCCCTACAGCAGTTCATTATTTGGTTTAAAATTGCACCTGACCCTCCACACACACACCTTGTGAGCTTGGGCTGAGGCCACTATTCCAGAAAGAGCATTCGCTGCCCTCCCAGGTCTGTCTCCTCTGCTGGCCATTGACTTGTCAAAGGGTAGAGGGAAACAGCATCTAAAGTTAGGAAGAAGAAATGCCTTTCGTGTCACTGAACTGCATTCTTTCCATATATTTGTTTTCATAGCAACAAACCAAATGTTTTAAAACAGAAACCAGAATTGATGTGAAGCAATTTCATCACCTGTCTTCCACAGCGCAATTGGTGCCTCCATATTAAGTCCTGAGTGTCCTTCCTTCCTCCTTTTGGGGCCTCTGTTGGACACGGTTTTCTCTTTTGGGCTACTCACTTGCAGCTGAGAAAGAACCTTTCTTCCATAGTAACAAGACTCAGAAGTGGGTAATCCAAGACAGCAACATGTCCTTATTGCGATCATCAGAAAAGATTCCGGACCCCTTCAACTGCACAAAGTGGCACAGACCTAGGAAATTTCCAGCTCCTGCTTTCCCCACAAAGCTAGCTCAGTGACATTTTCCAAGTGAGGAGGCAGGAGAGGAGGTGCTGTCAGTCTAGACTAAACTGATGAATAGGCTTTCTCAGCACACCCACGGCAGCATGTGCGGACACTGACATGTGGGGCTGCTTCTCGACTTTGCCCCAGAAGACACAAGCCCCACAGAGCCTCACCCAAGAGCCTGAGTACAACTAAGTATTAACTAACTCTCTTCCTTACTCACAGATACAGCTGAGTCATGGGCAGAACAGACACGCTCATGGGAATTCAGAAGGGAAAACTGTTAGCAGTGAGATGGGTTCTATCCTTCTTGAGGGAGCTGTTCACAATATTCAGGCAAGGCAACCTCTGAAGAACAAACATGGCATGCTTATGCAGCAGGCAGATACCTGGCCCTGATAGAATGAAAGAGGATGTTTTAAGTAAGAGAGGGACAGAGAAGATAATAAAGAGACCTGTAGATGGGTATGAACAGGAACACTAGCAGCAGATACATCTTCTAGCAACTGATACATCTTCCAGCAGCAGATAAATCTTCCAGCAACTGATACATCTTCCAGCTCAGATACATCTTCCAGCAACTGATACATCTTCCAGCAGTGGATACATCTTCCAGCAGCAGATACATCTTCCAGCAACTGATACATCTTCCAGCAGCAGATACATCTTCCAGCAACTGATACATCTTCCAGCAGCCAGGGATTTCAGAAAGAGGTGAGGGCAAAGAACAAGAACCTGTGCCTATGGTTCCTGAGGTACAGGCATCCTTGGGTCTTTTGAGGCTGACTCTCAGAAACCATGTGTCACCAACCCAGGTGGAGATGGAAGTTGTTGGGTAGAAATTTAGAAGTCCTCATTTGCAATAGTAGTTTCTGCCTTCTCACCATCCCTCAGCAGCCCAAGAAAGTACTTCAGGCTCCAGCTTAGCAAGGCTTAAGTAACTGCTACTAATATGAAGATGTTTATTTTTAAAGCAAAATCTCCCTTGTAGCTATTAAAATCAATCATATTTGGGCTGGCATGTAGCGAAGTTGGTCAAGGACTTGCCTAACTTTCATGACACTCTTGGTCGGGTACTCAGTGCTACATAAAACTAGGCATGGTTGCACACATCTATAGTCCCAGAACTCAGAGGTGGAGGCAGGAGGATCATAAATTTAAGGTCATCGTCATCTTCTGAACAGCAAGCATGAAGTTTGGGTCCACTTTGGGCTATATACACCCAATCCTGGAAACAAACAAACAAACAAATGACACTTGTAAAAATTCAAATAAGCCAGGCAGTAGTGGTGCACACCTTGAATCCCAGAACTTGGGAGGCAGAGGCAGGTGGAATTCTGAGTTGGAGGCCAGCCTGGTCTTCAGAGTGAGTTCCAGGATAGCCAGAGCTATACAGAGAATCCCTGTCTCAACCCCCCACTCCAAAAAATTTCTCCAGATGGTTCCAACCCCCTCAGCAGCCTCCCATTGCTTTTTAATAATCATATACCTTTCTCTCTCTCTCTCTCTCTCTCTCTCTCTCTCTCTCTCTCTCTCTCTCTCTCTCTCTCTCTCTCTCCCTCTCTCTCTCCCTCTCTCTCTCTCTCTCTCTCTCTCTCTCTCTCTCTCTCTCTCTCTTCCTGTCTTCCTTTTTGGGATATTTTTTTCACTCCATAGAATTCCCTAGGGACTCTTTATGGCTAAGCTGCATTCCACAGCACCAGTGCATGGCAGCTGAATTACCAAGTCACTATTGAAGGACATCTGGACAGCACTTATGTCCATTACACACAATCATTGTGAACATTTACAAAAAGGTGTATCTGTGAACACGAGTTTCCATGTTTCTGGGATAACTGCCTGGGAGCACGATGGTTGGACCTCACAGCAATTGTATGCTCAGCTCAATTGTTTGTTTTAAAATTTTATTCATTTACTTCTTTCATATGTGGAGTGTGTGAATGTGGAGGTAAGAAGACAAATTGAAGGAGTTACTTTTGCTACATTGATCCTGGGTTTTAGCCTTAGGTTATCAAGCACCATTACCCACTTAGCCATCTTACCAGCCTGTGTGCTGTTGGACATTGGGCTATACACAGACAGTCTGGTCTCCAGTCAAGCTGAGGTGTAACCCCGGGACCCAGTGGTGATAATTCAGCTACATGGAACGGAAGTTCTCTCATGTCTCCTGGAACTCTGGCTCCTTTCACAGTTACCGCCCCCACAGCCCCCACAAGAGAAGCATGGCTTTAGTCACATAGGCAATGCCCCAAGCTTCTGACCTTCAGGTTAAACTCCTCCCCAGTTACTTAGCAACAGTAAAGATAACAGCATACCATAAGAGGTGCTATTTGGCCCCTCCCCATTCTCTTGCTCTCTTGCTTACTTCCCTTATACTTACTCTTCACTCTCCTCTCTTCTCTCTCTCCTCTCCTCTCCTCTCCTCTCCTCTCCTCTCCTCTCCTCTCCTCTCCTCTCCTCTCCTCTCCTCTCCTCTCCTCTCTCTCACCTCTTACTCACTCCCTCTTACTCTAGACTTTCTTCTCTCTCTTCTTTTCCCCATTCTCTCCTCTTGGCCATGGCTGGTCTCTCTCTCTTTCCACCTTTTCTAATTCTCTCTGAATTTTGATAATAAATCTATAAAACCATAGAATGTCTCTGTTCATCTAGGCCTGCTGCGCTTACTCTGGACTGCGTGGGAACCTCTCTCCCTCAGCCCTCACTCCCATTACCCCAGTGCTACAGGGTGTAGTCCTGTGTCCCCAGGTCAGGGGCTTTCCCTTTTCCACCACCACCACCACTACCACCCCTTCGAGTGGGGTCAGTGGCTTAGATGCCCACCCGGTTCCGAGTGGAAAGCATCTGGCAGCCCTCCTGAGTCTGCCTGCCCAGAGCATAGGAGGAACTCTGGCCGGACGTGGGCTATCCTTCCTTCCCCCTCCTTCCCTTGCCCCCCTTTAGTACCCACAGTGTGCTATGTTTTGTTTCTTACAAAACAGCTGAACTGTTTTCTAGGAAGGTGAATTAGGAGACCTGAACAGATAGCGAACCTATACAGAGACATAAAAGGGGTATTCATTAGAGTGTTTTTCCAGGGTGTTGTCTAGTTAGTCCAACAATGGCTGTCTATTGGTCCAGGAATCCAATAGTTTTTCAGTTCATGAAGATGAGCATCTCGGCTGGTCTTCAGTAAACACTGGAATCCCGAAGACATAGAAAGCCAGTGAAGGAATGAGCTTGCCAGTGAAAGCAAGGGTAAGCAGGCAAAGAGCAAAGGCTTCCTTTTCCATGTTCTTCCTATAGGCTGCCATGGGAAGGCGTAGCCAGATTAAAGATAGACCTTCCCACCTCAAAGGATCTAGATTACAGGTTGGTCTTCCCACCTCAGAAACCCTGGATTATAAGTGGGACTTCCCACTTCAAAAGAAAAAAAGTTCTCATAGATGTTCCCAGCTTAAACTCAAGTCATCAGGCTTGGTGCCTAGTGCCTTTACCCAGGTAGTCATTTCAATGGCTCTGATACCTTTTTTTTTTTTAAACAGTCATTGAGGCTCTGATGAATTGGAAGTGTGAGCTCCTGGAATGTGGCTTGGGAGTCAGGATGGTTTTGCAGTGACTAGTAGCATGACATGGGATCTATGGTTCAGATGGCAGGCTGAGGTTGCAGTAACACTCCCTCCCATAGATCTCACTGGGTAGATGGCTGTAGTCCCACTAAGAAGAGGAGGGTACCTCTCTCACTGTAGCCTTCTGCCTCCCTGGCTGGACTCAGGCTTCTGGTACCTTATAGCTGGCTTCTCCAGAGAGGTCCAAGGTAGCGCTGCAGGATAGGTCTGTGGACCTGAGGAGGCCTGTGGGATGGCAACACATTATCTCGCACTCCCGGTATCAGTGAGTAAAGTGATCATCAGATGCCATAGGATGCTAACTGCTGTAAATAGGATCCCTGTGTGGTGGTATCAGCTCCAGAGTCCTTGGTACTGCCCAGCGCTGTCCAAGAAATATGATAACATTCATATATAATATGAGATTTTTCTACAACCACATGGAAAGAGGAAAGAGAAATGGGGTGAACAATGTCCACAGCCTGTTAGATTTAACCCATTGTATTCCAAGCGGGCCCAATAACTGTGTATTTTAACCTAAGGTTTTACTTAGTTTGGACTAGTGGTTCTCAAACTTCTAATGCTGTGACCCTTTAATAAACTTCCTCATGTCATGGTCACCCTAACCAAAATATTAGTTTTTTGCTACTTCATAACTGTAAGTTCTGTTATCGTTACAAATCGTAATATAGATATGTGCTTTCTGATAGTTTTAGGCAACCCCTATGAAGAGTCCTGAAATCCCCAAGGAGTTGGGACCCACCCATTGAGAAGCTCTGGTTTAGACCTACTATGCTTTCTTGCCTAGTTTAGAAATTGAAAGGGGTGTGTACTGAGGGCTAGGGAATCTGCCAGCCTGCGCCCTCTAGTGTCCGTGCAGACTCAGTGCAGCTTGTGTGGCTCCAGGTGCATCTCCTATAGCTGATGGCCATTCTGCCTAGGGCTGCACTCAAGTGGAGGCTAAGGCTGTTTGAGTTTCACCTACAGCAGGATGGAGGAGGACGAGGGGGAGGACAAGGATGAGGAGGACGAGGAAAAATATTCTGCCGGTCACCATAACGAAGAGCACAGTTGAGGCTGATTTCCCCCTGCCACCTTCTGTTCCACCTGACATGGAACAGGCTCTTCACCATCCAAGTGCAGATGGTCTGATGAAGTTCAAATTCACAGAGGATGCACCCAGTCTCTCCTGAGTCCAGGACTTCCTAGAAATTTGGTACCCACGTCTCCCACCACCTTCCCTCCAGGGTCGATGTCTAGCAGTCCTTGAGGTTTGGCAGTCTGACTGATGAGATTGCTGCGTGGTGAGATGAACTGTACCATGCATGTTCCTAGCCAGCACTGAGCTGTGGTTAATGGGACATTGGAGCTCCCAAGGGCCTTTCCCAGTGACAGCACAACTGTGCTGTTAGCAAAGCTTTTTACTTGCAGTACCAAGCTCGGGTTAAATATTTCCACAGAGCTTCCCAGCTACTTGTTTGCTCTTTCCTTAATTTACAATTCAGTGTGTTAAGGACAATAAGAGCATAACAGACCCTGGGAGAAGGGGTAGGAGCTGTTAGCTCCCTCCCCCAATTCCCATTACTGTGAAATCACATGTCCTGATCTCCAAGGCTGTTGTCTGTCAAATCTAATCCCTGCTAGAATGTGAAGTGCTTTAAACAAGTGGGAGGTGGCTGTGTGATCCAGGGACCCTCATTACCCACCCCCTAAAAAGATGAAAGTAGGGCTGTCTGATCAATGAAGCCTGGGTTAGTTTCATGGCCAGGGCTGGGTAGGTATTTCTTCAGGGGAGCACACAGTGACTTTTCTGTAACTGTATAAGCATTCCTTTTTTTGGTCAGGTTTTTTCCCCCAGACAGCTAAACATCACTAAGGCTGGCTCAGTTGCTTAATGAATGACAGAGGGGTAAGGAGCAGATCTTCAAGCCATTGGGAAGGGAATGGGAAATAAGGGAAACGAATCCTCGCCTCCAACACCTCCAAGGCTGTCTGCACTGCAGCCTCCTCCCGGCAGATATCTGCAGAGCAGGTACAAGGAGTTTGGCATTTTAGTAGCATCTGTTAGATGATAAATCACAGACACAGCAGTGATGTGTGTTCAGTGAGGTGAGTGGATGCTGCGTGCATGAGCTGGAAACCAAGGGTCTGTGGCAAGGCTGTGGGGAGCAGGGCTGTTGATCATGAAGAGGAGCCACAAGCACAGGGCTGGCTATGGTGGCAATGCAGCTGTTTCCACATGGCCCTCTCTGGGACTGTCGTACCAGCACAATCCCATAGCCAGGTATCCTGGAGTCAGGTCCTGGCTCACTTAGGAGAGGTTCTGCAGTTCTCTGACGGTCAGTTCTCTGGTTAGCAAGATGTGTCTGATGGTTGAAGTTTCTTAGAAGACCCCAGTCCAGACACACGTTATAAGTCTCCCTCTGTTAATGGTTCTTTGGTGAGACATTGTAGCTACATGGCTTCACCAGGTCTAGGTCTTCTCTCTCCAATATTATTATTTGATCAGGGGACCACACACACAGCCCACAGCTTGGTCCAACCTGGCTTCTCTACCTTTCACCTCCTACCACCCCAAACTCTGCCCTGTTTTCTGGGGGCCCCCATCCACCTTGTCTCACACAGATGTATCTCCTGCCTGAAGGCCTCCCGAGGGCCTGCCACTGACAGAGACATCCAAGCAGCCACTTTCCTGGACTCAGCTCATTGTCCCTTCCTCTAGGTACACCTGTTCCCTTCTCCTTCCCCTGCCCTCCTTTCCCCTCTTCCTTCCTTCCTTCCTTCCTTCCTTCCTTCCTTCCTTCCTTCCTTCCTTCCTTCCTTCCTTCCTCCCTCCCTCCCTCCCTTCCTCTCTCCCTCCCTCCCCTTTCTCTTCTTCTTCCTTGCTTCCTTCCTTCCTTTCTCCCTCCCTTACTTCTTCTTCCTTCTTCATTGCTTCCTTCCTCCTTCCTTCCTTCCTTCCTCCCTTCCTTCCCCATCAATATTCCTGGATTGTCCTCAGACATCTCTTTTTGCATGCCTTGTCCTGCTTCACTAAGGGATTCTTTGGACCAACCATCACTAGGTGTACTACCCTCCCACTGTTGGTTGTCCTATTCTTACCTCCACTTCTGTGTTCCAGTGTGGCTTCAATTTTACGAGTGTCTTGTTAATTGAGTTTCCAAAATGAATTACCTACAATAAAATTAGGGCATTTCTATCCCTTCCCAAAGATTCATGATATGCTCTTACTCTGTGTTGGGATGTGGATTAGAGCCCTGGGTAGTGGGCTCCATGGAGAGCAGCTAGCTCTTCATCTGTATGCTTATCCTAGGCCTGTGGTGACCCCTCAGCCACCAGCAGTCGCATTTGTCCTCTTAGGGCAGACTCTGTGGATGCAGAAGTTGGTATTGTGGGCTTCTGTTCAGAGCTGGATGTAGCTAGCTTCTTGTGGTACATCTGGCCAGCACTGGCCACCCTGTCAAGCTCAAAGTCCAGTGAGGCAGGGAGAGGTTGGCTGACTCGAGGCTGAAGCCCAGGCTGTAGGTGATAAGGAAAGAGGACAGTAAACCTTGGTAGAAGCAAGGCTGTGAGATAGGAAGTGAGTGTAACAAGAAAACAGAGGATCTGGCAGTCAGCCATCACCGGGGGATTTGAGAGGGCCTGTGCCCCTCTATGCAGGTCCTCCAGGACCTTAGTTCTGCCTTCTTTGAATTTTTTTTTGTTTGTTTTCAAGACAGGCTTCTCTCTGTGTAGACCAGACTGGCATGGAGCTCAAAGTTATCTGGCTGCCTCTGACTGCTGAGATTGGAGCTGTGTGCCAGCGCCAAGGCTCTATCTCTATTTCTTGTTCCTAAAGCCCCTCCCAGACAGGGCTTAGCCTAAAGTGTTCTATCAACTCAGAGGTTCTTAGACATGCCACCAGTCAAGAGATAGAGGCTGGGCCACTGTGATTTGGCGATGCTTCTTCTTTGAGTGGAAAATAAAATCTAAGGAGAATGGGATCCTGCAGAGAGGGCTCTTGCTGTTCTTGCAGAGGATCCCAGTTCAGTCCTGTTCCCTACACCCACATGGTGGCTCACAACTTCTGTAACTCCAGTTCCAGGGATCTGACATACTATTCAGGCCTCAGCAGGTACCAGGCACACACGAAATGTATTATATAACAAGAAAAACATTTGTAACATACTATATAAGTACATATTATTAAAGCATTGAAGGAGAAAAAAGGAAATGAACACGTGGACACATTTCAACATCTTTTTTTTGGGGGGGGGGCGGTTCAAGACAGGGTTTCTCTGTGTAGCCCTGGCTGTCCTGGAACTCATTTTGTAGATCAGGCTGGCCTTGAACTCAGAAATTCGCCTGCCTCTGCCTCCACATTTCAATATCTTAAAACTGCAAATGATCCAAGCCCGGTGGATGACAGCTGTGACTGCTAGACAGGGGAGGCAGGAAGGTAAGGGTACAGGTCATCCTCAGCTACATAGTAAGGTTGAAGCCAGCCTGAGCTACATGAGACCCTATCTCAGAAAACAAATAAACAAATAAAATTACAAAGGAAAACACAACAAAAGGGCCTCTAAGGTCTCTGACCATCCAGCCAATTCCCCTCTTCACTCAACTTTACCATTTTCTGTAAGTTCTTCCAGAGGAGGCCTCCACAGACAAAGCCATCTGACCTTTTCTCAAAGATGGCAGCTGCCATCACGTGCCCTTGTGCAATTTCTTCCATTGGTAGATCTCTCTCTCTCTCTCTCCCTTCTCCACCCCATGTGTGTGTGTGTTTGTGTGTGAGAGAGAGAGAGAGAGGGGAGGGGGTCTTTGTGTAGTCCTGACTATCCTAGAACTTGCTCTGTAGCCCAGGCTAGCCTTCCTTGAATTCCTATCTGTCTGCTTCTGTCAATGAGTGCTAGAGTTAAAGGCATGCACCACTACTTGCCTGCTTGTTCTCTTTCTTTTAATATAATTTTTTTGGAGACAGGGTCTAGTGTAGCCCAGGCTAGCCCTGAATTGCTATATAGTCTTAGATGACCTTGAAGTCCAAGATAATTCTGCCCCCACCCTCTGGTTCTGGAGTTACAGATGTGTGGCACCAGGCTAGCTCAGTTGATGGTTATTTCTGATCAAGATGCTGTGGACAATTGAGTTGGTTGTTTCTACAGGGGAGAACATGTTTAGATAAGTAAATGTGTGCTTTGAAAGGCAATATTAAGCTGCCATATGTCTGTGTTGGACAAGGAACTTTAAATATCTCCTAGTCCTGTAGATAAGTAATTAAAATATGTACATAGAACGTTAACAGCCTGGGAAAGAGGTGAAGAAGACAGGGGAGGTAGCAGGTAATACTGAGTGCATGTCTCATCTTCCTTAACAGGACCTAGCACCTAATGCTTAGAATTCATAAGCCTCTGAGCAGTTCAGAGTAGTTTCCTTTGGGACTTGGGTAGAGGAGACTCACCCACACTAGTTCTTCTACACATTTCAAAAATAACAGAGCTATTGCAGGTGTGATACTGTGAAAGAAAGAAACCAAAATTGAGGTAGGGAAGTGAACGAGCATTAATGTCCAGTGGCCAATCACTGCAGGATCTCACACTTGGGCCTTGTGGGAGACTGCAGTGGGGTGTGCTGGCCAATGAAGCACAGTCCTGAATTTCCAAGGGGGCTGTTTCAGCTGGTAACATTCACATCGACATTTACCGAAAATTGATGCAATTCTAGATCTCCCTGGCAGAACAATATCTCATAGGCATAATAGAGAGTGGGGACTCCCATAAGGTTCCCAGATGTCTCTTCTAGGGTTAAAACAGCATGGCATGTGCTGGTAACTTCTACCAGTATTGTATGGAGGGGGACAGGGAGGTCTTGGGGGATCTAGAAGCCCCCTGTCAACATGATTCAAAGCTTTAATACCTGGTTCCCCATGAAACCCTACTTACCCAGATTAACCCAGAAATCTGGGTAAGAATGGGGTTTTAAAATGTCATTCATAAAATTAGGGCTGCTGATAAATGAAATTGAACTTTGAAGGGCCAAAGCCATGTTCCTGTTCTCTGGTATCATCCCTGAGTCCACTCAAGATGGGTGTCAACCTAGTTCTAAATTTACCCTAGCTGTGTTAGCTAAGAATGTGAACCACGAGCATCCACCTACACAGGCAAGATTTATTTACTATGCAACATCAGCAAATGTATCTGTGACAAGGAAACAAACACACACACCGAGTCCCCCATGAGAAAAAGAACTAGCTGTTCAAAGCGAAGAGTCAGCATTGGGTCCATGAGACCCCTTTGCCCCAAGCTGAAGAGCTGAGGGGTTTGTCTCAATCCTGACTCTTGTTTAACCCTTACAGGACATTTGACAAAGCTTCATTCCACTGATTTTAGGTTGTCTCTCCCTGTCCCCTTATACCACAATTCTGCATGCATGCTCCAAGTAGACTGTATTTAGCCATAAAAAGATATTCTTTCTGTCTTTCCTAGAGTGTTCTGGGTTTTGCCATGTTATATAGAATCATTTTGTACCTCCTGAGGAGAGCCATCCTGGAAATGCTAAAAGTCAGAGCTTGCACTATCATGGTCTAGATTTCTTCTGTCCCAGAAGATCTCAACCTGTGTTATCATAACCCCTTTGAGATCGAATGACCCTTTCACAGGGAGTCACCTAAGACCCTCATGCATATCACATATTTACATTATGATTCATAACCATAGCAAAATTACAGTTATGAAGTAGCAACGAAAATGATTTTATAGCTGGAGGTTCACCATAACATGAGGAACTATATTAAGGGGCTGCAGTTTTAGGAAGGCTGAGAACCACTGCTGTAATGGATGGCACTGGACATACAGAGGATATTGCTTAGCCAGGATGGTGGTAGGGTGTGATAGGAAGCCAGACTTGGGGTTTCAGGTACCCACAGCTCACCTGTGTCTTGGCCTTGCAGGTTTTTTTCTCCACTGCCAGATGCCATGGGCAAGCAGAACAGCAAGCTGTGTCCTGAGGTACTGCAGGACCTGCAGAAACACAGGGAGTTCACTGACCATGAGCTTCAGGAGTGATACATGGGCTTCCTCAATGACTGTCCCACTGGCCACCTGACTGTGGACAATTTCAAGATCTAGGCCAACTTTTTCCCCTACAGAGACGCCTCCAAGTTCGCTGAACATGTCTTCCACAACTTTGACACCAACAGCAACAGCACCATCGACTTCCGAGTGTTCATCAATGCTCTGAGCATGACCTCTTGGGACAAGCTGGAACAGAAGCTGAAGTGGGCCTTAGCATGTCCGACCTAGACAGCAATGGCTACATCAGCTGCAGTGAAATGCTGGAGATAGTGCAGGTACCTGCACTTGACAGGGCCTGGAGCATGGGGAGCGCAGGGATCCAGGGCCCCCATCCCCGGCCCCATACACCAGGCCATTCCTCTGCCCACTTGCTACCTGGTGTACTAAAGGACTGCCTGTCTTTGCAGAGAGTAACGATAAAAGCCAAGCATCTATCGATTGCTTGCTGGACATCAGGCCCCAGCTGAGCTCAACCATCAGGTTTATTCACACAATTCTATAAAAGGGTCTTTTTTTTTAAAAACAAAACAAAACAAAACAACCTCTAATGAGATCTGAGGCTCAGATAGGTGATTAAGAATTGTCAAAGCAAGAACTGGGAAAATGGCTCAGTGGGGAAGAACACTTGATACCCAGCATGAGGCCCTGAGTTCTGATCCCAACATCCAGAGAAAAGTCAGAAGTGGCTGAGCATGCCCGAAACCCTAGAACTAGGGGACAAGTGAGTCCCAGAAGTTTGCTGAGCAGGCACCCTAGCTAAAATGGTAAGCCCCTGCTGGGTTCAGTGATAGAGAAAACTGTGAACACCGGTATTCTTGTTTGGCCTCTACCCAGGTGGGTGTTCATCTGCACACACATGTATAACATACACACACATTAGCTGTCTATAGGACTTCCTATAGAAATCAGAACGACACAGTAAAGAATGAGTCAACAGTAAGTTCTTCACAGGAGCGATGCTTATGTGCACCCTGCATCCTTCCTGCTCCATGCTCTAAACCATCTCTGTATTTGGTCCAGTGATCTGACTCTGTGGGTAATGTTGCTTGCTACCAAGTCTGGCAGCCTGGGTTCAATCTCTAAGACCCACATGGTAGGAAAAGAGAACCAGCTTCCACAAGCTGTCCTCTGAATTCCACGTGAGATCATCTCTCCCAAATAAATAATTACATACATCCATAAAGTAAGTAAAGTAGTTATATACAGTGCCTAATACAATATCTATAGATGTTAATAATAATTTGTATTATTTGGGAAATAACAAGAAACTGTGTACCTCCAGTTTCATTTTCTAGACTATTTCCCACCTGTAGTTGTTGGATCTGCAGATTCAGGACCCATGGGTGGGCAGGGATCAATGTATTTCCCCTTTGATCTTCCCTCCAGGATTTCCCAGCTCCCCACCAAAGAACCTCCTTTTAGACAGACGCTTTCCCCCACAACCTCCCCTCTAATCTGAACCAAGGAGCCCTCAATTCTTCCACGCCCCAGCTGTATCCTGTGCTCTTGAATGTCACTTAAACTTTCCTGGCTCCCTTTGCCCAGCACCTTGTCTGTGAGACTTGTTGTGATGAGAGAAGGGTCCTTACTGTGCCCTGTCCATGCTCCTTGGTTAGCAGAGCGAGGACCATAACCCACCCTCCATCCTCCAGAGCACACTCACAGATGCCCCTTTGCAGACCATCTACAAAATGGTGTCCTCCGTGATGAAGATGCCTGAGGACAAGTCCATGCCCGAGAAGCGAACAGACAAGATCTTCAGACAGATGGACACAAAGATGGTAGGAAACATGGCAGGATTGAGCAGGTGGGGAGGGAGGAGGGGACTGGGAGAGGGGATGGGATGGGGGTGGGGAGAGGGGAGTAGATGAGCCTGTGAAACTGTTGATGGCACAGAGGTGTTTGGGATATACCCTCTGCCCTATGCAGGCCTGCCCTTTTCCAGCCCAATTGATTCAGCTCTGATTGAGGGAGGGAGACTAGAATTCAGTACACCTAGCCTGCATCCTGCACCCTTCCTAGGGCTCTATAACCATGGGCATTGTCAGTAGACCCTCTGAGCTGTAGGCTTCATCCGCATTGTCTGAGTTAGGGTTTCCATTGCTCTGATGACACACCATGGCCACAAGCAACTTGGGGAGAAAAGGGTTTATTCACTCACAGTTTCCATATAACAGTTCATCATCAAAAGCAGTGAGGGCAGGACTCAAACAGGGCAGCAACCTGAAGGCAGGAGCTGATACAGAGACCATGAAAGGATTGCTACTTATTGGCTTGCTCCCCATGGCTTGCTCAGCCTTCTTTCTTATAGAACTCAGAATCACTAGACCAGGGCTGTACCACCTACACTGGGCTGCACTCTGCTCCATCAATCACTTGTTAAGAAATTACCCTCTGGTCAGGCATAGTGGCACATGTCTTTAATGGGAGCTCATAGGAGACAGGAGGCTCTCTGGGAGTTCAAGGCAACCTGGTCTAAAAAGTGAGTTCTAGAACAGCCAGGGCTGTTACACAGAGAAACCTTGTTTCAATAAACAAAAAAAAAGGGAGGAAATGAGGGAGAGAGGGAGGGAGGGAGGGAGGGAGACAGGGAGGGAGGGAGGGAGACAGGGAGAGAGAGAAGAGACTGGACATTGTCCATTTTCTAGAGGGTTCCAGACTTTAACCAGAGCACTGGCTAATCCTAAGTCTCCCTCTTCCATTCCTCAGGCAAAATGTCCCTGGAAGAATTCAACAAAGGTGCCAAGAGCGACCATCCATTGTCCGGTTGCTGCAGTGTGATACCAGGAGTGCTAGCCAGTTCTGAGGGGAATGGGCTTTTACACAGTTGTGAGAAACACAGGCTTGACCTGCCATCTTCAGCTTTGCTTGCAAAAGTGGATTTCTCCTGCTCTCTCAGGACCTGGGTCCAGACAGCATATCACATTCACCTGGTCTGGCTGGATGCAGGTCCCTTCTCTGTCTGATCCAATAGATGTCCCTCCCCATCCAGTCCAGGCTGGTTCCTTCCAAGGTTTCAAGTGTTCTGGGCTGTAGGGCTACTTTCCTGCCCACAGAGGGCCTGGAGACCCTTAAGGACACCACACAGGACATTTCAGTATCTTACCGAGACCAGCTGATTTATTCTATGATCCCAGGTGACTTTGT
Source organism: Mus musculus (assembly GCF_000001635.26). Classification (NCBI taxonomy): domain Eukaryota; kingdom Metazoa; phylum Chordata; class Mammalia; order Rodentia; family Muridae; genus Mus; species Mus musculus. The sequence continues at coordinate 23,899,642 of NC_000078.6, forward strand.
GAGGATGAAGAAGATGGACAGTAGATAGGCAAGCACTTCCTGTGCATGGCTTCACCTCCCTTCTTCATTTTCTCCGACCAAAGCTGCTTGCATGTATATACTGTGGTATCCTTACTTTCAATATATAAGTTTTGTATAAAGTGAGAAGGTTCAGCCCCTGTATTTAAAGCCTCTGACTGCCCTTAAAGCATGGTCCCTGTGGCCTGTGATTCCCCCTACCCCCAAATCTGGCTGTGCTTTGGTATTTAAGTATTCATTTGCCTAATTACACAGGAGATACATGCATGCCCAAGGCTGTGGACATCTGCCCTCCGTCCTGCAAACACAGGTGTTCCTGTGTGCTCTGTCCTTCCTTTCTATTAACCTGGCATAGTAAAATGATCAAATAAACCAAGGTCTGTGAGTTTCCTGTGTTGCCCCAAGCACCCTGTTCATGGTTCACTCTCCAGTGAGTGTGGGAATGAAGCAGGTAAGTGGTAGACATTGGGAAAGTCCTTGAATGTATGGAACAGCCGAGAATTTAGTCAGATAGGAGTCCATGCCAGCCTTTCCCCACTCAGTGGGCTCCACACACAGCAAGGCCATTGGCCCTCCTATTCTGTTGGCTAGAAGTTGTTTTAGATATTGGACAGAAACAGTCCCTCAGGGCCAAACAGTGCATGTGCCTTGGCTAATGTCATCCAGCACGTTCAGGATCACTTATTCAAATAATGGGGAATAGGAGGATGGATGGATGTGTCTGCCCAGTTATGAAGACTTCTCTCCCTCTCTCTCTCTCTCTCTCTGTCTCTCTGTCTCTCTGTCTCTCTCTCTGTCTCTCTGTCTCTCTCTCTGCCACCATGTGGTTGCTCGGATTTGAACTCAGGACCTTTGGAAGAGCAGTCAGTGCTCTTAACCACTGAGCCATCTCTCCATCCTTGGTAGTCTTCTCAAATCGAGAACCCAAAGACACACAAGATGTGAGAGTACTGTGAGGAGCAAAAATAAGAGCACAGAAATGGGGCGGCTGAGGCAGGAAAGTCATGAGTTCTAGGACAACCCGGACTCCATAGTGAGACCTCAGCTCAAAAATCCAAGAGCAGAGACCAAGTCTGATCTCCCAGACCCACAAGGTGAAAGGGAAGAACCGACTCCCATAAGTTGTCCTCTGGCCTCCACCTGTGTTTACAACCCCAGCAGTCTGGGGACCTGACAATCGCATCAGGAGTCCAAGGCCATGCGTAGCTACATACTGAGTTTGACTCCCGCCAGGGTTCCATAGTGAGACCACACCTCAAAAACAATATCTGACAATTGTCATAGAAAGTACTTAATAGGACTTGGTGGTTAAGAGCACTGGTGGCACTTCCAGAGGCCCTGAGTTCAATTCCCTAGCACCCACATATCAGCTCAAGACTGTCTGTACCTCCTGTTCCAGGTGATCTGGCACCCTCACACAGACATACATTCAAGCAAAACACCAATGCCTGTGAAATAAATTAAGATACACCTTTAAAAAGAAAAGGAAGAACTTATTCAAGGAAGAAGCTATCTTGTGACCAAACCCTGAGCTAGCCTTCTCCATGGGACCCCAGAACACCCACAGGATGTCTTGTTGGAAGTGAAGGTGCTAATCAGCTTTCATAGCCTTAGGAACACTACCAACACACCCCTAAGATTACAATCCCACAGTCCATTTTCAAATCTAAAGATGAACTTCCTGTCAGGAAGACAGGGCCATTCAAGCACTTGAATGAAGCACCACCCAAAATGGACAAAGTTTTGGTGAAACTTGCAGAATGTGGCTTTTGCACTTCTGTGGCTGTGGGTGAAGCTAACCCCAATCCACACCTTTCCCTATACCAAACCTTGTAGCTAGACAGTGTTGGAGACAGTGGTAGCAGGAAGCCCAGAGAGGGAATGTCAAGGTGGGGACATGAGAGGTTGGAGGAAGGTTGGAAGCAAGATGGACTGCTGAGCCCTCCTGGAAGCTCTAGCCAAACTCACCTGTTCTATTTCACTCAGTGGATTTTTAAGATGTATTTTATTACTTCAATTGTGGGCATGTGCGTGAGAGAGAGAGACTACATGCATTTGCATATATGCATGCAGGTGCCTGTGGAGGCCCAGAGCAAGATATTGGATGTCCTGAAGCTGGAGTTACTGGCAGTTGTAAGCCCTGGTACATGGATGCTGGGAACCAAACTCTGATCCCAGCAGAAGCGGTTAGTGCTCTAACCATTGAGCGACTCTCCAGCCACACCTCATCTGCTTTGAGCTTAGACCAAGCCAAACTTAATGAAAAGCACTCAGCACAGTGGGGCAATTCTTACTAAAATGCCTTTGTACACATGGTTCCTGCATCTGGACTGCCCTTCCCTCTTTGATTGGAAAACTCCTACTGACTCTGTGAAACCTTGTCTCTCTGTCTCATTTGTGTAGCCTTCCCTGACCCCCATAACTCCTTCTTAGTCTTACTAGCTACCGGTCAGTAAGAAGTATATACGCCTTCCATTTGGAGACTCTATTATGTTCCTCGTGGTTCACATATTTTTAATGTCCATGCTGGCCTAATTAGGGTCAGATCACTAGTCCTGTTTCCCACTAGGTATTAAAAACACGAGTCTCCAAAACTTTAAGTGGTCCAGTCATGATGGGTCACCCTTCTAATCCCAGCACTAGAGGAGCTCAGGCAGAAGAATCTCAAATTTGAGGCCATGTTTGCCTCCCCAGGAACGCCCTGTCTCATAGAATGAATGAAGAGGCCTAAGTAGCTTGTTCTAGGTCCAGTATCTGACAAGGGACAGACTCAGGACTCAAACCCTGTGCTGCCTGACCCAGAGCCCCTTGATACTGTCACCACTGCTTGGCTCTGTCCCCTTCCAAAGGGTGTGGGAAGCCTTGTCAGCTTCATCTCAGGGTCCCCTTGACCCCCAGCTTCTCTACACTAGACTTCCTTTTTCTGAGAGCCATTGAAGTTTGCTGTATTGTTCCCATTGGAAGGCCCAGGAACAGACTAAGGCTGGATTCCAAAATACTCAAGAGCCACCATATGTGGCAACACTAAATGTGACCCCTAGATGGCAGTGGTGCACTACTCAATTGCTGCTTCTGCAGTTTGCAGAACTGTTTTTCCACTGGGTGAGTCTGGGGCTTTTGTTTACAGATGTCCAACATCAGAGTTCATGGATGGAAGGATTCATATGCTAGTGAGTGACCGAAAATATGTGGAGCAGAAAATTGATATAAAAAAGATAGGGTGTTTCCCTCCGAGGGAGGGAAACCATGGGATTTCACTTGCTAGGTTTCTCAGAGACTGTCTCAGTAAGGAAAGACTCCTCAAAGTGTAGAATTTAGCCAAAAAAACAGAAGCACCCCCAATGGTGTCACTGTGCACGGATCTATGCTTTACCCTCATAACACGGACTTCAGGGTCACTCCAGCGTCACCTGCAGCTGTTAAATGTAATCGACAAATCATGAAAGTGTATTTTCGGGGACGCACGCATAGAGGGGGGCGGAGCCGGAGTCCGGGATTGCTGCTCCCTGAGTGTGTGTGGAGCTGGGTGGTGTTTGGTGCGGTATGGCGGCCACCCAGTTGCAGCAGAGCAGGTGCCATCCTGTGGAAGAACCATGAAGCACTACGAGGTGGAGATTCGGGATGCAAAGACGAGGGAGAAGCTGTGCTTCCTGGACAAGGTAGAGCCTCAGGCCACCATTTCTGAAATCAAGACCCTTTTCACCAAGACACAGGGGAAGTCCCTGAAAGATGAAGATGTCTTGCAGAAGCTTCCTGTGGGCACCACAGCCACACTTCTGACACCTGCAAGGGCCCACACAGGATTCCCCACGGGATCCTAATACCTCTGGTGAGTGGAACACAGCGCCTGCCCCAATCCAATCGCGCGGAACCTGAGACAGCAGGAAATAGGGAAGCAGGCTACCCGGGGCCTGACCTGGGGCACAAGCCCCTTCCGCTCCACTCGAGCCCGAGCGTACCTTGCCAGCGGACTCGCCCGACACCCGCACGGGCCCACACAGGATTCCCCACGGGATCCTAAGACCACTAGTGAGTGGAACACAACTTCTGCCAGGAGTCTGGTTCGAACACTAGATATCTGGGTACCCTCCCTGCAAGAAGAGAGCTTGCCTGCAGAGAATACTCTGCCCATTGAAACTAAGGAGAGAGCTACCCTCCCAGGTCTGCTTATAGAGGCTAACAGAGTCACCTGAAGAGCAAGCTCTTAACAGTGACAACTATAACAGGTAGCTTCAGAGATTACCAGATGGCGAAAGGCAAACGTAAGAATCCTACTAACAGAAATCAAGACCACTCACCATCGTCAGAACGCAGCACTCCCACCCCACCTAGTCCTGGGCACCCCAACACAACCGAAAATCTAGACCCAGATTTAAAAACATTTCTCATGATGATGATAGAGGACATCAAGAAGGACTTTCATAAGTCACTTAAAGAATTACAGGAGAGCACTGCTAAAGAGTTACAGGCCCTTAAAGAAAAGCAGGAAAACACAACCAAACAGGTAGAAGTCCTTAAAGAAAAACAGGAAAACACATCCAAACAGGTGATGGAAATGAACAAAACCATACTAGAACTAAAAGGGGAAATAGACACAATAAAGAAAACCCAAAGCGAGGCAACGCTGGAGATAGAAACCCTAGGAAAGAGATCTGGAACCATAGATGCGAGCATCAGCAACAGAATACAAGAAACGGAAGAGAGAATCTCAGGTGCAGAAGATTCCATAGAGAACATCGACACAACAGTCAAAGAAAATACAAAATGCAAAAGGATACTAACTCAAAACATCCAGGAAATCCAGGACACAATGAGAAGACCAAACCTACGGATAATAGAAATTGATGAGAATGAAGATTTTCAACTTAAAGGGCCAGCTAATATCTTCAACAAAATAATAGAAGAAAACTTCCCAAACATAAAGAAAGGCATGCCCATGATCATACAAGAAGCCTACAGAACTCCAAATAGACTGGACCAGAAAAGAAATTCCTCCCGACACATAATAATCAGAACAACAAATGCACTAAATAAAGACAGAATATTAAAAGCAGTAAGGGAGAAAGGTCAAGTAACATATAAAGGAAGGCCTATCAGAATTACACCAGACTTTTCACCAGAGACTATGAAAGCCAGAAGAGCCTGGACAGATGTTATACAGACACTAAGAGAACACAAATGCCAGCCCAGGCTACTATACCCGGCCAAACTCTCAATTACCATAGATGAAGAAACCAAAGTATTCCACGACAAAACCAAATTCACACAATATATTTCCACGAATCCAGCCCTTCAAAGGATAATAACAGAAAAGAAGCAATACAAGGACGGAAATCACGCCCTAGAACAAGCAAGAAAGTAATCCCTCAACAAACCAAAAAGAAGAGAGCCACAAGAACAGAATGCCAAACCTAACAACAAAAATAAAAAGAAGCAACAATTACTTTTCCTTAATATCTCTTAATATCAATGGACTCAATTCCCCAATAAAAAGACATAGACTAACAGACTGGCTACACAAACAGGACCCAACATTCTGCTGCTTACAGGAAACCCATCTCAGGGAAAAAGACAGACACTACCTCAGAGTGAAAGGCTGGAAAACAATTTTCCAAGCAAATGGTCTGAAGAAACAAGCTGGAGTACCATTCTAATATCGGATAAAATCGACTTCCAACCCAAAGTTATCAAAAAAGACAAGGAGGGAAACTTCATACTCATCAAAGGTAAAATCCTCCAAGAGGAACTCTCAATTCTGAATATCTACGCTCCAAATGCAAGGGCAGCCACATTCATTAAAGACACTTTAGTAAAGCTCAAAGCACACATTGCACCTCACACAATAATAGTGGGAGACTTCAACACACCACTTTCATCAATGGACAGATCGTGGAAACAGAAACGAAACAGGGACACAGTGAAACTAACAGAAGTTATGAAACAAATGGACCTGACAGATATCTACAGAACATTTTATCCTAAAACAAAAGGATATACCTTCTTCTCAGCACCTCACAGGACCTTCTCCAAAATTGACCATATAATTGGTCACAAAACAGGCCTCAACAGATACAAAAATATTGAAATTGTCCCATGTATCCTATCAGACCACCATGGCCTAAGACTGAGCTTCAATAACAACATAAATAATGGAAAGCCAACATTCACGTGGAAACTGAACAACACTCTTCTCAATGATACCTTGGTCAAGGAAGGAATAAAGAAAGAAATTAAAGACTTTTTAGAGTTTAATGAAAATGAAGCCACAACGTACCCAAACCTTTGGGACACAATGAAAGCATTTCTAAGAGGGAAACTCATAGCTCTGAGTGCCTCCAAGAAGAAACGGGAGAGAGCACACACTAGCAGCTTGACAACACATCTAAAAGCTCTAGAAAAAAAGGAAGCAAATTCACCCAAGAGGAGTAGAAGGCAGGAAATAATCAAACTCAGGGGTGAAATCAACCAAGTGGAAACAAGAAGAACTATTCAAAGAATTAACCAAACGAGGAGTTGGTTCTTTGAGAAAATCAACAAGATAGATAAACCCTTAGCTAGACTCACTAGAGGGCACAGGGACAAAATCCTAATTAACAAAATCAGAAATGAAAAGGGAGACATAACAACAGATCCTGAAGAAATCCAAAACACCATCAGATCCTTCTACAAAAGGCTATACTCAGCAAAACTGGAAAACCTGGACGAAATGGACAAATTTCTGGACAGATACCAGGTACCAAAGTTGAATCAGGATCAAGTTGACCATCTAAACAGTCCCATATCCCCTAAAGAAATAGAAGCATTCGAGATCCTCGAATAACTGGACCTGCTGGACCGGTCAAGTGGCGCCCGACGTGGAGCACGAGGTACGACTGCCCTCCGGACAACGGATTAAGGATTAAAGAGGTACCGCGCAGACAGAGAAACAGTGGGACAGTCCACCGACACTTCACTCGAGTGTCGAGTACGGACTTCGGGAGGTAAGCCTAGGCATTCAGTTGTTGTCCCATTAGCCATGGGGAATTTAGTCAAGAGATAAAAGGTTCTCTTAAGGAGAGAGGGATAAGAGTTTAAAAAAAGGGGAATTTAATAAAATATTTTTGTTTTGTGGAGGAGAGATGTCCATGGCTGGTATTGAATGGTTCTAAAATACACCCTTTAACTTACAATAAAGTAGGCAAAGATGTTAATGCTTTGATAAATCAAGGAGAAGATGTCCCTGAATCCTTTTTTAGTTATTGTGGAATCATCAGAGACCTCCTTGAGCAGGCAGAAAAGGGTGAAAAAGGTGCTTGCCTCCTAGCCCTTACTGAAGATTTTTTAGAAAACTCCCAATCGCCATCTCACAAAAGCAAAACTAAGCCTCCGGCGCACAGTATCTCTATTAGAAGGTTTAGCAGAAGGCTACTTGATACCCAATGAATGGAATAAAGTTATTCAGTCTGTCCTCACTAGAGGCCAATATTTAACTTGAAAGTCAGAGTTTGTGGAAGACAGCCTCCTGGACTGCTGACAAAATCTGTGGTTAAGGCAATTTCGCTGCAGACATAAAACAATTAGGGCTCTCGCCTGTTGTCCTCGCCCAGACAGCACAAGCGGCCCTGAGAGCTTGACGCGCTGTCCCTGCAGCAAGGGCGCTAACTATGCCCCTAACCAAGATTATACAAGGGCCCCAAGAGTCCTATGCGCAGTTCGTTGCCAGATTGCAGGAAGCAGCTGAGAGAATTTTGGGACCTGAGGAAAGTGAGGGTCTGTTAGTCCTACAACTTGCTCTTGAAAACGCCAATTCAGCATGTAGGGCTGCCCTGAGAGGTAAAACCAAGAGTTTAGATATAAATGGTATGATCAAGCTTTGTAATGAGGTAGATGTGTTTTCTCAACAAGTTTCTAAGTCTATTAACCTGGCCATTGGGGCTGCTCTAACTCCAGCTCCAAGATTGGTGCCGAGCCCCATTGGCCCAAGTTAGAAGTAGACACCTGTGTCCTCACATTGGGTGCAGATGCCGCCTGGGGCACCCCTGATTATTATATGCCTCAATTAACAGCAGTTAACACAGGTGAATTTGAGCCCCCTCCCCAAAAGACGTTTTTTCTCATCATCGGCCGAGTGTCCAGACTTTTACAAGGCCTAATGGTGACTCCTACAGTGGTTGACACCGATTACCATGGGGAGATAAAAATCTTAGTCACCGCCATGCAGGGACCACTTACCCTTAGGGCTGGAGAGCGCATAGCCCAAGCCCTACCCCTCCCACTATTCGGCCATTTCCCTTATTTGAAAGAGGAGTGAGGACTATCCTCCCTGGGATCCTCAGAAGTCTACTGGGCACAGAAAATAACCGATTCACGGCCCATGCTGACTTTGTTTCTAGAGGACAAACAGTTTCAAGGGCTCCTGGATACCGGGGCAGATGCAACAGTAATTTCCTCAACACATTGGCCTGCAACCTGGCCCTTACAGCCCACTAAGGGATGGTGTAATCCACTGATCATAAAATTTACTGCTAAGGGGAGGAACTTAGAGGCTTGAGAAACTTCTCGCCCTCTTACCTGGGGCCTAAGATTGTATCAAGATAACTATGACAATGGCCTGACCTTTAAGGTTCAGCTTCCTAAAACCATCCCTAACAATTATAAAGGATCCATAGGATTTCCAGGTACCCGCCCCCCTCTTCCACTGATTTACTGTGGTCTATATTGAATGCTTCTGCTTTAGCCTTGTTGTATAAGACACAAAGAGATAATGCGTCAGAATCTGAAGATTATTGGATGTGCTTTTCTGCTTCCTCGCCCTTTTATGAGGGCATAGCCTTATTTAAATATTTTACCCTGCTTTCAGATGCTAGGCAGCTTCCCCTTGAGTCAGTTCAGCTTACCTTGACAGAACTCTCTGGGGTAAGAAGTTGTGTGTTGGGCCCAGGCATGCTTCGAGGCCCTTGCTAGAGATTTGCAATAACACGTTTAGACGTTTAGAGTAAATAAAAATGGGTTTTAAAGAGACTTCTTAAAGGTCAAAAAATTCATAAATTAGGTTTTATTGGAAGTTAAGAAATCATTTCCTAAAACATATATAATTCATTTTGTCAATGGTGTTTTTGTTGGTTGCAGAAAATAGAGAGCGTCTTTACAGATGGCTATAAAATATTTAACTAAGTGTGGACTGATAATGGCTTCAAAAAAGATTTAGCATGGTAAACTTTTAGGCTATTTGAGTTATTTAGTGTATAGAGATTGTGTGTTTTCTCAAAAATTTGCCCTCAGATTAAATAAATTAGAAGTTTTGGATGCTTGTCAGAAGCTGTTAGAAAATTTTGGATTTTAATCTTGGTTTGACAAGCTGCCTCTTACAAGCGGAAAAGGAAAGGAAAAAATAGAGAAATGGATTTTAGAATTCTCCCAGGGACAGAGGGAAATCGGGGGACGCCCTGTTTTACTCTCTCTGGCCCCTACAGGAGAAGCTCTCTACCCTCTTTCTATTGTCTATGGTTGGTGCACCAATCACGTGTCAATTCATGTATGTTTTTGTTTCGTTGTCTGAATGATTGTTTTGTTGTCTGAATGACTGTCTGTTTTATGTTTCATGTTAAAAAGAAAAGAAAAAAAATGGTTAAAAACTTTACCTGCTGAATCACTCTCAGTTTGCACAACGGAGGCTGAGAGAGGCCCCTCCCTTTAGCTAAAAATCAAGCACAGCAAGAGAGGTCCTGCTGAAAAACTTGTTTTTAAAGAAAAAGAATCTACAACCTCTTAGTTCTAAGGCAAATAAGCTGATAGTTGTTTTTTCCTAAAAAATTCTCTGCAATTTTGTGATTATTGTGCTTAGCAAATGACAAAGTGTGTTTTTATCTTATAAGTATAGCTATAAAAAGTAAAAGTCTTTAATTGATCTAAATTTATAAGATTCATGAAGCCACTTCATTTGGTTTTTGATTGATCTTAAAGGTATAAATATGATCTACATATCTTGGTCATAGAGAATTGGCTTATAAGTTATTTGGGTATGATTAAAAAGGTATAACACTAGTTACAAAGTTAGCTTAAGTAATAACTCAAGGCTAGAGTCATTTTCAAACAAAAGCACCTGGCATAAAACAGCCCAGAAAACTAGTCCTCTAAAGATACTCCTAAATTGAGATAAAATTTTGTGTAATTCTTATCCCAGAAAGTAGACTTATAGAGATAAGATTTTAAAACAATGTCTCTTTAATAGAACATTAAAATTTACACTGTCATGCATTCATGAATAAGCAGCCAAACTTTGTAACGTGATAGTGATGTTTCTAGTATTGATTTTAAAGAGAATAAATTGTTTAAAATTGGGTCTTGCTTTCCAAAAGTTATAGATACATTCTAATATTACAACGGAAACTTTAAAATTAGGGTTAAAATTGCTAGTGTTCCATTGACTGCAGCTTGCAGTTTGATTACAAATTTAAGATCTTTAATTCACCTGTATATTGTAATTAAGATAATTATAAAAGTAATCATCCTTAAGAAAGAGTATCAAAAATTAGAGGCATAGACAGTTAAATTGTCCCTCTAAAACTGGTCCTTATTACAGGAGGGCCAAGATGCTTAGATTAAAAAATATTCTACGTTTAAGTTAATGTAGCCCAGAGAAGCTTGTAGCCTTCTTTTATTTTGCAAACAGTGCCTAAGAAAGTTTTTCCCTGTGTTCAAGAAAAGTTCTTTTTAGCTTTGTTACAGATCTATTCAAATGTTTAAAATAATGCTTAAATTCAAAGAGTTTTACTTTTAGTGAAATGGTGATCACTAGATAATTTTGCCTGTAAATATGGCTAACATAGCTTTACAATATGTACAAAATTTTTATTGTCTGCTTCAATACAAGAAACAAAGTTTAAATCTTTCAGTGTATATTGTTTCCTAAGTGAAAAGTATTCTATTAGCTAATGCCTCCAAAGAGAAGTTTAAAGTTCTGAAAAGTAATTGTTGCTCCATAAGATTTAGAGGCAACATATTTTTAATATCTAAGATTTTAGTTACAGAAGATCTAAAAAAGAAAAATTTATTTGCTTCAAAATTTTTATTTTCAAAACCTCCAAAAGATGTTTTGTCAACAATTTAATGTTACACATGTTACTGAGATATTTTATAATTCTCAAAGACAAGGTATTGTAAAACTTTAAAAACTATACCTTCCTTAAAAACAAAGAAGGGGGGGAGAGAAATTATATCCCCGTGCACATTATTTGGATCATATATTTGTTTTGGAAAAACTGGATAGAATAGAGTCTAGGGCAGATAAAAAGGATCCACTTATTGGCACTTGCCATGATCCTGTTCAGATACTTAATATGGGGAAAAGGGGGAATGTTTCTGTTTTTTCCACAGAATGCTACAAGAGCATGCTAGCTTCCAATGTGACAGGCTGACCTGTGACCTGTGAGTGCCCTGACAGTGGTGACCAAAAAGCTGTGCTGAGTACACAAAAGAGGAGCAATTAGAGAGCATCCACTTACAAACAGATAAAGAAACTTCGTATCTCCACCATGGGCTGCAGCAAGGAGTACCAACCTGGTGCCAACTTAAAATACAAACAACTAAAAAAACTGACTCGTGAGGCAAAAAGACTGGTACAGAGAATGTACAAGATGCTTTCGTCAGAGACACTGTTTTTGAGCATTCAGGCCAGCTCCTTATAGCTATGAAAGTTTGTGTACCTTACCTATATGATTATTGTTAGATAATTTTAAGAGTTAAGATCGCCAATCTTGGCAAGTCTTTTTATATTCATTGTAATTCTTGTCAATTAACCAATTTTGTAGATCCTAATTTAGATAAGGAATCTACTGTTATGTTTTTGTTAGAGACCTGCTTATGTTTTGCTGCCTATTAGAGTTAGGAAACGATCCTTGGTTTAAAAATCTGAAAATGCAAACTTTAAAAGGTATCTAGCACAGCTTTAGATCAGCAGCTACATACTGTCCATTTTGTTAATGATAAGCATAGGAATATTTCCATAGCTTTGTCAGAGCAACATATTATATGGATAAAAATTTAGAGGCAAAAGACGTCTTAGAAGTCTTAGCATAGGACAGGAGATAGCATCCTAGAAAGTCCTTGAGCAGACCATGGGCTTAGAATTCAGGAAGAGTGTTGCCTATTCATTGACATTCAGAATTGCCCCTGGCATTACACTATCACTTTGAATAAAAGCTAGGTCACTGCCTTACACAGGAATTTAGCATCAACTAGGAAAAAGGAAGTGTAAGACCTAAAAAGGAACCAGAGTAGATACTTAGAACTGTAGATAGCTGAGTTACACCCATACACAAGTATTTACAATGGCCTAGAGGGAAGGTAGACTACCAAAACTGGTTTTTCAACCTCCCCCTGGCTTTCGACCTTGTTGTCCTCCCTTTTGGGGCCCCTATTGGGACTCCTATTATTGATTTCCTTCGGTCCTTGGGCATTTCAGAAATTGTCCTGATTTGTTAAATCTCAGATTGATTCATTTCTTTCAAGTGCATTTGTTTCAGTTCCTTACCATTGGCTGGACGTTGGCGATAACAAGCAGGTTACTGGAGAAGAGGCAGACGCGGATGCCGCTTCATCACCCTCTTCTCGGGGAGAGAGACTCAATTTCCATAAAATGCTTAAGTAAGACCATTCCCCTCCCCCTAAATTCGGCCATCAGTCTCATGCCACAAATCATTTATAGATTGCCGTAGTCTGTGCTTCCGACATGGTAATATACATTCTTGCCACATTGGAAACTAAACAGTCATCCCGGGCTAGACACATCGAAAAATTAGAACTTGAAGCCGTCGCCCGTGAGAGTTGTAAGACTAAGTACTGCACAGAGATTAGTCTGAAAGCTGTTAGACAGTCTCTGAGAGGCATGTCTGATTGCATAAAGGTTGAGTGCCCCAGGGACCTTTCCCCAGAAAAAACGGCACAGGAGCAGGTCAGGGTTACTCTGGGTAAAAATCTGTGGGCCTGAGAGTCAATCCTGTACATGGCCCCTAACATTGCACACTGGGGATCAGACCTCTACCTCTACCCACGGAGTTTGCTTCGTTCCTAAATCCCTTGGCTGGCCCAGGTTATATCCAAAAGACTGAGACCATTAATTCAAGCCTCATAGATGACTTGTCCTTGTGTCCTTCGTGGTTTTAGAGAATCACCCGGTGAGCAAACAGACGTTTAGGCAGTCGTTAAAAATGTGGCTACAAATTTATTATACAATATGCTTTTATAAAAATATTAAAACGAGCCGGGCGTGGTGGCTCACGCCTTTAATCCCAGCACTTGGGAGGCAGAGGCAGGTGGATTTCTGAGTTCGAGGCCAGCCTGGTCTACAGAGTGAGTTCCAGGACAGCCAGGGCTATACAGAGAAACCCTGTCTCGAAAACTAAAAAAAAAAAAAAAAAAAAAAAAAAAAAATTAAAACGGGGGAGATGTTGGGAGCTATTTAGGCAACGCTATTGTCCTGATCTGTGAATTGGGCCTCTCCCCCCAAGAAGAAAAGAGGGTCAAAAGCGGGCCACCGACACATGGATTCCGAGAACTACGGGATGTTCCAGCCCTGGGTCATCACCGCTCTCCTGACCACACCCTGACACCACCAAGTTCCTGCTTCCCGGTGTAGCTGTCAAAAGAAAGAATTTCTATTGCCCCCCTTCCCATAAGTACTTCTCCTTTTGCTTGTATTGCCCCATCCCTCCCGCTGATAAGTATCTGTACTTCCCCGTTTCCTTGTGCAATTCTACTGCCCCATCCTTCCTGCTGAAAGGCACTTCCCCTTTTGCTTGTGTATTTAAACCTTGGGCCTGGCTAATATATTTGGGGGTCTTGATACAACTTCAGAATGGTTTCCGTGTCGTTACTCGTACAAGACCCTCGTCTCTCTCTGCCCCCCATTTGGTTATTAGGAGGAGGTTCCCCTCGAGATCCTCGAATAACTGGACCTGCTGGACGGGTCAGGGAGGGAGGGAACAGGGCATTATCTACAACCGCAGAGCTGTCACTCAGTACAAGTTGAGCTCTGAACTGCAGCTGTGATTCATTGCACCCCCATCAGCCTGACCCATCTTCCCATCCTCTTTGGCCACGAATATCTCCACTGCTTCTGTCTCCATCCCTATGGCTGCCACTGGGCCTTTGCTCCCACACCTTCTTCAGGCTCTCTCCATGCTCACATCTCTTAGCCTTGCTGGAATACTTGGTTGAAAAGTGAAGCCTCTAAACACAACCTTCTAAGCCTAACCTCTTTCCAGCTTTACTTTTCCCAATATTATAATGAATTCAATGCCCAGGCTTTAATTTGCTTTTCTTTGCCATTAGAAGCCAGAGCCCTCTAGCTCACTGGGGATAGAGTATATTCTTAATACATGCTGAGCACAGCCATACTGCCTGCCAAGGTACACAGCTGGCAGCAAGGCTGTGCCCCAGACTTGTACATGCTTTCAACCACAGGCAGGTGGGTGGGAATGGAGGAGGTCCCATCTTCAGAGGGATCTTTCTACTGATCATCCTCTGACTTCTGACACCATAGCAAAGTTCTGACATAAGATTAAGAACTATCTGACCCAGACTCTCCTCATTCAGTGCTGCGGTGTGTTTGGCTATAGAGGAGTCACTGGGTATACACCAAAGCATCCAAGGGCCTCAGGATGAAAAGAGACACTATAGGCTAGAACTTGTACTCCTCTGACCTCTTTCTCTGCTCCAGCTTCCAGACATCAATTTCCAGACTTGACTGGACCCTACCATGCACTTGTGCACTTATAGCATCTGGAGTCGAGGACCCTGGGGCCTGGAAGCATGTATGCAGGTGACATTCAGTCATATAGACTCAGGAACTGCTCTCTTTATCCCCAGCAGTGCACACCATATTCCGTTGTGTCTATTTTCGATTGAGGGGACCCAAAGACTCTCTTTGCAAAGACAAGGGCCTCTTTCTAGGTATCTCCTTCAGACTCACTGACAACCTGAACAGAGTGTCTATGTAATGTGGGGGAGTGAAGAAAAAGGCAGCAGGAAATATCCTCTTCCTCCAGAAGATGAAGGCCGGAAAAGGAACTCCACCCACAGGAAGTCCTGAGGACACCCTGTGCTATGAAAATCCCTCGATGAATGCTGTAGGAGCTAGGGTGTCTGGGGGCTGGGGATAGGTGTGAGGGAGACCCAGCCACCCCCAGGTCTGCTGGGAACTGCTGGTCTAATATCTGGGGAACTAGCTGCATTTATCAGAGCCAGGGACAGAAGTACTGCTTGACATTTGCCTCTTCATGTTGCAGAACTCTTGAGGTAGCAGCCATTGGGATTAGAAAGAACCATGACACATGCACAAACTCTGAAACAATGGTGGTGATGCTGGCCTCATGGTTAAGTATGCCTGGCTCATCCTTGTACTTACAGGGTTCTTCTTACCTCTCAGCCTCAGTTTCCTGACCTGTCCTCTGAGATCACTGAAGAGACTGTCCCCACAGTCTCTGCAAATGGCACCCCTTTCATAAATAGCTCTAATGCTCTGCAGGCCTATTGGCCTTGGGGTGACTTTTCTAGGACCAAGTGGAGGCCAAGGCAAAGCAGGGATCAGAACCACTGGGGGATGATGCACAGGCTTGACAAGCTGCTAGACCATGCCTGTGGAAAAGAAGACCACAGGTCACATAGGGCACTAGCACCTGGGTGAGCTCACAACATCCCTTCACTTACCCCAAGTACCCAAACAAATCTGACTGTGTGTGTGTTTACGTGAGTATGCACCTGTGTACCATTTGTGCATTTGTGTATCCATGTTCTCTCTCTCTCTCTCTCTCTCTCTCTCTCTCTCTCTCTCTCTCTCTCTCTCTCTCTCTCTCTCTCTCTCTGTGTGTGTGTGTGTGTGTGTGTGTGTGTGCGCATATAATTCCTATGATCCCCCATTAACAGAAGCCTGGTGAGATACTGGTCAACCTCAGCTGGAATAACATTGTCACAAAGCAAGTGTGGGTGATGGTCATAGCCATGGCTCTCTGGACTCAGAATATTAATTATAACTCAACTGGTGACTGGGCTATCCAGATGCAGCTGTGTGTGGCTCCTGGACCTATTTCCCTTCTGGTCATTAGGATGCTTGATAGAGCATCCTGGCTGGGCTTGGGAAGGCTCAAAGGAGCACCCAAGGTCCTGCTCTGGACCTTATTGGGGCTGACCCCAGCTAGGCCTTTCCCTCAAAGCCCATATTGTCCAGACATGCTTCCCTGGTTCAGAAAATGGAACATAGAAGATGTACACATGGAGTAAAAATATATCCCAACTCAGACAGCACACAAGCCCTCACCAATCTGGTCAAAGATACACACAGTCAGCATCATGAATAAACCTTAGGTCCCCTGTAGAGCCAGGTCTGAAGACCATCTCTTTCCTCCCTGTCTGCTCCACACATGGGTACTGGAAGCCTATTCCCAGTGAACAGTATTATGGGACTGTTAAATAGTCTTGTACCCCACTCAAAGCTGTCATTGTCCCCTGAGATCCTCAGGACAGACCAATGAGGGAGGCCCAGTGTTACCTCCATTTCCTTGAGAGGGAAAATGGGGCTCACAGGGAGGCTAGTAATTGACTCAAGAACTAAGTGGCAGTCAGTATGGGACAGGAAAGTCCTGTCACCCGAGCACAACTTCTCTTCCTAGGCTACAGCACTGTCTCAGTTTCCCCTTATGGTGCAGAGTCTCTCTATTCACAGCAATGATCATACTTGCATGTTCTTACTGAACCAAGCACTGGTTTGTCCCAGAGTCTGTTCTAAAGAGCGGAGGACCTAGGACTTCCCTTGATCTGCACACTGGGAGGAGATGTGGGGCCTGTGTGTCTGCTCTCCTCCCACACAGCTAGGTTGACTGGGCACCATGAAGTCAAGAGGGCATCACTTCATTCATTACCTTGCATAAGTGCCTAGCCAGGAGCTATAAACAAAGCAGGCACTCAATACTCAGTGCTTTACAAAGGACTACCCCTGAATTTGGACTCAGACCAAAAATCCAAGATCTGGACTAGAAAAGCCATGCACTTCCCTAACAGATATTTGCAGATTAGGTTGGGAATATGCACGTTAGTGCAGGTGCCCATGGAGGCCAGAAGAGGGCACCCGATCCCCCAGAGCTGGAGTTACCAGTGATTGTGAGCCTCTCAAATTGGGACGAAATGAACTAGGGTCTGCTCAAAGAACAGTAAGAACTCTTAAGCATGGAGCCACCCCACCAGTCTCCATATGTATTTTTATTAGATATTTTCATTATTTACATTTCAAATATTATCCCCTTTCCTGTTTCCCCTTTGAAAATCACCTTTCACTACCCCCCCTTATGCTCCTCAATGCACACACTCCTGCTTCCTGGCCCAGGCATTCCCCTATACTAGGGCTTATCACTATCAAATGACCAAGGGTCTCTCCTCCAATTGATGACTGAGTAGGCTATCCTCTGCTACATATGCAGCTGGAGCCATGGGTTTCTTTTTGGTTGGTGGTTTAGTCCCAGGGAGCTTTGGGGGTACTTGTTGGTTTATATTGTTGTTTCTCCTATGGGGCTGCAAACCCCTTCAGCTCCTCGGGTCCCATATGTATTTTTAACTGACTTTATTTTAGGGCAGTTTTAGATTCGTAGAAAAATTGAGGGACAGGCATAGAGACATTCCCTGGGTCCATCTGGTCAACACCCTCCACCAGAATGGGGCATCTGTAGCATGGACAATCATTGCCCTCATTCGGTCTACAGCCTTCACAGCATTCATGCTTTGAGCTGCATGTTCTGGGTTTACAGATGCATGTGTTCTACAATGTATACAGACCAGCTTCACTGACATTGGATATCCCGTGCTCCACCTTGTCCATATTTTCTCAAAGTCCTTCTGTGAGGAGCTGCCCTTGCAATCGCCATTACAAGATGGCACTGATATCCGGTGTTCTAACTGGTAAACAAGTAGTCTGCACATGTGCTAGGGTATTTTTCCATTCCTTGTGCCCTGCCTGTCCCATGGCGTCATCTGGGCTCATAGTGAGCAACCAGTCAGGGTGAAAAACGTCTCCAACCGCTCTTGTGGTCTATTTAAGGACCGAGTTTCCTGTGTTCTGGGCCTCCTCCCCGAGAAGCTGAACATCTTTCTCTCGAGATGGATTAAAGCTATGCTGCAGAAGGACCCGTGTGTGTCCTGTGTGTGTGTGTGTGTGTCCTTGCCGGCGAAACTCCTTATCACACAGGGACATATGGTTCCAAAACCCGGGAATTCTACATCACCGGCATTGAGGAGGCCCCCAGAAATGGGGTGGGTTCAGAACTGCAGTGGAAAAGATAAGATTCGGAGAGGTATGTCTGACCTTGAGCCTGTTGTTCCCTTTGAGAGGAGGTTCAGGACAGCATGTCAGAAACTGAACGGAGCAAGAGATAAGGAGCTCATAAAAAGAAAAAAAAGACATGTCTAAGGAAAAAGGACCTCCACGGAAGTTGGAAGTGGGGAGTGAAAAAAGGGGAAGGTGAAAACGTGCCCCCTACAGATAAACTTAGTAATATTTATCCCACCTGAGAGCTAAAAGCCCTAGAACTTGATAGCTCAGATCCTAATGATTTAGACCCTAGTAAAAAGGCAGCCTTCATTTAAGGCTTAGAGATAGCTCTCAGGGTCACTGTGCCTCTTCTCTCTTCTCTGGCAGTATTCCCAGAAGAAGGAGATAAGGAAGTAGAGTCTGAACATGAGAGAGAGAAAATAAGTTTTTAAAAAGGCAGTTATTCCCTGTTTGGGATCTTTTAGCAAAAAAAGAGAAAAAAATGAAAATAAGCTATTTCAGAGCTCTTAGCTCTGGTTAAGATATCTGTGTCCCTTTGAGACACCAAGTTCTATTCCATGTCTGTCTATTGTCTGCTTTTGGTGCACCAAAACGAATTGTCCATGTGTCTGTCAATTCATATATGTCTTTTGTTTCTTTGTCTGAATGATTGTTTCGTTGTCTGAATGACTGACTGTTTTATGTTTCATGTTGAATCTGCTGGCTGTCTCAATTTACACAGCAAAAAGCGCTGTGGCTGGGAGCCAAGTACAGCTGAAAAAGCCTTGCTGAGGACCGATTACAAACGGAGCTCTTAAAGGGGCAGGCAGCCTTTTGCTTGTAACAGAATGTTAGCTTAAAATTGGGAACTCAAGGTTAGAGTCTTTCTAAACAACATGAACAAACACAAGAAAACAGGTCTTTAAGGATACTTCAACATAGGGATAATCTTTAAGCCAAGACTCTGGCAGAGTGTTCAGATTGAGAAAAGTTTGCATTTGGGTTAAGGCTGAGCTTGGAGGGGAGCAGCCTCAGCTCGGCTTGTGTGGCACTTCTTAGAGCCTTATTACAGACCTAGCCAGATGTTGTTCTAAAAAAATTTAAATTCAAAGTTCATAAAAGGTCAATTAGGCTGTGAAATTTATCAATACATTGCGATTTGACTTACCTACTTTATATAAAGTTATAGTGTACAGAGTTTGCTTACATGTATAAGTGTCTGTTCCTTGTTCCAAACAGCCATTAATTTGGTTATTGCAGAATATTGATGTTTGATCTATTGCATCATATGAAGTAAAATTGATCATCATTATCCTAAGATAAGTTAAAATTTTATTTTCATGCATGTTCCCATATTTCCTATAAATTTATGCATGCATGCATCCCATTTACTGTGCTTAAAAAATAGCCTTTATATGAGAGAAAAGTATATGTGAACTAAATCACATGAATATTCTTTTGAGTTTCCTCCTGTTTCACCACAGATAATTAAAGATGCTGAAGATGGTGTTTAAAAATGTTGAAAAATCAAACTTTAAGTTGTATATTAATAGTCAATATTATATCTCAGAGCTTGCAATTGCTTATGCAACTTATAAGAAAAATACTGTTCCTTTAAGAAAATTGTTTTTGGGCAGTTAAGAACTTGTCCTGGGTTGCCTGGAAATGACCCCCAGGATTTGCTTTTGTGTTGTAGAGGTTTACATAAAGCTTTAACTGATAAAGATTACAGATAGCTCCGGAAAAGATACAAACTCAGGATTCTTATATTTATTTGGGTTGTAGAAGATAGTTATTTGCAGAGACAACTTAAAGATTTTCTCTAATTTCTGATTAATAAATAAATATATTATACACAAGTGACTATAATGACTTTTCAAGCATTCTAGTTACAATCTCTCATCAAGAGAAACAATTGAAAGTGTAATTAGTCACTGTTCATGTTATATTAAAACTAACAGTTCAGTATCTAAAATTTTGATGAAAATACAAGATTGTATTTTGATGCGTGAGCACCCCTTTTTATATCCAACATATTAGAGCACATACATCATTACCTGGCTCCTATTCAAGGGAGAAATTCCTAAGCTGAAGTTAGCCACTGGCAAAAAAGACTAAACAGATAAGTCCTAGCAGTTTATTTTGTAAATCTAAATAGTATATATGACTGGGCTGAAAAGCCACCCTAGAAACAAATGTTCTGTTCTTGTTAGTCAGAAACATCATGATCTACACCTAGCATCAAGGCAACTGACTCCCACAGGCTATGTCCTGGGGAGGACACGAAATGTATATAAAGGCCTCTAACTCAAACTGGTCATTAGGTAACTAGGAGAATTAAAACTTCTTTAAAAAACAAAAACAAAAAGGGGGGATAGAGGCTATGACGCCAAAGATGGCTCTATCCCTTATAATATTTACTCTTAATTTTTTAAAATTGGATGATGCTGGGAGATCACCAGCTGAAAGGCACGGACTATGGCCTCAATCGCCCAGTGAAATGGTCAAATGGAAGAATGTCCTTGATAATAAATGGTATGGCCCAGATCCTATCTTATTCAGATCCCGGGAAGCTATTTGTGTTTTTTCCACAGGGTGAAGATAATCCACTTTGGGTTCCGACGCGACTGACAAGGACCATAAAAGAGCAAGATGAATCTCAAGATGATCCTGTTATTCTTACTCCTGATGATTGAGACAGGGATAAGTATAGCTTTGTGGGCCATAGTAAGATCATGGCCGGTACCTTTACCAGTACATTCCAATTCTTCTACCTTGCTTTTGTTTTTGGCAACTGAATATTTTTAAAGAAAAAGATTATCTCTAATTGGGCAGATTTCATTAGCAAAAATAAAGTGAGATCTGGAGTGTTATTTAATGCTTTAACGCAAGTTGCTCAAGGAGCACAGTCAGGCTCAAGTGATGTTGGAAATAATGTAACTTCACCTATAAACATCACCACGATTATGATAAAGGGAAATGCGACTATTCCAAAAAGATCACGATGGCCTGTTGACAATGCTACTGCTATACACAGCATGCCTTGGTGTCATCCGGACCTTGCATTTCCTATAGTTTTTTCACCTTGTCAATCAAATATTTTTTCCTCGAAAAGAAATAACAAAGGGTTTTGTTTTGTCACCTCCATTGGATTTTTGCTGTAATGAATGATAAAGGAGATGCTACAGAAAAAGAAAATATTTGGCCAAATTACCAATGGGTTCTAAGAAATGAGACAGGTGCTAGTGCCCAGTTGAAAGGAGGGCTGATGATTTTGAATCAGCGCCTTGATCTGGTTGAGGAACAGATAGGTGTCCTATACCAGTTGGCCCAGTTGGACTGTGAAAGAAAATTGGGTGCTCTGTGCATTACCAGTGTTCAATATGAAAACTTTACTCATGCAGCTAATCTATCTAGGCAGCTTTCTTTGTATCTTGCAGGAAATTGGTCTGAAGGATTCGATGAGACCCTTGAGGCCTTGAGGGCAGCCGTTCTAAGGATCAACTCGAGGCAAGTGGACCTGTCATTGACAGAGGGCCTCTTCTCCTGGATTTCATCTGCATTTTCTTATTTTAAGGAGTAGGTGGCGGTAGGCTTGTTTGCCGTGATCCTATGCGGTAGAGCATTGCTTTTGCTCTGGATGGTCTGTAAAGTTAAAGCCCAAACAAAAAGGGACAAGATAGTGATAACCCAAGCACTTGCAGCATTAGAACATGGTGCCTCCCCTGATATATGATTATCTATACTTAAGCAATAGGTCGCTGACCACTCAGCTCTTGCACCCCACGAGGCTAGTCTCATTGCATGGGATAGAGTGAGTGTGCTTCAGCAGCCCGAGAGGGTTGCACGGCTAAGCACTGCAGTAGAAAGGCTCTGTGGCATAAAATGAGCCTATTCTAAGGAGACATGTCATCTTGTATAAAGGTTGAGTGTCCAAGTGTCCTTCCCCCAGGAAAAAACGACACGGGAGCAGACCAAGACCCCTCCGGGTGGTGAGCCTGGGAGAAGGTTTTGTGTAATGCCCGTATTTTTGCACACTGGGGATTTGACCTCCATCTCCACTCTCAGTACTGGGTGGCCTGTTGCCTTTTAAATAAAAGGGGGAGATGTGAGGAGGCGCCCTTGCAATCACCATTACAAGATGGCGCTGATATATGGTGTTCTAACTGGTAAACAAGTAGTCTGCACATATGCTAGGGTATTTTTCCATTCCTTGTGCCCTGCCTGTCCCGTGGCGTCATCTGGGCTCATAGTGAGCAACCAGTCAGGGTGAAAAACGTCTCCAACCGCTCTTGTGGTCTATTTAAGGACCGAGTTTCCTGTGTTCTGGGCCTCCTCCCCCAGAAGCTGATCATCTCTCTCTTGAGATGGATTAAAGTTATGCTGCAGAAGGACCCATGTGTGTCCTGTGTGTGTGTGTCCTCGCCGGCGAGACTCCTTATCACACAGGACAGCTTCAAAGCCCCCAGATTCAATAGGTTAGAGGAGTTCTCATTTAACACTCATGGGGTCAAAGTGCAGGCAGATGGTGGAGCCTGTGGAAGGTCATCAGACAAACAACCTGGTGGTTGCAGCAGAAATCACCAGGCAAGTAGGTACACAAACAATGTCAGCTACTGATTTCCTCATCCTGCCTTCCCCACAACCTTGGCCAAGAGCCATGGTCCAAGGGGCTCACTGGGGGAGAAGAGACTCTGGGACATTCCATGTCACTCTTGGCTAAGTGGAACACCCAAAATGCAAATTCCTCAGCCCAGGCCCTGCTTTATGCGTTTACCCTTGTTAACCAAATTGACTACAGAGTACACATGACATGACTTCATGCAATCAGGAAGAAAAGTGAAATCATGATACTTGCACAGAAACAGAAGGAACTAGAAATCATTGTTAAGCAAAATGAAGCAGAATCAAAAAAGGGAGGTATGTGTGGTGTGTTTGTATGTATGTGTGTGAATGAATGTATATGGTGTGTGTGTGCATGTGTTGTGTGGTGTATGTGTGTGAAAGTAAGTATGTGGTGTGTGTGCATGTGTATGTGTGGTGTATGTGTATATGTGTGAATGTATGTATGTGACTGTGTGGGGTTATGTGTGGTGTATGTGTGTTACTGTACATGGTGTGTGTGCATGTGTATGTGTGGTGTATGTGTGTGTGAATGTAAGTATGTGGTATATGTGCGTGTGCGTGCTTTTGTGGGGGCATGATTATGTGTGTGTTTGGTGTATGTGTGGTGCATGTATGCAGTATGTTTGTGGTGTGTGTGTATATGTGTTAATGTATGTATGTAGCATGTGTGTGTGCATGTTTGTGTGGGGGTATGTGTGTGTGTATGTATGTGTGTGACTTTATTATCAGAGACCCCAGAGGAGTTTCTTCCTGTATCCCAAGAAGATAACTGTTGGCCATGTTTCTGTTTTGTCTGTTGGGTTCTAAGGTTACAAGTGTGTAAAACCACATCTTACTTTCAATTGCATTTCACTCATTGGGCACAAGCTGTTTTTACAGCCAACTTGTTGTGGTAAATATTACTTGTGGATTTCTTACCACCACATAAATTATAGAGGTATGAAATAATAATAATAATAATGATGATGATAATGAGAAGAAGAGAGGAAATGATAATAAATTAATAACAAGAAATAATATGATATAAAAAGAAATTATATGAAATAATAAAATAATAAGAAATAATTATATGAAATAATAAGAAATATTAAATGTGATATAATAATATAGTAAATGATAATGTGAAATAATATGAAATAATAAAATAATTAATAATTATTATTATAAGCATTAAAGCACCAACATGTGGCAGATACCATTCCTCTATGCTAATTTCTCTACTTCTTTACTAAGAACAGTGAGATATCACTTCCCATATTCTTTTTTTTTTTTTTCCGAGACAGGGTTTCTCTGTATAGCCCTGGCTGTCCTGGAACTCACTTTGTAGACCAGGCTGACCTCGAACTCAGAAATCCGCCTGCCTCTGCCTCCCAAGTGTTGGAATTAAAGGCGAGTGCCACCACGCCCGGCGCACTTGCCATATTCTGCCTAGGCTGCTCATACTCTCAGGCTCACCCACCTGGCCATGCTCTCCCAATCTATCCACCCATGGGACCCTTTTCCTGCTTCTTCTTCCCTCTCCTTCATGGTCTCTTCCAAAGACACCAAGGCTGGGAACTGAAGTGCCATCAACCTTTCTTCTTGCCAGCTGCAGGCATTAGATGTGTTTACTGATTGATTACAGGAGGTAGGACTGATGTAATCACAATCTCCAAAATTATCTAAAATATGGGTCCAGAGTCGAGGATCTGGTATCAGATCAAATGTTACTCATACTGTTTCCTCTCAGACTGAACGTCTGAAACCTAGAAAATAACAGACCTTTTAGACAGGGGTAAATCAAGCTAAACATATGGACAGACTTATAGATGGATGGATGGATAGATAGATAGATAGATAGATAGATAGACAGATTGATTTATATATATAGATTTTTATATATAGATTTATAGATATATAGATTTATAGATACTATATAGATATATAGATGATATATATTTATTGATAGCTATATAGATGTATAGATATATACATATAGATTTGTAGATATATAGATTAATAGGTGATATATAGATGTAAGGATGTATAGATTGAAGATATATAGATGAATAGATAGATAGATATAGAAACATGTAGATCAATATACCGATATATTGTTGTAGGTTGAAATGTTACATAAGGGCAGGTCACTGTACTGACTTAAGGGGGTGAAGAAGATGGCAACCCGATAAGAAGAACAAAACTGTGAGCTAACCTGGACACTTCAGACCTCCCAGCCAAAAACCAAGCAGCATCCAGGGACTGGCTCATTGCCCCAGGCACATATGTAGCAGAGGACTGCCTTGTCTCTCTGTCCACAATGGGACACAAACAGGATGTACATAAATAAATGAAAAAAAAATAATTAAAAAAAATGAAATATAATTGAATATAAATATATACATATATATAGGGAGAGAGAGAGAGAGAGAGAGAGAGAGAGAGAGAGAGAGAGAGAGAGTGCTTATCTGGCAGAAAAAAATGGCATTAATACATTACTCTTTGACCTGGCTCCTGTGTGCAATATCAGTTGCTGTGATCTGTAACATGACACACAACTACAGCCAATGGCTTGTGTCACAATCATCTGAGCTGACCAAACCCTGAAAGTGCATTGGACATATCTCCAAAGTAAAAAATTCAATATTGCTTGAACCAAGCTAAAGTCCCCAATTTACATATCTATCAATCTGGTCTGTCTTCATTCACAAGACATGAATAAATACATGCTGGAAAATTACAAAGTCAGTCACCCTGTCACCATCAGTTTTTTGTTTTTTTTTTAAATGGTGACTCCAAGGTTAGTGATAAAAACAGGTGTCTCACAAAAAGTAACTCTATCAAAAAGTGCCTCACTTGGCTACCAGTCCAGTGTAAGGAGAAAGAACAACCTTGGGATAAATCACACATCGAGTTAAATCTAAGCTGAGTGCTTAGCTTAGATAGCACCATTCCATTCCATGATGTTGGTACTTGATAATGTAATAAGGACCAGCATTTATCACTCTCTGGCTAATGACTCTGAGCTCATTTATATTGTCAAAGAAGGTCTTAAATATTCCAACAAAGCTAAATTACAAGAAAAACACTATAACCCCAAATGGATGGAGAGGACAGAGTTCCTTAAAGAGGAAATGACCAAATCACTTAGAGAAATCCAGGAAAACAGAAAAAAAATTAGAAAAAAATCAATAAATTCCACAAAGAAGGCCAGGAAAACACAAACCCAAAATAGAGGAAGCCAAAATTCCTAAAAATAATGCCAAGAAACAACAAACCAATGGGTGAAGTAAACAAAACTATTCAATACATAAAAGTGGAAATAGAAGCAAAAAAGAAAACTAAAACTTAGGAAATAGTGGAAATAAAAATTTAGGACTGCAAAAAGGAACTACAGAGGCAAGGTTCACCCACAAAACAGACATGGAAGAAAAATCTCAATCATTGAATAAGCAAAAGAAGGAATGGGTAAACCAGACAATGAAAATGTTAAGTCTAAATCTTCCTGATATAAAGTATCATGGAAATCCAGGACATTGTAAAAGGACTAAACATAAGAATACTTAGGAAGAGAGGAAAAAGAATCCTCGCTCAAAGTCTCAGAAAGTATTGACAACCAAATCTTAGAAGAAAAACTTCCTAACATAAAGAAAACACAAGAATCATCAAAACACCAAACAGAAGGGACTATAAAATAAAGTCTCTTCCCTGTGTAATAATCAAAACATACAGTTCAAGGAAAGAATACTAAAAGCTGCAAAGGTACAAAGCAAGGAAAAACATAAAGGAAGATCTATTAAGATCACAGATGTCTTCTTGGAGTCTGTAGATGCCAGAAGGGTTTGTACACATGTGCCGCAGAAACAACACATGCCTGGATTTTAATATGTAAAAAAATGACTACACCGTTAATGGAACAAATTAAGATAGTCCACGATAAACTCAAACTTAAACAACCTCTCACAAAATATACAGACCAACACAAAGAGATAGAGGTAGAATCTAACCCGCGGAAGTTAAGGATATACATGAAAACACAGGTAGTAAATAATCTCTTACTGTCTACAAAAGAAGGGAAAGCACACACCCAGCCCAACACCAACACCACCCGCAGCTGCAACAACAACAACCAAATAGAAAGAGTTAGCAATCAACATTTATTGACTCATTCAATAAAAATAAGTTTTGATTTGGGAGAAAATGTAGCTGTAAATTGGCCTAGGACTTTGAGGCTTTTGTGTTTGAAAATTATACAACTTTCTGTCTCAGGTTGGGTGTGGGCGGTGGGGTTTTGAAGATAAACTTCTGAGTATGTTTCCAATAATTTTTTTTTCTGAGACAGGGTTTCTCTGTGGAGCCCTGGCTGTCCTGGAACGCACTCTAGACTAGTTGGGACTCGAACTCAGAAATCTGCCTGCATCCACCTCCAGAGTGCTAGGATTAAAGGAGTGCACCAACACCACCCAGCCCAATAAATTCTTATCATTTGCATTGTCCTGGAGTGTGAGTTGTGTTGAACCTGACTGGACCCAACAACTTAAAAGCTTTACCACATTGCTGATATTCATAGCATCTGTCTCCAGTATGAATATTCTCATAAAAAGAAAAATATACATAAAAAGAAGTTCAATGAAAAAGCTTCACCATACTAAATATATTCACAATGTTTCTACCCAGTTCAATTTCTTCCATGATGAAAATGACTACAAAATTGTGCAAAGGCTTTACCATACTAAATATACTCAGAGGGTTTCTCCCTCAGCCTTTCAATGGCTAGGAACAGATCTCATGACCAAACCAACTCTCAGAAAAGCAAACATTTAAATTGGACTTTCTCTGCAGTGTGATTTGTCTTGTGTATGCCTAAAGAACTCTGACATGCAAAGGTTCTACTACGTTCATAACATTCACATGGGTTCTCACTTGTATGTGATCTTTTATGTCATCATAGATGACCGTGACATCAAATGCTTTACAACACCGATTACCTTCCAAAGGTTTCTGTCTTCTATGTGTTCTTTAAAAATAATGGAGACTATAGAGTTGCAAAAAGGCTTTACCACATTGATTACATTCATGAGGTTTCTTTCCAGTGTGGAATCTTTAACATTTTGAAGAGGAGTGGGATATGCACAGGCTTTAGCACATTGACTACATTCATAAGGTTTCTATCGAATATGGGTTCTTTTATGATTATAGAGACAATAACTTTGTGAAAAGGCTTTTATAACATTGATTATATTTCTAAGGTTTCTCTCCATTATGGATTCTTTTATGATATTGGAGATGATTGTGACCTGCAAAAGCTTTACCACATTGATTACATTCATAGGGTTTCTCTCCAGTATGTGTACTTTTATAACATTGGAGACTACTGAATTGTGAAAAGGCTTTACCACATTGATTACATTCATATATTTCTCTCCAGTATGTTTTTTTTATATTTCAATTTTTATTAGATATTTTCTTCATTTACATTTAAAAAGCTATTCAGACAGTTCCCCTATACACTCCCCCCCCCGCACTGCTCCCCTACCCACCCACTCCCACTTCTGGGCCTTGGAGTTCCCCTGTATTGGGGCTTATAAAGTTTGCAAGGCCAAGGGGCCTCTCTTCCCAATGATGGCAGACTAGGCCATCTTCTACTAGATTTACAGCTAGAGACATGAGCTCTGGGGATTACTGGTTAGTTTATATTGTTGTTCCACCTATAAGGTTGTAGACCCCTTCAGCTCCTTGGGTACTTTCTCAGGCTCCTCCATTGAGAGCCCTGTGTTCCATCTAACAGATGACTGTGAGCATCCACTTATGTATTTGCTCAGCACTGGAATAGCCTCACAGGAGACAGCTATATCGGGAAAGTATGTGTTCTTTTATGACATTGGAGATGACTGTGTTGTGAAAAGACTTTACCACATTGATTACATTCATAGGGTTTCTCTCCAGTATGTGTTCTTTTATGACATTGGAGATAACTGTGACGTGCAAAGGCTTTACCACACTGATTACATTCATAGGGTTTCTCTCCAGTATGTGTTCTTTTATGACGTTGGAAACTACTGAGTTGTGCAAAGGCTTTCCCACATTGATTACATTCATAGGGTTTCTCTCCAGTATGTGTTCTTTTATGATGTTGGAGATTACTGTGACGTGCAAAGGCTTTACCACATTGATTACATTCATAGGGTTTCTCTCCAGTATGTGTTCTTTTATGACATTGGAGACCATTGTGACTTGTAAAGGCTTTACCACATTGATTACATTCATAGGGTTTCTCTCCAGTATGTGTTCTTTTATGATGTTGGAGATGACTGGGTCTTGCAAAGGCTTTACCACATTGAATACATTCATAGGGTTTCTCTCCAGTATGTGTTCTTTTATGAAACTGGAGAAGACTGGGTCTTGCAAAGGCCTTACCACAATGAATACATTCATAGGGTTTCTCTCCAGTATGTATTCTTTTATGACATTGGAAACTAAAGAGTAGTGCAAAGGCTTTACCACATTGATTACATTCATAGGGTTTCTCTCCAGTATGTGTTCTGTTATGAAATTGGAGAAGACTGGGTCTTGCAAAGGCTTTACCACATTGAATACATTCATAGGGTTTCTCTCCAGTATGTGTTCTTTTATGATATTGGAGATTAGTGAGTTGTGCAAAGGCTTTACCACATTGATTACATTCATAGGGTTTCTCTCCAGTATGTGTTCTTTTATGATACTGGAGAATACTGTGATCTGCAAAGGCTTTCCCACATTGATTACATTGATAGGGTTTCTCTCCAGTATGTGATCTTTTATGATATTGAAGACCACTGTGACTTGTAAAAGCTTTACCACATTGATTACATTCATAGGGTTTCTCTCCAGTATGTGTTCTTTTATGACGTTGGAGATAACTGTGACTTGCAAAGGCTTTACCACACTGATTACATTCATAGGGTTTCTCTCCAGTATGTGTTCTTTTATGAAATTGGAAGCTACTGAGTAGTACAAAGGCTTTCCCACATTGATTACATTCATAGGGTTTCTCTCCAGTATGTGTTCTTTTATGACATAGGAGATTATTGAGTTGTGCAAAGGCTTTACCACATTGATTACATTCATAGGGTTTCTCTCCAGTATGTATTCTTTTATGACATTGAAGATAACTGTGACATGCAAAAGCTTTACCACACTGATTACATTCATAGGGTTTCTCTCCAGTATGTGTTCTTTTATGATATTGGAAACCACTGTGACTTGTAAAAGCTTTACCACATTGATTACATTCATAGGGTTTTACTCTAGTATGTGCTCTCTTATGATATTGAAGATGACTGGGTCTTCCAAAGGCTTTACCACGTTGATTACATTCATAGGGTTTCTCTCCAGTATGTGTTCTTTTATGACGTTGGAGATGACTGCATTTTTTAAAGGCTTGACCACATTGATGACATTCATAAGGTTTCTCTCCAGTATGGGTTCTTTTATGATATTGAAGATGACTGGGTGTTGGAAAGGCTTTACCACATTGGTTATGTTCATGTGTTTTCTCTCCAATTTGTCTTTTTTTATGACATTGCAGATGACTGGGACATGAAAAGGCTTTAGAACGTTCATTACATTCATAGAGTTTCTCTCCACTATGATTGCTTACATACCTGCAATGAAAATTGGCACATGTGATATGTTTACTACATTAATTTCCTTGTTCACTCATTTCATCAAGATGAATAAAGTTTACAAATTGGTCTACTGATAAAGGTGGACCAGATCATCTGGTTTTATCACTTCATATGTTCATGGGGTTCTCCCTCATTATGGGTTGTTTTGCGTCTTTCGAGATATCTGTGATGGTTATTACATGGCTGACATTTATAATACCCTTTTTATATGGGATTTTTATATGATGTATTTCATCTATATGAGGAAAATAGAACAACGCATAGCTTTATAACAGTAATTGCTTTCGTAATTTTTCCTGTAGTGTGAATTGTACCACATTTGACTGTGAACCAGGACAAACAAAAGAATTTCCAAATTCCTAGTACCCATAAAGATTTTCTACAGTGTGAGCTTTGGGAAGTTCCCAGTAAAATTAGAAAACCAATTGATTGCAACTTTTCTCATATTCAGAATGTCTACCAAAGGCAGAATCTGACAATTAGCTCCCAGTTCTGGGATAGAAAGAAGTACATTGCTTCTTTCAATATCCCTATGCTCACATGGCTTTTATCTATTGTGACACATGATATATATATTAAAAAAAGAATAACAGATGAAAGGTTTCCACATTGCATTCACACTGTTTGACTTTTTGTTCCTCATAGACCTGTAATATATGAATTAAGGTTTCTCCTATGACAACAATCTTGACTCTCATAAACTGTACCCTAAACAAATGATCAATTTCACTATAAGACTATGAGTATCACCAACTTTCCCATGGATTATTTGCTTATTGGAAGGTTTTGGATATATATTTATCACTATTCGATGTGCAATATCTGAGTCTTGTAAGTCTATACACATTGTCAGATCAGTATAGCTCTAATAGAGCTACAAATTGAATAAAGGTATCTCTTAAGGCAATGTTTCCTCATCTTTTTTTAAAAAAGAGGAATGCTTTGATAGATAAATCAGATAACTACATGGAGGCAGTATATATTTTTTTTAAGAATAGTGTAATTAGGGCTGGCGAGATGGCTCAGTGGTTAAGAGCACAGACTGCTCTTCCGAAGGTCCTGAGTTCAAATCCCAGCAACCACAAGGTGGCTCACATTCATCCATAACGAAATATGATGTCCTCTTCTGGAGTATCTGAGGACAGCGACAGTATATTTACATATAATAAATAAATAAATCTTAAAAAAATATTGTAATTATAGTTACACTTCAAGTATTGACATTTTACACTCCTGCTTTTCTTTAGAGCTTCCGTATCATAGTAAAATTTCCTTAGAGGCATAATTGCATCAGCTTTCACATGAAAATTACCTTTCATTTCTTCTTGAACTTTGACAATGTCTTTCAATATGATGGTTTTCCCAAGTGTAGCCTAAAAGACAGTATGAGAAAAATGAATGATCCAGTATTGGGAATAGGCAAAATTCAAGGTACTGTGAATTTTCACATCACTGGACACTATTTATTCAGCTCAGTCTTCCTTGTTCTCAGTTGTAATAACAGAGCACCATCACTAAACAAGAGACATGTTTTCCTACTATTTTGAAAAGCAAAGAAAATTTACAGTCATACCTATAACAGTGAGGTTCCAGTAGGTCTCCAGCATCACATCTTTGTAGAGACTCTTCTGGGAAGGATCCAGCAAATTCCACTCTTCCCCAGTGAAGTTCACGTGCACATCATCATAAGTCACTGCATCCTAAAATATCCCATACATGTGTACATCACAAAACATGGTACTGACATCACTCTAAAGTAAACATATGCTTCCTTGACCATATATTCATGTAATTCTGGTGCTTCCTCCACTGACTTCTTGACACAGAAGTTATAATCTAAGTACCATAACATTTTAAAGGAAATTGAGTTGAAGGTTCACCTGTGTTGCTTATGAACATTTTAAATAAATAGGGTAAAGTCTTTCGAGAGGAATTACAATTGAGAGGGAGATGTAGGGTGAAACAGATCAACAGTACTGAGCACATATCCCATAATTTGTAAGAAGAATCACTAATGAGAAAAATCATGGACAAGCAGGGTGTATTTGTTCATGTCTTTAATCCCAGAGTCACGGGCAGGTATATATCATTGAGCTGGATCCTAGTCTGTTCTATGTAACAAATTCCAGGACTGCAAAGGTTACATATTAAGATCCTTACTCCACTGCAAAAATCAACCACGGAGACAAAAATGATAGAAAGAACTCAGTTGTTTACTACAGTTCCTTCAAAGAAGTATACATTCCCTGCACTTCTGTACTCATCTAGCAGAAACAGGAAGTGTACCGCTTTAAACTGCAACATTAGTAAACTTTACTGGCAATCAAGGCACATTTAATGGACCAATGGACAGATGAAAATATTAGTAATATAAGTGTTGAACATAAAAAGCAACATAAGGCAGGAGAGAATGATAAATCAGCCATGGACAGCTCTTGCAGGTCTTCCAGATAACAGTGGTCAATACTAGCATTCACGTGACCCATGGCTTTATGAACAAGAGTTCTGAGTCCACCTTCAAACAACACTAACGATGAGGCACACATGATATTCATATTCACGCATACAAGCAAAACACCCCTATTTATTTAAAAATTTCAAAACAAACACAAGAGTTTGGGGAAACATCAATACCCAGAATCCAATGACTCTGAAGCCTCAGGCAGTATTGATGTCATGAGCATATGCCATCCTAAAAAATAGACTATAACCTATGTGCCCACGGGGTACATAGGGGGCCACAACCCCACTCAAAAAAGAAACAGAGGAGATTGGGAGGAGGGAGTCTGTGAGGGCAGGGACCTAGAGTAGGGACAGTGATCAGGGTGATAATGAATATCTAAATTATAGGATAAACAAAAAAAAAAAAGGAAAGAAAGAAAAAGGAAATTTTTTGAGTGTATATACACTTTCACCTTCCCCAAGATGAATCTAGAAAGGCTCTCGCACTGTTCAAATATCTAAAGTCTCTGCTGACACTCAAGACAGTATCTTGACAGCCACATCAGAAAGCAAAGTTGCAAAATCAAACAGCAAGTTATATCTTTCCAACATAAACTGGCACTGAATACCTCTTTCCATTCCAATCGATAGGAATGTGCACGTAGGGAGAGAAGATTGGTCAAACGTAAGAAAAACAGCAGGGCAAACACCAAATCCTATAGCTTTGTCTCAAACACATTGGACTTCAATTGCTTAAGGCATAGATGGTGCTCTTCCTGTAACTTCTCATACATCTCTCAGTTTGGGTACTTCATCTCCCTGTAAGCATCTCTCCATGGCAGATTTCTCAATGCGTTAGTTTTCTCCACAACCTGTGGTCACAAAATGCAACTCAAGCATCAACCTGAACCACTTAAAGGCAAGGAACTCTCACAGAGTCTTCCCTGGGATCCTGACTCTGTCAAAAGATGGCTGGAGTGGTGCTAAACTGAAACCATAGAGAAAGAATATATGACTATGCTATTTTCATCTTTCAGTTTCTAGAAGCAGCACAATATGGATGATCCTGTGAAGTTTGGCTTCTAAATTAATGGACCCTGCCTCCCTTGGACCAATTTGCAGCAGGTTTTGTTTAAGGTTCCATCCTGGGATGAGGAAACACGTTGAATACTCCTTCCATTAATTAAAAACATAGCAAGCAGGAGGAAGTACTACACTCAGGGTACATTCATAGGCGTATAACCACAAGGGCATTTGCTCCACTAAGTTCACAGCCACTTTATTTGTAACAGTTAGAAACAGGAAAGAATGCAGATGTTCCTCAACTGAAATGTGGACACAAAAACCATGTTTCATTTACAAAATGGAGTGCTACTCAGGTATGAAAAACAAGGACATCATGAATTTTGCAGAGAAATGGGTACAATTAGAAACTAATATCTGGAATGAGGTAAGTCAGGCCCAAAAGGACATGCATGTATGTACTCACTTACAAGTGAATAATAACCATAAGTACAGGATATCCACAGTTCATTTCATAGACCGAAAGACACTAAACAAGACAAGGCACAAATGAGCATGGTTGAATCTCACTCAGAACGGGGTTGAAAGAGACAGAAGAGGCAGATGGAAGGGAGAAAACTGGATGGGACTGTAGTTAAGAAAGAAGAAGGGGAGTTTTAGGGATGGGTGAGAGACAAGGGAAGGCCTGAGAGCCAGGAAAATGAAATGAAATTAGCAGATGCTGAGAGGGAGCGGGGTTAGTGTGGGGGCATCTATAGAATGTGCCTGAGACTATGAATGGTAGGGCACAAATGCAGCTAGGGAAGTGATCTTAGCTGAGATAGATAGCATTGAGTTATGGACCATGAAGAGGTGACATCTTGCAGTCAGGCAGAACTACCAGTGAAGTGTTCAGTACACCAAAAAAACCAAAAACCTTTTCTCCCAAAATTTGTTCTGTCTGCAAGTAAGGCAGGCACAAAGTTGAAACAGAGACTGAGGGAATGGCCAAACTATACCCTGCCCAACTGGTAACCCATCCCATGGGCAAGCACCAAGGCTGGCATTACTGAGGATAATTTGTTATACTTGCAGATAGTAGCTTAGCATCATTGTCCTCTGAGCGTCTCCATTCAGCATCTGACTGAAACATATGCAGAGACCCACAGCCTAACATTTGACAGGGCTCAGGGAGTATTTTTAAAGAGTTGGGGAAAGAATTGACGGTCTCTGAAGGAATAGGAAGTCTATGAGAAGACCCTCAGAGTCAACTAACCCAGAACCTAGGAGACTCTCAGAGATGGAGCCACCAACCAACGAGCACACACAGGCTGGGATGAAGGCCCCCACCATATATGTAGTGGATATGATGCTCAGTCTTCATGGGGTCCCCAACATTGAGAGTGAGGCATGTCCCTTAAGCTGTTCCTGTCTGTGCAAACTGTTTCCATAACTGGGCTGCCTTGTCTGACCTCAGTGGGAAAGGATGTGTCTAACCCTGCAGAGACTTGACATGCCATAGTTGGGAGATACTCAAGTGGTTCCCACCCTCCCTGGGGAAATAAAAGGGAGTCAGTGATGAGGGACTATGGAAGGTGGAATGGGATCGGTGTAACAATTAGAATGTAAATTGAATAAAGAAATAGGGGAAGTCGGGTCGTGGTGGAGCACGACTTTAATCCAAGCACTCAGGAGGCAGAGCCAGGGGGATTTCTGAGTTCGAGGACAGCCTGATCTACAAAGTAAGTTCCTGGACAGCCAGGGAGACACAGAGAAACTCTGTCTCAGAGGGAAAAAAAAAAAAGAAATAGAAAGATTGAACAAATACTTATCAATCGCGTAAAAATATACAAATCAGGCAATATTTTTGTTTGTTTGTTTGTTTGTTTGACCTACTCAATATCTCAGGGCATAAGCCAAGTACAAAAGTTTTCTGGTTTTTTTTTTTTTTTTTTTTTTGGCCAAAATATCACAGAAATGACCTCTTCCTAAAGTTTTTCAGTCTATTTTCTACTGAAATAGTATGACCTCAACTTCGTGTGGCTGCATTGCTGTCAACACTCCAATCTTCCAGACCCTATGGGAAGAACCAATTAAGCTCCATGTACAGCTTTCTACGATTTTGCCATCTCAATTTCTGATATTTTCTATATTCCTTCAAAAGAGACCAGAGATTCTGTCCAGCAGCAAAATCAGCTTTTGAAACAATTGTTGTTGTTGCTGTTGTTGTTGTTGTTGTTGTTGTTGTTCTACCTTGCAACTCTGCTGCTGTGATGGTTTCCTCTGAGCAGAAGCATCTCAGGTAATAAATGTTTGTTTTACACGGTTCTGTCAGATCACAGCCCACCACACTGGGAGCTCAGACTAGAAACTAAAGCTAGAAAATGAAAGCAAAAACATTTGACAAACACTACTTCCTGCCTTGCTTTCTTGCTTGGTCACTCTCTCATGCTCTGTAGCCTCCCTCAGCCTTGGAGCAGGCTGATCCAGACTTTGACCTTGCTGCCACTAAGAAGGAGATTACCTAGTGTCTTAGTCAGGGTTTCTATTCCTAAACAAACAGCATGACCAAGAAGCAAGTTGGGGAAGAAAGGGTTTATTCAGCTTACACTTCAATACTGGTTCATCACCAAGGAAGTCAGGACTGGAACTCAAGCAGGTCAGAAAGCAGGAGCTGATGCAGAGGCCATGAAGGGATGTTCACTACTGGCTTGCCTCCCCTGGCTTGCTCAGCCTGCTCTCTTATAGAACCAAGACTACCAGCCCAGAGATGGTCCCACCCACAAGGGGCCTTTCCCCCTTGATCACTAATGGAGAAAATGCCTTACAGTTGGATCTCATGGAGGCATTTCCTCAACTGAAGCTCCTTTCTCTGTGATAACTCCAGCTGTGTCAAGTAGACACATAAAACAAGCCAGTACACCTAGAATAGAGCCTTTGACCTTGATGGCTCTATTTGATCTTCTCCAATACTCTGCTTCCTGCTGAAAGGTTCTGGAGACTATCTGGAGACAAGCCCTGTAGATCGCCTATGGGCTGGCTCCAGGCACAAAGAATGGGCTGGCAGATGGGCTTACCCTCTTTATAAGCAGGGACTCTCAGTAAACTTCAGAGGCTTTGAACAGAAAGGTTTGTCTTGGCCTCATTCTTTTGTTGCCCTCTGATCTCTTTCAGCCCCGGGCTGCCTTTCTGGGGAACCCAGTTCACATGGCCACAGGCAGCTACAATGCTTACCTAGCTCTCTCATCCAACCCAAGTCCACTTGCTTCCCTATATTGCCACCCTTCATGGAAGAGTCTTCCTATATCAATTATCAACACTATCTCTCAGAGACAGAAACCAGCCATTCTGATGAGGGCACACCTGCAACTGAGGCTCCTTCAGATGACTGTAGTCTGAAATGTTGAGTTAAAACAACTATGACACAGAGACAATAATAATGAGAAATAATAATAATAATGAGAAAGTTGTAAAACTCCAAAACCAATGATCTAACCATATCAATTACAGGACCCCTGCCACCACATCAGAGAGTTGGAGTAGTGTCTGAGCCAGGATAAAATGGGAAGGGCTCCTGGCTCAGAGCATGGAAGGATACAGTGGAATGGGGAGAAGGGAGGCTGCACTGCCCTGTGGTGAGGTGTCCTTAACCCTGGATTCCCAGGCCAGGGAGACAAAAGAGGTGGCCAAACAGCTGGAAGGTGAATGGAGGAGCAGATTGTCCCACAGACCTGGAAATAAGACTCTGGTCTAAGGAAGATATGCTAACTTTGCTGGAAGGGATGAAAAACAACCTACCATATACTGACAGCTCCAAGTTCAAACCTACAGAGTCACATATAGACTGAGAACAGGGTTGTTTAGAAGGGGGAAAAATGAGGTCTTTGTCCTTTCCACCATGTTTTGCAGAGTCTGATTTTGCCCTGAATGCGGTCATAAAGAGTTCTCTGTCAGGGGCAATTTAATGGGTACAGGTCCTCTTGATAAGAGGGATTTAACCCAAGCTGGAAGATGAGTAACTATATAAATTGGGATGGAAACAGTCTCACTTCCTCTCTCAGTAAGAGAATACTAAAGTGGCACAAACATAATAGAGGGCCACAAGGTGTCGGTGAAGGCTAAGCAGCAGATCCCACCACTTGTACAGAGTAGAAAATGAAGACAGGATGGCAGCTGTGAGACATGGAGCAGGGTTCCAAGACTGCTGTAACTTCCCAGAAATTAGGACCAGGGGCACACGACCCCTGTTCCAGGGTCTGGAACATCTTCCTAGCCCTTTGTAGCTATGACTCTCCAGCATTTCCACTTCACTGGAGTTCCACATTCACTATGTTCATCTCCCTCCACGAGTACTCAAGAAAATTAAAAAAACCAAGGTACAGAGACACATTTCTGACAGACAGGTCACTGATACAAAGAACAGCAATGACACATCCTAACAGCAGTCTTTCAACCCTTCAGATGGGAGTCCTGAGGGTCTTGGGGTTCCAGTCAAGCATCAGGTTTTATGCCTAAGTCACAGAAACTGCAATGACCTGCACAGAGCCGATTGCAAAGCAAACACACAGAGGTCTTTTTTATGAGCTCAGTAACAAGGACTCTCAGCAGTCAAACTCCCATTAGGTACAAACTGAGAGATCAAGTCTAGAGGTTTTGAGTATTTATTGTAGTTACAACAAGATTGGGGAATTTGCATCGAAATCAGCATTGTAACATTTTAAAAAGTGTATGTCTGGCATAATGTGCAGGAACCAGGCAAGGGTGGCAAAAAAATTCTGACAACCATGATGGGTAAGCTGTTTTTGTTTTTGTTTTCTATAGGAGGTCTTAGGTATCTCTATGTAGCTGACCCTGCTGATGTACCTTAACTGGCTGTTCATAAGGGGATTTTGTCATGGGATTTTTGCTGGAATGTACAAATGTACATTCTCAAAAAGCAAACTGTTTGGGATTTACAAACTCATCTCTGTTCCTAACCCCCTGATTATAGACAGAAACTCCTGGTTAACCACAACCATGCCTGTCTGTAGACTAGACTTTGTCCAAAGACCTACCTCACTATCTGTTACTGCAGACCCTAATATCAGCTGCCCTTAACACTGGAACAGAATACCACTGGAAATTTCCTCTCCTCCTGTGCAAGCCTCCTATAACACCATAGACAATTCCCTCCTGGCCATCCATTCCTGGCTCATCCCTGTGTCTCAGCCCGGACTTGGGCAGATACTCCCTGTTCAACCACATTCCATGCCTGAAAGGACACAAGGTAAGCTTCCATAGATCAACTTCATGATTGATTGATTTACCCCAGATTCAATTTTCCCAGTTGTTCCAACATTGTATTAAACACCATGGGTTGCTTGACCTCTCTCCTATGTCTCCTTGTGGATTACTAAGATCTTCTGTTCCTGCCTATTTCTTCTCCCAGCTTTTAAAATCACAAAGCATCCACTGTTGCCCATACCCACCAAATAGGTCAGTAAAATAGGAAACTGTCAATTAACACTCTCTTCAAATCCATGCATCAAACAGTAACCCAGGAACAAAACTCCCACCCAAAAAGACAAACCCAGAGGCCAGTACCTAGGTCAATAATCACCCAAACAGAGATGGCTACACACCAGCATAGCAACATAGAGAGTAACAGCCAGGAACAATTGCAACCAAGAAATCCAAGCTATGCCATCACAGCAGGTCTGAGAAATTAAAGCATGCAACAGATAAAGTGCAAAAGAGGTTGTTTGGGGGAAGGGAGAGGAGTGAGAACCTGGGGAAGGGATTGAAGTACACAAGAGGACCTGCAGACAGACACACAGACAGGGAGGAGAAAGAGAGCCATGAGGGGAGAGATGACAGAGAGTGTGCATGTGCAGAGAACAGAGACAGGGAACAAAAATAGAGAGCTGCTATAGCTGGTGGTCCATGTATATAAAGCACGCCTGACAACAGACACAGGGGATGGAGGCAGGAAATGACATAAGCAGTTGCTAAGTCCCTAAGAGCAGGACATGAGATTACCTGTACACTGACAACTACAGAGGCAAGGG
The DNA here is from genome assembly GCF_000001635.26 of Mus musculus. Classification (NCBI taxonomy): domain Eukaryota; kingdom Metazoa; phylum Chordata; class Mammalia; order Rodentia; family Muridae; genus Mus; species Mus musculus. The sequence continues at coordinate 23,939,697 of NC_000078.6, forward strand.
TCACCCGTAGAACAGGAAAGGAAGACAGAATCTCAGGGATTCAAAGCTAAGAGAAAAAATTGATATCTCAGTCAAAAAATGTGGATTCTAAAAGTTTCATGGCAATAAACAACTGGGATTTCTGAAAAATATGTGAAGGCGAAAATTAGAAACGATTGGAATAGAAGAATATCAGCTCAGAGCTCTATCATTTTTCAATAAAACCACAAAAAAATCTTAAATTATTAAAGTCCCTTTGCCAAATGATAATCAACTCACTAAACATATGATGCAAAAAACATGAAAAAACTGCAACAGAAAAAAAAATTAACAAAACCTAAACAAAACAAAAACAAGTATAATGTATGAAATCAAACCTATTAGATTTTTACCTGTCTTCTTAATGTATACTAAAAGTCAAAGGGGTTTGGACATGTGTGCTACAGACTCAAAGAAACCACCCTTCTTTTCACAAGCCAGCCTAACTAGGTCCAAATGATTTGGGCAATGATAGGGAAGTTATCAGAGGTCACCCCCTGATGGAGCAAGTGAGGAGCAACACGAGAGACCTCACAGATGCTCACATATGGCCTATACTTCCCATCCAGCCCCAGAGAGGACTCACCACCCCAGCTTCCACTACTCAGCACCCTGCCCCTACCCTCTGTGGGCAGTAACCCTGTGCTCACCATGTCTCGAATTCAGAGCTTCCCTGAGGTCCTCTCACAGCACCCAACAGCAGAGCTCAGAGCAGGACACAGAACCATTCAAGCCTGCACAGGCACAGTGAACTTGGGGAAAGGCACCCGTAAGATCCCGCCTCCTTGTCAGACTGGCAGGTCTGCCTGTGGAGACCTTGATTGGCCAGTGGGTCTCACCCATCCTCAAGGTTAAAGTGTGCTTCATGTCTAGGGCCACACCTTTTCCAGATCTCAGGTGTGGTTTGCACTACATTAGCATTTGAGTCAGTCCCCCAAGATGACTCTCAACTCTCCCAGCTCTGGGGGAGAACTCACCATTCATGTGGGGCATTTGACTATGCAGACAGGTTGGTCTCCAGTTGAGCTGAGGTCTGAGTGGAAAGCTCAGGAATTTGAAACTACAAATTCTGGGCAGCAGAGCCAATTAGAAGCCAGACATAGTGAGATCCTATTTCTAGAAAACAAAACAAACAAACAAAAAATCCCTCTTCCTTCAGCGTGTGGATGCATTCATAGGTTTCTCTCCCTCTCCTTTAGATGGGGCAGGCATTTCTCAAGTGTTTTCCTATTGTCTATGAAATAAAAGTGAAGCTCTTGATTCTACTCTAGCCCTTCCCCCAACCCTTCTCACAGCTACCCTCTAACCTCTAAGGACCTCCAAACCCTGCCTACCTTTGTAGGGGCCTTCCACTAAGAATAACTTTGACAGTTTCTGTGGGACTCAGCCATGAATGACTGGGAAACTTTTTTTATTATGCATTTCATAACATGCGCATAGTATATAATATGCTGCATAGCCTTCTAACAGGAACAGATGACCATAGCTGAGTGATTTTTCTCATCAGCCAGGAAAACATTTTCTTAGTCAATGTTCTCCAGACCCTTGGGACTGAACTTGAGCAGCTGTTTCCTTGCCCCTGTTGGTGAAATTGTGGATGTATGCAGTGGACACCCCAGAGATGATCAAGCACACCCCCATAATGGCAAGACCAGGGAGAATCTAGAACCACAACTCCACACCATTACTCAAACTCCAACCCCCCGTCACTGGCTCCTCAGAGTTGACCCGCCTTTACCTCTCTTCCCCTGAGAAAGTTTCTTGACCACAGCATTCATTCACCTGTAGAGCGTTGAGAAGTTGCAGCACTCACCCAAGAGCCCCACACTAAAGCATCTGCAGTACACTAGACCTGCTCAGCAGAGAGTGTCAGCCACATCCTTGAGACTTCAAGCTGCCCTTCCCCACAGCTCACAGTGCCCCTCTGTGTTTCCCCCACTGAGAGCAGCTCTGCTCCTCATTGGCTTCCTGTAGGACAGGCTAGCTAGCTTCTGACCCTGGAACATTGTTGGGAGCTTCCTCATCTTCACACACCTTCATACCCTCACACCAAATCCTTGGCCTGGAACAATTTCTTTTTCTTGACTGCTTGGGAAGTGTCTTGGTCATCTTTCAGAATCAACCCCAAACCTGAGCCTGAGGGTCCAGTTTCTCAGACTGTCTGTGCAAAATTCGTGGTCTTGGCTACTCTCCTTCCTTCAAGCATTAGACAGAGAATCTGTAAGGCAGCAGAAAGAAACAGAGCAGAGCACAGCACTAAGTTCTTGATACATGGGGGCAGCGGGGAGGGACATCCTCTTGGAGACTGGGAAGAGGAAAGGGATGAGAAACAGTCAGAGGTTAGAACAGGAGGGGGATAATGACTGGACTGTAGAAAAAAGAACTATTATTAAAAAGAATAATACTAATAGATCTTGGTGCACAGTGAGACGCTGTCTTAGTCAGGGTTTCTATTCCTGCACAAACATCATGACCAAGAAGCAAGTTGGGGAGGAAAGGGTTTATTTGGCTTACACTTCCATGCTGCTGTTCATCACCAAAGGAAGTCAGGACTGGAACTCAAGCAGGTCCGGGAGCAGGAGCTAATGCAGAGCCCATGGAGGGATGTTCTTTACTGGCTTGCCTCACCTGGCTTGCTCAGCCTGCTTTCTTATAGAACCAAGACTACCAGCCCTGAGATGGTCCCACCCACAAGGGGCCTTTCCCCCTTGATCACTAATTGAGAAAATGCCTTACAATTGCATCTCATGGAGGCATTTCCTCAACTGAAGCTCCTTTCTCTGTGATAACTCCAGCTGTGTCAAGTTGACACAAAACTAGCCAGTACAATTGACCCCTTGTCAACTTGACACACAAAAACATCACTAGTAAGCCTCAACCCTTACAATCTTATTCATCCCCATTCTAAATAAATTTAAAAGTCCCACAGTCTTTACATATTCTTAAATTTTCAATCTCTTTAAAATATCCATCTCTTTTAAAATTCAAAGTCTTTTTACAATTAAAAGTCTCTTAACTGTGGGCTCCACTAAAACAGTTTCTTCCTTCAAGAGGGAAAATATCAGGGCACAGTCACAATCAAAAGCAAAAGTCAATCTCCAACCGCCCAATGTCTGGGATCCAACTCATGATCTTCTGGGCTCCTCCAAGGGCTTGGGTCACTTCTCCAGCCACGCCCTTTGTAGCACACACATCATCCTCTAGGCTCCAGATGCCTGTACTCCACTGCTGCTGCTGCTCTTGGTGGTCATCTCATGGTACTGGCATCTCCAAAACACTGCATGACCCCTTCAGTCCTGGGCCTTCATTTGCAACTGAGGCTGCACCCTCACCAATGGCCTTCCATGGCCTCTCACAGTGCCGAGCCTCAGCTGCTTTGCATGACCCCTTCATGCCTTCAAAACCAGTACCACCTGGGTGACCCTTACATATTACCAAGTCCTGCTGCAGCAGGAGTACAACCTTGGCCATCTCTGGAACACAGCCTCTTTGTGCTTTCAGAAAACACTTCCCAGAAGTTGTCACCTCAATGATGCTGGTCTCTTCTTAATCACCGCTAATTTCTTAGCTCCAGCTAACCAGCATCAATAGTCCCAGTAATGCAAAGGTTTTGCTTTAGTAGTTCTGGTATCTTGTTAATCACAACTGATTCTTCAGTCCCAGCTAACCAGAACCACAGAATAATCAAACTCCAAAATAGCAATGGCCCTGAAAAGAGTCTTTAATTTTCCCTCTGAAACTTCACAAGCCAGGCCTCCATCTTCTGCACTGTTCTCAACATTATCTTCCAAGCTCCTACACAACATCCGACAGAGCTCTTAACAATGGATGGATCTTCAAGCCCAAAGTTCCAAAGTCCTTCCACAGTCCTCCCCAAAACATGGTCAGGTTGTCACAGGAATACCCCACTCTGCTGGTACCAATTTGTCTTAGTCAGGGTTTCTATTCCTGCACAAACATCATGACCAAGAAGCAAGTTGGGGAGGAAAGGGTTTATTTGGCTTACACTTCCATGCTGCTGTTCATCACCAAAGGAAGTCAGGACTGGAACTCAAGCAGGTCCGGGAGCAGGAGCTAATGCAGAGCCCATGGAGGGATGTTCTTTACTGGCTTGCCTCACCTGGCTTGCTCAGCCTGCTTTCTTATAGAACCAAGACTACCAGCCCTGAGATGGTCCCACCCACAAGGGGCCTTTCCCCCTTGATCACTAATTGAGAAAATGCCTTACAATTGCATCTCATGGAGGCATTTCCTCAACTGAAGCTCCTTTCTCTGTGATAACTCCAGCTGTGTCAAGTTGACACAAAACTAGCCAGTACAGACGCCTACCACCCATTTCTCTGCCTGTCTCCATCCTCACTGAAATGTGAAGTGATTGGTTTTTGGACAATTACTGAGTCTGACAAGGTGAGAGCACTCATTTCACTGAACGTACAATACATCTCAACCCCAATCTGTTCTAGAAGCTTCCATTATACAACAATTTGCACTTATCGCCAAAGCATCTGCTTCTTAATATTTATTTATTTATTTATTTATTTATTTATTTATTTATTTATTATATGTAAGTACACTGTAGTTATCTTCAGACACTCCAGAAGAGAGCATCAGATTTTGTTACCGATGGTTGTGAGCCACCATGTGGTTGCTGGGATTTGAACTCAGGACCTTTGGAAGAGCAGTCGGCACTCTTAACCACTGAGCCAGCTCACCAGCTCCAGACTCTGCTGCTTGATGCTCACCTCTTGCACTCAGCTTCTGGGAAGCTCTAAATTGGGGCAGACACAGAGTAGGACCTCCATAAATTTCATTTTGTCTTTTTGAGACTGGGTCTTTCTATGGACTCCATAAACATTACTAGAAAACTAATTGCATGGCACCACTTAGCTTTTGGAAGGCAGAATGAGAGGCGACATGAAATCCTTACTGAGAAAGCCATTGGTCTGCCATCTGCCAAGACAGAATGGGGTCTTCACCCATGATAGGTTAGGCAAGCTGCTCAAGTAGTCTGGGAAACTTATTTATAGAGGAATGAACATGCTAGTTGGGAGGGTGGTGATTGGACCACCTTGCACTTCCCCACACTGCCCCCAATCAGACACAGTAACTTTCAAGATTCCTCCTCCTCGATGTTGGAAGCCTAAGGCTCAAGATGACAGTCATGAACACAGTTCCATATGAACAAAGGAACTCCTGCCTCAATCTGTGATGTGCCAACTGTGGTCTGGAGAGCAGCAGCTGCCTGGGAGCCTGGTAGAAATGCAGAACTCACTCCTACCAAGACTTAGGGAGACCTCGAGCTAACTCGTTTGCACTTAACCTTTGAGAGATGTTTTTCTAGCTTACACAGGTATACACCAAAAACAAGGACTTTGTTTTCTCATCTTGTCAGAAGGCTACAATTTCAAAGTGTGCAAACTCTATTGTACTATTGGGATTTAATCTAAGAAAACAGAGGTTTGGGTCTCTATCATATGAATGTGTCATTTTGAAGTTGTGTGTATGTGTGTGTTTAGGCTCATGTGTCTCCCAGGTTTTCCTCTAAATTGATACGTTGCTAAGGATAACCTTGAACTCCTGAGCCTCCTGCCTCTACCTCTCATATGTGGGAATACACTCTATGCACAGTTTATTTTGTTCTGGGGTCAGGGCGGGGGCGGGGATGGGCGGAGTTACAACTCAGAGTTTTGTGCATGCTGGAGAAGGACTCTATCACTGAGCTACATCTACAGTCCTCCTGTGAGTCCTATTGAGAGAAACAAAATGAGGTGATGTAATAATAACTGGGGCAGGGGCAGGACATCAACAGTGGCAGTCAGAAAAGGCTTCCTAGAGGAAGCAACTTTAGAGCTAAGTCTGAGATGAAGAGAAGAAACAGCTGAGCCTAAGGGGCTGGGGAGAGTCCTCCAAAGGAATGTAGAGAGCCAAGGCCCTGAGGTGGGAACTTGTTAGCTGTGAGAAAGATGGCCTCACATGGGTTAGAGTCCTGCCCGCAAAGGAAAAGAAAGCCTATCCCATCCTGCCGTATTCAGTCATTCCTGGTTGCGAGGGGGACCACACCCTAGAAGGAGATGAGAGGAAGGGAAAGAAAGCAGGAGACCAAGCAAATTTGTCCAGGTCTCGTTTATTAGGCTGAGGTGCCTTCTTTTTAAAGCATACATCTCGGGGAGTAGAGGAGGGGTCGAGGGGGAATTTTACAAAGAACAAAGAAGCAGGCATCTGCTGACATGGGGAGAGAAGTCAGGCACCAGGCAGCGGGCACTCTGCATATAATCTTTGGAACATAGATCCTCCTTGACAGCCTTGGGTGTCAGGCTGGGCTCAGGCGTAACTCCTGTCTTTGGATGGCATGGGAGTTCAGGAAGAGATAGGGAAGAGGGGACTATAATTCAGCTTTTACAGCCTCAGGTGCCAGGAAGGGAATAGGGAGGAGGGGATGATAACCAGCTCCTAGCAAAGGCCATTTCGCCTAGGGAGATTGTGAAGGGCTTGCTTTCTCACGGGATGGTCTCTGACAAAAGCTGGTGCTGCAGACATTGGCAGGCACTGACTGCGCAGGGACCTAGAACCTTCTAGAGTGTTGTTTTTCATGTCTGCAACTAACACAACTTTCCTTTCACTTTAAAAACAAAGAAGACTTGACTCTGGGGAGATGGCTCAGCAGGTAAAGTGGTCACTGCTCCAGCATGGGGACCCCTAACACTCAGGAACAAACTGGGTGTGGCAGCTTTTCATCCAGGTGTTGATAGACAAGAGGCAGGAGAATCCCAGGGACACACTGCTCAGCACTGTAGCCAATTGGTGAGCATCAGGTTGAGCAAGAGACCCTGTCTAAGCTTAACAAGACAAGAGGGCAGGGGAGCAATAAAAGGGGATAGCCAACAATCCAATGTTAACAATACTCCAGAAACTCACACACATGCATACACCACACACTACACTCACTCACACACACACACACACACACACACACACACACACACACACACACACACACACACACACTAATATTCCTTTGGCTGCTTATAGAGAAATGATTTCATGGGTTAAGGGTGGAGCCAACACAGATGGTAAAGCACTTATTAGTGATAGAAAGTCAGATTACATCCACCTGTTAAATTAATTACCTTATGTTATTTGTACAAAATGACAGGGTTCATTATCAAATTATACATGGGTGTTCTTTGGCAGGACACATCAAGGAAGTAAAGGTAGGAGCCACAGTGGGCTCCAGATAAAGGGGGCTCCAGGCAGTGCTGACCTTGCTGCCTGCTGCTAAGCAAGAAAGCGATGGAGGTGGGCATTGTGATGAGCTACAGGCCGCAGAATGCAAAAATTTGAAGCTTTTGTTGGATGCTGGGTTTTAAGAGCCTATCGGAGCTCTGGAATAGTCCCTCCTGACCAAGCACTAACTTTTCATTGGACTCTTAATTCTCATCATGTGTCTCCTCCAAGACCAAGATGGGACTTCCTAAAAGCTTTGCTGAAAAATAGCTGGCATAATCAACTGCATGTTAATCACTGACTAATTAATTATTCACTAATTAAAAAAATGCCCTACAAACTTGCCTACGGGTTATATAATGTATATGATTTGGATAGCTAGAGAATACAAATCTGGAGATATACATATACACAGATATGAATATGTGTGTATATCCATATAGAAATATTATCACAATCAAAATTATAAATCAAATGGGTTGGGGTATAGCCTAAAAAAATTTAGAAATGACTGAAAATTCAAATTAAAGCTCAGTGGAAACAGTAGGCTATTTAGCATGCAACAAACCCTGTGTCTTAGTTAGGGTTTCTGTTGCTGAGACAAAACACCATGACCAAAGCCGGTGATGGTACACACCTTTCATCCAGCACATGGGAGGCAGAGGCAGGCAGATTTCTGAGTTTGAGGTCAGCTTTGTTTACAGAGGGAGTTCTGGGGCTGCTGGGCCTACATGGAGAAACTGGTCTCTGTGTTGAAAAACAAACAAAACAACCCCGAACAAACCAAAGAACAAAAGCAAATTGGGAAGGAAAGGAAAGGGTTAATTCCATCTTTTGCTTACACATCACTGTTCCTTATTAAAGGAAGTAGGTGCAGAAACTCAGAGCAGGTATTGAAGCAGAGTCCAGTGAGAAGGGCTACTTACTGGCTTGTTCCTCGTGTATTGCTCGGCCTGCTTATACATTCCAGGACCACCTGCCCAGAGGTGCCCAAATGGGTAGGGCCAACCCTAATAGTCACTAATTAAGAAAATTCCCTACAGTCTTGCCTACAGGTCAGTTTTCTGGAGGCATTTCTTAAAAATTATGGTTCACTCTTCCAGCTTGCGTCAAGTTCATATAAGAAAAGAGATAGATGAATAACTGATACATTTACCCAGGAAACCCTGGCTTCATCCCCAATACCAAAAAATAGTAAAGTAGATAATGGTTGACAAATATGGATTACAGATGATAGTGGTGAATAATAGAAGACAGATGACCAGATAGATAGATTGATATATGAATTATAGATAGATAGATAGATAGATAGATAGATAGATAGATAGATAGATAGATAAGATGATAGAAAATAATGGTATAGGTGATAGGTAAAAGACAATAGAAGAGAGATGGATGACAGATACGATACTATCTATAGATGATAGGGAATAATAAGGTACATGACCGGTAGATGAAGAGGTAAGAAAAGAGAAGACAGAGCTAGGAAGATAACAAAGACAATAGATAAATAAAGTAGCCGAGCATGGTACCCTGATTCTTTAACCACAGTACTCAGGGGCCAGAGTCAATAGAATGCTTGTGAGTTCAAAGTCAGCCTGATCTAAATACTGAGTGCCAGGATAGGCAGGGCTATTCAGAGAAAGCTTGTCTTGAAAAACTAAAACTAAAACAAAACCAAAATGCAGATGAAATAGATGACAGGTCTAGATCATAGAAGAAGATATCACAGAGATTGATTGTCATACAGGAGATCTGTAGTTAATAGAGACAGATACTAGAAGATAAGATTAGCTGGATAAGTAGATGAAGATAGAAAGAATTTCAGGGAAGGTCTGGTAAGGGAGCATGGGAATTGTTAGACCACAGAATGAGAGGACAGCCTAGTTGGAACTGGGCAAGCATTCCACATTTCTCCTTTCATAAGGACAGCAGTCATATTAGTTACTTCCTATTGCTGAGAAAAAAGGATCTCCATGACCAGCAATTGAGAGCTCATGTCTATCTTTTTTCATCATTTTTCCACAATAGTTTTCTTTTTTTAAAAAAAATATTCGTTTTCATTCTAGTGCACTGGTATTTCACCTGCATGAATGTCTGTGTTAGGATGTCCAATCTCCTTGAGCTAGAGTTACAGACAGTTGTGAACTGCCATGTGGGTGCTCACCTCAGGATTCATTCCATCAACAGCAGCCCCACGTTATTTCAGAAGTATTATCCAAGGATGGGCTATGAACTCCAACACACAGAATACTCCAGCAAAACCTCCCCTCTCCACCTGTTCAGAATGCTGTGTCTTTTCTAATGGCCAGCCTAGGCATCTCCACTCCTGGGTTGCCATAGGTACAGTCCTCAGCATCTTTTCTCACCTACTGGGGCTATGGTTGCAATGACCACGGTCCAAGCCATTATCATATTTTGGATGTGATCCCGTGCCAGAGCTGCCATGCTGCTGAATTAAAATTCCTCTCCACATGTGTGCTAGGCTTTGAACTCAAGTCATGCTTGCCCAATAAGTACACTTGCCCTGACCTCATTTTCCAAATCTAGATTCTGGGAAGCCTTATTTAGACCTTTAAAATTAGTCTTCAGTAGAGGAGATCAGGTAGCTTGTATGCTTAATAGGATTTACAGGATTTTCCATCAAACAAAATTTGGAAGCTTTATGTGGCAGTTAGGTGGAGAAGCTCAAAGCCAGAGTGTTGGGAATTTCTTTATGAGTGTAAGCAGGCATGGGGTCATTCTTGGAGGTAAGTGAGCAGTGAGCCCATTCCAGAGCCCACAGTCCAGCAAACCTCTGAGGATCCGTCTACAAAATAATGACTGGAGAATAAATATGGCCAAAAAGTAGGGAAAAACACTTGCCACAAAGCCTAGTGACCTAAGTTCAGTTCTCAGAACCAACATGGTAGAAGAGAGAACCAAGTCCTGCAGAGTGCCCTCTGATTTCCACATTAGTGCATGCGCACACAAAGATAATGAGAAATACTTTTAAGACCAAAAGCGTTCCCAGTGGAGCTGAAAGTGTCTAATATCCATGCTTGGATCACTCTTTTGCTCTCCTGGTATGTGTTTGAGGCAGGGGATTTGCTTGTAGGATTCTGAGCTACCTGTAAGTGGAAGCAATGCCCAAATCACAGAGGCGACCTAGTCCCTACAGACTGTTTTCTCAGTGCAGTGGAATTCCTAGTGTCTGATTCCCTGTGGGGGGCTTTCTTTGTGAAAAGCTTACACATTGTTTTCCTGAGGCTTTTTGATTTGCTTGGAAAACCAACTCTAGCAGCCTGAGGGTTGGGCATATTCCCCTCAGACAGCAGTGAGGAGCCAGGCACTTTGCCCCCAAACTTTCCCTTTTCTGTTAGTGCTTAAAAAACAGGGTTACATTCTGGTTCTGTTTGTTCCAGTACTCCTCTCCTCTCTCTCCTGACCTCTCCCACTCAGCTTGGGCTTCACAGCCAATGCTGATCTCACTGGCTGACTCTGCATTGCATTTTGGTGAGTCCCACTTACTAGTGCCAAGAAGTAAACGCAGAAGCAGCTAGCTCCTGTCCTGGTCAAAGTTTCCTAGGGGCTACCAGCCTCCCCAGGGCCATGCCCTGAACCCTCCCCTGGGTAGAACCCCTGAGTGTTGCAAAGAAGGCCCCTGCATGGGCCAGACCTGTAGAAATGTCTGGTTAGGCAGGCTCTCTGGGTCCCTCTGAGTAATTAGCTGGAGATGGGAGCCCAGCAAGGCCAACACCAAGGGATTTGACAGCAGAGTTGCCAGCTGTTCAATGTGGTCCTTGTCCCTTGTTCAAAAAAGATGACACAGTGATCCAGCCTGGAGCTTTTAGGAACAAGCAGCATCCCTGGAAGATGCTGCTCACTACTGTGAACCAGGAAGAGCACTGATGGCAAGCCAGGAGTAACCTCCATCCTTCATGTCTCAGGGGACTCGTAGCCCATATAAGCAGGCAGCTCACTTGTCTGAAGTCTGAGCTCAACAGAACAAAAGACCCTACAGATCCTGTCCTGGCTACTTTTATGTCAACTTAACACAAGCTAGAGTCATCTGAGTGGAGAAATCTAGATTTAGAAAATGCTTCCATAAGATCCAGCTGTAAGGCATTTTCTTAATGAAGAAATTAAGATACAATTTGCTAAACGCATGAAACTCAAGAAGAATGAAGACCAAAGTGTGGACACTTTGCCCCTTCTTAGAATTGGGAACAAAACACCCATCGAAGGAGTTACAGAGACAAAGTTTAGAGCTGAGACGAAAAGATGGACCGTCTTTAAACTGCCATATCCAGGGATCCATCCCATAATCAGCTTCCAAACGCTGACACCATTGCATACACTAGCAAGATTTTGCTAAAAGGACCCAAATATGGCTGTCTCTTGTAAGACTATGCTGGGGCCTGGCAAACACAGAAGTGGATGCTCACAGTAAGTTATTGGATCACAGGGCCCCCAACGCAGGAGCTAGGGAAAGTACGCAAACAGCAGAAGGGATCTGCAATCCTATAGCTGGAACAACAATATGAACTAACCAATACCCCCACTGGAGCTCGTGTCTCTAGCTGCATATGAATCATAATATGGCCTAGTCGGCCATCAGTGGAAAGAAAGGCCCATTGGCCGTGCAAACTTTATATGCCTCAGTACAGGGGAACGCCAGGGCCAAGAAGTGGGACTGGGTGGGTGGGTGGGGGAAACATTTGGGATAGCATTGGAAATGTGATTGAAATAAACACCCAATAAAAATATAGATAAAAAAAAGAAATTAAGGCAATTTCATAATTAGGTGGGGGAGGGCCCAGCCAATTGTGGGTGCTGTCATCTCTGGGCTGGCGGTCCTGGGTTCTATAAGAAAGCAGGCTGAGCAAGCCAGGAGGAGCAAACCAATAACTAGCACTCTCTCCTTCATGACCTCTGCATCAGCTCCTCACTCCAGGTTTCTCCCTGCTCAAGCTCCTGTTCTGACTTCCTTTGATGATGAACTGTGAGGTGGAAGCCTAAGCCAAATAAGCCCTTTTCTTCCCCAAGTTGCTTTGGTCATGCTGTTTCAGCACAGTAATGGTACCCCTGACTTCAACAGGTCCCTCGTCAGATGAACTACTTGGGGCAGTAAAACATGCTCACTTTCACGGAGGTCCCAGTGGTTGTAAACCCACAGGGAGTGGACGCTTCTCTTGCCCACTGTTCACTGTCTTTGTTCTTCTCCCTCTAGTTATCTAAGCAGAAGCTTCAGCACCACTTCCTGGGCTCTTCCTCTTCAACTAATGACAATCAGTTGGCAACGAATCCACGTGTCGTTGGATTGGATATTTCAGTTTATTATCCACGGGCACTGTGGTCCTGAGCCCTCATTTCCCACTCTGCCCTTATCCATTTAGGTCTCTCCTCATCTGCAAGTGTTATTTTATAATAAATCTTCCCATCTCTGGGTTAATGAACTTTCCAATCACCGTGTTTACTGGGTGCCAGACTCTTTCCCATAGTGATCCTTCTAAAAAGCAAATGTAGTTTTAAGTGGCTCAAAATCTTCCAGGGTCTCCCTACAGTCTACTAATGAACCCTAAATTCTTCAATATGCTCTAAGAGATCCTTCATGGCCCAGAATGCCTGACTGTGCTGCCTCACTTCTCCTCCAACCTTGCTTGTACCCAGAGATTGAACCATAGTCTATTGACTCAGGCATTTCCTCATTCAGTTCCTGCTTTATTTTTTTTTTTAAGGTGTATCTATTGTATGCATAGGAGTACACTGTAGCTGTCTTCAGACACACTAGGTGAGGGCATCAGACCCCATTACAGATGGTTGTGAGCCACCATGTGGTTGCTGGAAATTGAACTCAGGATCCATGGAAGAGCAGTCTGTGCTCTTAACCACTGAACCATCTCTCCTGCCCCAATTCCTGCTTTATTTATCATTACACAATTAGTGTTGGGAGCGGGGGCTGGAGCATACATATAAGGGAGTGTGCATTTGCCCTAACATGAGGTTAGAGGGCAACTTGCAGGAATTGGTTGCTCTATCTACCCATGATTTAGGTCACAGGATCAAACTCCTGTTGTCTGCTCATGGAAAGTCACCAAACCACTTCAAGAAAGTTTGCATTTTCAAAGTATCTCCCTGATTGGGAATGAAAGAACATTTTGAAATCCAGGCATAGTGGTACATGCCTTGAATCCCAGCATTTAAAGAGGCAGAGGCAGGTAGATCTCTGTGAATTTGAGGCCAGCCTGATCTCCATAATGAGTTCCAAGTCAGCCAGGACTACATAGTGAGACTCTGTCTCGAGAAAACAAAATCCAAAACGAATGCCTTGAACCCAGATTACCACATGGTCTTCTGCACTTAACAGAAGCCAACCAACCTTTTATCCACTAGGGTTGACTTCCACTTCAGTCTACCTGATGAATTCATTCCCACAGTCAAAACTCAGCTTGCAAGCTTTAAAATTCAAGAGCACACCTTCCCTTCTTCTCGTGCCAAGTTGAGCATATCTTCAACACTTCCCAAGGCACCTTGTTCTGTTATAGCATGTGGTAGTTTAGATGTGAAATGTCTGCCAAAGACCCAAGTTTTGAAGAATTGCTCCTTTAGTTGTGGCCTGAGGAAGAAAGTTAGGTCATTGGGAGCATGCCTTTGAGGCACTGTTGGGACCTTGCTCCCCTTCCCCTCCCTGCTTCTCTGCCATGGTAAACCTGCTACAAGCTGCTATCATGATGCACTAAGTTGCTAGATGCCCAAAGCTACAGGGCTAAGAAATCATGGACAGAAACCAAGAGCCAAAAACTAACTCTTTCCTCCTAAATTGATTCTTTCATTTTGTGACAGTGATGTAAAAGTAAGTGACACACAGCACTCTCCACTCACAGGTCTGTCTTTGTCACTAGATGAGTTTGCAGCAGATCAGGCATATAATCCTTTCAGCTTTATGTCCCCAAAACCCAGCACTTGATTTAATTGTATCCTTTGAATGGATACATTTATACTGGTGTTTGTGTGTGTGTGTGTGTGTGTGTGTGTGGTGAGAGTACAGAAAGGTCCTCCTTTGAATCATAGAAAATGCCTTTATTCACAGTCTTTCTCTACTGGAGGACCCTGTCCATCTAAGTCCCAAAAATCTTGTAAGGGATAGGTGGGCCCTGTGTGTTGTTCAATATTCCACAAACAGCCTTCTAGAGGAAAGGGGAAGAGGGTTTATTTTTATTGAGTTGGTTAGGTTTGGCTGTTGCTGTTGATGTCCTGGGGAGTCAAACCCAGGATCTTAAGCTTGCCAGACAAACACTCTGCCATTGAGCTGTTCCTTAGCCCAAGGAGGGGGGTTTTGAGCATTCTCCCAATATTGCATGATTTGGAATAGAAGTCTCTTGAACACAGACCTACATGGGAGGTGTAAACTCACAGTAGGCTTCAGTGAAGCAGGGCAGAAGGCCATGCAGACGGTGTGACATGGAACTATGGGGAGGAAGGGTCCCCTTGTCCTTGACAATTGGCAAGATCGACCTGCAGAATTCCTGGTCTCCATGGCCTATGGGTGACATTGGAAATAAGAGAAATAGGTAACTTCCCCATGATGAAAACAGCCCCCCACAGACTAGACATAGTAAAGCTTGTGAGATTTGAAAACCAGAAGGGGTGTTTGGGTGAGAAGCTTGACTGAATTTGTGACTAAATCCTGTCAGTCTTTAGTTGAGATTAATCAGTTTAGGAAGAAGCAGGTTGGGACTCGAACTCGGAATGCACCTAACAAATTTGCTGAAATGGTAAGCGCATTTCTATATACGAATCCTTAAAAACTGAGATTCACTCATTCTTTCATTCATTTCTTCATTCATCCAGTCAACATGTTCATGAAGGACCGCGTTTCTAATAGTTTTATTTTATTTAATACCTTAAAAATTATTATTTTATCACTTTTATCATTATTGTTTTATCACACACGTACCACACTATGCATGCAAAAGTCAGGGGACCATTTTCTTTTCTTTTTTCAAAAATTTTTTTTATTTTTAAAGTTTTATCTATTTATTATTTATGTGTACACTGTTGCTGTCTTCAGACACACCAGAAGGGTGCATCAGATCCCATTACAGATGGTTGTGAGCCACCATGTGGTTGCTAGGAAGTGATCTCAGGACCTCTGGAAGAGTAGTCTCTGCTCTTAACCACTGAGCCATCTCTCCAGCCCCATCTGAGGACCATTTTCAAGAGTAAGTTTTCTCCTTCTACTCTGGGTTCCAGGGATTGAACTCAAGATGTCAGAATTGCATGTGGGCACTGTTACCTACTGAGCCATGTTACTGGTCCAAGCATCACTTTTGTGCCTAGCAATGACTCTGCACAGTTTATTCTAACAAAGCCTTTTTAGTGCATCTATTATAATCGCCACCGTGCTACTTACAAAGCTAAATAAGTGTGCTTAATTTAGGACATAATGTAGGGTTTCAGTGTGGGTCCTCTCCCTTTAAGAACTGAGGCATGTCAGGAAATACCAATGACCTGCAATAGAAGGTCCTATCCTGGACCTCACTATATAGACTAGGGTGGCCTCGAACTCACAGAACTCTGCCTACTTCTGCCTCCCAAAGTGTTGGAATTAAATTTTATACCACTATGCACTTTGATTTTTTAAAAAATTTTCTATTATGTGTGTGCGTGCATGTGTGTGTGTGTGTGTGTGTGTGTGTGTGTGTGTGTGTGTGTGTGTGTGCTCACCTGCAGGTACTTTCATGAGTGCGCTTTCCCATAGAAGCCAGAAGCCAGAGCTTGGTTGTGATCCCCAGTTGGGAATGCTGGGAAATGAACCCAGATGTTCTGAAGGGGCAGTAGATCTTAATTGCTGAGTCATCTCTCATTGATCATTGATTTATCTCCCTGGCTCCAGGAAGAACCTTCCAGACTGGCAACCTGTGAGGCAGCTTCTTGGCACTGACAGAATTTGGAGATGCAGAGAAGAGGATGAGATCACAGAGCAAGTGATTGCATGCAGCTCTGGTTCTCAAGCTCTATCATCCTGGAAGGATGCAAACATCAGGAGGTGTTGAAAACAGAAGGGTGGAAGGACTGAGTTATGCTAGCGCCCCCACACCCACGCCCACCCCTGGCACTAACCTTTGAAAAGTCATAGCCTCTGCTCCAGTGATCTAAAATTTAAGAGGCTAAGAAGGGGCCCTATGCCATCCAAGCACACATCAGGTAGGAGGGCTTCAAATTAGCAGAACAACCTCCAGATCAGACTCAGTGTTCTATTTTATCTTCCTAGGCAATAAAACGTGAAGCACATTCTTTGGCAGCGAGGAGAAAGGCAGACTGTGGGCTTTTCCTAATTCTTTGGAGTTTTATAGCATGTCAGTTATTATAGCTCTACTTACCACAGAGCCTGTGTCTCTGGAGCTGGAGTTGTGGATGTAAAAGGAAGTGTGGTCAGAACAGTAAAGCTCATGGTGGAGGGAGCGCTTGGTATCCAGGCTCTTAACTCTTTCAAGATCTGTTCAGCGAATAAATGCATGTCTGACTGACTGGGGTTAGAGCTCACTCAGTCCTGGCTTCAAGTCCCAGCACTGCACAATGTGGGTGTGGGGATGATACAGGCCTGTTATGACAGCCCTTGGAGGGTGGAGGCAAGATCAAAGTTCAAGGCCATTTCCCTCCTTGCAGCAAGTTGGAAGTCAGCCATAGTTGTATTGAGATCCTATTATTATAAACAAACAAATATAGAATACAGTTTGTATCTACATTACATACCAGGACTCCCCTGGGAAACACTCCCTAGTCATTAGGGATCTATTTTACATGAAACCTGTTACCCTAGGCTCTCTACTGTTATGGATGCTTTAGTGTGGTCTATGGTGTTCATGTCTATGGGGTTTGCTACCATTCAAATTTATTATGCTTTCAAAAGTACTTGGTAGATGGGATTGCTTTCAATCTTATAATTTCATAGCTATCTTTTGAATAGAGTTTAGCATATATAAAATAATTATACTATGCAGCCTGATGATTATTCCTTCATGATAAGCATCTGCTTACAAGGATCAGTTCTTTTATAGAGTAATGCTAAGTTTTCCATGTCTGAAACACTAGTTCTCAGAAAGAAAAAAAGATGGGATTACTGGATGAGAAAATTTTTTGGTGCTAAAACACTGGTGTCCAAACCTCTGTCTTCAGGCTTACTAAAGTGCTGGACTCAAGATGAAGAACAGTTGGCATGAGAAGTAGAAAGGAGCCTTCAGAAGATAGACCTGGGTCCTTCAGTCCTACACCTGTTGCTGCTACTGTGATTGGAGCTGATGTCTGACCCTAACCCAGAGGGCTGGATCCCAAGGACTGAGCTGAATGGTAGGAATCATGGTACTGGAATGCTGGCCAGAGGGCCTTTAGCAGGTGAACATTGTTGTAAAACACAGCCCTTTGACCAAAACAGACATCATCTTTATCATGCATTCTCCCTCATCAACCATGCATTCTCTCAAGAGACCATCAGAAGCAACCTGTGGAATGCTGACCTTCCTCAGAAAAGGAGTCCCCGGATCCTTAGGTGAGACTCCAGCTTCTTCTTGCAGCCATTTTCAATTCGGCCCAATTGTACTTAGTCTGGGGCTTAGGGATTATTAAACCACAATGGCTGGGGAGGGGATGTAGTTAGATGGGATGTATCAGATGTGCTGTGTAAAGAGTTTCCAGTGTGCCTTCTTAGGGTTCACCCGTGTACCTGCTTGTAACTCTTCACCCCCACACTGTAAGGAAATAGTTTGCTTAGTTTGTTTTCTATTGGTGGGATAGACTGCCATTAAAGGAAGTGACTTGGGATGGAAAGGGTTTATTTCATCTTACAGCTTGTAGTCCATCATGACAGAAAGTTGGGGCAGGAGCTAAAAGCATGGACCTGGAAGCAGGAACTGAAAAAGAAGCCATGGAAGTATGCCACTTACTGGCTTGCTCCCATGGATTGCTCAACCTCTTTTCTTATGCAGTTCAAAAGCATGTGCTTAGGGGAACACCATCCATGGTGGGCTGAGTCGTCCTCTCTCAATTATCAGTCAAGAAAACCCTGCAGATTGCGTATAGTAAATCTGATGGAGGCATTTTCTCAATTGTGGTTCTTTTTGTTGACTCCAGCTTGTGTCAAGTTGAGAAAAAAACTAACCAGGACATAACCTCAGTAAATTCATTGGTTCTGCTGGATGATCCTCAGTAGAAACATATGTTGGTTTGTCACTGGGGCCTTAGGAGGAGGGAGTAGATGCTGCTTATGTTTCTCCAGAGAGAAACCAAGGCCTATCATTGCATATCTAGCCATAGAGTAAGAAGGAGGAATTTCCAGGATAATAAGACTAAGCTGGCATGCTAAGCCTCATAGAAGCAAAAATCTATGTTCTGTGTGTTTTCCCCATCAATTCCTTAGAAAGCAGATCCCTTGGGATGATAGAAAGGGAAAGTGGGTTCATTGCTTTTCTGTTGCTATAACAAAACCCCTCACCAAAAACAACTCAAGGAAGACAGGGTTCGTTTTAGCTCATAGCTACAGTAGGATACAAGTCTCATGGCGGGAAGGCACAACAGCAAGTGACAGGCACAAACGGAGGAAGAGGAGGTTGAAAGATCAGATCTTCAACTCCATTCAGAAAGAGGAGAAGAGCAAAAGTGGAAGTGGGGAGCATTTATAAACTCTGAAAGCCCACCCCTATGCTACGCTTGCTCCAGCAAAGCTATACCTCCTGAACTTCCTCTGACAGCACCACCAACTGGAGATTTGCTGTTTAAATCCCTGAGCCTATAGGGCAGTGATTCTCAACCTGTGGGTGGCGACCACTTGTGGGGAGTCATATGACCTTGTCATATGGGTCATATATAAGATATTTACATTATGATTCACTACAGTAGCAAAATTACAGTTATGAATTAGCAGTGAAATACTTTTATGGTTGGGGGTCCCCACAACATGAGGAACTGTATTAAAGGGTCACAGCATCAGGATGGTTGAGAAGCACTGCTCTAGGGGATATTTCTATTTCAAACCACTACAGAAAGGAGGTGTGGCCTGTGTTCTGTCATACTTCACCATGTTAACTATCTGTGAGGTAGGCTCTCCATGCACACATTACACACAAGAGTCAGCTGGCTCTGTGAGCTAACATCACTTCAAAGTGGTGCTCGCCCATCTGTAAGCACAGGAGCCCCTTGTTCAGACCCAAAGATTGGGTCAAAGGCTTAGATGCCCACCTGGGGCTGAGCAGAGAGTGTATGGCAGCTCTCCCACATCTCTGTCCAGAGCATAGGTGGAACTCTGGCAGGGTGTTAGCCTTCTCCCCTTTCCTGTCTTACCCAGGGCCCCCTTTTAGTTCCCAACACATTCCAGCTCAGGCTAGTCAGCTGCCTGCTCCTGTTCTCTGTGAGCAATGATCCTGCATTACCAGGACCTGACTTCAGACCTTGCCTGAGCTGGCCTCACATCACTTCCCTTCTTCTTCCTGAAATCCAGGGGAAGAACATGCATAGCCCATTACCCAAGGTGCAGTGGGGTTATCAACCTGAGTGGGAGGGTGCCCAGGCAATGAACATTAAAGAGGGATTTTAGGAAACAAGAGTTTTGTTTGTGGCTCAGTGCTGGGCTCAGGGAGACTGCAGCTCCCTTTCCCAGATGATAGGTACCAACCAACCCTGGGAGGAAAGCCAGGAACGTAAGGGAAACACTGTTGAGCCCTCTTGTTAGCCAGCACATCGCCATCAGTGGCAAAGTAGAGAAAAGCCACAGTTGTATTAGGACAGGTTCTCTAGATAAACATATCTCAAATCAGAATGAATTTCTCCGTGGATACAGAAAGGAAATTTAATAGAATGTCTCTCTAATGTCTAATATAGAAAGGTTCTTGGCCAAGGGAACTTAGAAAAATCAAGGACGGGTTATCTCATGTTGCATGATATTACAGCTGATATTTAGCATGTACCAGAATTCTGAAGAAATAAGTATTTTCCAATGCCAATTTTAAAACTCAAACACGCAAATCGCCTTTTCTAAAATACAAAAATAGGGCAAGTATAAAAAAATGAAAGAACAACCCTGTTCATTGTCTTTTATGTATGTAGGATGCCAAAAGAATCTATTGCCTAGATTGGAGGTGGATCTGATGATCCAAAAGATCAAGATTAAGAAATGGTTTCTCACTTCAAAAGGTATACTGAAGACATTTCCCTCATAGTAAGCAGGGTTAGACTTAGGGTTAGGCTATTAGAGGGTTAGGGTTAGGATTAGGGTTCTTAGTGTTAGGGTTGTTAGAGGCAAGGCAATAGTCAGGAAGCAGGGGTGAGCTGAACTGGAAGGTTTACTACTTATTTGTTAGTAATTTATTCTTTGACAATTTCATATGTGCACACAGTATATCTTGATTGTTTCTATCTCTCATTCCTACCTCTACCTACATCCTCTGTGACACTTGCACCTTCATGTCTCCATTGTGTCTTTTTTTTCCTCCTAGTTCCCCCATTTCTCCTCCCTCTCCATCCCCTCCTCCTCCTCTTATTCTCTTCTTCCTCCTCTTCTTCCTCCTCCTCTTTCTTCATCACCATCATCATCATTACTAAGGTCACTTAGTGCTGCCTGATGGAATATTACTCAATATCTGTTAGGCTGGATCTTGTGCATATAAATGGAATGGCACTGCCCAGGGTGCAATGGTCGCATTATATCCAGAAAACAAGTGTTTTTCGCATTATATCCAGAAAACAAGTGTTTGACCAAATGTATCCTCTGATGCTCTTTTTAGCCACTCTTCTGCCATGTTCCTGTGGGTATTAGTTTTGGAGACTTTTTCTTTGATCTGAGAAGAATGGATCCTGATGATTAGGACAGCCCTAGATGGAAGGTCTGTTCCTAACAGTTACCTTAATTGGCATGGTTTAGCTTGTGCCCCTCTAAGAAGCAGCAGCCACCACACACAGATCTCCTGGCCTAGAAGACCCAGCCTGAGTCCATTCACTATGAGGCCTTTATGTACACAACCCAGATGGTTTTCTGGAACCCACAGCCCTAAGGGACCAGGTGTATTATTAGACAACTCACTCTGTAGCAGTGAAGGACTCTCAGTAAACGCCTCTAGAGGCTACAGAGGCAGCTCAGTTGGTAGAATGTTTGCCTGGCATTCAAGACGCCTAGGGTTTGATCCCTGGCACCACATAAAACAAATATGATAACACATGCTGTAATTGCAGCCTTCGAAGGTGGAGGCAGAGGCAGGAGGATCTGAAATCCAGTTATATTTGGTACATAGAGTTCAAGGCAACCCTGAAGCCCTGACTAAAAAGTAAAACAAGAAAAGAAAAGCCTCTAAAAAAGGGCCTCTAATGCCTCCCCAGGGGTTAGCACTTGATATCTCTGGAGTTGTCAGTCTTGGCTCCTCTAAGTTGACAACAATGGAAGCTGGCCTGCAGAGACTCACTGGACACCAGCTTGCACTAAGGAAACCCACCTCTGTACAGTGAAAGGACATTGAAGAACCAACCAGAGTGGTCAAAACTCCTGTTTTGTCAACTGCTGAAACCCAGAGTCACATGACTCCATGGTGCCAATATAACTTCTCTCAAAAAGAAATAATCTTAAATGAGCCCATTTAATGCTTTCTTACTTTACAATTACTTTTCTTTATTTTTTGAAATTGTAATATAATCTCATCATTTCTATTCTCCAAACCAACCCACATATCCTCGCTTCCTCTCTTTCAAATTCATAACCTCTCTTTTCCTTTGTTATTTTATACATATATGTATATTCCCTAAACATGTAAACACAGCCTGCACAATCTGTATAATATTATTTGTATGTCTGGCTTCGGTGCTGACCATTTGGTATTAGGCAACCAACTGGCAAAATCACATTTTCTTTTTTTTTTTCTTTTTTTTTTTTTTTTTTTTTTTTGTGACCCACTTCCCTTCCCAGTGGCTATTTCTTGGCAACTTTAAATGCACTTGCTTTATGGTCCATCCTACTATTTGCTTATTTTTCCCTCTCTGGTAACCATGACGGTCTGTCCCTCCAGCTTGTATTTTGATGTTTCTCCCACCTTTTCTTACTACATAGGACTATTTTATACTCACAAAGAACCATTTTAGACTTAGCTGGAAACATTCTTATCAAATGCCATTCCTATGTATCCGTCCGTATACATGGCTAAAAACAAAACAAGTTGCCTAAGCATTGCAAAAATTTATCATATACAGAATTATTTTTGACTCACTTATCCAGAATTTTCCAAGTAACATAACCTGAAAAGCACATTTTCTTAACATAGCATTAAAGTTCATAAAAATGCTAGTTATAGCCAGGTGTGGTGGTGCACGTCTTTAATACCAGCACTCAGGAGGCAGAGGCAGGTGGATTCCTGGGTTCGAGGCCAGACTGGTCTACTAAGTGAGTTCCAGGACACCCAGGGCTATACAGAGAAACCCCGGTCTCAAAAAAAAACCCACCCCACAAGAAAAAAAAAAAAAAAACAAAAACAAAAACAAACAAACAAACAAAAGACAAAAACAAAAAAAGACTGCTTTCAATACAAGGCCTCCAGCCAGCCAATCTTCACAGAAGACCTTGTCTCTACCACTAAGGCATGCTGGACAGTGTCACTTTTACCTTGGGGATGATAGGAGACCCATCCTTCAAGTATCAGGGAATGACACCCAGCTCAAAGGACACTTCTGCACTGCCACCACCGCAGCATCCAAATGAACCCCTACTCCTTTGCTGGTCTCCCCACTTTCCTCCAAGGCCTAGGAACAAGCACTGAAATGTCTTTAAACTGTGAAGCAGTGGCTGGAGAAATGGTTTATTGTAAGAGAACTTCCTGCTCTTCTGGAGGTACCAAGTTTCATTCCCAGCACCCACAACCAAGTAATTCACAGCTGCCTACAACTCCGGCTGCATAAACTCTAAGGAAATCTGCATTCTGAGTGTCACACACAGATACAAATCAATAAAAAGTAAATCCTAAAGAGGAAATCAGACCATGGGAGTCTGAGCCCCAAACCCTCTAACAGCTTCGCCCCACGCCACAGCCAAAGTGCAAACACTCTCCCCAAGGTAAAGCCCAGTGCTATCTGGACCTAAGCCACCCCTCCACACAGGCCCCTCTGCTCTCCCTCACCTCTGATCACAGGCCTTCTGTCTGCCCTGATACTCACATCTCAGCCCTTTTCCAGGACTCATATATGCCTAGGTCTTTGCAAGCAGGCAGCCTCTACATTCCAGACTGCTCAAAGGTCACCTCTGCAGAGATGCCTGTCTTGACTTCAGTTTCCTCCCCTCCAAAACCACATCCTATCCCCAAGTTATGCATAACCTTGATTCATCACTACCTGGCACACAACATGGCATAATCACCTGTCTATCAGTGATGATCAACTAGGGAGGAGCCTTTTACAAATATAAAAGCTCCAGGCCTCACCCAAATCTTATGAAATCAGAATTCAGGAGAGCAGAACCAGGTTCTTCCAGTCCACAGACACCCCCTCCCCCACCAGGCAACTCTGAACACAGCCAGGACTCAGGGCAGCCTACAACAGTACTTTCAAACCCTGGTGCACACAGTGCTCCTGAGAGTGCTGTTAAAATGCAGACTCTATTTCCACAGCTCTGCCATGGAACCTGAGGCTCTGCAAGTTCCACACCACACTGAGTGGTGCTGTCAGGTGAAGCATTTTACAGTTGCAAGGGCCTAAAACTGTGCTCATCAACAGGACTTCCTACAAGTATGGAGAACAAAGTCCTGAATCTACATCATGCAACAGAGTGGCCACCAACCAATGTGGCCACCAAGCATCTGAGACAGAGTAATGTTAACAAAGAGCTGACTTCATTCTTGGGCTACAATGCTGACCAAAAGCCAGAAGTGCAGTTCCCCACCATGAAAGGCCTCTGTAAATTCTTGGCCTAAGGAGCCTTCTGCAGTCTGGATGGATAGGAAAATTCCACCAAAGGCCTAGTTGATCACCAGCCCAAGAGTAGATAAATATTTCCCTAAGGTAGGGACATGGATATGGAAGACTGGATTGAACCACCTTGGAGCCTCTTACACCAGGCTTCCATTCAAGGCCTTTCATCCACATCCCTGATCACATGTAAGCAGTCCAGTCTTCCTGTTCTCTACATCATCACCATAGATGCTCTGATCACATGTAAGTGGTCCCAGTCTTCCTGTTCTCTACATCATCACCATAGATGCTCTGATCACATGTAAGTGGTCCAGTCTTCCTGTTCTCTACATCATCACCATAGATGCTCTGATCACATGTAAGCGGTCCCAGTCTTCCTGTTCTCTATATCATCACCATAGATGCTCTGATCACATGTAAGTGGTCCCAGTCTTCCTGTTCTCTATATCATCACCATAGATGCTCTGATCACATGTAAGTGGTCCAGTCTTCCTGTTCTCTACATCATCACCATAGATGCTCTGATCACATGTAAGTGGTCCAGTCTTCCTGTTCTCTACATCATCACCATAGATGCTCTGATCACATGTAAGCGGTCCCAGTCTTCCTGTTCTCTATATCATCACCATAGATGCTCTGATCACATGTAAGTGGTCCCAGTCTTCCTGTTCTCTACATCATCACCATAGATGCTCTGGCAGACATGACCTCACGTCACTGATCTGCCTGGAGAATCGGTTTCTCACCACGGAACCACAGATTCTTTCAAAGAGAAGAGATGTCTAATCCCTTCACCTAACACACAGCAGCAGGTCCCAAATGAACCACAGCAAGAGCTGGGATGCACAAGGAGTGGTATCATAGTAACTGCACTACTAATCATAAAAGAGAAATTGAATTCAGCTGGAGGGAAACCAATTCCACCCTAACTGATTCAAGACGTTCCAGAGACACCAATTCAGATTTCAGAGCAGCATAAAATGATCACCTGTTAACCTACTCCCTTCCAAGGATACACTGAGAAAAAGGGGGCATCCTTCTGACCATAGATTCAAAATCTGTTAGCCTGGGATTCTTAAGGAGCTGGTTTACAAACAAGTCACAAAGGACTACAACTCAGAATCAAATGCAAGGCCAGTTCCCACTGTAAATGCTGGGCAGAGCCTGGCCCCATGAACAGCATCCCCCTGAGAGTCTGTACAGTCCAGAAGGTCATTTTCCTTTTGCGGTTAGAACAGCAAAGTGATTTCCAAGGTAACCAAGGACAACAGAATAAGAGACTCATGGCATGGAAGGAAAAAGTTAAATTTTAATACTTAAGAGTCAATATCAAATTTATTTTTAAATCAATGCCAAATAAGCAAGGTAGGAATGAATGGAGCTATGAAGAAGTCCTAACAAACAACAGGAGTGTCCCAAGAATGCACACAATGTTTCTCTATTTCCAGAGTATTTTGAAGTAACCAGAGGCTTAAAAAAACTAAGATACAAAAATCAAAGCTGGGAAGAGGGTGGGGGGTGGCCCAGCACAGTTTTCAGATTTATGCCACAACTATTTATTTTCTCCCTTATTTCCAAAGCACAAAGCTGACACCAGTTGCGCTCTGCACTTTGTAAACTGTGCAAAGTAAGTCACCCAGAGAAAGTCATCAGGAAGTGAAAAGTTTCAAACCAGCTACACTCTCACCTGTTACCAAGACAATAAGCTCCTTAGAGAGAATGCATGGGGGCTGGGAAGGCAGCTTAGGGGGTCAGGTGCTTGCTGCACAAGCTTGTGAACCTGCATGGGGATCCCCAGGATTAAGGGGAAGCAGAGACAGGTCCTGGGGAACTGATTCAGGAAAGCTTTGCAAGATCAGCCTCTGTGCTCGGTCAGCACAGGAGCCATCACACACACACACACACACACACACACACACACACACACACACAAACACACACACACACACCCATCCACACACAGGCACACCTAGGCGGAGGGACAACAATTTCCATTTATATGCACACCTTCATCCATTCATCCATTTTCTCCTCCCCTGCTCCATTCTCATTCCAGGGTCTATACAGTAACTACAGTGAAATCTGGTAAAGCAGCTACCATTTATTAAGTCTACTGGGTACTGTACCAGAACCTTCAGAAATAGACATGATTATCTAGACTGTGAACTGGACTGAAAACGGTAAAGGTATATATGAGCAGGGAGGGTCTCATCCCAATTCATACAACTGGAAAGTGATGGAGCCTGACTTGGAGGTGGCTGATCTAGCCTTGGGCAGTTTTGAGAAAGCACCATAACTAAGCATTAGATAACACCCTGCAGTTTGAGAAAGCAGCATCCAGCCAAGTTTAAACTCCACTTGCTGTGTTTATAACCTCAACTAATGTCCTAGCCTCAAATTCCTTATCTGCACAGCAGGGATAGAGATTAAACAACAGTTTGATATCTGTAACACAGGTCAGGGACTGGCTAACTACTGACATTCTAGCTACAGGTGTGCAAGTCAAGAAAGCCTATTTCAGTCAGAAAATGACAACAGCTAGACATATTCTCCATTGGGAGCAATCAGTTTTGCCAAAGTTAATCAGATAAGTTTACTAATTCCATAACTCATTTAAGTAGAAGGCCAGGGACTTATTTTTTTAGTTGTATTTCTATGAAATGCTTAACTTTTTGTATGTCACAAAACCTACCCTAATATCTCATCTGACCATAAAAAGACATTTGCTTAAAGTCTAAGTATTGTAAACATGGTGTGTTATTACACTAGACAGAGAACAACTTTTTGTTTTGGAAGTAAACATTAAATAATGTAGGAGGAGAAAGACAGCATTATTTTAAGTAATCCACACTGAGTCCTTTCACCCTTCAAATCAGTTCATACACACTATTATCTTAGAGTGGATGCTGGCCTCACTTAAAATGAGATAAGCCTGCAAAGAGTTCAGGTTTTCCCTGTTTCCAACTCAAATCCATTTTCTGCTTTGGAGGCTGAGTGAAGCCAGCCTGCAATTTGACAGAATGACCAAATCCAGTCTCTTTAATCTACTCAGTAACTGAGCTCTTGGGTAATCTCCTACACTGCATGCAAAGGCAGCTTTGGGTTCATCCACTATAAACTAAAATTAATGAGAGAGAGGCCATGCCAACTTTAATTGCAACTCCTATTTGCCAGGCTTTCCAACATCTGCCAGTATTACTGACACCTAACTGATTCAATACAATGAGAGAAGCGTCCTAACTTTATAAACATGGGCTGTCTTTTAAGGACATCACACACAAGTGTCCTTTCCACAGAGGGAATCCCACCTTTTTGGATGTAATCATTTTCATAAGCATTAATGATGTATTTTCAAAACACTGTGACTATCTTCCTAGTGCTTTTCAAGGGCCCTCATGGGGGAGGGGCTCTCATCCCCCTCATCCCCCACCTGCCTCATTAAAGGCATCAGTGGCACCTAAAGGCCAGGCTGAGAAAAGTGGACTAAAGCAATCTGCTCTCACTGAATTTGCTACAAAAAATTTACAAGCAGATCTTTGGGAAGACAGGAGAGAGAAAAGAAAGGGGACTAGGGTGAAGGAGAAGAACGGATACCCTAGCTCACTTCCAAGAGCAGGATGCTGAACCGAGTATTTTTCATTGAGTCTAGTCCTGACTGTGTAGACATTTTACACGTAAGAATAATAGTCTAGTCCCCCACCCCACCCCACCCCCCACCCCCGCCCAGGCAAAGCCTAATAGCGAATGCTTTGTTCAAGCAAGGGGAAAGGATATAATGACATAGCTTAATTTAAAAGCTCTCCGAACACCAATCTCTGGCACAAGTATTTTAAAATGTCTACCTTGATCTTAAAATTCTGAGCAAAAGAAATATAGTCATCGGTTCACTACTGCTACACATGTGTGTCTCGTTCTCCAGCTACCTTTTGTGAGTCTAGCTGGACGCACAAAGCCTACAGAGCTGAAAACACGAAACTCTAAATTCTGTTGGGGAGGTAAAGAAAATGATGTAAGTGAGGCTTTCCCAAGCTGTGGACAGCCGTGGTCTCTGGACTCACACAGCCTCTTCCAAGCCTGCTTTATTTTCAACCCAAACTGCTTCCTTCTCGCAGTCCCTCTTCCCCAGGGTCTGGAGAGCTCACTGCTTAGCCACTCAATACAATGACTATGCAGTTATCCAGGTGGATAACTTACCCAGGTTAAGGGCAAAGGAGCTGATCATACTGTCAACAGGCACCACACAGGTAGCCCAGAAGTGGCCACCAAAGACCTTTTGTACCTCAAAGAGACCATTCTCCACATCCCTCTACAGCGCTGCTCTGTGGCACATTGTGGGAACTGCCAGGCCTCCCAAGATGGGATGGGCACCCGTGCCTAAGCAGCTTGGGGTCCCTGGATCTGCTCTACATGTTGGCTCAGAAGCCACAGCTGCCCCCGCCGGGCTAAGTCCGGAACAAGTTGGAGAGGTCCGCGCAGGGAGACCCATCAACCCGGGGCCGCAGAGCTCGCAGGGTTCCCCGGCTCGAAGCCGCCACAGACTCTGCAGCTGAAGTTGACCTCTCCGAGGATGGGAGCAAAGAACCTGAAACCCTGCGCTGGAAATGGGAATAGAGGAGCGTTCCCAAAAAAAGGCCCAAGGTGGCCAAGCAGCCTCTCCCTAGAGCAGGGAACAAAGGGCTTCTGTGTCGGGCACTGCTGGTCCGGCTGCGTCCGGCTTTGGGGGACCAGAAACTTTTCCCGGGTGAGGGCGCAGGCGGAGGACACTGGGTATCGGGCACCAGGCGCGGAAGCCTAGCGGGTGGCCAGGGCGCAGCCCGATCCCCGCGACCCTAGCCTCCCTCAGGGCGCGGGCTACGCTACCGCTCACCTCATCGATGGCCGCCACGGTGTCCCGGCACTGGGCCGTGCCCGTGGTGAAGCAAGAGGCCGTGGGCGCCTTATAATCTTCAAGGGTCTCGGCCACGAATTCCGACACGGAGATCTGGTCCAGCATCGCCAGGGCGCCGGGGCGCGGACTGCGGCCGCCTCAGTCGCCCAGGGCACGGGCTCCGACCCCGCCGCCGCTCCGGGACTTGAACAAAGGGGAGCGCGGGCGCGGAAGTCGCCGCGGGGCGCGGGAGCCACCGCGGGACGCCCGGTGGCAGCAGGGGCGCGCGCAGCCCGCAGCTCTGCCCGCTGTGCTCCGGGAGCTGCAGCTACCGAGTCCTCTGCAAAGGAGCCCAGATGCGGGGACGCACAGTCAGGGGGAACTACGCGCCACCAAGCCGCTGTCCGGGACGCCTCCCGCGGAAAGGGGAGGGCCCGGCTGGAGAGGGCGCGGAGGCCCGCTCGGCGGGGCGGGGCGGGGCGGGCCGGGGCGCAGGCCTGGCCGCCAATCGGGTCGCCCGCCGCTACCGCGCCACCAGGAAGCGGAGGCCTCAGCAAGGAGGGCTACCTGCGCTCAGGGCCTGTCAGTGGCTGTGGGCTGCTGCATTACCTCTGCCTTCCGGACCTGCTTGGGTTCGAGGGCGCGCCCTCTCGTAAGCTGCGATGCCCGGCTCCCACCCCGCACCCGCCATGACCTCTAGCAACATTGCCCAAAGGGCGTGGAGTGGAACTGGGGATACTGGCTTCCCGGCTGGAAGGGAGCCCACCCTTTTGCTCCCCAATCCCACTGTTAGCCTCAGAACCCCCTGAGTCCCCCACCAGCACCTCAGGAAAGGGCCAGTGAGATAGTGTGGGTAGCTCGCCCTCTACAAGACAGTGAAATCCTCCAGGGCACTTTAGAGGGACAAGATGTAGGGACAGTTAGTTGGGGATGCAATGATAGGGACCATGTTCTGTCTGTGCTCCTTCTCACAGCCTTAAGAAGCCAGGGATAAGGGGTAAAGGCACGTGTTTTGCATAGGGAGTTGACCATGGTACAAGCCGAATGGAAATTCAAACCCATGACCTTCGAATTGGAAGAATACTCCAACCCCTATTAAGCATCCTGTCCCCTAAGCTTGTACAATTAGGGACACTCCCAGTTACCTGAAGACAGTTTTAGGGTGCTAGGCCAGGCTTCACCCTGAGAAAAATCATAGAATGCAGTGATGTGCTGTGGGAAGTGGGGGATACCCAAGAGAACCAGAGGTACAGATGGTTCTCAGAGAGTACTCCAACCCACAGCTGACTGATCACAGACAAAATTGGGCCAATAAATCATCTGAATTAGGACATTTTCATCTATATATCATTCAGAAATTCTCAGCTGTATTTTAAAAACCCAGAGGTTCTGAAGACACTAGTCAAAAATCACACCCTCTAACTCCCTAGGCAAGAGGCATGGTTACTGCTGCTGCCAACAATACAGCCTAGAGAAACTTTACAAAAACCTTTTGTGGGTCTGAAAAAAAGGGAATGTGAGGGACATTATAAGCCCAACATGGGAAATAAAAGTGGTCTCCTGCTGCCATAGGACAGTAGACCAGTCCATCTTTTTAAGGCTCCTATGTACAAATATGCTGTATGAGGTAGCAGCTGAGGTCAGACATTATGTATGGCTTCTGGTATTTTACCAGCACTGCCTGTGAATAAGTTCAGCCTTCAAAAATAGCTGTGCCAGTGAGTAGCTTTTATTCATGCACAAGGCAATAAACTGCAATCCCAAAACTCTGCAACTCTCTGCCACTTTCCACTGTTGTGAACATCCTTCCATTTAGTGTCTCAGGGACACACCTATCTCAGCATGTATAACTCGAGGATATTGTGTTATAGTACAGGCTCTCCTTCACAAGGCAATTTTCTGATCCCTCTGCCTCTCTTCCCACCTATAAGTCCTTTTGTTCTTCTCTGAAATTGAAGAATATTCCCTGTAACTTTTCAAGGTTTTATTTTTGGAAACCTGGTCTCTGTGATGCTTTGGGAAGTTGAAAGTTGTGTTTTTCCTTAGCATAATATAGTACCAGTCAAACGAATCAATGTGTCTAAAACACACCCACAGACACACATACACAGACACAGACAGACACACAGACACACACACAGACACACTAACACACACAGACAAACATACACACACACACACAGAGACATACACACAGACACACACAGACATATACACAAACATACAGACACACACACACTCAGGCATATAATACACAGACACATACACACACAGACACACACACAGACACACACACAGGCACACACAGGCACATACACACACACAGAGAAACACACACACACTCAGGCACATAATACACAGACACACACACACACAAACACACACACAGACACACACACACAGACACACACAAAGGGACACACACACAAACACAGACACAGACACACACACACACACAGACATGAACATAATTTAAAGTTTAAATGTTGAACAGGAATCAAGAGAACACTACCCACTCCTTTGTATGTGGTACTGAGGATTGAATCCAAGGCCTTGAACCTATAGGCAAGTGCTCGAACACAGAGTTACTACCCCAGCCCTCATTTACATATTTTTAATGCATCGAGAAAAGAAAATGCTGATATTACCATTAGAGACATGGACACCACTAACTTTATTTTTAAAAATATCTGAAATATCTATTTTTAAAAATCATTCTTGTTGGGCAAGGTGTCACATCCCTTTAACCCCAGCACTCAGGAGTCAGAGACAGGTGGATCTCTATGAGTTTAAGGACAGCCAAGTCTACAAAGTGAGTTCCAGGATAGCCAGGGCTCTATACAGACAAACCCTGAGTCAAAAAATATATATAATAATTCTCAAGGATAAAATTGTCCTAAAACTGAATTGTGGCAATATACAATTTCACTTATCCCATACCATACAAACATTTATGTTTTGCTGTAAAATATAAATGCCTTTGATCATACAGTATTCTTGTAGACCTCACTAGGGGCTGGTTCAAAATACATACCATGTAAAACTATGTTACTTTTAAAGTCTGAGAAATTATGAATCCATAGATATTTGAGCCTATATTTTTCATATAAAAGACTATAGTCCTATTTTTTTTTTATCTTGGGTGTACTGGTCTGGTTTTGTTGCTCTAATATACCTGAGGTTGAAATTTTTTTTTAAAGATTTTTTATTTAACTACACTGTAGCTATCTTCAGATGCACCAGAAGAGGGCATCAGATCCCATTACAGATGGTTGTGAGCCACCATGTGGTTGCTGGGATTTGAACTCAGGACCTTCGGGAAGCAGTCAGTGCTCTTAACTGCTGAGCCATCTCTCCAGCCCGAGGTTGAAATATTTGAAGAAGAGGTTGGCTAGGATGTTGCCCAAATGGTACATTGTTAGTGCTTGTCTGGAGTATATAGAGCCTGTGGGTTCATCTCTACACCGGGAGATAATAAGAACAGCAAGGGGAGGGGAGAGGGGAGGAAGTTAGCTAGTGGTTTTGGAAGCTGCCCTGGTTAGTTTTGTCAACTGGACACAAACCTAGATATAACTGGAAGGTGAATCTCAGTCAAGGAATTGTTTCCATCAGATTGGGATTCAGACATGTCTGTATGACATTTTCATGATTATTAATTGATGTAGATGGCCCAGTCCACTGTGGGTGGCACAATTCCTAGGCAGGTGAGCCTGGCCTGTGTAAGAAAGAGGCTAAGTAGATCAAGGAAGGCAAGCCAGTAAGCACCATTTCTCTCCGGTCTCTGCTTCTGCCTCCAGTTCCTGCCTTGGCTTTCCTGAATGATGGTCTATAACCTGTAGCCCAGTTAAACCCTTTCCTTCCTCGAGTTCCTTTTAATCAGTGTTTTATCACAGCACAGAAAACAAACTAGGACAGAGGTGTACAGTCTAAGATCAAGCAGCCCCTTCCATGTAGCTTCACGTAGGTGGTAGCATAATGTTGACATTATTTACTTGTAAAATTAATCACAGGCTGGAAGCCAGAAAAACAGACATCAACTCCCTACTTTAGAACTCACTTTAATGAGAACTAATGGAGGTTCCCAAGAAAACTCCCTTAATTGCTTCCAAGGATAGTACCCTCAGTGCCCTAACTCCTCCTAGTCCCCACCTGAGCCCCACCATGACACCAAAGCCAAGGCTCCAATACGAGGACCATTAGGGGACAAACCACATAAGAGCAGTAGCAGAGAGAGAAAGGGTTTGTTATCCCAGAAGTTGGGATAAGCAAGAACTATGCATAAATTCATACAAGTTCATTTCAGATCAGTTTTATTTTGTTTTGTTTTTGTTTTTGTTTTTTCTTTGACACAGGGTTTCTCTGTGTAGCCCTGGCTGTCCAGAAACTCACTTTGTAGACCAGGCTGGCCTCAAATTCAGAAATCTGCCTGCCCCTGCCTCTCGAGTGCTGGGATTAAAGGCATGTGCCACCACGTCCAGCACTTCAGATCAGTTTTACCACTGAGAGTTATTTTTAAAAACTAGACCTTTGCCAGGTGTGGTGGCCATACCTTTAATCCCAGCACTCTGAAGAAAGAAACAGGCAGATCTCTCTTAGGCTGTGGCTAACCTGGGCTGCAGAGTGAGACCCTCTCTCAGACAAGTGGATTCTTTTTGAGACTTTGAAGAGCTAAAAAGGTCTGGATAAAGACTTGTAGACCTCTGATGACATCATCAGCATCCTCTCAACAGTGCTTCTGGGAGGTAATGGAAGCTAGCAGACAGGCCTTTGTTGGGGAAGTGTTACTAGATCCTTTCAGGGAAGAAAATACTGGAAGTCTGGCTTCTCTCCTCTCTCTGATTCCCTTCTGTCATGCTGTGAGCATCTCCCCTCCCCTGCATTCTTCCACCACAATGTCTTGCCTCACCTAAAGTCCCCTAACCAGCAAGACCAAAAGACAGAAATCTCTAATCCTGTGAGCCAACATAAGCTTCATCCTTTACTCAATCCAGCTAAGGAAACCAAAGGAAGAAGGATAGAAAAGCCCATGCCTGGTGCACAGTAAGATTGGCTAACAGCCCATTTTCCAGAGGAATGTTCTGCCTCTAGTAATTCCCAAGAACCTGAGATTTCTCACTGTCCAGCCAAGAGAAAAGGTAATGTTCTCAGCTCCAGAATTTTCTGAAGGCTTGGCTGGTTTAACACAGACATTTCCAGTTTGCTTGAAGATAACTTGTAAATGATTACTCTTGGAATGAAAGGTCTGGGTCTTAAAGGAACTTTGTGGTAAACAATGCAATAAAATAGGGACACCCACAAGGACCCGTGATGTGAACAGGGAAATGTCACTGGGACTTTCACCTCCACCTCATAGAGTACTTGCCCCCAGATAATGTTGTGAAAGCAACACATTTACACCCCAAGGTGAGAGACAGCCACATGTATGTGTCACTCACCTCATGGTTTGTGCTTTGGGGACAGAGGCAGGGAAGGATTTGGCAGCACACAATTATAACACAGATGGAAACTTAGATCTGGGGGTCAATTTTTTGCTGGTGTGCCCAAAGACCAGAGAGGGTGTCAGATCCCCTTGAACTGGAGTTACAGATAGTTGTTTTGGGTTTTTGGTTTTGGTTTTGGTTTTGATTTTTTTTTTCAAGACAGGGTTTCTCTGTATAGCCCTGGCTGTCCTGGAATTCACTCTATAGAACAGACTGGCCTCTAACTCAGAAATGCACCTGCCTCTGCCTCCCAATTGTTTGGATTAAAGGAATGTGCCACCACTGCCTGGCCAGATAGTTGTAAGCCACCATGTGAGTGCTAGGAACTAAACCCCATTCCTCTGGAGGAGCAACAAGTGCTTTTAACTGCCAAGTCATCATTTCTCCACCCTACCACTATCTTTAAAACACACTCACACGCATGCACACACATGTACAAGTGCACACATACACATGCACACACACATGCACAAGTGCACACATATACATGCACACATACACACACATTTTAAAGTTTTTGTCATTATTGTATGTGGTTGTTTGCTTTTATGTATGTCTGTGCACCACATGCATACAGTGCTCTCAGAGACCAGAGAGGGCATCACATCCCCTGGAACTGGAATGACAGATGATTGTAAACTTCTGTGCTGGGCGTTGAACCTGCTCTCAACCTCTGAATCATCCCCCCTTTAAAAGGTGTTCTTCCACTGAGCTATGCCCTAGATGTTCTCATGTCTACACCACGAGTCTTTGCTCTAGTGTTCATGATCCCTTTATCCATGTTTTGTGTTTGTTTCTGCAAAGAAAGAAAATACCTTAGGAAGCTCATCCTTGGGCCCAGACACTTGTGTTTGTTCTTATTTTTTGAGACAGGGTCAACTTTGTAGCCTGGATAGCCTGGAATTTTCCTGTAGACCAGGCTGGCCTCAAATTCACAGAGATTTGCCTGCCTATACATTCCTGAGTTCTGGGATTAAAAGTAAGTGCCACCATGCCCAGTTTAGGCCTCAACATTTGAAAATGTGTGTTTTCTGGATCACCTTATGGCTGACTTTAGAAAACGAATGACAAGCACATCTATCCTCAGCTTATTTAACAGAACAGCACACAAAGACTGTTTATTTTGTCATTTTAATAAAGTCTGTAGACTCTCTGTGCTGAAATAACGTAGTCAGTCCTAGATAAAGGAGCCTTAAACTAGGGTCTGTGGCAGCTAGTCAGGTGAGCTCTGCTACCCAGTCAGGAAAGCTGGGTTTGGGAACTTGTGTGTGTGGTAGAAATACTACATGGTGGTATGTCACTGTGCATCTCTTCCCAGTTCCATAGTCTGGCAGCTTGAAATTGCTTCGTAGGTGTATTTACACCAGAAAAATGGGCAGCCGCTGACCATGACTGGACTTCTTGCTTAAGTGATTGTCTGAGCCAAACAAGGCAGAGGAATGTTGTGACTTTGTTGAGGATTATATTCACAGGCAGGCACATCTGAGCCACTGCATTGTGAGTAGCAAAGATGTTTGTGGAAAAACGCTGCCAATCCTCTCTGTTATAGCAAGGAGCCACAGGTGTCATAGGCAGATGAAGTTACACCAGACATCTTTACCAGCCTTGCTTGCTCATTAACATAAACAAATGCCAACTGACAATGATGTCGGAAAGAGACTCATCTGTCAATGACAGCAGCTACTTCTTTGCTGACTGAGCTGGATAATAAGCATTTCTTCTACGTCTTATTTTGTCCAGGCATGGTTAAACTGCAGACTGGGTATTGATGCAAGCACTTGGCAAAAATCAATGGAAGCATCTATGAGAATCAATCAGCTACATCGGCTTCGCTATAGAGTAGCAGTTATCTCTGAATCCTTTGCAGGCTGGGTGCTGTCCAGTCTGTAAGTCAGAAAACATAAAATAAGTGTATTTATGGATATACACACACATCTATTTTCAGAGACTAGGCTTTCAGTATTTACCAGCCCACTTTGAATACAATTCTACCTTTCCTGCCAACAGGCAGAGCAGTGGCCCTCCCAACTCTGATTCATGCTCCTGGAATTAAATACGTATAGGAATAAAGCCCTGATATGCTGAAATGCAAGCAAAGACAACTAGTGTTATAAATATTTGTCTTTCAGCAATTAAGGGAATGCCATTTGTTGTTTTCAAGCACTTAGAATAATACAAACAAGTGCCAGCGAAGGGCGGGGTTTGTTTTCATGGGAAAGCAAAACAAAAAATGAATAAATAAGAGTTTAATTAGCACTCCATATGCAGATAGCTCTTGCTAAAGCTTTTAAAGAGTGCTTGCAATACTTTATTTTTTTCTTAGATCACAGCACTCTCTTCATAGCTGAGTAAGGTGGTGCATGCCTGTGATCCCAGCACTGGTGAGGCTGAGTGGGAAGCTTAGGAATTTGAAGCTACAAATTCTGGGCAGCAGAGCCGATTAGAAGCCAGACATAGTGAGATCCTATTTCTAGAAAACAAAACAAACAAACAAAAAATCCCTCTTCCTTCAGCATGTGGATGTATTCATAGGTTTCTCTCCCTCTCCTTTAGATGGGGCAGGCATTTCTCCAATGTTTTCCTATTGTCTATGAAATAAAACTGAAGCTCTTGATTCTACTCTAGCCCTTCCCCCAACCCTTCTCCCAGCTACCCTCTGACCTCTAAGCACCTCCAAACCTTGCCTGCCTGTGTAGGGGCCTTCCACTAAGAATAACTTTGACAGATTCTGTGGAAATCAGCCATGAATGACTGGGAAACTTTTTTTATTATGCATTTCATAACATGGGCATAGTATATAATATGCTGCATAGCCTTCTAACAGGAACAGATGACCATAGCTGAGTGATTTTTCTCATCAGCCTGGGAAAACACTTCCTTAGTCAATGTTCTCCAGGCCCTTGGGACTGAACTTGAGCAGCTGTTTCCTTGCCCCTGTTGGTGAAATTGTGGATGTATGCAGTGGACGCCCCAAGGATGATCAAGCACACCCCCATAATGGCGAGGCCAGGGAGAATCTAGAACCACAACTCCACACCATTACTCACACACCAACCCATCACTGAATCCTCAGAGGTGACCCAGCTTTACCTCTCTTCCACTGAGAAACTTACTTTCTTTCTTTCTTTCTTTCTTTCTTTCTTTCTTTCTTTCTTTCTTTCTTTCTTTCTTTCTTTCTTTCTTTCTTTCTTCCTTCCTTCCTTCCTTCCTTCCTTCCTTCCTTTCTTCCTTTCTTCCTTTCTTCCTTTCTTCCTTTCTTCCTTTCTTTTGTTTTTGTTTTTTGAGACAGTGTTTCTCTGTATAGCCCTGGCTGTCCTGGAACTCACTTTGTAGACCAGGCTGGCCTCAAACACAGAAATCTGCCTGCCTCTGCCACTCGAGTGCTGGGATTAAAGGCATGTGCCACCATGCCCGGTTTGAGAAACTTTCTTGACCACACCATTCATTCACCTGTAGAGAGTTGAGAAGTTGCAACACTCACCCAAGAGCCCCACACTAAAGCATCTGCAGTACACTAGACCTGCTCAGCAGAGAGTGTCAGCCACATCCTTGAGATTTCAAGCTGCGCTTCCCAGCAGCTCACAGTGCCCCTGTGTGTTTCCCCACTGAGAGCAACTCTGCTCCTCATTGGCTTCCTGTAGGACAGGCTAGCTATCTTTTGACCCTGGAACATTGTTGGGAGCTTCCTCATCTTCACACACCTTCATACCCTTGCACCAAATCCTTGGCCTGGAACACTTTCTTTTTCTTGACTGCTTGGGAAGTGTCTTGGTCATCTTTCAGAATCAACCCCAAACCTGAGCCTGAGGGTCCAGCTCTTTTCAATTCTTTCTCAGCCTGTCTGGGCAAAATTTGTGGTCTTGGCTACTCTCCTTCCTTGAAGCATTAGACAGAGAATCTGTAAGGCAGCAGAAAAGAAACAGAGCAGAGCACAGCACTAAGATCTTGGCGCATGGGGGCAGCAGGGAGGGACATCGTCTTGGAGACTGGGAAGAGGAAAGGGATGAGCAACTGTCGGAGGTTAGACAAGGAGGAGGATAATGACTGGAATTGTAGAAAAAAGAATTATTATTAATATGAATAATACTAATAGATCTTGGTGCACAGTGAGATGCCTACCACCCTTTTCTCTGCCTGTCTCCATCCTCACTGGCATGTGAAGTGATTGGTTTTTGGCCAAATATTGAGTCAGACAAGGTGAGAGCACTCATTTCACTGAACTTACAATACATCTCAACCCCAATCTGTTCTAGAAGCTTCCATTATAGAACAATTTGCACTTATCGGTAAAGCATCTGCTTCTTAATATTTATTTATTTATTTATTTATTTATTTATTTATTTATTTATTTATTATATGTAAGTACACTGTAGTTGTCTTCAGACACGCCAGAAGAGAGCATCTATTGTACTATGGGGATTTAATCTAAGAAAAATCAGAGGTTTGGGTCTCTATCATATGAATGTGTCATTTTGAAGTTGTGTGTGTGTTTAGGCTCATGTGACCCCCAGGTTATCCTCTAAATTGATACATAGCTAAGGATAACCTTGAACTCCTGAGCCTCCTGCCTCTACCTCTCATATGTGGGAATACACTCTATGCACAGTTTATTTTGTTCTGGGGTCAGGGCGGGGGCGGGGGTGGGTGGAGTTACAACTCAGAGTTTTGTGCATGCTGGAGAAGGAATCTATCACTGAGCTACATCTACAGTCCTCCTGTGAGTCCTATTGAGAGAAACAAAATGAGGTGACATAATAATAACTGGGGCAGGGGCAGGACATCAACAGTGGCAGTCAGAAAAGGCTTCCTAGTGGAAGCAACTTTCTAGCTAAATCTGAGATGAAGAGAAGAAACAGCTGAGCCTAAGGGACTGGGGAGAGTCCTCCAAAGGAATGTAGAGAGGCAAGGCCCTGAGGTGGGAACTTGTTAGCTGTGAGAAAGAATGCCTTACAAGGGTTAGAGTCCTGCCCACAAAGGAAAACAAAGCCTATCCCGTCCCACGGGATTCAGTTATTTGTGGGTGCGAGGGGGACCACAAACCTGGAAGGGGATTAGAGGAAGGGAAAGAAAGCAGGAGACCAAGCAAATTTGTCCAGGTCTTGTTTATTAGGCTGAGGTGCCTTCTTTTTAAAGCATACATCTCGGGAATTAGGGGAGGGGTCGAGGGGGAATTTTACAAAGAACAAAGAAGTGGGCATCTGCTGACATAAGGGGGCGAAGGCAGGCACCAGGCAGCGGGAACTCTGCATCTTATCTTCGGAACATATATCCTCCTTGACAGCCTTGGGTGTCAGGCTGAGCTCAGGCGTAACTCCTGTCCTTGGATGCCATGGGAGTTCAGGAAGAGATAGGGAAGAGGGGACTATAATTCAGCTTTTACAGCCTCAGGTGCCAGGAAGGGAATAGGGAGGAGGGGGTGATAACCAGCTCCTAGCAAAGGCCATTTCGCCTAGGGAGATTGTGAAGGACTTGCTTTCTCAAGGGATGGTATCTGACAAAAGCCAGTGCTGCAGACATTGGCAGGCACTGACTGCACAGGGACCTAGAACCTTCTGGAGTGTGGCTTTTCATGTCTGCAACTAACACAACTGTCCTTTCACTTTAAAAACAAAGAAGACTTGACTCTGGTTAGATGGCTCAGCAGGTAAAGTGGTCACTGCTCCAGCATGGGGATCCCTAACACTCGGGTACAAACTAGGTGTGGCAGCTTTTCATCCCGTTGTTGATAGACAGAGGCAGGAGAATCCCAGGGACACACTGCCCAGCACTGTAGCCAATTGGTGAGCATCAGGTTGAGCAAGAGACCCTGTCTAAGCTTAACAAGACAAGAGGGAAGGGAAGCAATGAAAGGGGATATCCAACAATCAAATGTTAACAGTACTCCAGAAACTCACACACATGCATACACCACATACTACACACACACACACACACACACACACACACACACACACACATACACACACTAATATTCCTTTGGCTTCTTGTAGAGAAATGGTTTCATGGGTTAAGGGTGGAGCCAAAACAGATGGTAAAGCACTTATTAGTAATAGAAAGTCAGATTACATCCACCTGTTAAATTAATTACCTTATGTTATTTGTACAAAATGACAGGGTTCATTATCAAATTATACATGGGTGTGCTTTGGCAGCACGCATCAAGGAAGTAAAGGTAGAAGCCACAGTGGGCGCCAGATAAACGGGGCTCCAGGCAGTGCTGGTCCTACTACCTGCTGCTAAGCAAGCAAGCGATGGAGGTGAGCATGGTGATGAGCTACAGGCCACAGAATGCAAGAATTAGAAGCTTTTGTTGGATGCTGGGTTTTAAGAGCCTATCAGAGATCTGGAAGAGTCCCTCCTGACCAAGCACTAACTTTTCATTGGATTCTTAATTCTCATAATGTGTCTCCTCCAAGACCAATCTGGTACTTCCTAAAAGCTTGGCTGAAAAATAGCTGGCACAGTCAACTGCATGTTAATCACGGACTAATTAATTAATCACTAATTAATTACTACTAATTAAGAAAATGCCCTACAAACTTGCCTATGGGTTATATAAAGTATATGATTTGGATAGCTAGAGAATACATATCTGGAGATATACATATACACAGATATGAATATGTGTGTATAGCCATCTACAAATATCACAATCAAAATCGTAAATCAAATGGGTATAGCCTAAAAAAATTTAGGAATGACTGAAAATTCAAATTAAAGTTCAGTGGAAACAGTAGACTATTTAGCATGCAACAAACCCTGTGTCTTAGTTATGGTTCCTGTTGCTGAGACAAAACACCATGACCAAAGCTGGTGATGCTACACACCTTTCATCCAGCACATGGGAGGCAGAGGCAGGCAGATTTCTGAGTTTGAGGTCAGCTTTGTTTACAGAGGGAGTTATGAGGCTGCTGGGCCTACATGGAGAAACTGGCCTCTGTCTCCAAAAACAAACAAAACAACCCTGAACAAACCAAAGAACAAAAGCAAATTGGGAAGGAGAGTAAAGGGTTAATTCCATCTTTTGCTTCCACATCACTGTTCCTTATTAAAGGAAGTAGGGGCAGGAACTCAGGGCAGGTACTGAAGCAGAGGCCAGTGAGAAGGGCTACTTACTGGCTTGTTCCTCATGAGTTGCTCGGCCTGCTTATACATTCCAGGACCACCTGCCCAGAGGTGCCCAAATGGGTAGGGCCTGACCCTAATAGTTACTAATTAAGAAAATGCCCTACAGTCTTACCTACAGGTCAGTTTTGTGGAGGTATTTCTTAAAAAATATGGTTCACTCTTCCAGCTTGCGTCAAGTTCATATACGAAAAGAGATAGATGAATAAATAAATACATTTACCCAGGAAACCCTGGTTTCATCCCCAATACCACAAAATAGGAAAGTAGATAATTTTTGACAAATATAGATTATAGATGATAGTGGTGAATAATAGAAGACAGATGACCAGATAGATAGATTGATAGATAAATTATGGATAGATAGATAGATAGATAGATAGATAGATAGATAGATAGATAGATAGATAGATAGATAGATAGAGAAGATGATAGAAAATAACGATATAGGTGATAGGTAAAGACAATAGAAGAGAGATGGATGACAGATACAATACTATCTATAGATGATAGGGAATAATAAGGTATATGACCAGCAGATGAAGAGGTAAGAAAAGAGAAGACGGAGCTAGGTAGATAACAAAGACAATAGATAAATAAAGTAGCCAAGCATGGTAGCCTGATTCTTTAACCACGGTACTCAGGGGCCAGAGTCAATAGGATGTTTGTGAGTTCAAAGCCAGCCTGATCTAAATACTGAGTGCTACGATAAGTAGGGCTATTCAGAGAAAGCTTGTCTTGAAAAACTAAAAATAAAACAAAACCAAAATGCAGATGAAATAGATGGCAGGTCTAGATCATAGAAGAAGATATCACAGAGATTGATTGTCATACAGGAGATCTGTAGTTAATAGAGACAGATACTAGAAGATAAGATTAGCTGGATAAGTAGATGAAGATAGAACAAATATAAGGGAAACTCTGGTAAGGGAGCATGGGAATTGTTAGACCACGGAATGAGAGGACAGCCTAGTTGGAACTGGGCAAGCATTCCACATTTCTCCTTTCATAAGGACAGCAGTCATATTAGTTACTTCCTATTGGTGAGAAAAAAAACCCATCATGACCAGCAGTCCAGAGCTCATGTCTATCTTTTTTCTTCATTTTTCCACAATAGTTTTCTTTTTTTAAAAAAGAAAATATTCGTTTTCATTCTAGTGCAATGGTATTTCACCTGCATGAATGTCTGTGTTAGGGTGTCCGATCTCCTCGATCTAGAGTTACATAGAGTTGTGAACTGCCATGTGTGTGCTCACCTCGGGATTCATTCCATCAACAGCAGCTACACGTTATTTCAGAAGTATTATCCAAGGATGGGCTATAAACTCCAACACACAGAATAGTCCAGCAAAACCTCCCCTCTCCACCTGTTCAGAATGCTGTGTCTTTTCTCATGGCCAGCGTAGGCCTCTCCACTCCTGGGTTGCCATAGGTACAGTCCTCAGCATCTTTTCTCACCTACTGGGGCTATGGTTGCAATGACCATGGTCCAAGCCATGATCATCTCTTTGGATGTGATCCCGTGCCAGAGCTGCCATGCTGATGAATTAAAATTCCTCTCCACATGTGTGCTAGGCTTTGAACTCAAGTCATGTTTGCCCAATAAGTACACTTGCCCTGACCCCATTTTCCAAATCTAGATTCTGGGAGGCCTTATTTAGACCTTTAAAATTAGTCTTAAGG
This sequence comes from Mus musculus, assembly GCF_000001635.26. Taxonomy (NCBI): domain Eukaryota; kingdom Metazoa; phylum Chordata; class Mammalia; order Rodentia; family Muridae; genus Mus; species Mus musculus. Next base: position 23,983,008 of record NC_000078.6, read on the forward strand.
AGAGGAGCTCAGGTAGCTTGTATGCTTAATAGGATTTCCAGGATTTTCCATCAAACAAAATTCAGAAGCTTTATGTGGCAGTTAGGTGGAGAAGCTCAAAGCCAGAGTGTTGGGAATTTCTTTATGAATGTAGACAGGCAGGGGGTCATTCTTGGAGGTAAGTGAGCATTGAGCCCATTCCAAAGCCCACAATCCAGCAAACTTCTGAGGATCTGTCTACAAAATAATGACTCGAGAATAAACATGGCCAAAAAGTAGGGAAAAACCCTTGCCACAAAGCCTGGTGACCTAAGTTCAGTTCACAGAACCAACATGGTAGAAGAGAGAACCAAGTCCTGCAGAGTGCCCTCTGATTTCCACATTAGTGTATGCTCACACAAATATAATGAGAAATATTTTTAAGACCAAAAGTGTTCCCAGTGGAGCTGAAAGTGTCTAATATCCATGCTTGGATCACTCCTTTGCCCTCCTGGTATGTGTTTGAGGCAGAGGGATTTGCTTGTAGGATTCTGAGCTACCTGTAAGTGGAAGCAATGCCCAAATCACAGAGGCAACCTAGTCCCTACAGACTGTTTTCTCAGTGTAGTTGAATTCCTAGTGTCTGATGCCCTGTGGGGGGCTTTCTTTGCAAAAAGCTTATAGATAGTTTTCCTGAGGCTTTTTGATTTGCTTGGAAAACTAACTCTAGCAGCCTGAGGGTTGGGCATAATCCGTCTAGACAGCAGTGGGGAGCCAGGCTCTTTGCTCCCAAACTTTCCCTTTTCTGTTAGTGCTTAAAAAACAGGGTTACATTCTGGTTCTCTTTGTTCCAGTACTCCTCTCCTCTCTCTCCTGACCTCTCCCACTCAGCTTGGGCTTCACAGCCAATGCTGATCTCACTGGCTGTCTCTGCATTGCATTTTGGTGAGTCCTACTTACTAGTGCCAAGAAGTGAACACAGAAGCAGCTAGCTCCTGTCCTGGTCAAAGTTTCCTAGGGGCTACCAGCATCCCCAGGGTCATGCCCTGAACCCTCCCCTGGGTAGAACCCCTGAGTGTTGCAAAGAAGGCCCCTGCATGGGCCAGACCTGTAGAAATGTCTTGTTAGGCAGGCTCTCTGGGTCCCTCTGAGTAATTAGCTGGAGATGGGAGTCCAGCAAGGCCAAGACCAAGGGATTTGACAGCAGGTTTGCCAGCTGATTAATGTGGTCCTTGTCCCTTGTTCCAAAAAAGATGACACAGTGATCCAGCCTGAAAATTTTAGGAATAAGCAGTATCCCTGGAAGGTGCTGCTCACTACTGTGAACCAGGAAGAGCACTGATGGCAAGCCAGGAGTAACCTCCATCGTTCATGTTCCAGGGGACTCATAGCCCATATAAGCAGGCTGCTCACTTGTCTGAAGTCTGATCTCAACAGACCAAAGACCCTATAGATCCTGTCCTGGCTAGTTTTATGTCAACTTAACACAAGCTAGAGTCACCTGAGAGGAGAAATCTAGATTTAGAAAATGCTTCCATAAGATCCAGCTGTAAGGCATTTTCTTAATGAAGAAATTAAGGCAATTTCATAATTAGATATGGAAGGGCCCAGCTAATTGAGGGTGCTGTCATCTCTGGGCTGGCGGTCCTGGGTTCTATAAGAAAGCAGGCTGAGCAAGCCCGGAGGAGCAAACCAATAACTAGCACTCTCTCCTTCATGACCTCTGCATCAGCTCCTGTCTCCAGGTTTCTGCCCTGCTCAAGCTCTTGTTCTGACTTCCTTTGATGAGGAACTGTGAGGTAGAAGCCTAAGCCAAATAAGCACTTTTCTTCCCCATGTTGCTTTGGTCATGCTGTTTCAGCACAGTAATGGTACCCCTGACTTTAACAGGACCCTTGTCAGTTTAACTACTTGGGGCAGTAAAACATGCTCACTTTCACGGAGGTCCCAGTGGTTGTAAACCCACAGGGAGTGGACGCTTCTCTTGCCCACTGTTCACTATCTATGGAGAGCCGCAATAACATTTACCATCATAAGATGGCGCTGTCTCTGCAGTGCCTTATGCCACCTAAACAAAGAGCAAGCTATGTGTGCATGTGCTAGGAGCAAAAGGCTGCCAAAGTCACTAGCCCACCCTGGGACTTGGGAGATAGTGGGAGAAGCTACCAGTCGTATTTAGACATGTCACACCAGAGGGTAAATGATCTTTTCTCATACCAATCTTTTGTGGGGAAACACATCTGAAGCAATAGTGGCTCCCAAAAAATCACTAACATTAGACTGTTGTACCTTTTTTCGTGCAATAATCAAGTCATTATTTTTTAAAGTTTCATTAAGCAAGCCATAACCTTGCTAAATATTTTCTTCTTTAGGTCCACAAATTACAATATCATCTATATAATGACAAATTTTTAATGAGGGGAAACCATCTTTAACTGGTTGTAAAGCTTTTCCTACATCTAACTGACACATGGTAGGGCTATTTGCCATTTCTTGGGGCAATACTCGCCTTTGATACCTTTTATCAGGCTCTATATGATTAATAGAAGGCAAGGTAAATGCAAATCTAGGTTTATCTTTCTTATTTAATGGAATGGAAAAGAAACAATCCTTAATATCCACCACTATAATTCTCTAATCTTTAGGTAGACCTGAGAGTAGGGGGAGTCCTCTTTGTACAGGACCCATAACTTGCATTTGTGAATTAATGGCTCTTAGGTCATGTAACAATCTCCATTTATCTGATTTTTTTTTCAACAAAAATAGGGGTATTTCAGGGTGATTATGTGGGTTTTACATGCCCCAGGTCTAATTGTTTTTGTACTAATTTTTTAGCTGCTTTTAACTTTTCAGAGGGTAAGGGTCACTGAGGCACGTTACAGAATGGGCAAAGGCTCCTTAGTGGCCTCTAGAAAAAACTCAGCCCTTTCCTATCTCCTTTTTTGTGGCTTTAACTGGAGAAACTCTACCTTGTAAAATTTTTTAAGACCTAGTCCAGGTATATATCCCATTCCTTTCATCATTTCCTTGCTTTTTTGAGAGTAATCATTAGTCAGTATAAAGTTCATGGTTGACAACACATCTCTTCCCCATAGATTCACAGGTAAATGGAGTACATAAGGTTGTAAAAGCCTTGTCCTTACTTCTTTATCTTTCCATTGTAAGGATTTTGCACTTATAGTTGGGGTAGCCTCATATCCTAATCCTTGTAAGCTATGTGATGATTGATTAACAGGCCAAGAAGCAGGCCACCAGTTACTGGATACAATGTTTTTATCAGATCTTGAATCCATTATACCTTGAAAGGTTTTTCCTTCTATCTGTAATTGTAAAGTGGGACGATTATCTAAATCTAAAGATATGTAGGCCACATTAGTTCCTGTAGAACCAAGTCCCTTATTCCCTCTGGGATTTTGGCTACTAGAGAACATGTTATGCAAACTAGGAAGAATCAACAATTGAGCAGTGCGATCTCTAGGAGAAATGGCCACAATACCTCAGGGTGTAGAACATATAATATTAACTTGTCCCTCATAATCTGAGTCTATAATTCTAGGATGTATTACCAATCCTTTCAAAGCAGATGAGGACCTTCCCAACAGTAGCCCCGCTGTATCCTTCGGTAAGGGACATTTAAAATTTTAGGGAATAGGTTGACACCCCTTTTGTGGTGTAAGAATTACTCTGGAGGTGGCACAGATGTCCAATCTTGCTGAACCCGGAGTGGCTCTCTTTGGTCTTTTGGGTGGCCTCATGGACACTGTGGTCTGAAGTGCCCCATACATTTGAGGGCCCTGGGGATGGGGGCCCCTCACTCTGTTTTTTGAATGTTGCACTTTAAACTGAGGTATTGGCCCTTTTGTTGCATCTTTGGTTGATCTGCATTCATTTACTCAATGTCTTTTTTTCCCACATTTTGAGCAAATGCCTGGTAATTTTTTTTTTTTTAAAAACCTATTCTTTCCATCCTTTGTACACTGCTTTTGCACATGACCTGTTTTCTTGTGTTTGTTCATGTTGTTTAGAATTAATCTAACCCTGAGTTCCCAATTTTAAGCTAACTTTCTGTTACAAGCAAAAGGTTGTCTGCCCCTTTAAGAGCTCCATTTGTAATCAGCCCTCAGCAGGGCTTTTTTAACTGTACTTGACTCCCAGCCACAATGTTTATTACTTTTTGTTGTGCAAATTGAGACTGCTTTTTTTTTTTAAAAGATTTATTTATTTATTATATGTAAGTACACTGTAGCTGTCTTCAGACACTCCAGAAGAGGGAGCCAGATCTCATTACGGGTGGTTGTGAGCCACCATGTGGTTGCTGGGATTTGAACTCCGGACCTTCGGAAGAGCAGTCGGGTGCTTTTACCCGCTGAGCCATCTCACCAGCCCCCGAGACTGCTTTTTAAACAAGTTAAAGGATGGACGGCCAGCAGATAAAGTTTTAACCAATTATATTTTTCAACATGAAACACAGAACAACAATCATTCAAACAACAAAACAAAAACAAACATGAATTGACAGACATATGGACAATTTGGTGCACCAAAACCAGATTATAGACAGACAGGGAATAGAACTTGGTGTCTCAAAGGGACCCAGATATCCTAACCAGAGCTAAGAATATCTCCATAGGAGCCAGAGAGGAAACAGGACATCTCTCATTTTCCTTCTGTCCCTAGGAGAGCTCTGAAATAGCTTATTTTTATTTTTTCTCTTCTTATATTTCTTATTTTACTTATATTTTTGTGCATGCCTTCTTTTTTATTTCTCTCTGTTTCTGATATGCTTCCCTGGTGTTCTTGTAAAAGTTGCTACCTTTCCTTAACAGCTGGCTCACATTTCTTATCCTGGATAGACTGGCCTTAATCAGCTTCTATAATGGCCTTGCTCTTGTTTTCACTTTTTCTTTTGCCTCCTCTCTCGCTATATCTCTCCCTAACTTTTCCCAACTAAGTAGCATCAGCGAACCAGTGGGGGAAAACCAAGGAGCAAGTCTGTGTATTTCTTTTAAGAACCCTCTCACTGTACTTTCAGAAATCTTTAAACCTCGTTCTTTGAGCAAGGCTTGTACCGGCCCCACTAACGGTGTAGACTGGCCAGTACCTATCTTCGTCCTGGACTAAAGCATCTTTGAGATACTCACTTATCTACGTGAGGTTCTTAGCCCCAAGGTCGATCCACGAGTTTATGTACACTCAAGTTACGATCTTACGTGTCTGTCGAGCTACTCCCAGCAGATACACTCGTGTCCAGGGAGATGAAAATTAAGGCAATAGAATAATATCAAGGCAAGAAAGCAAGCAAGCAACACAACCCCAGCGACAATTATCGGACCTACTGCGTGGGAAAGCATACCTCTCAGAGACTTACATTAATTTCATTTTACTTACCGGTACCACTGTTCCCCAGCTGAAGAGTTTTGAATCTACACAGTTGAATCTTTCTTAACAGACTGCTTTATGGGAACACTTCATTAACTGCTCAATCCCCGTGATGTAGTTCTGAATCCTCCTGTAACAGGGGGTCTTCGCTCATGACTGAAAATGTTACTTCCCGGGTTTCGGCACCATTTGTAGACTCCCACTCTCCAGCAAGTAAGACACCACAACAGGATCCTTCTGCAACACGTTTATTGGGAGAGCATGGACTGTGTAGGCAAAAAACCCTGAACCCCAGAAATGGCACTGCTTATATAGGCCTAGGAGTGACGTGTCCAAACCTGACTGGTTATGCTACCATTACCTCATTAATATGCCTCAGGCCAGGCAGTGACTCAGCAAAAAAGTCTTATGCACATGTGCACATTGGTTGTTTACCCATGTTCATGGGCGGTGGCCACTTGTACACAGTGCCATCTTGTAATGGCGTTTGCAGCTTCCCACAGGGAAGACCCAGGGTGTAACCACAGTCTGAACAAAGCAAAGCTAAACTCCAACCATGCAAATAACTCAGTCCCCAGGGCCTGGCACTCATGATCTTCTGGGCTCCAGAAATCCTATGCAACACTGCTTCACAGGTTCTGACATTTAAAACACACAAATTCAACTCAACTCACAGACTCAGGCCAGCTCTACTCTACAGCTTCTGCTCTCACAGGCAGTGGCCTCACCATCCTGACATCTGCATCTGCTGGGGGCTCCAAAAGCTGCACCTTCACATAGCCTCCTGATCTCTCTTTAGGGACCCTGACCCTGACATATGGTGTAAATCCCCAGTCTCCCTCCATGGCTCCTTCAGTCTTTGGGTTCCCACCACAGCTGAGGCTGCACTTTCACTGATTACCTCTGCTGGCCTCTCAGAGTGCCAAGCTTCAGCTGTTCTCCATGACCCTACTGTGTCTTCAAAACCAGTTAGATGTGAGATACTCTGACATTACTGAGTTTGTCTACCAGCATGGCCTATGGGCTTGGCTCCCTCTGAACAACAGCTTTAGTGTGCTTACTCTCAGGAAACACTCCCAAACCTCACCTCACTGATGATGGTCTCTTCTTAATCACCACTAATTTCTCAGTTCCAGCTACTTTTGATCAGTTCTCTATTTTCCCAGTAAAGCAAAGGTTTCAGTTTAGTTTCTTATTCATCACACCAGATTTTTCAACTCCAATTGACAAGACACACAAATTCATGAATCACGTATATCATACAAACTACCCTGATAGAATCTTCAAGGGATTATCAAATATCCCTCTGAAAGCCCACAAGCCAGGCCTCCATTGTCTGCATTGCTCTCAATATTCCCTTACAAACTCCCACAGGGCAGCTCAGTAAGTCCCTACTACTTGATGGCTCTATAAAAATACATTTTTATACATGTATTATTATTGCAAGATGTGTGACAGAATCCCTGTCTGCTGTGTTTGTTTGTTTGTTTGTTCGTTTTTTGTCTACTTGGCACAAGCTAGAGCCATCTGAGAAGAGGGAACTTCAACTGAAATAATGCCTGTATCAGAATGCCTATAAGCAAGACTTTCCAACATATTCTTGATTTCAATTGATGTGATGCTGTGGGATATAAAAAAAAAAAAAGCAAACTGAGCAACCCAGGGGGAGCAAGCCAGGAAGCAGTCCACAAACTCCCAGGTTCCTGCTTTGGGGTTTGCCTGACTTCCCTCCCAGATGGCCCATAAACTGTAAGCTGAAATAAACACTCTGTCCTCACATTGTTTTTGGTCAGTGTTTTATCACACTAACAGAAAAGTAACAAAGACAGAAACTGAAATTGGTACCAGAGTAGGGTATTATTAAGAGCTGGCCCCGTGTTTTGGGAAGGATTGTGGAAGGAGTTTGAAACACTGGGATAGAAAATCTACTGGGTACATAATGGGACTACCTGCGCTGTTATTTGGGACCTGTTATGTGAGGTAGAGAATGGTCCTGGGCTGGGACCATTCACTGAATGAGCTGGGTAATATGTACTGCTGCTTCTCATGGCTGTCACACCAGAACTCTGAGGTTGAGTCTCCTCTCCCTGCTTAATGTTTCTATGTTTTGCCTTAAGAAAATAAATGGCCCTGTAAAGCCTGTGAGAATGCCCAGAGATAAAGATACTTGCTGCACAAACTTGACACCCAGAGTTCCATCTCAGAACTCACATGGTAGAAGGAGGGAACCTACTCCTGAAAGTTGTCCTCTTACTTCAATGTACCATAGTACATGCATACACACATGTGCATTTGCATGCACAAAGAAAACAAACACACACACAAATAGTAATAAAACAAATTTTTAAATGGCCTTGAAAACTCAGAGGTACGGAAAGGATGCTCATTTGATTTTTTTTTTTTAGGAGACAAGTTTCTCTTCCCAAGACAGGCTTCTCTGTGTAGCCCTGGCTGTCCTGGAGCTCACTGTGAAGTCCAGGTTGGCTTCGAACTCACAAATCTGTCTGCCCCTGCCTCCCAAGTGCTGTTATTAAAGGCATGTGCCACCAGTGCCTGGCTCATTTGATAATAATATAAACATTCACATGTTTTAAATTCAATTCTTGGGCCATGTATTGTGGCACGTGCTTTTAATCCCAGCACTTGAGAAGCAGAGACAGGTACTCTGTGAGTTTCAGGCCAGCCTGGCCAACATAGTAAGTTCCAGGCTAGTCAAGGTTATATAGAGAGAACCTGTCTCAGAAAGAAATAAAATCAATTATTGAAAGGGAGTCAGGATGTAGCTCAATGGAGTGAACGCAAAGCATACCTGAGGTCCTGACCTCTACCCTCAGCACTGCATCTACAGGGTATAGTGGCCAGACTGAGTTACATAGACCCTGTCTCACAATAGATAGATAGATAGATAGATAGATAGATAGATAGATAGATAGATAGATAGATAGACAGATAGTTGGATAGAGAGACAGACAGATAGATAGATAGATAGATAGATAGATAGATAGATAGATAGATAGATAGATAGATAGATAGATAGATAGATAGATAGATAAACAGACAGTCAGAGAGAAAGGAAGAAAGAAAGAGAGAAAGAAAGAGAGATAGAAAGAAACAAAGAGAGAAAGAAAGAGAGAAAGAAAGGAGGGAAGAAAGGAAGAATGGAAGAAAGGAAGAAAGGAAGAAAGGAAGAAAGAAAGAAAGAAAGAAAGAAAGAAAGAAAGAAAGAAAGAAAGAAAGAAAGAAAGAAAGAAAGAAAGAAAGAAAGAAAGAAAGAAAGAAAGAAAAAAAGGAAGGAAGGAAGGAAGGAAGGAAGGAAGGAAGGAAGGAAGGAAGGAAGGAAGGAAGGAAGGAAGGAAGGAAGGAAGGAAGGAAGGAAGGAAGGAAGGAAGAAAGGAAGGAAGGAAGGAAGGAAGAAAGAAAGTAAGTTACCAAGTACTTCTTATACATCCTTGGCCCAGTGAAGAGATATCACACAAATTAGGGATGGCAAACCCTTGCCATCTTATGCCTTGCGACCTGTGCCTACTGCCCCAACTCTAGGAAACCTTCAACTCAGAAGACAGTGACCAACAACCAGTGAGTGCAGGTCCCGGTTGCCCTTGTCAGCAGCTTGTTCACACAGTACAGAGCTGAAACTTAGAATCTAGGCTTGTCACTGTAATCACGGGCTCCCCACATGCACTCTGTGCTTACACCCTGTAGTGGCTATTCCTGGTTGTCAACTTGACTATATGTGGAATGAACTACAATCCAGAATTGGAAGGCTTACCAGTGAGCCTTATCTGGAGGCTTGGAGATAGAAGTTTCTGATCTGGATCTTGGTATGGAGACCTTGAGCCATAGTGGCTATGGATTCCAGAAGATTAAATCTCCGAGTTTAAGGAACACACCTTTAATCTGGGCTACACCTTTCATCTGGGATTAAAGGTGTGGTGGAACACACCTTTAATCTGGGCTACAGCTTCTGCTGGAGACAATATAAGGACATTGGAAGAAGGGAGTTTTGCTCTTGCTCCTTCGCCTGCTTGCTGTGTGAGACTGAGTAACTGCTAGATCCTTGGACTTCCATTCACAGGTGTTACTGAACCATTGTTGGGAATTGGGCTGCCAACTCTAAGTCATCAATAAATTCTTTTACTATATAGAGATTATCCATAAATTCTGTGACTCTAGAGAACCCTGACTAATACACACCCGGAAATCATTTAACATCTGTATTCCCCAGAAAAGAGCTTTGAAGAAGTTGGCCCTAGTGACTCAGTGTATGGCCTTATTTAGAAATAAGACTTTGGCTGAAGTGAGCACAGTGTGTCTGTCCTAATAGCATCTGTGTCTTTCTGAGAAGAAAAATTTGCCTTTCTTCTTTTTCATTTTCATTGTGGTTTAAAAGCCATTACTATCAAGGACTTCTAAAAATTACTGTTTTAATGTATGAGGCAGGGGTTATATCACTGAAGTTGGTGCTAGGCAGGTGGCCAGTGCTCCAGGTGATCCTCCTGTCTCCACCCACCACAGTGCTGGGTTTACAGGGCCACTCCTGGCTTGTTATGCTGGTCCTGGGAAAAGGATACCAGACCTCAAGCTCACACAGCAAGCACTCTGTCCACTTTGTCATCACTTCAGCCTACAAGGACTTTTGCTCCATTTGTTTCACAGGAAAGGCAATTTTGACACTGAAGCAAATACGGATAGAAGAAGGAAGACACAGGAAGATGGCTAAACACAAGTCAAAGAGAGACGTGGGCAAAATTTAGCCTCCAGGCTTGTCTTAGGGTTTCTATTCCTGCACAAAACATTATGACCAAGAAGCAAGCTGGGGAGGAAAGGGTTTATTCAACTTATACTTCCACATTGCTGTTCATCACCAAGGAAGTCAGGACTGGAACTCAAGCAGGTCAGGAAGCAGGAGTTGATGCAGAGGCCATGGAGAGGTGGTACTTACTGGCTTGCTTCTATGGCTTGCTCAGCTTCCTTTCTTATACAACTCAAGACCACCAGACCAGGGATGGCACCACCTAAAATAGGCCCTCGCCACTTGATCACCAACTGAGAAAATGCCCCACAGCATGATTCATGGAGGCACTTTTCCAACTGAAGCTCCTTTCTCTGTGATAACCCTAGCTAAGTTGACAAAACAAAACAGGCCAGTACATGGCCTCATATGGAATCAACCCCTTCAGCACATTGATCTAGGCCCTTAGTGTCTAGAATGCTAAGATAATACATTACCATGTGATTCACCCTAACTGTTAACCTTTTTTTTTTTAACAGTACCCCAGGAAGTGAAGAAGACACTGATTAATAGTACAGTCATCTTAAACTAACTACTGTCATGGGAGACGCTGGGGTTTTTTGTTTGTTTGTTGTCTTTTGAGACAGAGTCTTATGCATCCCAGGCTGGCCTGATATAAAGATAATCTTGAGCTGGGTAGTGATGGTGCAGGACTTTAATCCCAACACTCAGGAGGCAGAATCAGCTGAATATCTGATTTGGAGGACAGTCTGGTCTACAGAGTGAGTTCCAGGATAGCCAGTGCTACACAGAGAAACCTTGTCTTGAAAAACAAACAATAACAAACTGTTTGCAAGTACTAGCATCACAGGCATGTTCACCCAAACCCATTTTATATGGTGCTGGAACCCAGGGCTAAGTAAGAAGGACAGCAGTCTAGCTGTTTCCCACAAGTGTGACTACCAGAAAGGCCATTGCCAGAACAAGGTCCCTTGATGCCACATCCAGTGCTCCCACTAACGAGGATCACTACCTACTCACTGATGGCTCTGTGACTGTGGATAATGATTGTCAACTTGATGGAATCTAGAATTACCTAGACGATAAACCTGTGGACACATCTGCAGGAGAATTTCTAGGTAGCACTATATAAAAGAAAAGACTCACCCTAAGTGTTGGTAGCACCCTTCTGTAGGTTGGGATCCTGGGCTGATTAAAATTGAGAAAGCAGGCTGAGCACCAGGATCCATCTCTCTCTACTCCTGACTACAGATATGTTTAGGTTTGGCCGTCATGGTCAAGATTCAGCCAGTGGTCGACCCAACCTTGTCTCTCCTCTGCACACAACCCTTCCCCATATCTGTCCTGCAGGCTGGCAGCACCAGAGACAGACTCCTGTTCTGGCTAGTGTCACGGTCCCAGCACTTTCCCTATGTCAGCTTGAAATTCCTGGTGAAAATTCCAGTTCCTTGGGGTCCATTGTCACAGTCCTCAGAAAGCTGAAGGGAGGGCACAAGTGTGTCTTTAGAACAACCCTGGTCTTGCCACGACAGTCACAGTTTCTTCCTGCTTTCCAATCTGATAACTCCAACAGAGTTTGCATCTCCAACCTGCCCTATCTATACAATGAACTCTGTGCATTTCTAGTGAGGTGCAATCTAGGGTGATTGCTGTGGACTCCCTTTTCTCAGAACAATGCTCCTATCTTGTAGTATCCTATGGTCTTCACTCCCACTCACAAGAATCAACTGCTCTTGAATAAACCACTTGGCTCCCCAACTTCAGTTTTCTCATTGGAAAATGAAGGTTTTTATGTTGGGAGACTTCAGTCTCTTTTCATTAGGAGAGCCCTGCCTTCTCAAGGCATGCTCCAGGCTTGCATTGAAGGCTAAGACCAAGGCTCTCAAGCTTCAGCTCCCAAAGGAATTGCCTTAGGAGAGGTATAGGAATCAAGGTGCCACACTCCAATACTGTGATGCTCTGGCCTGGGGCCAGGCACAAGGAGCTGCATCCCAGGAGACCGAACCTCAGGTACATTGCTGCCTCTCTGACTACTGAAGACTGACAAGCCTACAGGCCAGGAGATGGCTTGAAGAACTCCCAGAACCCTCCCTAGATCTGAGCATGCTCTTCAGACTGGCTGGTCCCATGAAGGACAAGTGTTTTGTTTTGCTTTTTTTTTTCTCCTTCCTCTGACTTCACAGCCAACAGGCTCTTTGTTCCAAGGAAGGAGCATCCTAATTTGGCTAATGGAAGTAGTAGGGAGTTTTTTTTGTGAGATATGGGTGATTCCCAGATCTCCAGAGGGTTCCAGACTAGGTCAGGCACTACACAGCCAGAACCACGTGTCAACTGTGTACAGTGGTCTTTGTCCTCTCAGGACCCTGCTGCCCAGCCATGGCTTCTGAACATTCTCTGATGGTAGAGGGGGGTAGTTAGAACTTTCTTCTGATTTCTGCCACCCCAGTTAAGATTCTTGCCTCCTTTTCACAATAAAATCCCAGTTCAAGACCAGGACCTAGGCACTGTACAATGTATCTGGGACTGTAGTTCTGGAATTTCAGTTTCTAAAAACAGAAGGGTTTTTGCTTAATGGAAGGATCAGTGGCAGACAGATACAGGTACAGAAACTTCTGCTTTATAGGGCAGAAGAAAGTTTGTCACTAGCACTGCTGCCTATCTTGACAGAAGATTCTACCTTCAAGAGTCCAGGTCCCCATGCTCAGGGGGAAGTCATGAGCACATGATCCAAGAACAGACTTAGGGTCTCTAGGAAACCAGGGAGGAGTGTTGTTCAGTGCCTGTGGTTCCTCCTAGCTCTCCCAGCTCTCTCAGCATCCATCAGTACCTATGGTTCCTCCCACTCTCCCAGAATCCCTCAGTACCTATGGTTCCTCCCACTCTCCCAGTATCCCTCATTACTTATGGCTCCTCCCAGCTCTCCCAGCATCCTTCAGTACCTATGGCTCCTCCTAGCACTTCTCACCCCATCCCCTACCCTAAGCTTCTCCTTCCTGGGAGCTAGACTTTAGATTCCCTTCCTCAAGCCTGATCCCTGTATAAATCAGCCATTTGGGTGATGCTGTTCTCTTGGCCCTGGCCACCTCTCTTTGTCAGTGATTCATATTCTCTCTCTCTCTCTCTCTCTCTCTATATATATATATATATATATATATATATATATATATATATATATATATATATCTTCCTACCTCTCTTCTCGAATGGTTTAGTCTGCCAGCAAGTTCAGTCAGGCCTCTTTCCTCTGTCTGCTTTCTTCCTTATAGCTACAATAAAAACCTTCCCCATGCTTTAGGAGTAGTTATGCTCACTGTAATATTTAATTTTACATTCTGATTCTGAAGTTGATTTTCATCCTTGAAGCCATACTAGAATCACCCAGATGATTTAAACATTCCCAGCATACGGGGATTGGACCAGAACCTTGGGAGCTGGAACCTGCCCACGGTTGTTTTTTTTTTTTTTAACATTTTGTTTATGTATTTGTATACATGGGTGGTGTGCATGGTCAGAGGACAACTTGCTAGAATCCGTTCTCTCCTTCCACCACATTTTTCCACAGGATCAATTAAGCTTGGTAATAAGCTCCTTTGCCCACTAAAGCCATCTTGCCAGACCTCATGAATATTCTTCAACATTCTACTTAACTGATCTTAGCTCATATCAGGGCTGGGAGTCGTGTGTCTTAGTGTGAAAATCTATGTTGACTGTGTTTACTTAGGAAGGAGGATTAGAGAAGTAATGGACTGGGGAGCAGTGTTGCTTACTTAGAAGGAAGAAAACAGCCAGGTAGGGCACCTGAGAAGGGACATGGGGGTGGGCCTGTCTTTGCATTCCTGTGCCTGAGCCCCAGGTCCAAACAGGAGCCAGGGAGAGCTATTTAGTTTCCCACTAGGTGGATCTGACTCAGCTTACAGAGTTTATTACATCCTCAGGCACAGGGAACAGTCAAAGGTTTTTCCTTGTTTGACAGAGACAGATTCAGTCTGGATACTCAAATCAGTGATCAGAGAGAGTCCTTGTAGCCTGGAAGAAATTTGTGATTTGGACATTAGAAAGGGTGGCCAGATAGACTGGACAGAGAGAAGATGTCAGCCGTACCACAGACACATATTATGGGATTCTGACATCCATCGATATTTAGTCTGTAGTGAGTTGCAACACCCTATAGGGGTTCCAGCTTGTTCACCTGTAAAACAAGATTGATTCTCTTAGCTGTTCAATAGGGAGCATGCTGGTTAGTGGTTTAGTCAGCTTAAATGAGTTAGAGTCATATGAGAAGTGAGAACTTGAATTGAGAAAATGCCTCTATCAGATGCCCTTTAGGCAAGTCTGTTAGACATTGTATTGATTAATGGTTGGTGTGTGTGAAGGCCCAGCCTCTGTGATTAGTGGGCCTTGCTTGTATAAAAAAATGCTATCTGAGGATATGGAGAGATGGCTCAGTGGTTAACACTGGCTGCTCCTCTAGAGGACCTGGTTTCAACTTCCAGAATCAACATGGTGCCTCAAGACCATTGGTTGTTCCAGTTTCAGGGGATCTGGAGCCTTCTGGTGCCCGTTTTGGACATAGCATGTACATGTTTTCCAGGCAAGAAAAGATAGTTAGATAGATAGATAGATAGCATCGATATGCTTAAAAGAAAGGTCTCTTAAATAAAAAAAAAAAGAAGAAAGAAAGAAAACGCACACATTGTGAGGAGCAAGACCATAAGCAGCCCTCCTCCATGCTTTCTGCTTCAGTTCCTGACTCTTGGTCCCTGCCCTGTTTGAGTTTCTGCCTTCTTTTCCTTCATAATAGACTGTGAGCTGCCAAATGAAACGAAATTATTCCTCCCCAAGTTGCTTCTGATTACAGTGTTTAACGCAACAATAGGAAGCAAAGTAGTTCAGTGAGTTGGATGTTGCATTTATTGGCATTTGGGGACCATGAAGAACCATGTTCAGTTAATACTAGAGCAGAGGTTATTCTCCATAGATCCACTCATGACCATGTGGATGTCTGAGGGTGCCACCTCAAGGCAACTAGATGCCTCCCTCACATCTTAAAGCAAAAACTGTCATCAGGGAGATCAGCAATAATTTGAGGAGGTAGGGAGCAGATGAACAGAGATGGTTTAGTTTTACCACAAATCAAATGAGAAATGTATTGAATTGGCAGGGCTTTACCCCCTGAACCTCAGGGGACTGGGCCCTAAATATAGAAAGTTAAGTCTAACCTGAACATGAAAAAAAAAAAAAAAAAACTAAAGAAAACTAAATGAACTAAGAAAACTAAAGAAAGCACCTGAGCATGCAGATAAAAGACAAGCTTTTTCAGCCAGGCTGTGGTGATGGTGGTGGCTGCCCTCTCACCTTTAATCCCAGTACTTGGAGTGTGGGGAAGAGGAAGACAGATCTCTGAGTTCAAGGCCAGCATGGTCTACAGAGTGAGTTTTAAGACAACCAGGGTTACACAGAGAAACGGTGTCTTGAAAAACAGAAACCCAACCAACTAACCAAACACACAGCCAAAAAACAAACACAAAAACTCCAACAAAAAAATCCAGACAAACATACAAAAACCAACAAGCTTGCCAGGCGGTGGTGGCACTCGCCTTTAATCCCAGCACTTGGGAGGCAGAGGCAGAGGCAGGCAGATTTCTGAGATCAAGGCCAGCCTGGTCTACAAAGTGAGTTCTAGGACAGTCAGGGCAACACAGAGAAACCTTGTCTCGAAAAAACAAAACAAAACAAAAAACCATCCAACCAAACAAACAAAAAACAAAAATAAACAAAAAAAAAGAAAGAAAGAAAGAAAAAAGAAAAGAAAAGAAAAGAAAAGAAAAGAAAAGAAAAGAAAAGAAAAGAAAAGAAAAGAAAAGAAAAGAAAAGAAAAGAAAAGAAAAGAAAAGAAAAAACCAACAAGCTCTCCAGGACAAGAGAGATGTATCAATGAAAGTCTTTGTTTTTCTTGCAGAGGACCTATGTTTGATTCCCTGCACCTGCTCACAACCATGGAAACTCCAGTTCCAGATGAGGGGGGGTGAGGTTTATGCTCTCTTCTGTCCTCCACAGGCAGCAGACACACATGCACTGTACACCACTAGCATGAATGAATAAAACCTGTTTCCGGACATTTTACATCGGTGAATGTTTCATTTAAATTTTCCTCAATATTTAATTATGTCGAGATTTGTGTTGTTGTTGTTGTTGTTGGTGGTGGTGGTGGTGGTGGTGGTGTGTGTGTGTGTGCACGCAATGGAGTGCAGTGCCCATGGAAGGTAAAGAGGCAGTTGGTTTCCTGGAGCTGGCCTTACACTTGGTTGGGAGCTGCCTGATGTACTTGCTGGGATCTGAACTCCTGTCCTCCGGAAGAGCATCAAATGCTGTTAACCACTGAGCCATCTCTTTCACCTCTTCTCTTTGTTTTTAAATCAAATAAACTCCACAGTGAACTATCATTGCTTATCTGTCAAAATGGTTAAAATAAAAACAGTGACACACCAAACACTGGCAAAGGTTCACAGTGACTGAATTTCTCATAAATTGTGGGTGTGGATGTACAATGTCCCAGCCACCTGTAATGGCAACTTTTGGATGTCAACTTGACTTCATCTGGAATGAAGTAAAACCCAAGCTGCTGGGAACACCTGTGAGAACTTTTTTTCTTTGAAGTGGAAAGTCCCACTTTTAACCCAGGTGTTTTGAGGTGGGAAGACCAACCTGTAATCTAGATACTTTGAGGTGGGAAAGTCCACCTTTAATCTGGCTATGCCTTCCTGTGGCAGCCTATAGAAAGAACATGGAAAAGGGAAGCTTTTGCTCTTTGCCACTCATACCCAGGTAGGCATCTAAGCCATTGACCCCACTCGAAGGGGGGGGGCGGTTGGTGGTGGTGGTGGTGGAAAAGGGAAAACCACTGACCTGGGGCCCCAGGACAACACCCTGTAGCACTGGGGTTATGGGAGTGAGGGCTGAGGGAGCCAGGTTCCCATGCAGGTGAGAGTAAATGCAGTGGGCCTAGATGAACAGAGACAGTCTATGCTTTTAGAGCTTTATTATCGAAAGGCAGGGAGAATGAGAAGAGGTGGAAAGAGAGAAGACCAACCATGGTCAAGAGGAGAGAAGGGAGAAAAGAAGAGAGAAAAGAAAGTCTAGAGTAAGAGGGAGTGAGTAAGAGGTTAGAGAGAGAGAGGAGAGGAGAGGAGAGGAGAGGAGAGGAGAGGAGAGGAGAGGAGAGGAGAGGAGAGGAGAGGAGAGGAGAGGAGAGGAGAGGAGAGGAGAGGAGAGGAGAGGAGAGGAGAGGAGAGGAGAGGAGAGGAGAGGAGAGGAGAGGAGAGGGCAAACAGAGAGAGAAGAAGAGAGAGGAGAGTAAGTGTAAGGGGAGTAAGAGCAAGAGAATGGGGAGGAGCCAAACAGCCCCTCTTATAGTATGCTGTTATCTCACAAACCTTAAGCACATGTCCATGTTCTTTGCCCTTACCTCTCTCTGAAATCCTTTGTTGCTGGAAGATGTATCTGCTACTGGAAGATGTATCTGCTGCTGGAAGATGTATCAGTTCCTTACAGATATATCTGCTGCTGGTGTTCCTGTTCATATCCACCTACAGGTCTCTTTATTATCTTCTCTGTCCCTCTCCTACTCTAAACATCCTCTTTGGCTCTATCAGGGCCAGGTTTCTCCTTGCTGCATAAGCATGTCATGTTTGTTCTTTAGAGGTTGCCTTGCCTGAATATTGTAACCAGCTCCCCCAGGAAGGATAGGACCCATCTCACTGCTAACAGTTTTCCCTTCTGAATTCCCATGAGCATGTCTGTTCTGCCCATGACTGAGCTGTATCTGTGAGTAAGGAAGAGAGTTAGTTAATATTCAGTTGAACTCAGGCTCTTGGGTGAGGCTCTGTGGGGATTGTGTCTTCTGGGGCAAAGTCAAGAAGCAGCCCCACATGTCAGTGTTCACACATGCTGCTGTGAGAAAGCCTATTCATCAGTCTAGTCTAGACTGACAGCACCTCCTCTCCTGCCTCCTCACTTGGAAAATGTCACTGAGCTTGCTTTGTGGGGAAAGTGGGAGCTGGGAATTTCCTAGGTCTGTGCCACTTTGTTCGTTGGAAGGGGGCCTGGCTCTTTTCTGATGATGGCAATAAGGACATGTTGTTGTCTTGGATTACCCACTTCTGGGTCTTGTTACTATGGAAGAAAGGTTCTTTCTCAGCTGCAAGTGAGTAGCTCAAAAGAGAAAACCATTTCCAACAGAAGCCCCCAAAGGAGGAAGGACAGGACACTCAGAACTTAATATGGAGGCGCCAATTGCGCTGTATAAGACAGGTGATGAAATTGCTTCACATCAATTCTGGTTTCTGTTTTAAAACATTTGGTTTGTTGCTATGAAAATAAAATATGGAAAGAATGCAGGTCGGTTACACAAAAAGCATTTCTTCTTCCTAACTTTAGATGCTGTTTCCCTCTACCCTTTGACAAGTCGCTGGCCAGCAGAGGACACAGACGTAGGAGGGCAGCCAATGCTCTTTCTGGAGAAGTGGCCTCAGCCCAAGCTCACAAGGTGTGTGGGGGTGGGTCAAGTGCAATTTTAAACTAATTGATGAACTGCTGTAGGGAGTCTATTCATTAAAACACACTCTTGGTACTAATAAAACCCTAAGCTACAGGGACCAGGAGGAGGCTTAGAGACGCTGGCCAAGGGGACAGTCTTCATGGTTCTGTGTGACTCACCATATTGTCTTCTGGAGACAGGAGACAGCACAGTCTTGGTGGCAGGGAGAGTCTCACTGTGACTGCCCGTCTATTAAAAGCTCATGAGGGAACACAAAGAGGAAACAATTGTCCCATAGGATAGTCTTCTGTAATGTCACTGCTACAGACCCTTATACATGGGACTGTTTAAAGGTCTGGCTCTGAGGACCAAAATGGGGCAAGGGTGTCTTGGTTGGAGTAGAAGTGCAGGAACAGTGTGGCTCTTCTAAGTCCCTCCCTTGGAAAAGGGAAAGTTTAACTCACATTGATGTATTAGGTCTATATTTTGCTGTGAAAAAAGATATCCCATACAAATCAGAGACCTTTTAAAGCAGGTGAACTGTGGGTTAGACTCTCCTGGGTTTCAAACTGGCCTCAGAGCACACAGCAGAGGGACAACTGCAGTCCCAGGTGAGCTCCCTAAGGGCCCTCTCCCCACTCCGAGGGAGGTGACTTCCTTGTAGTCTCTGCCAGGATGGGAACCCACCCCACCCCGGTACTCCTAGCAATGCCATCCTTTCTGAGACCAAAAGTTTCTCTTTTCTCATACAAAACCATAGAAAGTCTATTGCTGTGCTTCCTCTACTGATTCCAGCTCTCAGATGGGCAGGCCCACCTCACTATCAACTCTGGAGTAGGCGAGTGGGCAGAGGAAGCAGTGAGATGGGCTCATGTGTGTGTGTGTGTGTGTATGTGGGTGTGTTGGTGTGTGTATTAGTGTGAGAGATACAGAGACACACAGAGAGAGATAGAGACAGACAGAGAGAGACAGAGACAGACAGACAGACAGACAGAGAGCTGAGAGCACTGAGCACCTAAGTCACTGTGTCTTGAGAAACTTTTGGGACTAATTCTCCCTCTGTTACTTACTGGTCAGTCTGTGTTGGAGACCAGAAGTTGGCATGGTGGAAAACGGATGGGATGAGTGGACCATTTCTTTACTTCAGCCCAATCTTCTCTCTCTCTCTCTCTCTCTCTCTCTCTCTCTCTCTCTCCCTCTCTCTCTCTCTCTCTCTTTCTCTCTTTCTCTCTCTCTTTCTCTCTCTCTCTTAAAGCAGACCAGGTCTCTCTATAATGTAACTTTGGCTGTCCTAGAACTCGTTATGTAGATACGGGCTGTCGATCAGGCTGTATCTTTGTGTGCTGGGATTAAAGGCATATGCCACCGTGCCTGGCTTCTGCTTTTTTTTTTAAGGGGTTATTAATTTTACGTGTATAAGCATTGGACCACATGTATGTAGGTGTGCCACATGAATGCAGTACCTCTGAAAACCAGAAGAGGGAGTCACTGGAGGAACTGAGAGTTGTGAGATGCTGTGTGAGTGCTGGGAACCAAATGGGGTTGTCTGCAAGAGCAGCCAGTGCTCTGAGTCACTGAGCCATCTCTCCAGCCTGTTTAATTTTTGTTTTAAATGTTGTCTGTGACTGTTGAAAAGATCTTAGTGACTGTCAGCAGTCCAGGACTTTTCAGGAAGCAGTCACATACCTGACGGGTCCCCACGGGTGTGCCTTCAGACAGTGGACCTCTTCCCAAGGTTACCCTTAAACTCTTAGTGTTTGCTGTCCCTCAGGAATGCAGTAGCTCAGCTGGTCCAGAATCTGGGTTGTGGCCAGGGCATCTTTCTCTTTGTGTTTTCAGGTGGTAGCTGGCAGGCTCTTGTTCCTGTGGGATGTTGCTACCTGGGCCTCCCTTTAGGGCTACTACATTGGCAGGTAGCCTCCCTCCTCATAATGAGTGGGCAATAGGTTGTTAGAGACCAAGTCAGGGGCCTGTTTTATCACAAGATGTCACCAGAAGTCACCCGTTGCTTCAGGTTGGAACACTTGGGGACCCCTAAGGAGGTTGCCTCTCATCCCTCTCCTTTATTTTTATTATTTATTTATTTGTTAATTTATTCATTTGAGGTAGGATTTCTCTGGGTAACCTTGGCTGTGTGGGAACTTACTCTGTAGACCAGGCTGGCCTTGAACTCAGAGATTCAGCTACTGATGCTCCTGTGAAGATTAAAGCCATGCCCCACCACTGCCTGGTGCCTTATTCTTATATACAGAAGCATGCCAAGCTTTTTCATGTGGCTATTTAGATATATCTTAGTCTTGTGACTATATGTACCTATGTCTGTGTATCACACATTCTGCATCCTGCATTCCATACCCCAAAATTGCTTCACTGCATCTCTCAGGATTGATGTTCAGTTCTTAGGACAAAGAATGCTCTAGTGAGCGTTTGCTAGTCCTGTCTGTGTGGCTGAAGGAGAAAGCTCTGATGTCAGTCTAGTCTCCTTCCTTCCTCCCTCTGACCTCTAACTGACCTGCACCCTGGCTCGTCTCATAGCTTCTTAACAAGCACCAGCAAGGCCCAGGCAGTTGTCTTTCCTCCCCTCTCCTCTCATCCCCTCCCCTCCCCTGCCCTCCTCTCCCCTTCCCTCCCCTCCCATTCCTTCAATTGATCATCTTGCCTCTATCAGTCGTGAACTGATATGTGGGTGCTAGGGAATTAAACTCAGGGCCTCTGGAAGTACCACAGTGCTCTTAACCACCAAGTCCTAATTAGTACTTTCTATAACAATTACCACGTTTTGTTTTTGAGACGGGGTCTCACTATGGAACCCTGGCTGGCCTCAAACTCAGAATGTAGCTAGGAATGGCCTTGGACTCCTGATGTGATTGTCAGGTCCCCAGACTGCTGGGGTTGTAAACACAGGTGGAGGCCAGAGGACAACTTATGAGAGTCGGTTCTTCCCTTTCACCATATGGGTCTGGGAGATCAGACTTGGTCTCTGATCTTGGATTTTTGAGCTGAGGTCTCACTATGGAGTCCAGGTTGTCCTAGAACTCATGACTTTCCTGCCTCAGCCGCCCCATTTTTGTGCTCTTATTTCTGCCCCTCACTGTACTCTCATATCTTGTGTGTCTTTGGGTTCTTCATTTGAGAAGGCTCCCAAGGCTGGGGAGATGGCTCAGTGGTTAAGAGCACTGACTGCCCTACCAAAGGTCCTGAGTTCCAATCCCAGCAACCACATGGTGGTGAGGAGAGAGAGAGAGAGAGAGAGAGAGAGAGAGAGGGGGGAGAGAGAGAGAGAGAGAGAGAGAGAGAGAGAGAGAGAGAGAGAGAGAGAGAGGTCTTCATAACTGGGCAGACAAATTCATCTATCCTCTTATCCCCCCCCCCTTATTTGAATAAGTGATCCTGAACTTGCTGTGTAACCTTCCCTCAGCCTGAAGCTGGCTGAGCCAGACCTTGACCTTGCTGCCACTAAGGAGATTACCTAGGGTGGAGCCTTCCTCCCTAGATCACTCAATTGTTCCGTCACTGTCACTGTTCCTCTTCAAGATACTGCTACCTGCTGAAAGGCCCGGGAGCTATTCCAGAGACTACGCCCTATCCTGCACGTCATCACCTGCACCTGGTTCCAGGCTCCATGGATGAATTGGTGGGAATGGGCCTAATCTCCGCCCTTTATAAGTGCATTTGCCATTAAACATTGGAACCTTGATTAGAACATTGTGTTGGCTTCATTTCTCTCTCTCATCCACCTAGTTTTCCTTTCTTTCAGCACCGGGCTGCCACTCAGGTGTACCCTGTCCATGTGAGTCGCTGGATAGCTCACAACAATCTGGTGCCCCGACTGGGACCTGAAGAAGTTCAGGAAGACACTGAAGGAATGCTGTTTCATGTGGAGCTCCATGGGAAGAAAAAGAAAAGGATCATATCGGACTGAAGAACTAGTTTAAAACTTCATTTTTTATGGCGTTCCTAGAGGTGTGGAAAGATATGGAATAAGTTTGGATTCAGTGCTAACCGAGCACTAGAAACTGATCAGGTGGTCATCTGCAGCTTTTAAAAGCTGCCTCAGGCGAGAGGAAAAGGGTTTAAAAAAAGAAATGAGTCAGGCAATTGTCTTCGGTTTTCAAGAGTTGCTTTGAGCAAGAGAAGTAGGGATCGAAGTACAGTTGTTAGAAAATCTTTTAGATAGGATAGATTCTTGTTGCCCATGGTTCAAGGAAGAAGAAAGTTTAGATATTAGAACATGAGTGAAAATTGGAAAAGACTTGAAAATCACTCAGGCAGATAATTTCACCCCTGCCTCTGGGCGCTCATAAAAGATGCTATTGAAAAGGTGATCTCGCAGGGGTTAGATAGTACCCTGGCAGAGCTTGATGGAAGAGCGCCTTTCAGAGAGGGTCTTCTCAGAAAAGGGTCCTATCAACTCTAAATTTGATAGATATAGAGACTCTGATGATGAGCTAATTTTAGGCAAAGAAGATCACTCAGAAAGAGGAGCTACCAAATATTTTGAAGAAGATTGGTCTCCTTGCAAGTCTCCCTCTCCACCTATAACCTCCACCATGGGAGATGCTACTCATAGGGACATGCAACTAAGCAATTAGAGTTTGAAGTTAGGCTGCAGAAATTGACTAATGAGCTTCGGGAGCTAAAAAGGATGTCAGATACAGGAAGGAGTAACTCTTCTGAAATGTACCAAGTGCCGCTAGGAAGAGCTGTGAGTCAGGCTCATGGGAGAGGACAGAAATACATCTGATCTGCTAGCCTTTCCTGTCATCGAAGTAATTGCCCAGCAAGATACTAGAGTTAGACATTACCAGACTTTGGATTTCAAGTTAATAAAGGAGTTAAAACAGCTGTTGTGCAATACAGTCCTTCAGCCCCTTTCACACAAGCATTACTGGATATGGTCGTGGAGTCACACTTAACCCCCCTAGATTGGAAGACTATGTAAGGCTACCCTGTCAGGAGGAGATTTCTTACTTTGGGATTCTGAATGGCGAGACGCCAGTAAGAAAGCTGCCAATTTAAATGCTCAGACCAGTAATCCATACTGGTATAATAACATGCTTCTTGGAGATGGTCCATATGAGGGCCAGACTAATCAGATTGGTTTTCCCGTTGGAGTGTACACACAGATCGTGGCGGCTGCCCGCCGTGCCTTGGGACAGTTACTGTTAGAGGGGATGTTGGTGGGAGTTTAGCCAGCATTCGGCAGAGTCCTGATGAGCCTTACCAGAACTTTGTGGATAGGTTATTAATAGCAGCTAGTAGAATCCTTGGAAAATCTGACACGGGAAGCCTTTCGTTATGCAATTGGGTTATGAGAATGCTAACACAATGTGTTGCGCTGCTATCCAGCTGCACAAAGGACAAACAGATTTAGCGGGACATGTCCATCTTTGTGCAGAGATCAGGACAGCATATAATCATGGTTTGGCTTTCGGCTCTGTTTTTGCAAGGGACTGCCATACAAGCAATGTTCTCATGGAAATGAGGGAATAATTCATGTTTTAAGTGTGGAACTTTGGGTCATTTTAAAAGTGGTAGTGCTAAGAACAAAGGTGCCAAGAGTGGGCAAGCAGGCCGTGCACTAGGAATTTGTCCCCGATGCAGGAAGGGCAACCATTTGGCTAAGGTGTGCAAATCCAAGCCAGGCATTCTGGGCCTTCCGTTGCCGGGAAACGAGAGGAGGGGCCAGCCCCAGGCCCCGACTTACTCACAGAAAACAGCTTATGGGCCCATGAACATGCTGCCCAGCCAAAGAGATCAGTTTTTGAAATTGTCAGGGCAAAACCAGGAGGTGCAGGATTGGACCTCTGTTCCACCACCCATGCAGTATTAGCCCAAGAAATGGGAGTCCAAACTCTGCCACCAGAGTCTTTGGACCTCTACCTGTAGAAACTTGTGGATTTCTTTTAGGACAAAGCAGTTCTATGGTAAAAGGCCGACAGATTTATCCAGGTTTTATAAATAATGATTATGAGGGAGAAATTAAAATCATAGCTGCTTCTCCTCGTTGTATTATAACTGTACCCGCTAATCAAAGAATTGATCAACTTGTTTTA
Organism: Mus musculus; assembly: GCF_000001635.26. Classification (NCBI taxonomy): domain Eukaryota; kingdom Metazoa; phylum Chordata; class Mammalia; order Rodentia; family Muridae; genus Mus; species Mus musculus. The sequence continues at coordinate 24,007,690 of NC_000078.6, forward strand.
ATTCCTCTACATCCAACACTGTCCAGATTTGTTTAGAATGAGAGAGGACAAGGTATTTTTGACTCCTCTGGTGTGAATTGGGTTCAATCCATTACTAATCAGAGATCTAACCTTAAATTGACATTTAATGGAAAAAGTTTTGAAGGATTGATAGATACTAGAGCTGATGTAACAATTATTAGAGGACAGGATTGGCCCTCAACTTGGCCTTTGACTGATATGCTTACTCACCTTCAAGGAATTGGTTATGCTAGTAACCCAAAACTAAGCTCCAAATTGCTAACCTGGAGAGATGGGGGAGGATAATCAGGACAAATTCAGCCGTATGTTATGTCAAATTTCCCTGTAACTATGGGGAAGAGATCTCTTGTCACAGATGAGTGTTATAATGTACAGTTCTAATGAGATGGTGACTAAGCAGACACTCAGACAGGGACTTTTGCCTGGTCATGGACTAAAAAACAAGGGACAAGGAATTAAGACTTTTGAAGATCCTAAACCTCACTCTAACACAAGAGGTTTGGAGTATTTTCAGTAATGGCCACTATCTTGCCTGCATTCCATGCTGATAAATTTCAATGGCTTAATGATATTCTGGTGTGGGTGGATCAGTGGTCTTTACCTAAAGAAAAATAAAAGCTGCTTCTTTGCTAGTTCAGGAGCAACTAGAGGCAGGACATTTAGTAGAATCCCAGTCCCCTGGGAATACACCAATTTTCATTATCAAGAAAAAATCTGGTAAATGGAGATTGTTACAAGATTTAAGAAAAGTTAATGAGACCATGGTATCTATGGGACCTTTACAACCTGGGCTTCTGTCCACAGTAGATCTATTCCTAAAGGATATTACAAAACTGTGGTAGATCTGAAGGATTGTTTCTTTACTATTCCTTTGCATCCAAAGGATTGTGAAAGATATGCTTTTAGTGTTCCTTCTATAAATTTTAAGGAACCTATGAAGAGATATCAATGGACAGTTCTCCCACAGGGCATGGATAATAGTCCTACCTATGCCAAAAGTTTGTGGCACAAGCCATTCATCCTGTGAGACAACAATGGCCTATGATTTACATCATTCATTTCACAGATGATGTTTTGATGGCGGGAAAAGACCCCCAGGATTTGCTTTTGTGTTATAGAGATTTACAAAATCCTTTAGCTGAGAAAGGATCACAAATAGTTCCTGGGAGATACAAACTCAGGATCCTTATACTTATTTGGGCTTTAGACTTACTAATCAAGCTGCTTTTCCCCAGAAGATAGTTATTTGCAGGCAGAACTTAAGGACTTTGAATGATTTTCAAAAATTCGCCCCTATTTAAAGCTTACTATAGGGGAGTTGAAACCTTTATTTGATATTCTTAAAGGGAGTTCTGATCCTACCTACGCTAAATCTCTAACCTCAGAAGGACTGCTGGCCTTACAACAAGTGGAAAAAGCTATTGAAGAGCAACTTGTCACTTATATAGATTACTCTTTGCCATTACATCTGTTCATTTTTAATACAATCCATGTGCCTACAGGATTGTTACAGCAAAAGTCTCCTCTAATGTGGATACATTCGAGGATTTCTCCTAAACATAATATCTTGTCATATTATGAAGCTCTAGCTCAGATGATTATCCTTGGAAGGAAGAATGCACTAACATATTTTTGGCAAAGATCCAGATATTATTGTTCAGCCTTACAATGTAAGTCAATACACTTGGCTGAAACTGCACAGTACAGATTAGTTGCTTGCTCAGATAGGGTTTAAAGGAACTATAGAGAGCCACTACCCTCAAAATAGGTTGATACAAATTTTGAGTGTACATGAGTTGATATTTCCTAATATGACCTCTTTATAACCCTTACACAATGCTTTTGTGGTGTTTACTGATGGCTCATCTAAAGGGTGAGCTGGATTTCTCATAAATAAACAACAGGTAATCATAAAGACTCCTGGCCTCTCAGCTCAACTAGCAGAATTAACAGCAGTACTGAATGTCTTTCAGTCTGTGAATGAGGCTTTTAATATTTTTACTGATAGTTTATATGTTGCACAATCGGTACCCTTATTGGAGAGCTGTGGCACCTTTAACTTTAATATGCCAGCAGGATCCCTGTTTTCACAATTGCAAAACATCATTGTTGCCTGAAAACACCCGATCTATATTGGCCACATATGATCTCCTTCTGGTCTTCCTGGACCTTTACCTGAAGGCAATGATTGCATCCACAGAGCTCTAATGGGAGAAGCCTTAACTTCAGATCCTGTTGCTTTGGCCAAGTGTGATCATGAAAAACTTCATCTCTCTAGTCATACCATAAGGGTCCAACATAAGATCACTAAAGAGCAGGCAAGAATGATTGTAAAACAATGTCCTAAATGTATTACATTATCTCCATTGCCACATTTAGGAGTTAATCCATGAAGTCTTATGCCTAATCATATTTGGCAAATGTATGAAAATCATTATGCATAATTTGGAAAATTAAAAATATATACATGTTTGTATTGACACTTGTTCAGGATTTCTTTTTGCTTCTCTGCATACTGGAGAAGCCTACAAAAATGTAATTGATCATTGCCTACAAGCCTTTAATGCCATGGGATTGCCTAAACTTATTAAGACAGATAACGGGCCATCCTATTCTAGCAAAACTTTTACTTCAGTTTGTAAAGAATTTGGCATCAAACATTAAACTTGAATTCCTCATAACCCCATGGGAAAAGGCATAGTTGAACGTGCTCATCACATTTTTAAAAATTGGCTTTTAAAGACAAAACAGGGGCAGTTATATCCCCCAAGGATACAAAAGGCACATCTTGCTTTTGCTTTATATGTTCTAAATTTTTTTGCAAACTGATGTTAAAGGTCAATCTTCAGTGCATTGCCACTGGCATCCAGTTACTTCTAGTTCTTATGCCATGGTAAAGTGGCGGGACCCATTAACTAAGGACCAGGTCCTAATCTGGGGAAGGGGCTTGGCCTGTGTGTTTTTTTTTTTTCTCAAAAAGAAGATGGAGCGCTATGGCTACCTGGCAGATTAGTTTGTCAACTGGACACAGATCCTGATTCTTCTAGTAAGTATGACTCTAACCTTGATGATGACTAAAAATCCTCTTTAGCTGAAAAGTTAATTTGGAGCACAGCTTCCACCCCCAGAGAAGCTGCATCCTTTCTACAATTCTCAAAGCCACTTCCCCCATACCAGGAGCTCTAAGTCTAAGCTTGATTGTTGCTAATTTGCAACTGAGTGGAGTACCTGGACTTCTCCGAAGAAGCTTTTATACTGTTGCTTTTCAATGTCCCACCCTTGTTTCTCAAGCAGGTCAGCCTGACTACAGCAGGTATACAGCCTCGCCTCCAACAGTGCAAGTGGCAGTTATTAATCTTCTTCAAGAAACATTCTAAGTAAACATTGTGGCTTTGGTCTGAATTGGGAATAAGGTGTGCTAATGAGGGCCGGACAGTCAATGACGAGCACCCAGATATTGGAACCATCCCAATCTAAGACAGGGGTACATGCCAAAAGGCCATGGCTATTGATAACATACCACAGAGCCATGTTTGTGTGAGATATAACAAAAACTAGCTGCATGTAGCCTCCAAGACAGAATTGGATGGTTCGGGAAGATCTACAATTTCCTAAGACAGGTGCGGCTGCCACCCAGCATAATTCCCAGGCAGGAATATGGAGCATAAATTAATTTTATGCCTCAGTCCAGTTTTTTTTTAAATATTAATAACAGGGAGGAAATTGTAACCTTCCCTCAGCCTGAAGCTGGCTGAGCCAGACCTGGACCTTGCTGTCACTAAGGAGATTACCTAGGGTGGAGCCTTCCTCCCTAGATCACTCAATTGTTCAGACACTGTCTCTGTTTCTCTTCAAGATACTGCTACCTGCTGAGAGGCCCCAGAGCTATTCTGGAGACTACGCCCTATCCTGCAGGTCATCACCTGCAGTTGGTTCTAGTCTCCAAGGATGAAGTGGTGGGAATGCTCCTCCCCGCCCCCTTATAAGTGCAGTAGCCATTGAATATTTGAGCCTTGATCAGAACTTTGTCTTGGCTCCATTTCTCTTTCATATGCCTAGTTTCCCTTTCTTTAAGTGCCGGCCTACCACTCAGGTGTACCCAGGCCATGTGAGCCGATGGACTGCTTTCAAGAGTGCTGGGTGACATTAGCCAAGGCACATGCCCTGTTTGGCCCTGAGGGACTGTTTCTGTCCAATATCTAAAACACCTTCTAGCCAACAGCACCTTTCTCCTTGAAGTGAGGTGGGAGCAAAGACGATGTCTGGCCAATCTCAGAGTTTCCAGTGCTCACCAAGGACAGATGCTCAGTGGGTGCTTCCTGAACATCATCAGACGGTCTGGGTCTCAGTCTACAGGTTCTGTGGCTTTAAGCAGAAGGGCCAATGGCCTTGCTGTGTGTGGAGCCCACTGAGTGGGGAAAGGCTGGCATGGACTACTCTGACTAAATTCTCGGCTGTTCCAGACATTCAAGGTCTTTCCCCATGTCTACCACTTATCTGCTTCATCCCCACACTCACGGGAGAGTGAACCATGAACAGGGTGCTTGTGGCAACACAGGAAACTCACAGACCTTGGTTTATTTGATCATTTTAATATGCCAGACCAATAGAAAGGAAGGATGGAGCACACAGGAACACCTGTATTTGCAGGATGGAGGGCAGATGTACACAGCCTTGGGCATGCATGTATCTCCTGTGTAATTAGGCAAATGAATACATAAATACCACACAACAGTCAGACTTGGGGGTGGGGAGAATCACAGGCCACAGGGGACCATGCTTTAAAGGCAGTCAGAAGCTTTAAAAAGAGGGGCTAAAGAACTTGAAACTGGATGACCTGTTTCTCAAGTGCTATGCATCTTTGCTCAAGGATGTCAGGGAACCAGTCCCCTTCCCCGAGCCCCCTGAAAGCTTTGCATTTTATATAAAGCAACTAAAGGAAGCAAGGGAAAGCCCTTCATGAGAGAAGCAGTGCGGCTGTGTGTCTGTGTCTGTGTGTCTGTATATGTGCACGTGTGAGCATGTAAATGTGTGTGTGTGTGCGTGCACGTGCCTGTGTCTAAATGTTATTTCTAAAGTGTACTTGAGCGGAAAAGAAACCAATAAAAATTAAAAAATAAAATAAAATAAAAAGAGGGGCTAGACCTCACTTTATACAAAACTTATATATTAAAAGTAAGGATACCACGGTATATATATTAAAGCAGCTTTGGTCAGAGTAAATGAACAAGGGAGGTGGAGCCATGAATAGGAAGGGTTTGCCTATATACTGTCTATCTTCTTCATCCTCACAAAGTCACCTGGGAACATAGAATAAATCAGCTGGTCTTGGTAAGATACTGAAAAGTCCTGTCTGGTGTCCTTAAGGGCTTCCAGGCCCTCTGTGGGCAGGGAAAGAGGCATACAGCTGAGAACACTTGAACCATTAGAAGGAGCCAGCCTGGACTGAAGGAGGAGGGACATCTATGGGATCAAATAGAGGAGGGAGCTGCATCCAGCCAGACCAGGTGAGTGTGATGTGCTGCCTGGACCCAGGTCCTGAGAGAGCAGGAGAAATCACGGAGAAGTCCACTTTTGCAAGCAAAGCTGAAGATGGCAGGTCAAGCCTGTGTTTCACACAACTGTGTAAAGCCCATTCCACTCAGAACTGGCTAGCACTGCTGGGATCTCACTGCAGCAACCGGACAATGGATGGATTCCTCTTGGCACCTTTGTTGAATTCTTCCAGGGACATTTTGCCTGAGGAATGGAAGAGGGAGACTTAGGATTAGCCAGTGCTCTGGTTAAAGTCTGGAACCCTCTGGAAAATGGACAATGTCCAGTCTCTTCTCTCTCTCTCTCTCTCTCCCTCTCCCTCTCCCTCTCTCTCTCTCTCTCTTTTTCTCTCTCTCTCTCTCCCTCTCTCTCTCTCTCACACACACACACAGAGACACACATACACACACACACATACACAACACACATATATTGGGACATATGCCATTTTGAGGCACACAAGTGGTCAGAGGACAACTTGTAAGAGCTGGTTCTCCTTTCAAGGTGTAGGTAGTGGGGATTGAGCACTAGTCATGAGGATAGGTTTGGTAATGAACTCTGGGGCCTGAAGTAAGCTGATAGCCCCACCTAGAGGACTGGAGAGCCACCACGATCTGGGGCATCTGGGGAGACAAGACAAATTATGGCTGCAGGTCAAATTACATTTCTGTTACTGTGATAAAAATCCCCTGACTAAAAGCAACTTAAAGGAGGAAGTTTTCTTTGGTTTACTTCTAGGTTACAATTCATCACTTCAGGAAGTCAAGGCTTTAAAACCTCATAGGGCAGAGAGAATAGAGGTATGAGCACCTGGCTCATAATGATACTCTGCACTTTTTTTTTCTGATACTCTTCTATTGCCTTTATTACACTGTTCAGGCCCCCTGTCTAGAGAATGGTAATGGGGTTTCCCACATCAATTAACCATCAACACAACCCCCAACAGGCATGCTCATAGCCTGCCATGATCTAGATGGATGGTTCTCAGCCTTTCTAATGCTGTGACCCTTTAATGCAGTTCCTTGTGTTGTAGTGACCCTCAACCATAAGATTATTTTCACTGCTACTTCATAACTGTAATTACACTATTGTTATGAATCTGAATATGAATACTTGTGTTTTCTGTTGGTCTTATGGCACCTCTGGGAAAAGTTCATTTGATCCCCCAAAGGGGTTGGAACCCATAGGTTGAGAACCACTGATTTAGATAATTCTTCATTAAGATTCTTCTGAGCTGAGCAGTGGTGGCACACATCTTTAATCCCAGTACTCAGGAGGCAGACTGGTGGATCTCTGGGTTTGAAGCCAACATGGTCTAAACAGAAAGTTCCAGGACAGCCAGGGCTACACAGAGAAACCTTGTCTCTAAAAAACAAACCAACAAGCAAAAATGACTCTCCTTTATGGCTGATGAGATGGTTCAGCAGTTAAGAGCAGTTGCTGCTTTTGCAGAGGGTCCTGGATAAAGTCCCCAGCATCCATAGGGTGGTTCCCAATCATTTGTAACTCCAGTTCCAGGGCGACCCAGTGCCCTTTCCTGGCCTCTAACATATCACACAAACATACATTCAGCTAAACGCTCATGTAGAAAATAAATACTAAATCTACAATAAAAAATAAAAAAAAAAGACTTCTGAGGTGATTCTAAACTGAGTCAAGTTGACAGTTAAAACTATCACAGCGCCCCCTAGTGTAGAATCATGTGAGCTTCAGGTGTTGAGAGCTATCCACCTTTGCTGTCCTATTCTTGTGGTTTTCTGTACCAGTTTCTCTGACAGCCCAGACTTCTCCTCTCTTGAGTGCTAGCAAGTGGCCCCTGACTTAGAGGGCAGAGTATGCGCTCAATGGCCTCCATTGTGAGACACATACAATTGGACAAGTGCACAGTGGGGACACAGTCTCCATTCTGAAACTGGTGAAGGTCCTGGCTTTGACAATCAGAAAAAATGGCCCTCCATGTTAAGTGTGCCACCAACATAGTGCTACTTTAGACTCATACCCACGCAAGTGGGCTTATCCCCATTTCACGGAGAAGAAAGACAGGCTTGGGAAGTGGGCATCCTCAGTTTGGTCTGTTGGAACACAAGCCTCTGTGTCAGAGTACACAAGAGAGTAAAGAACACTTTAGAAAATGGCTGAAAGGCAGCACCAGGAAAGAGGCTGCATTTCTTTATGTGCGGACAGGTTTTGAAAAGCATTTCCTTGATGTCTGGAAAGCTTTTGCTCTTCCATGGAAGCCTTGAGACCCTCTGAGCCTGGTCCTCAGCTCACCTGCACAGAGCATTGGAGGCTGTTCATTGCTCTTTCCTGTACATTAGCTTACATTCAATCTCAGTGCGACCGGGGGAGTATTTCATGCCTTAATGCTGCATTTCCTGTTGGAACAAAACCCAACCAGTCTTGGCTCTACAAAGCTACAGACTGGCAGAACCAACTCACCATGCAGCTACCTCATCCTTGCTGAGGTCCTGTGAGAAACTCAGCCAAGGCACAGCAGGACCTCTCACCACCTCACCTGCTCCTGAGACCTGCAATTTTGCAGCTGTGGTAGGACCTCAGAGTCCTAGGTAAGATGAGGCTCAGTGGTTTTTATGGTTGATGAGCCCCATGAGTATCCGGGATGCCTCACATCCCAGGATGATGGCCTTGATGGCCTCTCAGAATCTCAAGACTCAACACCTCTTGATTCAGTGTCTCACCTTTCAGCCATCAGTGTGAACTTCCTCCCCTCCACATATATACTTGTGGAAATAGTAAAATGACTCTTTCTGTCAACATGTGTGCTAGCTAATTTTATGTCAGCTTAATACAAGTTATAGTTATGAGAAGAGTGAGCTTCAGTTGCGAAAATGTCTGTATAAAATGTCTGCAGGAAAACCTGTAGGGCATTCTTCTCTCTCACTCTTTCTCTCTCATTCTCTCTCTCTCTCTCTCTCTCCCTCTCTCTCTCTCTGTGTGTGTGTGTCTCTGTCTCTCTCCCTCCCTCCCTCTCTCCCTCCTTTCCTCCCTTTTGTTTTGTTTTGTTTTGTTTTGTTTTGTTTTGTTTTGTTTTGTTTATTGAAACAGGGTTTCTCTGTGTAACAGCCCTGGCTGTCCTAGAACTCCCTTTTTTAACCAGGTTAGCCTTGAACTCACAGAGAGCCTCCTGTCTCCTATGAGCTCCCATTAAAGACATGTGCCACTATGCCTGACCAGAGGGTAATTTCTTTTATCGTTACTCTCTGCAAAGACAGGCAGTCCTTTAGTACACCAGGTAGCAAGTGGGCAGAGGAATGGCCTGGTGTATGGGGCCGGGGATGGGGGCCCTGGATCCCTGCGCTCCCCATGCTCCAGGCCCTGTCAAGTGCAGGTACCTGCACTATCTCCAGCATTTCACTGCAGCTGATGTAGCCATTGCTGTCTAGGTCAGACATGCTGAAGGCCCACTTGACCTTCTGCTCGAGCTTGCCCCAAGAGGTCATGCTCACAGCAATGATGAACACTCGGGAGTTGATAGTGCTGTCACTGTTGGTGTAAAAGGTATGGAAGACATGTTCAGTGAGCTTGGAGGCATCTCTGTAGGGGAAGAAGTTGTGCTGGATCTTGAAATTGTCCACGGTCAGGTGGCCAGTGGGACAGTCATTGAGGAAGCCCATGTACCACTCCTGAAGCTCATGGTCGGTGAACTCCTTGTGATTCTGCAGGTCCTGCAGCACCTCAGGACGCAGCTTGCTGTTCTGCTTGTCCATGGCAGCTGGCAGTGGAGACTAAACCTGCAAGGCCAAGATACAAGGTGAGCTGTCAATACCTGAAACCCCAAGTCTGGCTTCCTATCACACCCTACCACCATGCTGGCTAAGCAATATCCTCTGTATGTCTAGTGACTCCCATTACAGCAGTGGTTCTCAGCCTTCCTAAAGCTGCAACCCCTTAATACAGTTCCTCATGTTGTGGTGAACTCCCAGCTATAAAGTCATTTTCGTTGCTACTTCATAACTGTAATTTTGCTATGGTTATGAATCCTAATGTAATATCTGATATGCAGGAAGGTCTTAGGTGACTCCCTGTGAAAGGGTCATTCGATCCTCAAAGGGGTTATGATAACACAGGTTGAGATCTTCTGGGCCAGAAGAACTCTAGACCATGATAATGCAAGCTCTGACTTTTAGCATTTCCAGGATGGCTCTCCTCAGGAGGTACAAAATGGTTCTATATAGCATGGCAAAACCCAGAACACTCTAGGAAAGACAGAAAAGATATCTTTTTATGGCTAAATACAGTCTACTAGGAGCATGCATGCAGATTCGTGGTAAAAGGGACAGGGAAAGGCAAGACTAAATCAGTGGAAGGAAGCTTTGTCAAATGTCCTGTAAGGGTTACACAAGAGTCAGGATTGAGACAAACCCCTCAGCTCATCAGCTTTGAACAACTAGTTCTTTTTCTCGTAGGGGGGGACCCGGTGTGTTTGTTTGTTTTCTTGTCACAGATACATCTTCTGATGCTGCATAGTAAATAAATCATGCCTGCATAGGGGGATGTTAGTGGTTCACATTCTTAGCTAACACAGCTAGGGCAAATTTAGAACTAGGTTGATACCCATCCTGAGTGGACTCAGGGAAGAAACTAGAGAACAGGAACATGGCTTTGGCCCTTCAAAGTTCAACTTTTTTGTCAGCAACCCTAATTTAATGAATGACATTTAAAAACCCCATTCTTACCCAGATTTCTGGGTTGATCTGGGTAAGTAGGGTTTCATGGGGACCCAGGTATTAAAGCTTTTAAGTATGTTGACAGGGGTTTTTAGACCTCCTTGTCCCCCTCCATACAAAACTGGGAAAAGTTACCGGCACATGCCATGCTGTTTTAACCCTAGAAGAGACAGCTGGGGACCTTATGTGAGTCCCCACTCTTTAGTATGGCTATGAGATATTGTTCTGCCAGGGAGATCTAGAATTAGCATCAATCAGTTGGTGAATGTCGATGTGGATGTGAACTGCTGAAACAGCCCCCATGGAAATTCAGGACTGTGCTTCATTGACCAGCACACCACACTTCAGTCTCCTACAAGGTCCAAGTGTGAGATCCTGCAGTGATTGGCCACTGGACATTAAACTCGTTCACTTGCCTACCTCAATTTTGATTTCTTTCTTTCACAGTAACACACCTGCATAGCTCAGTTATTTTTGAAATGTGTAGAAGAACTAGTGTGGGTGAGTCTCCTCTACCCAAGTCCCAAAGGAAACCACTCTGAACTGCTCAGAGGCTTATGAATTCTAAGCACTAGGTGCTAGTTCCTGTTAAGGAAGATGAGACATGCACTCAATGTTACCTGCTACCGCCCCTGTCTTCTTCACCTCTTTCCCAGGATGTTAGCGTTCAATGTACATATTTTATTTACTTATCTACAGGACTAGGAGATATTTAAAGTTCCTTGTCCAACACAGACATATGGCAGCTTGATATTGCCTTTCAAAGCACACATTTACTTATCTAAACATGTCCTCCCCTGTACAAACAACCAATTCAAATGTCCACAGTATCTTGATCAGAAATAATCACCAACTTAGGTAGCCAGGTGCCACACATCTGTAATTCCAGAACTGGAGGGTAGAGGCAGGATTATCAGGAGTTCAAGGTCATCTATTACTATATAGAAAGTTCATGGCCAGCCTGAGCTACATGAGACCTTGTCTAACAAAGTTATATTAAAAGAGAGAGAACAGGAAGGCCAGTAGTGGTGCATGCCTTTAACCCCAGCATTCAGTGACAGTGAAGACAGATAGGAGTTCAAGGAAGGCTACCCTGGGCTACAGAGCAAGTTCTAGGATAGCCAGGACTACACAGAGAAACACTGTCTCTCTCTCAAAGACATACACACCAACATACCCACAGGGGGGTGAGAGAGAGAGAGAGAGAGAGAGAGAGAGAGAGAGAGAGAGAAGCCAAGAAACAGAGAGAGATCTACAAATGGAAGAAGATTATGTACAAGGGCATGTGGTGATTGATGCCATCTGTGAGAAGAAGTCCAATGGGTTTGTGAGTGGAGGCCTCCTGTGGAAGAACTTACTGGAAAGGAAAAGTTGAAGTGGGGAATTGGCTGAATGGAGAGGTACCTTGTAGGACTTTTTGTCGTGTTTTCCTTTGTAATTTTATTTGTTAGTTTGTTTTCTGAGATTAGGTCTCATGTAGCTAGAAAGGAGTGATGACACTATGTTCTTCTCAAATCAGTTTATTCAGGAACCTTTCAACAAGCATGCATGACTCTCTCTCTCTCCAGGAATAGTCTCTTGTGTATCTCTCCACCCCCAATCGCAATCCCTTATATAACCCCTCAACCACGCACCATCAGCCCAGTCCACGTAACAGCAGTCCTTTGTCCAGAATCATTACTCGTCATATGGTCTGATCTTGCATCATGGTGCACATGCGCAGTTCTCACGATGGTCGTGGCTTATTTTCAGGTGTATGAGGAAGTCAGGTGCAAGTCATAAGACTTGGCTGCCATCTCGGGTGCCATCTTGGGACTGCTGTCACACCCACTCCACACATCTCCCTCTTCTTTACTTATTGGCAGAGAGAATGTCTGTCTTACGTTGCACCCTGCGGCAATGCCCCTTACCCACCATCAGGAGACAAAAAGCATTGGTTTGATCCCTGTCTTAGGTTGGTGACATGCCCAGGGAGTCTTACCCGTCATTGACTACTTCTCTAGCATGCCAAGCCACACATGAGGAGATTGTCCTGTTTTCGCTGCCGCAAAAGCCTGTATCATCAAAGCTTGTTCTCTGCACTGACGACTCTGCATGCGGCAGGTGCACCAGAAGGCCAGGATGCTGATTAATATCAGACACAGGGCAAGTCCATCAATTCTGGCTCACTCTTTCAAGCAGGAGACAGCGGTCAGCAATCCAAAGCTTCTGCAGCACCAACGGTTAAATTATTCACAGCTGTGGCAGTTTGTAAGGGATATGGCCTCACCGGTGGCTGTGGTGGCAGAGATTGCTACAGTAATGACAATGTCTGCAGCAACGCCAAAAATCCCTCTTAGGTCCAAACAAAATCATAGCAGAAGGAGCCTGAACAGGCCAAGTTACAAAGTGAGGCATCCTAGTCACAACAGCTAAATGATATTCAGATGCATTCCAGCAATACTATCATAACAAATATCACTACTACAATTAACAACATTATTCTCATAACTACCATTATAAATATTAAACACAAAAGGAGGCCACATACAAACAGGAGTAGCCTGAAAAGAAGCATTCCTCCCTCCAGCAAATTTAAATACAGAAGTTTTAAACACATTAGAACCATTCCAATAAAAACTTGAATTGCCCCAGGCCCCTCCCGCCACCATGCTTAAGGAGGGAAGATCAGTGCAACTACCATTCACCCAACCTAACAACCATACATTAAAAGGATTACAAGCTCCTACTTGAGCTGGATTTTGATATGTCCAATTATACCTTGAAAAGGAACTATTATGGACTGTACCTATTCGGAAAAAATGAAAAATAATTCTACACTGCCCAAGGTACTTTTCTAGATTGACAGCCGGTCCAAGGTGGAAGGGAATCACAAACCCTCCTACAAAAAAGGTGCCCATCTAGGTTAGTAGGGTATAGTGCTATTGCCCTTGGATATACTGGCAGTCCACACCCCTCCAATCCAGGTAGTATTAGCTTTAGTAGATACAGCTGAACACAATCACTCATCTGTGAAATATTTTGAATCATCTGAAAACACAACAATCCCTTTAGCTAAAGCAGCATAGATTCCCGCACTGGATCTACCTCTCCATCCCATGATAAAAAAGGTAATTGTAGCGAAGCATTAGATGTAAAGAATTGAGGAAACACTTGTGCTGAATGCATCAACGGCATGGTTTTCGGGAACACAGACATAATTCCCCAATGTAGCTCTTCAGTTCTCACTAGCGGGAGCATTCCCAGCCACAGGAATATCCACGTCCTCATCGCTCTGCTTGCCCTGAATTGCTCTGGTCAGCTGCTCTGGGATCCACAGCAGTTGTTGGTGATCCTGGGGAAACACACAAACAGACCCTCTCTCCCAAACCAACACTAGGTCAGGGCCCTTCCAACAACCAGTCAAGACATACACTTGGATGGGATAATTAGTTTGAGCTGCTACAAATCTCCCTTGTACCAGCAGCATATCTTGATCCCGGGCTGGCTGGCCATTGCAAGCATTTATTGATGCTTGCTCGGCAGCAAACACAATGAAAAATGCCTTCGTGTTTAAATATTGGCCTGGTGACAATCAGGCATGAGCCAGATTCTGCCAATTGCTTGGAGTCATGCAGTAACTGTGCAGGTTCTCTAATTGCACTCTTACAAAAGCAGCGCTGACACCATAAGTACGAACCCCTTCAGCTAATCTTTGAATAATCCTCCAATCAAGCAGCTCATGATAATGACCTCCCTGTGCATCCTGAAATACAGGAAAGCACTGGGTTCCCAGTTCCCTCCAGGATTCTGAATGCAGACTACGCCGGGATCCTCTGTCAGGGGCTTACGGAGGTGGCCATGGTGGCCCTGGCCCTGAAGGTTCTACCTTCATTTTTACTTTCTCTAGACTGTCAGCTATGCTCTCCAGATTGTCCTCAGACATATCCCCATCACTAGAATTTCCTTCTGCCTCTGACTTTTGGGATCGCTCCTCTCTCACCTGATTCAGTGCCTCATTGCCCTTTTGGAGGTCTGCTCCACATCTTTTCTTATCCTCGATACAATCCTGTATTAGCTTCCACACTGGCAGCACCCCTTTAGCAAGAACTCCCTGTTCTTCTGCAAACTTCAAGTTCTTCCCTAACTTCTCCCACCTGAGCCCTGTAAGAAGTCCTGATACGGAGAACCAAGGAGCGACCTGATCCACTACTTTTAAAAAGTTCTCCAGGGCCTCCTTTTTCAGCCCTATTCCTTTCACTTTCAGAAAGTCCTTAAGGGCTTGGCGAACTGTTTGACCTGAGGTTGCTTGGTGCAACTTGTCCCAAAACCGGGGACCTTAACTTGTCCCAAAACCAGGAACCTTATAGTCTCAATCCAAGAACTTAAATTGTCCCACTTACCCAGGAACCTTATAGTCTCAATCCTAGAACTTAAATTGTCCCACTTACCCAGGAACCTTACCAGCTAGCTGCCCTGACTGTGATGAGTTCTGAACGTCCCAGTACGAGCTACCGTTTGTCGCCTCCGATTCCGACCAGCAAAAAGTAGCGACTACACTACTTTCTTCTCAAAGCAGTTTATTCAGGAACCTTTCAACATGCATGCATGAATCTCTCTCCAGGAATAGTCTCTTGTGTATCTCTCTGCCCCCAATCGAAATCCCTTATATAACCCCTCAACCATGCCCCATCAGCCCAGTCCATGTAACAGCAGTCCATTGGCCAGAATCATCACTCATCATATGGTCCGATCTTGCATCATGGTGTATATGCACAGTTCTCACGATGGTTATGGCTTATTTTCAGGCGTATGAGGAAGTCAGGTACAAGTCATAAGACTTGGCTGCAGTCCCGGGTGCCATCTTGGGACTGCTGCCACATCTGCTCCCCACAGTAACTCATCCTGGCTTCAAACTTACTACGTAGCTGAGGACAACCTGCACCCTTGCCTTCCTGCCTCCCCTGTCTAGCAGTCACAGGTGTGAGTCACAAAGCCTGGCTCTTTTGCAGGTTTTGTTTTGTTTTGTTTTTTTGTTGTTTTGTTTTTCGAGACAGGGTTTCTCTGTATAGCCCTGGCTGTCCTGAAACTCACTTTGTAGACCAGGCTGGTCTCAAACCCAGAAATCCCCCTGACTCTGCCTCCCTAGTGCTGTGATTAAACGTCATTTGCAGTTTTAAGATGTCGAAATGTGTCCATGTGTTCTTTTCCTTTTTTCTCTTTCAAAGCTTTAAGAATATTTATTTATATAGTAGGTTACAAATGTTTTCCTTGTTATATAATACATTCTGAGGTTGCCTGGTACCTGTAGAGGCCTGAGTAGTATGTCAGATCCCTGGAACTGGAGTTACAGAAGTTGTGAGCCACCATGTGGGTGTAGGGAACAGGACTGAACGGGGGTCCTCTGCAAGAACAGCAAGAGCCCTCTCTCCAGGATCCCATTCTCCTTAGGTTTTATTTTCTACTCAAAGAAGAAGGATCCCCAAATCATACTCTAAGAATTGGTGGTGGCATGTCTAACAACCTCTGAGTTGATAGAACACTATAAGTTAAGGCCTGCCTGAGGTGGCTTCAGGAACAAGAAATAGAGACAGAGCCTTGGCTCTGGGGACAATCCAGGAATATCGATGGAAAAGGAAGGGAGGAAAGAGGGGAGGAGGAAGGAAGAAAAGAAGGAGGGAAGGAAGGAAGAAATGAGGGAGAGGGAAAAGGAGGGGAGGGGAGGGAGAAGGGAACTGGAGTACCTTGAGGAAGGGACAATGAGTTGAGCCCAGGAGGTGGCTACTAGGATGTTACAATCAGAGGCAGGCACTCTTGAGGCCCTCAGACAGGAGACAAAACTGTGAAACAAGGTGAGCAGGGGACCCCAGAAAAGAGGGCAGAGTTTGGGGTGGTAGCGGGTAAAAGGTAGAGAAGCCAGGTTGGACCAAGATGGTTGGTGTGGGGTCCCCTGCTCAAATACTAGTATTGGAGAGAAAAAAACCAAGACCCAATGAAGCCATGTAGCTCCAAGGCCCTCACCATTGAACTATTCACACAGGGAGACTTACAACGTGTCTCTAGCCTGAGGTCCAGTTAGAAATGTCACCCATCAGATACATCTTGCTAACCAGAAAACTGACCATCAGAGAGCTGCAGAACCTCTCCTATGTGAGCCAGGATCTGACTCAAGGATACCCAGCTTTGGGATTGTGCTGGTATGACAGTCCCAGAGAGGGCAATGTGGAAACAGCTGCATTGCCACCATAGCTAGACCTGTGCTTGTGGCTCCTCTTTATGATCAACAGCCCTGCACCCCACAGTCTTGCCACAGACCCTTGTTTTCCAGGTCATGCACGCAGCATCCACTCACCTCACTGAACACACATCACTGCTGTGTCTGTGATTTATCATCTAACAGATGCTACTAGAATGCCAAACTCCTTGTACCTGCTCTGCAGATATCTACCAGGAGGAGGCTGCAGTGCAGACAGCCTTGGAGCTGTTGGAGGAGAGGCATCGTTTCCCTTATTTCCCACTCCCTTCCCAATGGCTTGAAGATCTGCTCCTTATCAAATATTTCAGAGGTGGGAGCTTCAGAACACAGGGCTGTGCCTCTGCCCAGCCTTTGCCTCCTCCCTGGTATCAAGCTGCTACTTAGAATTCATGCTTTGCATTGGTTTTGGACATTCTTGCTGTTGTGGTTATAGTATACTCTCTCTCTCTCTCTCTCTCTCTCACACACACACACACACACACACACAAACACACACACACACACACACACACACACACACACACACACACACACAGATGGCCTTGTTCCCAGGATGTACTAATACTAATTTGGAGGCAGGAAGAACTTTGACATAGCTCACATCCAAACAGATCCCAAGTGACCCTCTGTGGATGCAAAGAACAAGGCGTAAGCATCAGGAGGATGGAGACCACATGGGAACCTTCAATCCATGTTTCAGGGCTACCCCTGAGGTGCTGTGTGTTCATGGGATGTAGAAAAGGGAAAAGGAAGGGTCTGATCATCAGGACCTGGTTCTGAGGACCAATGGCTTGAAGATCTGCTCCTGCATGCAATGTAATTCAAAGAAAGGGTGGTGACAATAGGAATGTGTCTGGCCATCTTAAGCTACTGGGACCAATGGCATAATCAAGATAAGGAGGAAGAGAGGGTAGGATTGACCCTTTTCGGAAACTCCAGTAAAGAAGGGCTCTATGTAAAGAAGCCTTAGTCTGGAGGACTCCCACCCTGCCATGTTCCACTACACCCAGATGGGAAAACACACCTTTACAATGCTAAGTTCTGCTGAGACTCTTGAATATCCAGCAGCTAGCCCTGAGCCATAGGAACTCTCAGCCAGTGCAGTCAGTGACAGTGACCCCTATTCCCCGCCAAAGGGGACAAGGATTCAGTACAGACGCTTGGGACAGAGGACCAACAGTCATAGAGCAAGCTAGCCAAATAACCCTCCAAGAAGGACAAGAAAGCAGGCTCCCAGCATCAGAAAGCCCCCTACCCCGACATTAGCCTCTTTCTTGACAGATACACCCAGTCACCTGGGAGAGTGCATCACCAGAGAAGCCCATACTTGAGCAGGCAGTCAGGACCTGCTCCAGTGTTTTCCAGTCTCTTGGGTTCTTGAAGTATAGATGCTTGAGTCATGCTGGATTGTAGTCACTACTCTCGAGTGGCCTGTGCTACAAATGCACATTCCTAGGCAGGAGAACTAGGTGCTCTGGCCAAGAAGATGGAATTTAGAGTAAAAACTGAAGGCCCAGAGGGTATGTTGGAAGATGATAGAGCCTCCAGTGAGTGGTAAGCCGTCTCACATGCCTCAGCTAGTAAAGGAAAATGAGATTTTGTAACTTGTGATTCATGTAAAAGAGTTGTCTAGGAGCCCAGATGCCAGGGTAGGGCTCTTGATTGTAAAGATGAAAAAGAATGCAAGGACGCAGGCAAGGGTATCTTGTCTGAGTTGACACCATCTGGCCGGAACCTCCCCTCCTGTCTACTGCCCCTAGGCGCTTGGGTAAAGTAATACATCAACTGGTTGCTATGTGAACAAAGATAAGCCCCCTGCCCACAGGAACAAGGTCCTGATTCCCTTTGGCTGACATGTAATCTAACTGATAATGTTTGAATGAGCCAATCCCATACCTTTGTTGAAATTCCTCGCACCCCTATGCCTTTTTCTTTCATAAAAACCCCTAGCTCTGGAGACTCGGAGACGACTCCCCTGGCTCCTGTGTGAGGTACGTGTTGGCCCAGAGCTCTGCCAATAAAGCCTCGTGTGTATTGCAACAAGGATTCTTTCGTGTTCGTGGGTGTGCCCTATCCCTGGACTACAATGGCAGTCCCCATATCGGGGGGTCTTACATTTGGGGGCTCTTCCAGGATTTGGGAGCGCCCAGAACCCCATGAATACCCCTTGGATGTATGTCTGTGTGAATTTGGTGTGTCTGAGTGCGGTGCCACTGAATCTGTATCTCAGTTTTCCAGTTTTAGTATTCTGGCAGCTGCTGCTAAGATGTTTGTGGGTCCAGTGGTTGTGGAAGTAGAGATCCTGAGTCCAGAAGCTGCAACCCTGGGAAGAAATTCCAAGGGTGACCCTGGAGGAAGTGCCCAGGGTCAGGGACAGCCGGGTCGGCTGTCCTCTGGCAGAGTGAGGGAGATCAGGTGCTCTTTCTGCCAGAGCGGGAGTGGATGAGGAATCCCACCCCATCAGAGGTAGCGTTTGGCTGGTTGTATAGGTCCAGGCAGGGATGAGTGTGCTTGGACGTTCTGGTGTCCCTTGTCTCTGTCTTCATTTTGTCTCTGTTTCTGGTTTTTGTCATGGGACAGACTGTCTCAACCCTGTTATATTTGACTGAGGACCATTGGACGGACGTTAGGGCGAGAGGACGAAATCTATCAGTAAGAGTTAAAAAGAAACCTTGGCAGACTTACTGTACCTCGGAATGGCCCACTTTTGGGGTGGCTTGGCCTCCTAAAGGAACATTTGATCTCCCTACCATTAGGGCCGTAAAGGCTATTGTTTTTCAGGAAGGACCAGGATCGCACCCAGACCAGCAACCGTACATCACAGTGTGGGAAGATTTAGCGCAATTTCCGCCCTGCATGGGTTCGTCCATTTCTCCCACCCCTATGTCCAGGTACCAAGGTTTTGATGGTCCGAGAGAATGCTGAGAAGGAGAAATCAAAACTACTACCTGGAGAAGCCAGCAAAAATTCTACTCCGCCGCAGCCAGCAGCCTTTTCTAAAATCTACCTGGAAATAGAGTGGCCCCCTGAATGGTCTGACTCTCTACCACCACCTTATCCCCCGGTTCTCCAACCTGTACCCCAACCCTCAGCTCTCATGGCTCCACCTTCAGTTCTAGGGATCGGGGAGGGAGGTCCCTCAGCAGGAACAAGAAGCCGGCAGAGAGCCCACAGCGAGGGGCCAGCCGATTCTACAGTGGCACTTCCCCTTAGGGCTGTTGGAGCTCCCCCTGCCAGACAGAACGATCTACAGCTTCTGCAATACTGGCCCTTTTCTTTCTCTGATCTCTATAACTGGAAAGTAAACCACCCCCCTTTCTCAGAAAATCCTACAGGGCTTAAAGGGTTGATAAATTCTCTGATGTACTCACTCCAGCCCACCTGGGATGATTGCCAACAGCTCCTACAAACCCTGTTCACCACCAAGGAGAGAGAAAGAATTCTCCTCGAGGCACGGAAGAACGTCCGAGATGGGACCGGTCGGCCGGTCCAGACCCCAGTCGAGATAGATGAAGGATTTCCTTTGACTCATCCTCAGTGGGATTATAACACAGCACAAGGTAGGGAACGGCTGTCCAATTACCGACGGGCACTAGTTGCGGGTCTCAGAGGGGCCGCTCATAGGCCCACAAATTTGGCTAAGGTAAGATAAGTTATCCAGGGGCTAACTGAGCCTCCCTCAGTTTTTTTAGAGAGACTCATGGAGGCTTATAAGAGGTATTGACCCTACATCAGAGGGACAGTGGGCTTCAGTGATTATGGCCTACATAGGGCAGTCAGCTCCTGATATTAGAAGGAAGCTGCAGCGGATTGAAGGATTGCAAGATTATACTATAAGGGACGTGGCTAGAGAGGCTGAGAAGGTGTATCACAAGAGAGAAACAGAGGAGGAAAAGTTAGAAAGAGAAAAGAAAGAGAGGAGAGAAGATGAAGAAAAGAGAGAAAGGAGGCAGGAGAAGGCTCTGACTCGAATTCTGGCCACAGTGGTAGATAGAGAAAGGGGTAGGACTAGACAGACAGGGGATCTGAGAGATGAAAAAGGGCAGGGGCCAAGGAGACCCAGAAGAGACCAACCGTGCCTAGAAATAGATGAGTGTGCATACTGCAAGGAGAAAGGCCACTGGGCCAGTAAGTGTCCTAAAAAGAAGCAAGGGACACAAGTATTGTCTCTTGGAGAAGGTGAAGACTAGGGGAGATGAAGCTCGGCCCCCCTCCCCGAGCCTAGGGTAACCCTAGAAGTGGAGGGGTCCCCTATAATTTTCTGGTTGATACAGGTGAAGAATTTTCAGTGCTTCAGACCCCGTTAGGCAAATTAAGAAAAAAATGAGAGAACCTTAGTAATTGGGGCCAAAGGACAAAAGTCATGCCCATGGACTATGACCGAGACAGTAGACCTAGGATGGAATCAGGTGACTCACTCATTCCTGGTCATTCCAGAGTGCACTATGCCCCTGCTAGGAAGAGACTTATTAACCAAATTAAAGGCACAAATAATCTTTGCCCCTCCAGGGCCGATAGTATCGTGGAGAATAGAACAGCCTCAGACTTTAGCACTGTCTCTGCATTGGGAGAAGAATACCGGATATATCAAAATGAGTCAACCCCCCCTGAGGGGCTACAGGACTGGCTTGATCAATTTCCTCAGGCATGGGCGAAGACGGGAGGAATGGGTGTAGCAAGACAAGTTCCCCCAGTTGTGATCGAGCCCAAGTCAGGAGCCACTCCCATTGGTGTTCTGCAGTACCCTATGAGCAAAGAAGCACGAGAGGATATACGTCCTCATATCACCAGATTACTTCAGCAGGGAATCCTAGTTCCCTGCAAATCCCCTTGGAATACTCCTCTGCTCTCAGTAAAGAAGTCAGGAACAAACGACTACCACCCAGTCTGAGACCTTAGAGAAGTAAACAAATGAGTACAAGACATCCACCCCACGGTGCCCAACCCTTATAGCCTGCTTAGCACATTGACGCCTGAGCGAACGTGGTACACTGTTTTAGATCTTAAAGATGCATTCTTCTGTCTAAGATTGCATTCCAATAGCCAGCCACTGTTCACCTTTGAGTGGAGAGATCCAGAGAGCGGAAGGACGGGACAGCCCACCTGGATGAGGCTGCCTCAAGGGTTCAAAAATTCACCCACCCTTTTTGATGAAGCCTTACACCAGGACTTGGCCTCTTTTCGAGTTAATAATCCACAAGTGACTCTGGTACAATATATTGATGACCTTTTGCTAGCTGCAGGGACACACAAAGAGTGCGAACTGGGAACTCGGAATCTCCTTGTCGAGTTAGGTGAGTTGGGATAATGAGCCTCAGCTAAGAAGGTGCAGTTATGCAGGACCCAGGTGAACTATCTTGGATACATCCTGAAAGATGGACATCGATGGCTGACTGATGCCAGAAAACAAACAGTGGTGCAGATTCTGACTCCAACCACTCCCTGTCAGGTAAGAGAGTTCCTGGGAACAGCAGGATTCTGCAGACTGTGGGTACCAGGATTTGCCACCCTCGCAGCCACTTTGTACCCCCTAACGAAAGTAAAAGGGGAATTTACTTGGACCCAAGACCATCAGTCAGCTTTTGAAACTCTGAAAAAGGCTTTGCTTCAGGCCCCGGCCCTAGCAATGCCAGATTTAAATAAGCCGTTCACCCTATACATTAATGAGAGGAACGGACTAGCCCAAGGAGTACTCACTCAGACTCTGGGACCCTGGAAGCGTCCCGTTGCTTATCTATCAAAGAAACTGGACTCTGTGGCTAGCGGATGGCCTTCTTGCCTGCATGCAATAGCAGCTACAGTGGTGATGGTAAAGGATACTGATAAATTAATCATGGGCCAAAATATCACTGTGGTGGTTCTGCACTCCCTTGAGAGCATTATCAGGAAGCTGCCAGACCGCTGGATGACCAATGCTCGAATGACTCACTACCAGAGCTTGCTCCTCACTGAGAGAGTGACTTTTGCCTCCTACCATCCTCAATCCCGTCACTTTATTACCCAAAATTGATGAGACTCCAGTGCACAACTGTGAAGAAATATTGGCGGAAGAAATTGGAACTCGACCAGACCTCACAGATCAGCCGTGGCAGGGAGCAGCAACCTGGTTCGCCAACGGGACTAGCTTCATGGTAGAAGGTAAGCAAAGGGCAGGAGCAGCGGTAGTGGATGGAAAATCTGTTACACGGTCCAGCAGTTTTCCTGAAGGAATGTCAGCCCAAAAAGCTGAACTTATCCCTCTAACACAAGCTTTGAGACTGGCAGAGGGCAAGGCTATCAACATCTACATGGATAGCCGATATGCTTTTGCCACGGCTCATGTCCATGGGGCAATCTACAGACAGTGTGGCCTGTTAACCTCTGCAGGGAGAGACATTAAAAACAGAGAAGAGATTCTCAGCCTGCTAGAGGCTGTCCACCTGCCTCTCAAGGTGGCGATCATCCACTGCCCAGGACATCAAAAAGGAAATGGACCAATAGAGAGAGGAAACCAGATGGCAGACCAACTGGCTAAGGAGGCGGCCCAGGGCCAATGACTTTGGTGATCAAAAACGGCTCCAGATGGTTGAAGGGAGGACTGAGAAAAGAGTTCTCACAGAAGAAGAGGGGCTAAAATATTTAGCCTACATTCACTGCCTGACTCACTTAGGAGCTAAAAAGATGATAAAGCTGGTCAGTAGGTCTCCTTATAACATCCCTGGACTACAACAGGCTGCAGAGGGCTTAGTGAGAAACTGTCGAGCCTGCACACTCACCAATGCCGGATCCAGTAGGCCTAAGAGGAGATAGACCGGGGACCTACCGGGAAGTAGACATTACAGAGGTAAAGCCAGCCCGATATGGAAATAAATATCTGTTAGTCTTTATAGATACCTTTTCAGGGTGGGTTGAAGCATTCCCCACCAAGTAAGAAACAGCTACCGTAGTAGCCAAGAAGATACTTGAAGAAATTCTTCCTCGCTTCGGAGTACCCAAGGTAATCGGGTCAGACAATGGGCCTGCCTTCGTCTCTCAGGTAAGCCAGGGATTGGCCAGACAACTGGGGACAAGTTGGAAATTACATTGTGCTTTCAGACCCCAAAGTTCAAGATAGGTAGAAAGGATAAATAGAACTCTAAAAGAGACCTTGAGCAAATTAGCATTTGAATCTGGCGGGAATGATTGGACAGCCCTTCTCCCTTGTGCTTTATTCCAGGTCCAGAACACCCCTGAACCCTAGGTCTAACACCTTTTGAAGTATTATATGGGGCGCCCCCACCCATCTATATGACTGTAGAAAGTAAGACTTGCCCAGACATTTCCTTTGTCCCTTCTACTTGCCTTTTAGTCCGTCTCAAGGCTCTTGAAACGGTGAGGAAAGAAGTCTAGGAACAATTAAAAGAAACCTATGTTGCTGGTGATACTCAGGTGCCAGTTTGAAGTGGGAGAGGCTGTCCTGGTGAGGAGACATCGAGCGGGGAACCTCGAGCCACGGTGGAAAGGACCCTACCTGGTACTGCTGACAACACCCACTGCCGTTAAAGTAGAAGGAATCCCCGCCTGGGTTCATGCATCCCACATCAAGAAGGTTCCCCCAAGGCTGATCCAGATGAGTGGACCCTGGAAAGGACTACTAATCCTCTTAAGCTGTGCCTGCTGTGCAGGGGCAAACCCGCCAGACTTTAACACTCACACTCCAATTCAGCAGACTTGGCAGGTGCTTGGTGAAGAGGGAAACATTGTGTGGGCGACCACCGCAGTGCATCCCCCTTGGACTTGGTGGCCTGATCTCACACCTGACATCTGTAAGTTAGTGGCAGGATCTCTTACCTGGGACCTCCCCAATCATACAGATCTTAATGACCCACCCCCTGAAGAACGGTGTGTCCCGAGTGGGATGGGAGCACGTATGGGTATTCGGGGCATTTCTACCGAGCTTTGACAGGAGTGTGGAGGGACATCAAGGTTTTTTTTTGTGGTAAATGGGGATGTGAAACAACAGGACATGCCTATTGGAACCCTTCCTCTGCCTGGGACCGAATCACGGTAAAACGGGGTAGTGACTATGATGGGTCAAACCAAGAAGAAAGGGACCCATCTAAGTATCCAAAGAATGGGCATGCTCTTAAAAACAGCCCCCCCAGGACCATGCAAATGTAAATACTGCAACCCCCTAATTATAAAATTCACCGAGAAAGGGAGACAAGATCATCAGAGTTGGCTTAAGGGAAATAGGTGGGGTTGGCGAGTATACACTCCATCAAGAGACCCTGGGTTCATTTTTAAGATCAGAATGACAGTGGGAGACCCGGCAGTGGCACCCATAAGGCCCAACAAGGTCCTTCTGGAACAGGGCCCCCCAGCCAAATCCAAACCCCCAGCTCAAATGCCCACCCATCCCATGGGCCCCTCTTATACTGACACTCTCACTCCCACTGATACCTTACAAAACACCGACAAACCCTTCGATGGAACAGCGAATGTTTAACTTAGTGAGAGGAGTCTTCTATGCCCTCAATAGAACAAATCCAGATGCTACAGAGGGCTGTTGGCTATGTTTGTCCTCAGGCCCCCCTTATTATGAAGGAATTGCCTTTAATGGAGATTTCAATAAAACTAGCAGCCATACCTCCTGCTCATGGGGGACAGGGCAGATACTGACCCTGACCGAGGTATCGGCAAGAAACCCAGGTCCCTGTATAGGTACACCCCCCTCCTACCCACAAACATTTGTGTGGCCGAATTCAGTCTGTATCCAAAACAGAAACTAAACCTTGTGCCGTTTCTGGTTGGCTGGTGGGCCTGTAACTCAGGGCTTACCCCCTGTGTATCAACCAAGGTTTTTGAATCTTCCCACGATTTCTGTGTTATGATCCAACTGTTACCTCATGTGTATTATCATTCTGCATCTAGTCTAGAAGAAACATATGCTGATACAAGATTTAAGAGAGAACCTGTTAATTAACCTTTGCCACATTTTTAGGCATTGGGATGGCAGTAGGAGTGGGAACAGGAGTATCGGCTTTAATCGAAGGAAGACAAGGGATCCAATCCTTAAGAGATGCTGTTAATGAAGACCTAGAGATGTTAGAAAAATCTATTGATGCGTTAGAAAAATCTTTGTCCTCACTATCAGAAGTAGTACTACAAAACAAAGGGGGCCTTGATCTGGTCTTCCTAAAGGAAGGAGGACTGTGTGCAGCCCTAAGAGAAGAATGCTGTTTTTGTGCAGATCACACCAGGATAGTCAGGGATTCTATGCAAAAGCTGAGAGAAAGACTTGAACAGTTAGACCTTCTGTGTTTGCATTCCTCTGTTTTATGTAAGAATCCAGTAACCTCTTTGTACCTTGCTGGTGTGTCACCCAACTTCCTTATTGTCTTCTGCATAAAAAGTCTGATGCTCGATTTGACATTACATTCAGATTCCACATGACCTCTCCTGTGTGCATCTGTTTGTCATTCATCTGACGCTTTGCCCACCCGCGAAGAGAGACCCGTTCCAAGCAGACAAAGGTGCCCAGAGGGTCTGCGGCAGCTGATGCCATCACACAGGGATCCTATTCACAGCAATTAGCATCCTATGGCATCCAGTGATCGATCACTTTACTCACGGATACCATGAGAGAGAGATAATGTGTTCCCATCCCACAGTCCTCCTCAGGTCCACAGACATAGGAGGCAGGGCTACTCTGAACCTCTCTGAACAAGCCAGCCTGACCCCAGCCAGGGAGGCCGAAGGTTACAGTGAGAGATGTACCCTCCTCTTCTGAGTGGGACAACACACAGCTACCCAGTGAGATCTATGGGAGGGAGGATAGGGTATTACTGGGTACCAGCAGGCAACCTCAGCCTGCCATCTGAGCCACAGTCCCATGTCAAGGCACTGTCACTGCAAATCTTTCCAGACTCCCAAGCAATACGACAAGAGCTCAAACTCCCAACTCCACAGAGCATCAATGACTGTTTTTTTTTTGTTTGTTTGTTTTGTTTTGTTTTTTTTGTTTGTTTTTTGGTTTTTTTCCTGTTTTTTTTAATAATAATAAAAACAGGCATCAGAGCCATTGAAATAACTCCCTGGGAAAAGACACCAGGCACTAAGTCTGATGACTTGGGTTTAAGCCTGAGAACTCACGTGGTAGGAGGAGAGAACTGAATCCAAGAGGCTGTGTCCTCTGACCTACATTAGCTGGAACACTTGCCCATCAAACACAAACTAATCCATATGTATAAAACTTAAGCAACAAGGTAAAAGTGCAATGTCAAAGGAGAAAGAGGGTCAGCTGGTAAGGCTGCACGGAAATCCACACCCTGCACTGCCAGACCTCTCTCCCTCTGCTCTTTTCCAAGCCCAAGAGGCCCCACAACTGTTGTGGATCCAGAGAAGGTGAAAAAAAGAACAGGAAATCCCCAAGAACTTTTTTCTTAACAGAAACTGCTACTATAACAGGAAGGGAGCCATGTGGGTGACTCTCTACACTAAGCTAGGCTCATCTGGGTCACACTCACTCCAGTCACCCAGGAAGCTCCTACTCACACCCTGCAGCCTGTTCAGACACAAACATCCCACGACTCCTTGGGGGTGGATTTCCCAGAATCCATGGTCACTCTCCCCAACATCCGGAATGGCATTTCTGACCTTCTGTTAAGACTTACAATTTTGGGACATCATTACTTTGGTTTTCCCCCCTTTGGGCCCTGGTAAGACTGTTTCATCCCCAGGGTCTCTGCATCTGCAGATCCTCCACCTCTCTGCCCTTCTTGCTGTCTGTTTCAGAGAGGGTCAGTCCTTGGGTATATATGCTTTCTCTTGGAAGAGGCCTCTAGGATTATCATCAATTCTCATCTACCTTCACACTCTGGTCCTGCTTTGTTCAGAGCACTTCCTCAGATCAGACACTGAACTCCCTTTTCCTGTGTTTGTGTGTGTGTTACACACTATATTAGAGTTTTACTGCTGTGAACAGATACCATGACCAACCATGGCAACTCTTACAAAGGACAGCATTTCATTGGGGCTGGCTTACAGGTTCAGAGGTTCAGTCCATTATCGTCAAGGAGGGAACATGGCATCATCCAGGCAGGCATGGTGCAGCAGGAACTGAGAGTTCTACGTCTTCATCTGAAAGCTGCTAGCAGAATACTGACTTCCAGGCAGCTAGGATGAGGGTTTTAAAGCCCACACCCACAGTGACATGCCTATTCCTACAAGGCCACAGTTACTCCAAAAGTACCACACCTTTTAATAGTGCCAATCACTGGCCAAGCATATAGAAAACATCACACACACCCTCATGCACGCACACATGCACCTTATACACATACACACATGAACCCTCATGCACACATAAACACATGCACCCTCATGCACACACACATGCACCCTCATGCACACACACATGCACCCTCATGCACACACTCATGCACTCTCATGCTCACACACATGCACCCTTATACACATACACACAGGCATGCTTTCCCACGCAGGATATAGAGGTCGACATGAGAATGTTTTTTCCTTCTTTTTGCTTTTCTTTATTCTGCACTTTTCCCAAGACAGGGTCTCTCTGTATAGACCTGGCTATCCTGGGAATACACTCTGTAGACCAGGCTGGCCTCAAACTCACAGAGATTCACCTCTATCTGCTTCACGAATGCTGTGATTGAAGTTGTGTGCTGCCACTGCCCAGCTATCTTTTTTGTTTTAAAAAAAGAATTTCAAATTTCTTTTTTTTTTTAAAGATTTATTTATTTATTATATGTAAGTACACTGTAGCTGTCTTCAGACACTCCAGAAGAGGGCATCAGATATCGTTACGGGATGGTTGTGAGCCACCATGTGGTTGCTGGGATTTGAACTCTGGACCTTCGGAAGAGCAGTCGGGTGCTCTTACCCACTGAGCCATCTCACCAGCCCGAATTTCAAATTTCTATTCACATGTATGTCTGTGTGTATGTATGCTTAGAGAGGCGGGAAGAAGTCAGGGCTTTGGAACTGAAGTTATTGGTGGCTTACAGAGCCAGATGTGGGTGCTGTGAACTGAATTCAGGTCCTCTGAAACAGTAGTAGTTGTTTGTAAGCACAGAGCCAGGTCTACAGGCCTCAGAGTCTTGCCCCTGTTTTTGAGTCAGGGCCTCTCAATTAACCCAGAGAGTACTATTTACCATTTTGTCCAGACTAGCTGGCCAGAACTACCCTAGAATTGGTTCCTGTTGTCTCTATCCCACAGTGTCAGGGTCACAGCGAACAAGGACATATGTGGCACTTAACACGAGTGCTGGGGATCTGAACCCAGGTCCTTATGCTTACATACAGGGAGCACTCCACCTCTCAGACTGCAGCTTCCTGCATTTCTGCATTTAATACTTTGCCACCGTGAACCCCCACAGTGCCCCCAAACAGGGCAGGGTACACACACTGTTTATAAATGTGAGTCAGGGCTACATGACATTTCAGGGGCTCAGCAGGAGGCACAAGAAACTCTTCCTATCCTGAAGGCTCAAACACTTTGTGACCTCCAGGGTTAGGGACTCAGGAAGGAATGTGAGGGATGTGGGTGTCTTCTAGAAAGCTCCATTCTGGCACAATAGTGACAGTAGAATACACACTCAGGAATGTGTCACACTAGGGGCTGTCCACTTGCCAGATGCTGATGTCCCTCCTTTTGGACAGCAATCTAGTTATGGGGTCCCAAGTAAGGCTTCTTGTTCCTTCCCAAGAGGTCATTATCATCAAAGATGCTCATCACTAGACCAGACCTTTTACAGGCCTCTGCTTCTGTATGGGACCAGCAGGATGTCTGGGCAGCTAGTTCCCTGCGGTGGAGGAGGGGAAAGCAAAAAGCAATGTGTGGTTGTGAGCCAGGGCCAGGGCTAAGGAGAACTCACTGTCCTGCAGCACACAATAGCTGCCCAATGAGGAAGTGATAGTATCCCCACAGGGACAGAGGTCGGTCGGCCAGCTAATATGGAGTACAACCAAGATGACCAACCCAAACAGACTAGGAAATGGCGATGGGGATAGCTGGAAAGACATGAAAGGCAGGGCAGATCCAGGCCCTCACATTCCTCACCTAATGTCCAGCTTTATGGAAACCTTAGGGAATTAGCAAGTCAAAATATCAGGACACAATCAATGCTGGACTTCACAGTAGAAGCTCAAGGCTGAGCCAGAGGAACAGACACCTGTGTTATACAAACAGTCTTCTTCCTGTGGGCTGAGTCCACACCCTGTGGTTTTGAGACAGGGTCTCAAGTATCCCAGGCTGGACACTGAACTCATTATGTAAAGGACAATGACCTTTAACTCCTGATCCTCCTGCCTCGATTTCCCAAGGGCTAGGGTTAGAGCCATGCACCACCGCAGGCATTTTGTGGTGCACATAGGGATAGACTTTAGACTTCAGTGAATCTTAGGCAAGCATTCTACCAACAGTCGTAGCCAACTCCAGCCTATCCTCCCTCCTCTCCCTCCCCCTCCCATTTTCATGTGACAGAGTCTTTTCTCTGTGTAGCCCTGGCTGTCCTGAAACTCCCTCTGAAGACCAGGCTGGCTTGGAACTCACACAGATCCATCTACCACTGCCTCATGAGTACTGGGATTAAAGGAGAGCCTCACTACCATCTGGCTATGATAGAGTCATTCTATACTTCCCAGGCCAGCCTTGAAATCAAGACACTCCTCAGTCTGTTGGAATTACTGGAGCACAGCACACCTTAAGTGCTCTTTTGAAGGATATGAAAGACATTGCTGCAAGCAGGAGAGGGCAGAGGCCTCCAATTCGTTCCCCCAGTCCCTCTACAGATGGACGTCTTGTGCAGTCAGTCCTGGTGGGATGGAGTCAGAATAGGCTTCTCTGCCTTGCTGCTCAGCACTCAGGCTCAGGTTGGCACTTTGGTCCCAGGCTTGATGCAGCAGGTTCTTTGGGGTCCTTGAGCCAGCTATGGAATGACTCACACATGAGCTCCTGATTGGCTAGGATGACAGGTCATATCAACTCTGTTCTGATGCTGTACGCCAAGAAGCCAGCAATGGCCTTTCCCCAATAGCCAGGGAATGGCATAGGGCCTCTAGGCCTGGTTCTGCATGGTCAATCACTCAGGCTGCCCTGGCCAGTGGCCAGCACCCAACACTCCTGGGAGGGTCCAGCAGTAACTCAAGGGGGCTGAGCCAGGCCTAGCATAGAGCAGGGTAGAATATCTCTCATTGCTCCTGACTGAGCATATGTGTGTCCCTCTCTAAAAGGAGCTGCAGTTTACTATGTAAGGCTGCAATGGGACATGCAGATTTGGTGGTCCCTGGGTCAATCCCTGCCTACAGCCTTCCCTTTTAGCCATATGTTCTTGCTACCTTGATTTCTTTGAGTCCTGTCTCCTTAGCTGTAAACCAAGAGTGAAGGTCCCTGTGTGTGGAGTTTACAGCCTATTTCTATGAAAGGAAGGGAAACAGAAGCTATGAGGAGACAGAGAAACTGAACCACCAGGCAAATGCTCGGTGGGGACATTGGAGGACTTTTACTGTGAAAGACCACAGGCTTCCTCAATGAGCTCCATCTGAGTACTGCACCCTGTGAGGAGGGAAGCCACCTACCTGAAAAGCTTCTCTTACAGGTCACACCGAGTGCAGTGGCGTTAAAAAACATGTTCTGTGCTGATAAAGAGCCTGGGGTCACTGTGACCTGGAAGCATCCCTGGTTAGGGCCAGTGACATGCTAACTCCTGTACTTCAAAGAGGAAATGAGGGAAGGGAAGAAGGATGTAGCCAGACAAACATCAGGGCAGGGACCACAGAGGCTCCTGTTTCTGAGGGGCAGATCTAGTACAGGGGCCCAAGCACCAAGTGCTTGCTAGACACATGGGTGAGGTTTCAGGAGGAGGAAGGCCCCTTCTGTCATGGCAGCAGGTATCCTGGGAAGTCCATGCCTACTGCTTGGGAATTAGAGTGTGAGGGTTAGGGACCCTCAGGCAGTGGCTCACACTTCATACCATACACATTGTAAAGTTTACAAACACACACACCCGAACACCCCACCCCAACACAGAGATGTGTTACCTCACTGACTACAGAGGCTCCCACCCCTCCTGGCTCCAGTGATAGCCCATGAGAAAGAGCTGTTAGGAGGAGGACTCCTCAGAGCACACATAGGAGTCCGGAAGATATCCCCCCTGGGAGCTCGCTATTCTTACACACAGGAAAACGAGTGCTTTGCTCATTCATTCATCCAGCCACCTTTACCAAGTATGCATGGGCTTGGCCTGAAGATGTGTTGAGCGAATACCCCTAACCTTGGGCAGAGCTCTCCTTTCAAGGTGTAGGTAGTGGGGATTGAGCACTAGTCATGAGGTTAGTTTTGGTAATGAACTCTGGGGCCTGAAGTAAGCTGATAGCCCCACCTAGAGGCCTGGAGAGCCACCACGATCTGGGGCATCTGGGGAGACATGACAGATTATGGCTGCAGTTCAAATTACATTTCTGTTACTGTGATAAAAATTCCCTAGCTTAAATCAACGTAATGGAGGAAGTTTTCTTTGGTTTAGTTCTAGGTTACAATTCACCACTTCAGGAAGTCAAGGCTTTAAAACCTCACAGGGCAGAGAGAATAGAGGTATGAGCACCTGGCTCATAATGATACTCTGCACTTTTTTTTTTTTACTGATACTCTTTTATTGCTTTTATTACACTGTTCAGGCCCCCTGTCTAGAGAATGGTAATGGGGTTTCCCACATCAATTAACCAACAGCACAACCCCCAAGAGGCATGCTCATAGACTGCCATGATCTAGATGGATGGTTCTCAGCCTTCCTAATGCTGTGACCCTTTAATGCAGTTACTTGTGTTGTAGTGACCCTCAACCATAAGATTATTTTCACTGCTACTTCATAACTGTAATTACACTATTGTTATGAATCTGAATATGAATACTTGTGTTTTCTGTTGGTCTTATGCCACCTCTGGGAAAAGTTCATTTGGTCCCCCAAAGGGGATGGAACCCATAGGTTGAGAACCACTGATTTACATAATTCTCCATTAAGATTCTTCTGAGCTGAGCAGTGGTGGCACACATCTTTAATCCCAGTACTCAGGAGGCAGACTGGTGGATCTCTGAGTTTGAAGCCAACATGCTCTAAACAGCAAGTTCCAGGACAGCCAGGGCTACACGGAGAATCCTTGTCTCTAAAAAACAAACCAACAAGCAAAAATGACTCTCCTTTATGGCTGATGAGACGGATCAGCAGTTAAGAGCAGTTGCTGCTTTTGCAGAGGGTCCTGGATAATGTCCCCATCATCCATGTTCCCTATCATTTGTAACTCCAGTTCCAGGGCGACCCAGTGCCCTTTCCTGGCCTCTAACATATCACACAAACATACATTCAGATAAACGCTCATGTAGAAAATAAATACTAAATCTAAAATAAAACATAAAAATAAAAATTAAAAAAAAAGACTTCTGAGGTTATTCTAAACTGAGTCAAGTTGACAGTTAAAACTATCACAGCGCCCCCTAGTGTAGAATCATGTCAGCTTCAGGTGTTGCGAGCTATCCACCTTTGGTGTCCTATTCTTGTCCTATTCTGTACCAGTGTCTCTGACAGCCCAGACTTCTCCCCTTTTGAGTGCTAGCAAGTGGCCTCTGGCTTACAGGGCAGAGTATGCGCTCAATGGCCTCCATCGTGAGACACAAACAATTGGACAAGTGCACAGTGGGGACGGAGTCTCCATTCTGAAACTGTTGAAGTTCCTGGCTTTGACAATCAGAAACAATGGCCCTCCATGTTAAGTGTGCCACCAACATAGTGCTACTTTAGACTCATATCCACGCAAGTGGGCTTATCCCCATTTTACGGAGAAGAAAGACAGTCCTGGGGGCTGGTGAGATGGCTCAGTGGGTAAGAGCACCCAACTGCTCTTCCGAAGGTCAGGAGTTCAAATCCCAGCAACCACATGGTGGCTCACAACCATCCGTAACGAGATCTGACTCCTTCTTCTGGAGTGTCTGAAGACAGCTACAGTGTACTTACATATAATAAATAAATAAATCTTTAAAAAAAAAAAAAAAAAAAAAGACAGTCCTGGGAAGTGGGCAAGCCTCAGTTTGGTCTGTTGGAACACAAGCCTCTGTGTCAGAGTACACAAGAGAGTAAAGAACACTTTAGAAAATGACTGAAAGGTATCACCAGGCAAGAGGCTGAATTGCTTTGTGTGCGGACATGTTGTGAAAAGCATTTTCTTGATGTCTGGAAAGCTTTTGCTGTCTACAATTCCACGGGAGCCTTGAGTCCCGCTGAGCCGGGTCCTCAGCTCACCTGCACAGAGCACTGGAGGCTGTTCACTGCTCTCTCCAATGCATTATCTTACATTCAATCTCAGTACAACCAGGGGAGTCTTTTATGCCTTAATGCTGCATTTCTTGTTGAAACAAAACCCAACCAGTCTTGGCTCTACAAAGCCACAGACTGGCAGAATCAACTCACCATGCAGCTACTCACCCTTGCTGAGGTCCTGTGAGAAACTCAGCCAAGGCACAGCAGGACCTCTCACCACCTCACCTCCTCCTGAGACCTGCCACTTTGCAGCTGTGGTAGGACCTCAGAGTCCTAGGTACAATGAGGCTCAGTGGCTTCTATGTTTGATGAGCCCCATGAGTATCCGGGGTGCCTCACATCCCAGGATGATGGCCTGGACGGCCTCTCAGAATCCCAAAACTCAAAGCTCCTTGATTCAGTGTCTCACCTCTCAGCCACCAGTGTGACCTTCCTCCCCTCTGCATATATGCTTGTGGAAATAGTAAGACCACTGTTTCTGTCAACATGTGTGCTAGCTAATTTTATGTCAGTTTGATACAAGTTATAGTTATCAGGAAAGAGGGAGCCTCAGTTGCGAAAATGTCTGTATAAAATGTCTGCAGGAAAACTAGTAGGGCATTCTCTTCTCTCTCTCTCTCTCTCTCTCTCTCTCTCTCTCTCTCTCTCTCTCTCTCTCTCTCTCTCTCTCCTCTCCCTCTCCCTCTCGCTTGCTCTCTGTGTGTTTGTCGACCTCCCTCCCTCTCTCCCTCCTTTACCCTCTTGGTTTTGTTTTGTTTATTGAAACTGTTTCTCTGAGTAACAACCCTGGCTGTCATAGAACTCACCTTTTAGACCAGGTTAGCCTTTAGCTCACAGAGAGCCTCCTGTCTCCTATGAGCTCCGATTAAAGACATGTGCCACCATGTCTGACCAGAGGGTATTTTCTTAACTAGTGATTGATGGAGCAGAGCCCAGCCCATTGTAGGTGGTACAACCCTGGGCTAGTGATCCTGAGTTCTATAAGAAATAAGGCTGAGCAATCCATGGGGAGCAAGCCAGTAAGTAGCAACCCTTTCATGGTCTCTGTATCAGCTCCTGTCTTCAGGTTCCTGCCCTGTTTGAGTCCTGCCCTCACTTCTTTTGATGATGAACAGTTATATGGAAACTGTGAGTGAATAAACCCTTTCCTCCCCAAGTTGCTTGTGGTCATGGTGTGTCATCAGAGCAATGGAAACCCTAACTCAGACAACACGGATGAAGCCTACAGCTCAGAGGGTCAACTGACATGCCCATGGTTATAGAGCACTAGGAAGGGTGCAGGATGCAGGCTAGGTGTACCTGGCCCTGAATTCTAGTCTCCCTCCCTCAATCAGAGCTGAATCAAGTGGGCTGGATAGAGAAGAGAGTGTATCCCAAACACCTCTGTGCCATCAATAGTTTCACAGGCTCATCTACTCCCCTCTCCCCACCCCCAACCCCTCCCAATTCCCTCCTCCCACCCCACCTGCTCACTCCTACCATGTTTCCTACCTTCATTGTTTGTGTCCATCTGCCTGAAGATCTTGTCTGTTCGCTTCTCGGGCATGGACCCGTCCTCGGGCATCTTCATCACAGAGGACACCATCTTGTAGATGGCCTGCAAAGGGGCATCTGTGAGGGTGCTCTGGAGGACAGAGGGTGAGTTATGGTCCTTGCTCAGCTAACCAAAGAGCATGGACAGGGCAGAGTCAGGACCCTTCTCTCATCAGAACAAATTTCACAGACAAGGTGCTGGGCAAAGGGAGCCAGGAAAGTTTAAGTGATGTTCAAGAGCACAGGATACAGCTGGGGCATGGAAGAATGGAGGGCTCCTTGGTTGGGAGTAGAGGGGAGGTTGTGTGGCAAAGCATCTGTCTGAAAGGACAATCTTTGGTGGGGAGCTGGAAAATCCTGGAGGGAAGGTCAAAAGGGAAATACATTGAGCCCTGCCAACCCATGGGTCCTGAATCGGCAGATTCAACAAACTAAAGGTGGGAAATGGTCTAGAAAATGAAACTGAAGGTACACAGTTTCTTCTTATTTCCCAAACAATACAAATTATTATTAACATCTATAGATATTGTATTAGGCACTGTATATAACTACTTTACTTATTTTATGGAAGTATGTAATTATTTATTTGAGGGAGATGATCTCACATGGAATTCAGAGGACAACTTGTGGAAGCTGGTTCTCTTTTCCTACCATGTGGGTCTTAGGGATCGAACCCAGGCTGCCAGGCTTGGTAGCAAGCACCTTTAACCACAGAGTCAGCCCACTGGACCAAATACAGAGATGGTTTAGAGCATGGAGCAGGAAGGATGCAGGGTGCACATAAGCATCGCTCCTGTGAAGAACTGACTGCTGACTCATCCTTTACTGTGTCCTTCTGATTTCTATAGGAAGCCCTACAGACAGCTAATGTGTGTGTATGCTATACATGTGTGTGCAAATGAACACCCACCCATGCAAAGGCCAAACAGGAATACAGGTGTTCACAAGGTTTCCTTTTCTCTATCACTGAACACAGCCGGGGCTTATCATTTTAGCTAGGCTGCCTGCTCAGCAAGCTTCTGGGACTCACTTGTCCCCTAGTTCTAGGGTTTCGTGCAAGCTCAACCACTCCTGACTTTTCCATGGGTGTTGGGATCAGAACTCAGGTCCTCATGCTGGGTATCAAGTGTTCTTCAACACTGAGCCATTTTCCCAGTTCTTGCTTTGACAATTCTTAATCACCTATCTGAGCCTCAGTTCTCATTAGAGGTTAAAAAAAATACCCATTTTATAGAATTGTGTGAATAACCCTGATGGATGAGCTCAGCTGGGGCCAGATGTCCAGCAAACAATCAATAGATGCTTGGCTTTTATCGTTACTCTCTGCAAAGACATACAGTCCTTTAGTACACCAGGTAGCAATTGGGCAGAGGAATGGCCTGGTGTATGGGGCCGGGGATGGGGGTCCTTGATGCCTGCACTCCCCATGTGCCAGGCCCTGTCAAGTGCAGGTACCTGCACTATCTCCAGCATTTCACTGCAGCTGATGTAGCCATTGCTGTCTAGGTCGGACATGCTAAGGCCCACTTCAGCTTCTGTTCCAGCTTGCCCAGGGAGGTCATGCTCAGAGCAATGATGAACACTCAGAAGTCGATGGTGCTGACACTGTTGGTGTCAAACATGTGGAAGACATGTTCAGTGAACTTGGAGGTGTCTCTGTAGGGGAAGAAGTTGGCCTAGATCTTGAAATTTTTCACAGTCAGGTGGCCAGTGGGACAGTCATTGAGGGAGCCCTTCTACCACTCCTGAAGCTCATGGTCGGTGAACTCCCTGTGTTTCCGCAGATCCTGCAGCACCTCAGGACCCAGCTTGCTATTCTGCTTGCCCATGGCAGCTGGCAGTGGAGACTGAACCTGCAATCCAAGACACAAGGTAAGCTGTGGATACCTGAAACCCCACGTCTGGCTTCCTATCACACCCTACCACCATGCTGGCTAAGCAATATCCTCTGTATGTCCAGTGCCATCCATTACAGCAGTGGTTCTCAGCCTTCCTAAAGCTGCAACTCCTTAATACAGTTCCTCATGTTGTGGTGAACCCCCAGCTATAAAGTCATTTTCATTGCTACTTCATAAGTGTAATTTTGCTATGGTTATGAATCATAATGTAACTATCTGATATGCAGGAGCGTCTTAGGTGACTCCCTGCGAAAGCGTCATTCCTTCATCAAAGGGTTTATGATAACAAGGTTTGAGATCTTCTGGGCCAGAAGAACTCAAGACTATGGTAGTGCAAGCTCTGTCTTTTAGTATTTCCAGGATGGCTCTCCTCAGGAGGTACAAAATGGTTCTATATAACATGGCAAAACCCAGAACACTCTAGGAAAGACAGAAAGAATATCTTTTTATGCCTAAATACAGTCTACTTGGAGCAATCATGCACAATCGTGGTATAAGGGGACAGGGAGAGGCAAGCCTAAATCGGTGGAATGAAACTTTGTTACATGTCCTGTAAGGGTTACACAAGAGGCAGGATCAAGACAAACCCGCTCAGCTCATCAGCTTGGGACACAGGGGTCTCATGGACCCAATCCTGACTCTTCGCTTTGAACAGCTAGTTCTTTTTCTCGTGGGGTAACCGGTGTGTTTGTTTGTTTCCTTGTCACAGATACATTTGCTGATGCTGCATAGTAAATAAATCTTGCCTGTGTAGGTTGATGCTAGTGGTTCACATTCTAGCTAACACAGCTAGGGTAGATTTAGAACTAGGTTGACACCCATCCTGAGTGGACTCAGGGATGAAACTGGAGAACAGGAACATGGCTTTGGCCCTTCAAAGTTCAACTTCATTTATCAGCAACCCTAATTTTATAAATGACATTCAAAAACCCCATTCTTACCCAGATTTCTGGGTTAATCTGGGTAAGTATGGTTTCATGGGGACCCAGGTATTAAAGCTTTGAAGCATGTTGACAGGGAGCTTCTAGAACCCCAAGACCTCCCTGTCCCCCTCCATATAATACTGGGACAAGTTACCAGCACATGCCATGCTGTTTTCACCCTAAAGATAGCTGGGGACCTTATGGGAGTCCCACTCTTTTTTATGCCTATGAGATATTGTTCTGTCAGGGAGATCTAGAATTGGCATCAATCGGTTGGTGAATGTCGATGTGAATGTTAACAGCTGAAACAGCCCCAATGGAAATTCAGGACTGTGCTCCATTGGCCAGCACACCCCACTGCAGTCTCCCACAAGGCCCAAGTGTGAGATCCTGCAGTGATTGGCCACTGGACGTTAATACTCGTTCACTTCGCTTCCTCAATTTTCGTTTCTTTCTTTCACAGTATCACACCTGCAATAGCTCAGTTATTTTTGAAATGTGTAGAAGAACTAGTGTGGGTGAGTCTCCTCTACCCAAGTCCCAAAGGAATCCACTCTGAACTGCTCAGAGGCTTATGAATTCTAAGCTCTAGGTGCTAGGTCCTGTTAAGGAAGATGAGACATGCACTCAGTATTACCTGCTATCGCCCCTGTCTTCTTCACATCTTTCCCAGGCTGTTAGCGTTCTATGTACATATTTTATTTACTTCTCTAGATGACTAGGAGATATTTAAAGTTCCTTGTCCAACACAGACATATGGCAGCTTGATATTGCCTTGCAAAGCACACATTTACTTATCTAAACACGTCCTCCCCTGTATAAACAACCAACTCAAATGTCTACCAGAGAACTCCTAAGCCTGATAAACAGCTTCAATGAAGTAGCTAGATATAAAATTAACTCAAACAAGTCAATGGTCTTCCTGTACACAAAGGGTAAACGGGCTGAGAAAGAAATTATGGAAACAACACCCTTCTCAATAGTCACAAATGATATAAAATACCTTCACGTGACTATAACTAAGGAAGTAAAAAATCTGTATGATAAGAACTTCAAGTCTCTAAAGAAAGAAATTAAGAAGGTCTCCAATGATGGAAAGATCTCCCATGCTCATGGATTGGCAGGATCAATATAGTAAAAATGGCTATCTTGCCAAAAGAAATCTACAGATTCAATGCAATCCCCATCAAAATTCCAACTCAATTTTTCAAAAAACTAGACAGGGCAATCTGCAAATTCATCTGGAATAACAAATAACCTAGGACAGGAAAAACTCTGCTCAAGGATATAAAAACCTCCGGTGGAATCACCATGCCTGACCTAAAGCTTTACTACAGAGCAATTGTGATAAAAACTGCATGGTACTGGTATAGAGACAGACAAGTAGACCAATGGAATAGAATTGAAGACCCAGAA
The DNA here is from genome assembly GCF_000001635.26 of Mus musculus. Lineage (NCBI taxonomy): Eukaryota > Metazoa > Chordata > Mammalia > Rodentia > Muridae > Mus > Mus musculus. Next base: position 24,047,239 of record NC_000078.6, read on the forward strand.
ATGAACCCACACACCTATGGTCACTTGATCTTTGACAAGGGAGCAAAATCCATCCAGTGGAAAAAAGACAGCATTTTCAACAAATGGTGCTGGCACAACTGGCGGTTATCATGTAGAAGAATTCGAATTGATCCATTTCTATCTCCTTGTACGAAGGTCAAATCTAAGTGGATTAAGGAACTCCACATAAAACCAGAGACACTGAAACTTATAGAGGAGAAAGTAGGGAAAAGCCTCGAAGATATGGGTACAGGGGAAAAATTCCTGAATAGAACAGCAATGGCTTGTGCTGTAAGATCGAGAATCGACAAATGGGACCACATAAAATTGCAAAGCTTTTGCAAGGCAAAAGACAATGTCAATAAGACAAAAAGGCCACTAACAGATTGGGAAAGGATCTTTACCTATCCTAAATCAGATAGGGGACTAATATCCAATATATATAAAGAACTCAAGAAGGTGGACTCCAGAAAATCAAATAACCCCATTAAAAAATGGGGTTCACAGCTAAACAAAGAATTCTCACCTGAGAAATACCGAATGGCTGAGAAGCACTGAAAAAATGTTCAACATCCTTAATCATCAGGGATATGCAAATCAAAACAACCCTGAGATTCCACCTCACTCCAGTCAGAACGGCTAAGATCAAAAATTCAGGTGACAGCAGATGCTGGCGAGGATGTGGAGAAAGAGGAACACTCCTCCATTGTTGGTAGGATTGCAAGCTTGTACAACCACTCTGGAAATCAGTCTGGCTGTTCCTCATGAAATTGGACATAGTACTACTGGAGGATCCAGCAATACCTCTCCTGGGCATATATCCAGAAGAGGTTCCAACCGGTAAAAAGGACACATGCTCCACTATGTTCATAGCATCCTTATTTATAATAGCCAGAAGCTGGAAAGAACCCAGATGCCCCTCAACAGAGGAATGGATACAGAAAATGTGGTTCATTTACACAATGGAATATTACTCACCTATTAAAAAGAGTGACTTTATGAAATTCCTAGGCAAATGGATGGACCTGGAGGGCATCATCCTGATTGAGGTAACCCAATCAGAAAAGAACTCACACAATATGTACTCACTGATAAGTGGATATTAGCCCAGAAACTTAGAATACCCAAGATATAAGATACGATTTGCAAAACACATGAAACTCAAGAAGAACGAAGACCAAAGTATGGACACTTTGCCCCTTCATAGAATTGGGAACAAAACACCTATGGAAGGAGTTACAGAGACAAAGTTTGGAGCTGAGAAGAAAGGATGGACCATCTAGAAACTGCCATATCCGGGGACCCATCCCATAATTAGCTTCCAAACGCTGACACCTTTGCATACACTAGCAAGATTTTGCTGAAAGGACCCAGATATAGCTGTCTCTTGTGAGACTATGCCGGGGCCTAGCAAACAAAGAAGTGGATGCTCACAGTCAGCTATTGGATGTCTCACAGGGCCCCCAATAGTGGAGCTAGAGAAAGTACCCAAGGAGCTAAAGGGGTCTGCAACCCCCTAGGTGGAACAACAATATGAACTAACCAGTACCCCGGAGCTCTTGACTCTAGCTGCATGTATCAGATGATGGCCTAGTCGGCCATCAGTGGAAAGAGAGGCCCATTGTTCATGCAAACTTTATATGCCCCAGTACAGGGGACCGCCATGGCCAAGAAGTGGGAGTGGGTGGGTGGGGGAGTGGGTGGGGGAGCGTGTGGGGGACTTTTGGGATAGCATTGGAAATGTAAATGAAATAAATACCTAATTTAAAAAAAAGAAATAATCATCAACTCAGGTAGCCAGGTGCCACACAGCTGTAATTCCAGAACCGGAGGGTGTAGGCAGGATTATCAGGAGTTCAAGGTCATCTATGACTATATAGCAAGTTCATGGCCAGCCTGAGCTACATGAGACCCTGTCTACAAAAGTTATATTAAAAGAGAGAACAGGAAGGCCAGTAGTGGTGCATGCCTTTAACCCCAGCACTCAGTGACAGTGCAGACAGATAGGAGTTCAAGGAAGGCTACCCTGGGCTACAGAGCAAGTTCTAGAATAGCCAGGACTACACAGAGAAATGCTGTCTCTCTCTCATAGACATACACACAGACACACAGACACAAAGACACACACATACACAGAGAGAAAGAGAGACAGACAGAGACAGAGAGAGACAGAGACAGAGAGACAGAGAGAGATCTACAAATGGAAGAAGATTATGCACAAGGGCATGTGGCCATTGCTGCCATCTGTGAGAACTGGTCACATGGGTTTGTGAGTGGAGGCCTCCTGTGGAAGAACTTACTGGAAAGGTAAAGTTGACTGAAGTGGGGAATTGGCTGGATGGACAGGTACCTTGTAGGACCTTTTGTCGTGTTTTCCTTTGTAATTTTATTTGTTTATTTGTTTTCTGAGATAGGGTCTCATGTAGCTCAGGCTGGCTTCAAACTTACTATGTAGCTGAGGACAACCTGCACCATTACCTTCCTGACTCCCCTGTCCAGCAGTCACAGGTGTGAGCCACAATGCCTGGCTCATTTGCAGGGTTTTTTGTTGTTTGTTGTTGTTTTTGTTGTTGTTGTTTTTTCGAGCCAGGATTTCTCTGTGTAGCCCTGGAATTTCTGGAACTCACTTTGTAGACCAGGCTGTCCTCGAACTCAGAAATCCCCCTGACTCTGCATCCCCAGTGCTGGGATTAAAGGTCATTTGCGGTTTTAAAATGTCAAAATTTGTCCATGTGTTCTTTTCCTTTTTTCTCTTTCAAAGCTTTAAGAATATTTTCTTATATAGTTTGTTACAAATGTTTTTCTTGTTATATAATACATTGAGAGGTTGCCTGGTACCTGCAGAGGCCTGAATAGTATGTTGGATCCCTGGAACTGGAGTTACAGAAGTTGTGAGCCACCATGTGGGTGTAGGGAACAGGAGTGAACTGGGCTCCTCTGCAAAAACAGCAAGATCCCTCTCTCCAGGATCCCAGTCCCCTTAGGTTTTATTTTCTACTCAAAGAAGAAGCATCCCCAAATCACAGTGTCCCAGCCTCTATCTCTTGACTGGTGGCATGTCTAAGAACCTCCGAGTTGATAGAACAATGTTGGCTAAGCCCTGTCTGGGAGGGGCTTCAGGAACAAGAAATAGACACAGAGCCTTGGCGATGGCACACAGTTCTAATCCCAGCAGTCAGAAGGCAGAGGCAGCCAGATAACTTTGAGCTCCATGCCAAACTGGTTTACAGAGAGAGGACTCTGTCTTGAAAACAAAAACCAAATGAAATGCAGAACTGCAGTCCTGGAGGGCCTGCATAGAGGGGCCCAGGCACTCTTAAGTCCCTCAGTCATGGCTGACTGCCAGATCCTTGCTTTTTTTGCTACACACACTTCCTATCTCACAGCCTTGCTTCTACCAAGGTTTAGTGTCCTCTTTCCTTATCACCTACAGCCTGGGCTTCAACCACGAGTCAGCCAACCTCTCCCTTGCTCACTGGACATTAAGCTTGACAGGGTGGCCAGTGCTGGCCGGAAGTACCACAAGAAGCTAGCTACATCCATCTCTGAAGAGAAGCCCTCAATACCAACTTCTGCATCCACAGAGTCTGTCCTAAGAGGACAAATGTGACTGCTGGTGGCTGAGGGGTCACCACAGGCCTAGGATAAGCATACAGATGAAGAGCTAGCTGCTCTCCATGGAGCCTACTCCCCAGGGCTCTAATCCACACCCCAAAACAGAGTAGGAGCATATCATGACTCTTTGGGAAGGGATAGAAATGCCCTAGTTTTATTGTAGGTAATTCATTTTGGAAACTCAATTAACAAAACACATGTAAAATTGAAACCACCCTGGTAACACGGAAGTGTAGGTAAGAATAGGGTGGCCAACAGTGGGAGGGTGGTACACCTGGTGATGTTTGGTCCAAAGAATCCCTTAGTGGAGCAGGACAAGAGGTGCAAAAAGAGATGTGTGGGATAATCCAGGAATATTGGTGGGGAAGGAAGGGAGGAAGGAAGTAATGAAGAAGGAAGGAAGAAGGGAGAAAGGGAGAAAGGAAAGAAGGAAGGAAGGAAGGGAGAGGGAAAAGGAGGGCAGGGGAGGGAGAAGGGAACTGGAGTACCTAGAGGAAGGGACAATGAGTTGAGCCCAGGAGGTGGCTACTAGGATGTTACTGTCAGAGGCAGGCCCTCGGGAGACCCTCAGGCAGGAGACAAAGCTGTGAAACAAGGTGAGCAGGAGATCCCAGAAAAGAGGGCAGAGTTTGGGGTGTTAGCAGTTAAAAGGTAGAGAAGCCAGGTTGGACCAAGATGGGAGGTGTGGGGTCCCCTGTTCAAATACTAGTATTGGAGAGAAAAGACCTAGAACTGGTGAAGCCATGTAGCTCCAAGGCCCTCACCACTGAACCATTCACACAGGGAAACTTACAATGTGTCTTTGGCCTGAAGTTCACTTAGAAATGTCACCTATCAGTTACATCTTGCTAACCAGAGCACTGACCATCAGAGAGCTGCTGAACCTCTCCTAAGTCAGCCAGGACATGACTCCAGGATACCCAGCTATGGGATTGTGCCGCAGACCCTCTAGATCTTTGTGCAAAGAACAAGGCGTAAGCATCAGGAGGATGGAGACCACCCGGGAGCCTTCAATCCATGTTTCAGGGCTATCCCTGAGGCGTTGAGGAATCATGGGATGGAGAAAAGGGAAAAGGAAGGGTCTGAGCCTCAGGACCTGGTACTGAGGAGTAATGGCTTGAAGATCTGCTCCTGCATGCAATGTCATTCAAAGAAAGGGTGGTGACAATGGGAATGTGTCTGGCCATCTTAAGCACCTGGGACCAATGGCACAAGCAGTATGAGATAAGGAGGAAGAGAGGGTAGGATTGACCCTTTTCTGAAACTCCAGTAAAGAAGGACTCTATCTAAAGAAGCCTCAGTCCTGGAGGGACTCCATGGAACATAGTCCTCCTGCCCTGCCATGTTCCACTACACCCAGATGGGAAAACACACCTTTACAATGCTAAGTGCTGCTGAGACTCTTGAATATCCAGCAGCTGGCCCTGAGCCATAGGAACTCTCAGCCAGTGCAGTCAGTGACAGTGACCCCCCCCCATCCACTCCAAAGGGGACAAGGATTCAGTACAGACGCTTGGGACAGATGACCAACAGTCATAGAGCAAGCTAGCCAAAGAACCACCAGGGAGGGCAAGAAAGCAGGCTCCCAGCAGCAGAAAGCCCCCCACACCCACCTTAGCCTCCTTCTTGACAGATACACCCCATCACCTGGGAGACTGGATCACCAGAGAAGCTCATACTTGAGCAGGCAGTCAGGACCTATTTCCAGTGTTTTCCAGTCTCTTGGGTTCTTGAAGTATAGATGCTTGAGTCATGCTGGATTGAGGTCCCTACTTTGAGTGCCCTGCACTACAATGGCACATTCCTAGGCAGGAGAACTAGGTGCTCTGGCCAATAGATGGAATTTAGAGTCAAACCTGTAGGCCCAGAGGGGATGGTGGAGGATGACAGAGCCTCCAGGGAGTGGTAAGCGGTCTCACGTGGCTCAGCTAGGAGTTAGCAGAATGAGTCCCATCAAGAATGAAAAGACCCAGGTTAGAGCTGGGCTCTGTCCTTTGGGTTTTGATCTATCCTGGGCCTCTTCCCTGTTAACATCCTGAGAGGCAATGATATTCCAAGGTGAGTTTAACTGGTACCCAAAGAAGCTGCTGGCCAATAAAGTGGCTGTCAAAGCCGTGTTCTCTTAATGCTCACTTTCATGAACCTGCTAAGTGGAGCCCACAAATGCTGGCGGCCTCATAGATGCTTCCTGGCACTTGCCCCCGTAGATGCCTAACAGAGACCTGGATAAAATATTTAATATGAGGGACCTCATTTTAGCTCTCCTGGAGGCACTGAGAGAGCAGCAAAAGATGTGTGACGGGCTCAGTGGTACACACCCCATTACAGCTGTCATTCATTAAGCAACCGAGGCAGCCTTAGTGATGTTTTAGCTGTCTGGGGGAAAAAAACCTGACCAAAAAAAGGAATGCTTATACAGTTACAGAAAAATCACTATGTGCTCCCCTGAAGAAATACCTACCTAGCCCTGGCTATGAAACTAACCCAGGCTTCATTGATAAGACAGCCCTACTTTCATCTTTTTAGGGGGGAGGAATGAAGGTCCCTGGAACACACAGCCACCTCCCACTTGTTTAAAGCACTTCACATTCTAGCAGGGATTAGATCTGACAGACAACAGCCTTGGGGCATCAAGGACATGTGATTTCACAGTAATGGGAATTGGGGGAGGGGGCTAACAGCTCCTACCTCTTCTCCCAGGGTCTGTTATGCTCGTATTGTCCTTAACACACTGAATTGTAAATTAAGGAAAGAGCAAACACATTGCTGGGAAACTCTGGGAAAATATTTAACCAGAGCTTGGTACTGCGAGTAAAAAGCTTTGCTAACAGCACAGTTGTGCTGTCACTGGGAAAGGCCCTTGGGAGCGCCAATGTCCCATTAACCACAGCTCAGTGCTGGCTAGGAACACGCATAGTACAGTTAATCCCACCACGCAGCAATCTCATCAGTCATTCTGCCAAACCTCAAGGACTGCTAGACATAGATCCTGAAGGGAAGATGGTGGGAGACGTGGGTACCAAATCGCAATGAAGTCCTGGCTGATGGAGAGCCTGTTCCATGTCAGGTGGAACAGACGGTGGCAGGGGGAAATCAGCCTCAACTGTGCTCTTCCTTACAGTGACCGGCAGAATATTGTTCCTTGTCCTCCTCATCCTCATCCTCGTCTTCCTTGTCCTCATCCTCGTCCTCCCCCTCGTCCTCCTCCATCCTGCTGTAGGTGAAACTCAAACAGCCTTAGCCTCCACTTCAGTGCAGCCCTAGGCAGAATGGCCATCAGCTACAGGAGATGCACCTGGAGCCACACAAGCTGCACTGAGTCTGCACGGACACTAGAGGGCGCAGGATGGCAGATTCCCTAGCCCTCAGCACACACCCCTTTCAATTTCTAAACTAGGCAAGAAAGCATAGTAGGTCTAAACCAGAGCTTCTCAATGGGTGGGTCCCAACTCCTTAGGGATTGCAGGACTCTTCATAGGGGTTGCCGAAAACTATCAGAAAGCACATATCTATATTACGATTAAAACGATAACAAAACTTACAGTTATGAAGTAGCAAAAAAATAATATTTTGGTTGGGGTGACCATGACATGAGGAACTGTATTAAAGGGTCACAGCATTAGAAGTTTGAGAACCACTAGTCCAAACTAAGTAAGTCCTTAGGGTAAAATACACAGTTATTGGGCCCGCTTGGAATACAATGGGTTAAATCCAACAGGCTGTGGACATTGTTCACCCCGTTTCTCTTTCCTCTTTCCATGTGGTTGTGGGAAAATCTCATATTATATATGAATGTCATCCTATTTCTTGGACAGCGCTGGGCAGTACCAAGGACTCTGTAGCTGATGCCACCACACAGGGATCCTATTCACAGCAGTTAGCATCCTGTGGCTTCCGGTGATCACGTTACTCACTGATACTGGGAGTGAGAGATAATGTGTTGCCATCCCACAGTCCTCCTCAGGTCCACAGACCTATCCTGCAGGGCTACCTTGGACCTCTCTGGAGAAGCCAGCTATAAGGTACCAGAAGCCTGAGTCCAGCCAGGGAGGCAGAAGACTACAGTGAGAGAGGTACCCTCCTCTTCTGAGTGGAACAACAACCAGCCACCCAGTGAGATCTATGGGAGGGAGACTAGAGTGTTACTGCAACCTCAGCCTGCCATCTGAACCATAGATCCCATGTCATGGTACTAGTCACTGCAAAACCATCCTGACTCCCAAGCCACATTCCAGGAGCGCACATTCTGAGCTCCCCAGAGCCTCAATGACTGTTTAAAAAAAAAGGCAGCAGAGCCATTGAAATGACTCCTTGGGTAAAGGCACAAGCCACCAAGCCTGATGACTGGAGTTTAAGCTTGAGAACTCATGTGGTAGGAGGAGAGAACTGAATTCCAGAGGTTGTGTCCCCTGACCTACATTCACTGGATCACTTGCCCATCACACAAACCAATCCATATGCATAAACCTTAAGCAACAAGGTAAAAGTGCGATGTAAAAGGAGAAAAAGAGGAAGCTGGCAAAGCTGCTTGTAAAGCCCCACCCTACACTGACAGACCTCTCTCCCTCTGCTCTTTCCCAAGCACGAGAGGCCCCACAAGAGTTGGGGAACCAGGGAAGGTGGAGAAAAGAAAAGGAAATCCCCGAGTACTTTTTCTAAATAAAAACTGCTACTATAACAGGAAGGGAGACATGTGGGTGACTCTCCTCACTAAGCTAGGCTCATCTAGGTCACACCCACTCCAGTCACCCAGGAAGCTCCTACTCACACCCTGCAGCCTGTTCAGACACAAACATCCCATCACTCCTTGGGGGAGGATTTCTCATACTCCATGATCACTCTCCCCAACATCCTGAATGGCATTTCTGACCTTCTGTTAAGACTTATACTTTTGGGACATCATTACTGTGCTTTTCCCCTCTTTGGACCCTGGTAAGTCTGTTTCAGCCCCAGGGTCTCTGCACCTGCAGATCCTCCACCTCTCTGCCCTTCTTGCTGTCTGTTTCAGAGAGGGTCAGTCCTTGGGTATATGTGCTTTCTCTTGGAAGAGGCCTCTAGGATTATCATCAATTCTCATCTACCTTCAGATTCTGGTCCTGCTTTGTTCAGAGCACTTCCTCAGATCAGACACTGAACTCTTCTCTTCTCTTCTCTTCTCTTCTCTTCTCTTCTCTTCTCTTCTCTTCTCTTCTCTTCTCTTCTCTTCTCTTCTCTTCTCTTCTCTTTTCGTGTGTGTGTGTGTGTGTGTGTGTGTGCAGGTATGTGTGTGTGTATGTTGCACACTATATTAGTTAGAGTTTTACAGCTATGAACAGACACCATGAACATGGCAACTCTTACAAAGGACAGCATTTCATTGGGGCTGGCTTACAGGTTCAGAGGTTTAGTCCATTATCATCAAGGAGTGAACAGGGCATCATGCAGGCATGCATTGCACAGGAGGAACTGAGAGTTCTACGTCTTCACCTGAAAGCTGCTAGCAGAATACTGACTTCCAGGCAGCTAGGATGAGGGACTTAAAGCCCACACCCACAGTGACATGCCTACTCCTACAAGGCCATACTTACACCAAAAGTGCCATACCTTCTAATATTGCCAATCCCTTGGCCGAGCATATACAAACCATCAAACACACTCTCATGCACACACACACATGTACCCTCATGCACACACACATGCACCCTTATGCACATACACACAGGCCTGCTTTCCCATGCAGGATATAGAAGTCAACATGAGAATGTTTTTTCCTTCTTTTTGCTTTTCTTTACTCTGCACTTTTCTCAAGACAGGGTTTCTCTGTGTAGCCCTGGCTATCCTGGAACTCACTCTGTAAACAAGGCTGGCCTCAAATTCACAGAGACCCACCTGCCTCTGCTTCATAAATGCTGTGATTGAAATTGTGTGCTGCCACTACCCAGCTATCTTTTTCATTTTAAAAAAGATTTTTAAATTTCTATTCACATGTACGTCTGTGTTTATCTATGCTTAGAGAGGAGGGAAGAAGTCAGGGCTCTGGAACTGAAGTTACTGGTGGCTCTCAGAGCCAGATGTGGGTGCTGTGAACTGAATTCACAGTATTAGTTGTTTGTAAGCGCAGAGCCAGGTCTACAGGCCTCAGAGTCTTGCCCCTATTTTTGAGTCAGGCCTCTCTCTGAACCCAGAGAGTACTATTTACCATTTTGTCTAGAATAGCTGGCCAGAACTACCCTAGAATTGGTTCCTGTTGTCTCTATCCCACAGTGTCAGGGTCACAGCCAACAAGGACATATATGGCAGTTTTACATACAGGGAGCACTCCACTTCTCAGACTGTGGCTTCCTGCATTTCTGTATTTAATAGTTTACCACCGTGAGCCCCCCACAGTGCCCCCAAACAGGGCAGGGTACACACACTGTTTGATAACTGTGAATTAGGGCTACATGACATTTCAGAGGCCCAAGAGCCTCTTCCTATCCTGGAGGCTCAAACACTTTGTGACCTCCAGGGTTAGGGACTCAGGAAGGAATGTGAGGGATGTGGGTGAATTAGTCTTCTAGAAAGCTCCATTCTGGCACAATAGTGACAGTAGAATAGACACTCAGGAATGTGTCAGACTAAGGGCTGTTCACTTGCCAAATGCTGTTGTCCCTCCTTTTGGACAGCAAGCCAGCTATGGGGTCCCAAGTAAGGCTTCTTGTTCTTTCCAAGAGGTCATTATCATCAAAGATGCTCATCACCAGACCAGACCTTTTACAGGCCCCTGCTTCTGTATGGGACCAGCAGGACATCTGGGCAGCCAGTTCCCTGCGGTGGAGGGGGAAAGCAAAAAGCAATGTGTGGGTGTGTGCCAGGGCCAGAGCTAAGGAGAACTCACTGCCCTGCAGCACACAACAGCTGCCCAATGAGGAAGTGATAGTATCCCCACAGGGACAGAGGTCGGCCAGCTAACATGGAGCACAACCAAGATGACCAACCCAAGCAGACTAGGAACTGGCAATGGGGATAGCTGGAAAGACATGAAAGGCAGGGCAAATCCAGGCCCTCACGTTCCTCACCTAATGTCCAGCTTTATGGAAACCTTAGGGAATTAGCAAGTCAAACATCTCAGGATACAATCTATGCTCAACTGCACAGTAGAAGCTCAAGGCTGAGCCAGAGAACAGACACCTGTGTTATACAAACAGTCTTCTTCCTGTGGGCTGAGTCCACACCCTGTGGTTTTGAGACAGGGTCTCATGTATCCCAGGCTGGACACTGAACTCATTATGTAAAGGACGATGACCTTGAACTCCTGATCCTCCTGCCTCGATTTCCGAAGGGCTGGGGTTAGAACCATGCACCACAGCATGCATTTTGTGGCGCACCTAGGGATAGATTTAGACTTCGGTGATTAGGCAAGCATTCTACCAACAGTCGTAGCCAACTCCAGCCTATCCTCCCGCCTCTCCCTCCCCCTCCCGTTTTCATGTGAAAGAGTCTTTTTTTTTTTTAAACAAGGTTTCTCTTTGTAGCCCTGGCTGTCCTGAAACTCCCTCTGAGACCAGGCTGGCTAGGAACTCACACAGATCCATCTACCTCTGCCTCATGAATACTGGGATTAAAGGAGAACCTCACCACCATCTGGCTATGATAGAGTCATTCTGTAAGGCCCAGGCCAGCCTTGAACTCAAGACACTCCTCAGTCTGCTGAAATTACTGGAGCACAGCACGCCTTAAGTGATCTTTTGAAGGATATGTAAGACATTGCTGCAAGCAGGAGAGGGCAGAGGCCTCCAATTCGTCCCCCAGTCCCTCTACAGATGGACGTCTTGTGCAGTCAGTCCTGGTGGGATGGAGTCAGAATAGGCTTCTCTGCCTTGCTGCTCAGCACTCAGGCTCAGGTTGGCACGTTGTCCCAGGCTTGATGCAGCAGGTTCTTTGGGGTCCCTGAGCTAACTATGGAATGACTCACACATGGGCTCCTGATTGGCTGGGATGACAATTCATGTCAACTGTGTTCTGATGCTGCAGGCCAAGAAGCCAGCAATGGCCTTTCCCCAGTGGACAGGGGATTGGCACGGGGCCTCTAAGACTGGTTCTGCATGGTCAATGTCTCAGGCTGCCCTGGCCAGTGGCCAGCACCCAACACTCCTGGGAGGGTCCAGCAGTAACGCAAGGGGGCTGAGCCAGGCCTAGCATAGAGAAGGGTAGAATATCTCTCATTGTTCCTGACTGAGCCTATGTGTGTCCTTCTCCAAAAGGAGCTGCAGTTTACTGTGTCAGGCTGCAATGGGACATGCAGATTTGGTGGTCCCTGGGTCAATCCCTGCCTACAGCCTTCCCTTCTAGCCATATGTTCTTGCTACCTTGATTTCTCTGAGTCCTGTCTCCTTAGCTGTAAACCAAGAGTGAAGGTCCCTGTGTGTGGAGTTTACAGCCTATTTCTATGAAAGAAAGGGAAACAGAAGCTATGAGGAGACAGAGAAACTGAACCACCAGGCAAATGCTCCGTGGGGACATTGGAGTACTTTTACTGTGAAAGACCACAGGCTTCCTCAATGAGCTACATCTGAGTACAGCACCCTGTGAGGAGGGAAGCCACTGACCTGAAAAGCTTCTCTTACAGGTCACACCTAGCGCAGTGGCATTAAAAACCGTGCTCTGTGCTGGTAAAGAGCCTGGGGTCACTGTGATCTGGAAGCATTCCTAGGTAGGTCCAGTGACTTCCTAACTCCTGTACTTCAAAGAGGAAATGAGGGGAGGGAAGGAAAGATGTAGCCAGGGAAACATCAGGGCAGGGACTGCAGAGGCTCCTGTTGCTGAGGAGCAGGTCTACTACAGGGGCCCAAGCACCAAGGGCTTGCTAGACACAGGGGTGGGGTTTCAGGAGGAGGAAGGCCCCTTCTCTCATGGCAGCAGGTATCCTGGGAAGTCCATGCCTACTGCTTGGGAATAGGAGTGTGAGGGTTAGGGACCCTCAGGGAGTGGCTCACACTTCATTCCATACATGTTGCAAAGTTTACAGACACACACACACCCGAACACCCCTTCACCAACACAGAGATGTGTTACCTCACTGTCTACTCAGAGGCTCCCATCCCTCCTGGCTCCAATGAGAGCCCAGGAGGAAAAGCTGTTAGAAGGAGGACTCCTTAGAGTACCACATAGGACTCCGGAAGATATCCCCTCTGGGAGCTCGCTATTCTTACACACAGGAATATGAGTCCTTTGCTCATTCATTCATCCAGCCACCTTTACCAAGTACGCATGGACTTGGCCTGAAGATGTGCTGAGCGAATGACCCTAACCTTGGGCAGATGGAGAAGATGCTGACTGGTGGACAGGAAAGATGGATGCTCAGAGGAAGCCTCAGTGGGCTCAGAGGTGAGTTACTATGACACAGAGAGAGCACGAACATGTGGGGAAATTAGGGAGGGAGGGAACAGGTCATTACCTACAACCACTGAGTTGTCACTCAGTACATGCTGAGCTCTGACCTATAGGCTGTGACTCATTGCAACCCCATCAGAATGATCCATCTTCCCATCCTCTCTGGCCACGAATATCTCCACGGCTCCTGTCTCCAGCCCTATGGCTGCCACTGGGCCTTTTGCTCCCACACCTTCTTCAGGCTCTCTCCCTGCTCACATCTCTTACCTCCTGGAATACTTTGTCAAAATGGGAAGCCTCTACACACAACCTCCGAAGCCTAACCTCTCTCCAGCTTTACTTTTCCCAATATTATAATGAATTCAAGGCCCAGGCTTTACTTTGCTTTTCTTGGCCATTAGAAGCCAGAGCCCTCAAGCTCACTAGGGACAGAGCATATTCTTAATACACGCTGAGCACAGCCATATGGCCTACCAAAGTGGACAGCTGGCAGCAAGGCTGTGCCCCAGACTTGTACATGCTTTCATCCACAGGCAGGTGGGTAGGAATGGAGGAGGTGCCAATCATCAGAGGGATCTTTCTACTGATCATCCTCTGACTTCTGACCCCATAGCAAAGTTCTGACATAAGATTAAGAACTATCTGACCCAGACTCTCCTCATTCAGTGCCGAGGTGTGTTTGTCTACAGAGGAGTCACTGGGTGTACACCAAAGCAAAGGGCCTCAGGATGAGAAGAGGCACTATAGGTAGAACTTGTACTCCTCTGACCTCTTTGTCTGCTCCAGCTTCCAGACATCAGTTTCCAGGCTTGACTGGACCCTGCCATACACTTGTGCATGGATGGCATCTGGAGTCGAGGACCCTGGGGCCTGGAGGCATGTATGCAGGTGACATTCAGTCATATAGACTCAGGAACTGCTCTCTTTAGCCCCAGCACTGCACACGATATTCCATCGTGTCTATTTTTGATTGAGGAGACCCAAAGATCCTCTTTCCTCCGAAGACAAGGGCCTCTTTCTGGGTATCTCCTTCAGACTCACTGACAACCTGGAGAGAGTGTCTATGGAATGTGGGGGAGTGAAGAAAAAGGCAGGAGGAGATATCCTCTCCCTCCAGAAGGTGAAGGCCAGAAAGGAACTCCACCCACAGGAAGTCCTGAGGACACCCTGTGCCATGAAAATCCCTCTATGAATGCTGTAGGAGCTTGGGTGTCTTGGGCTGGGGGTAGGGGTGAGGGAGACCCAGCTACTCCCAGGTCTGCTGGGAACTGCTGGTCTAAGTCTCTAGGGAATTAGTTGCATTTACCAGAGCCAGGGACAGAAGTACTGCTTGACATTTTCCTCTGCATCTTGTAGACCTCTTGAGGTAGCAGGCATTGGGATTAGAAAGAACCATGACACATGCACAATCTCTGAAACAATGGTGGTGATGCTGGCCTCATGGTTAAGTAGGCCTGGCTCATCGTGGTACTTACAGGGTTCTTCTTACCTCTCAGCCTCAGTTTCCTGAACTGTCCTCTGAGATCACTGAAGAGACTTTACCCACAGTCTCTGTAAATGGCACTCCTTTCATCCATAGCTCTAATGCTCTGCAGGCCTGTATTAGTCAGGGTTCTCTAGAGTCACAGAACTTATGGATAGTCTCTAGATAGTAAAGGAATTTATTGATGACTTACAGTCGGCAGCCCAATTCCCAACAATGATTCAGTCGCAGCTGTGAATGGAAGTCCAAGGATCTAGCAGTTACTCAGTCTCACGCAGCAAGCAGGCGAAGGAGCAAGAGCTCGAGCTAGACTCCCTTCTTCCAATGTCCTTATATTGTCTCCAGCAGAAGGTGTAGCCCAGATTAAAGGTGTGTTCCTTAAACTCGGAGATTCAATCTTCTGGAATCCATAGCCACTATGGCTCAAGATCTTCATACCAAGATCCAGATAAGGATCTCCAAGCCTCCAGATAAGGGTCACTGGTGAGCCTTCCAATTCCGGATTGTAGTTCATTCCAAATATTGTCAAGTTGACAACCAGGAATAGCCACTACAAGGCCTATTGGCCTTGGGGTGACTTATCTAGGGCCAAGTGGAGGCCAAGGCAGAGCAGGGATCAGAACCACTGGGGGATGATGCACAGGCTGGACAAGCTGCTAGACCATGCTCGTGGAAAAGAATACCACAGGTCACATAGGGCACTGGCACCTGGGTGAGCTCACAACATCCCTTCACTTACCCCAAGTACCCAAGTAAAGCTGATCGTGTGTTTACGTGAGTATGCACGTGTATACTATGTGCATTTGTGTATGCATGTTCTCTGTGTGTGTGTGTGTAATTCCTATAATCCCCCATTAACAGAAGCCTGGTGAGATACTGGTCACCCTCAGCTGGAATAACATTGTCACAAAGCAAGTGTGGGTGATGGTCATAGCCATGGCTCTCTGGACTCAGAATATTAATTATAACTCAACTGGTGACTGGGCTATTCAGATGCAGCTGTGTGTGGTTCCTGGACATTTTTCCCTTCTGGTCATTAGGATGCTTGATGGAACATCCTGGCTGGGCTTGGGAAGGCTCAAAGGAGCACCCAAGGTCCTGCTCTGGACCTTATTGGGGCTGACCTGAGCCAGGCCTTTTCTTCAAAGCCCATATTGTCCAGACATGCTTCCCATGGCACATAGAAAATGTACACATGGAGTAAAAATATATCCCATCTCAGACAGCACACCAGCCCTCACCACTCTGGGCAAAGATACACACAGTCAGCATCATGAATATAACTTAGCCCCCCTGTAGAGCCAGCTCTGAAGGCCATCTCCTTCCTCCCTGTCTGCTCCCCACATGGGGACTGGAGGCCTCTTCCCAGTGAACAATATTATGGGACTGTTCCTAAATAGTCTTGCACCTCACTCAAAGCTGTCATTGTCCCCTGAGATCCTCAGGACACCAAGGAGGGAGGCCCATTTTCTTACCTCCATTTTCTTGAGAGGGAAAATGGGGCTCACAGGGAGGCTAGTAATTGACTCAAGAGGTAAGTGGCAGTCAGAATGGGTCGGGAAAGTCCTGTCACCGGAGCACAACTTCTCTGCCTAGGCTACAGCACTGTCTCAGTTTCCCCTTACGGTGCAGAGTCTCTCCATTCACAGCAATGATCATACTTGCAATGTTCTTCCTGAACCAAGCACTGGTTTGCCCCAGAGTCTGTTCTAAAGAGCAGGAGGACCTAGGACTCCCCTTGCTCTGCAGACTGGGGGTAGGGGTGGGTCCGTGTGTCTGCCCTCCTCCCACCCAGCCAGGTTGACTGGACACCATGAAGTCAAGAGGGCATCACTTCATTCATTACCTTGCATCAGTGCCTAACCAGGAGCTATAAACAAAGCAGGCACTCAATACTCAGTGCTTTACAAAGGACTACCCCTGAATTTAGACTCAGACCAAAAATCCAAGATCTGGACTAGAAAAGCCATGCACTTCCCTAACAGATATGTGCTCATTAGTGTGGGAATATGCATGTTAGTGCAGGTGCCCGTGGAGGCCTGAAGAGGGCACCTGATCCCCCAGAGCTGGAGTTACCAGTGATTGTGAGCCTCTCAACATGGGAGGAACTGAACTAGGGTCTGCTCAAAGAACAGTAAGAACTCTTAAGCAGGGAGCCACTCCGCCAGTCCCCATATGTATTTTTTATTAGATATTTTCATTATTTACATTTCAAATATTATCCCCTTTCCTGTTTCCCCTTTGAAAATCACCTATCACTTCCCCCCTTCCTATGCTCCCCAACCCACACACTCCTGCTTCCTGGCCCAGGCATTCCCCTATACTAGGGCATAGCACCATCACAGGACCAAGGGCCTCTCCTCCCATTGATGACTGACTAGGCCATCCTCTGCTACATATGTAGCTGGAGCCATGGGTTTCTTTTTGATTGGTGGTTTAGTTCCAGGGAGCTCTGGGGGTACTGGTTGGTTCATATTGCTGTTTCTCCTATTGGGCTGCAATATGTATTCATCTCCTTGGGTCCCATATGTATTTTTAACTGACTTTATTTTAGGGCAGTTTTAGATTCATAGAAACATTGAGAGACAGGCACAGAGACATTCCCTGGACCCATCTGGTCAACACCCTCCACCAGAATGGGGCATCTGTAGCATGGACAATCATTGTCCTCATTCGGTCTACAGCCTACACAGCATTCATGCTTTGAGCTGCATGTTCTGGGTTCACAGATCCATGTCCTCTACAATGTATACAGACCAGCTTCACTGACCTCAGATACCCCGTGCTCCACCTTGTCCATATTTTCTCAAAGTGTTTCAAAGCCCCCAGATTTAATAGGTTCCAGGAGTTCTGATTTCACACTCATGGGGTCAAAGTGCAGGCAGATGGTGGAACCTGTGGAAGGTCATCAGACACACAACCTGGTGGTTGCAGCAGAAATCACCAGGCAATTAGGTATACAAACAATGTCAGCTACTGATTTCTTCATCCTGCCTTCCCCACAACCTTGGTCAAGAGCCATGCTCCAAGGGGCTCACGGAGGGAGAAGAGCCTCTGGGACATGCCTTGTCACTCTTGGCTATGTGGAACACCCACAATGCAAATTCCTCAGCCCAGGCCCTGCTTTATGAATTCATTCTTGTTAACCAAATTGATCACAGAGTGTACACATGACATGATTTCATGCAGTCAGGAAGAAAAGTGAAATCATGATACTTGCACAGAAACAGAAGGAACTAGAAATCATTGTTACGCAAAATGAAGCAGAATCAAAAAGGGAGGTGTGTGTGGTGTGTTTGTATGTATGCGTGTGAATGTATGTATATGGTATGTGTGTGCATGTGCTGTGGTGTATGTGTGGTGTATGTGTGTATGTGTGAATGTATGCATGTGGTATGTATGTGACTGTGTGAGGCTATTGTGGTGTGTGTGTGTTACTGTACATGGTGTGTGTGCATGTGTATCTGTGGTGTATGTGTGTGTGTATGGGTGTGAATGTAACTATGTGGTATATGTGCGTGTGCGTGTTTTTGTGGGGTCATGGTTATGTGTGTGTGTTTGATGTATGTGTGGTGCATGTATGTTTATGTGTGTGGTGTGTGTATATGTGTTAATGTATGTATGTAGTATGTGTGTGTGTGCATGTTTGTGTGGGGGTATGTGTGACCTTATTAGCAGAGACCCCAGAGGACTTTCTTCCTGTATCCCAAGGAAATAACTGTTGGCCATATTTCTGCTTTGTCTGTTGGTTTCTGAGGTTACAAGTGTGTAAAAACCACATCTTACTTTCAATTGCATTTCAAAAAGTCATTGGGCACAAGCTGTTTTTGCATCCAACTTGTTGTGGTAAATATTACTTGTGGATTTCTTACCACCACATAAATTATAGAGGTATGAAATAATAATAATACGAAGAAGAGAAAAAGAAGTTATAATAAACTAATAAGAAATAATAAGAAACAATGCTATCAAATAATAAAATAATAAATAATATGAAATAATAAAAAGAAATAATATTAAATAATATAATAATGTAGTAAATGATAATGTGAAAAAATAAAATAAGAACTAATAATAATTATTATAAGCATTAAAGCACCAGCATGGGGCAGATACCATTCCCCTATGCTAATTTCTCTACTTCTTTACAAAGAACTGTGAGATATCACTTGACATATTCTTTTTTTTTTTTTTTTTTTTTGAGACAGGGTTTCTCTGTATAGCCCTGGCTGTCCTGGAACTCACTTTGTAGACCAAGCTGGCCTAGAACTCAGAAATCTGCCTGCCTCTGCCTCCCAAGTGCTGGGATTGAAGGCGAGTGACACCACGCCCAGCTCACTTGCCATATTCTGCCCAGGCTGCTCATATTCTCAGGATAGCCCTCCTGGCCATGCTCTCCCAATCCATCCACCCATGGGACCTTTTTCCTGCTTCTTCTTCCCTCTCCTTCATGGTCTCTTCCAAAGACACCAAGGCCGGGAACTGAAATGCCATCAACCTTTCTTCTTGCCAGCTGCAGGCATTAGATGTGTTTACTGATGATCACAGGAGGTAGGAATGATGTAATCATAATCCTCAAAACTATCGTAAAATATGGGTCCAGAGTCGAGGATCTGGTATTAGATCAAATGTTACTCATACTGTTTCCTCTCAGCCTGAACGTCTAAAACCTAGAACATAACAGTCCTTTTAGACAAGGCTACATCAAGTGAAACATATAGATAGACTTATAGATAGACAGATGGATAGAATTTTATTTATATATATATATATATATATATATGTATATATGTATATACACACACACATATATTTATAGATATATAGATTTTTATATAGATTTATACATAATATATATAGATAGATGTATATATCTATCTAGATTTATTGATATATAGACATATATAGATGTATAGGTGTATAGATATATAAATATATATGTATAGATATGTAGATATATAGATTTATAGGTGATATATAGATATATATGTATAGATTGAAGATATATAGATAATATATAGATATATAGAAGAATAGATAGATAGATATAGAAATATGTAGGTCAATATACTGATATATTGTTGTAGGTTGAAATGTTACATAAGGACAGGTCAGTGTACTGACTTCAGGGGGTGAAGAGGATGGCAACCTGATAGGAAGAACAAAACTGTGAGCTAATCTGGACACTTCAGACCTCCCAGCCAAAAACCAAGGAGCATCCAGGGGCTGGCTCATTGCCCCAGGCACATGTGCAGCAGAGGACTGCCTTGTCTCTCTGTCCACAATGGGACAGGAAGAGGATGTACTTAAATAAATAAAAAAATTACTTAAAAAAAGAAAAATTGAAACATAATTGAATATATATATATACATATACATATATATATATGTATATGTTATCTGGCAGAAAAAGAAAAAAGCTACATCAAGCTAAACATATGGATAGACTTATAGATACATAGATGGATGGATAGATTTTAAAATATACATATATGTGTATATATATTTTAGATATATAGATTTTTATATATAGATTTATAGATATACAGATTTATAGATAATATATAGAGATTATATATTTATTGATATATGGATAGATGTATAGATATATAGGTGTATAGATATATACATATAGATATGTAGATATATAGATTAATAGGTGATATATAGATATATAGATGTATAGATTAAAGATATATAGATATATAGATGAATAGATAGATATAGAAATATATAGATCGATATATTGATATATTGTTGTAGGTTGAAATGTTACATAAGGGCAGGAAACTGTACTGACTTAAGGGGGTGAAGAAGATGGCAACCCGATAAGAATAAAACTTTGAGCTAACCTGGACACTTCAGACCTCCACGCAAAAACCAAGGAGCATCCAGGGACTGGCTCATTGCCCCAGGCACATATGTACCAGAGGACTGCCTTGTCTCTCTATCCACAATGGGACAGGAACAGGATGTACATAAATTAATTAATTAAAAAAGGAAAAATGAAACATAATTATATACACACACACAAACACACACACACACACACAGAGAGAGAGACAGAGAGAGAGAAAGAGAGAGAGAGAGAAGTTATCTGGCAGAAAACAATGGCATTAATACAATACTCTTTGACCTGGCTCCTGTGGGCAATATCAGTTGCTGTGACCTGTAACATGACACATAACTACAGCCAATGGCCTGTGTCACAATCATCTGAGCTGACTAAAGCCTGAAAGTGCATTGGACATATCTCCAAAGTCAGAAATTCAATATTGCTTGAATCAAGCTAAAGTCCCCAATTTACATATCTATCAATCTGGTCTGTCTTCATTCACAAGACATGAATAAATACATGCTGGAAAATTACAAAATCGCTCACCCTGTCAACATCAGGTCTTTTTTTTTTTTTAAATGGTGACCCCAAGTTTAGTGATAAAAACAGGTGTCTCACAAAAAGTAACTCTTTCAAAAAGTGCCTCACTTGGCTACCCGTCCAGTGTAAGGAGAAAGAACAACCTTGGGATATTTCACACATCGGGTTAAATCTAAGCTGAATACTTAGCTTAGATAGTGCCATTCCATTCCATGATGTTGGTACTTGATAATGTAATAAGGACCAGCATTTATCACTCTCTGGCTAATGACTCTGAGCTCATTTATATTGTCAAAGAAGGTCTTAAATATTCCAACAAAGCTAAATTACAAGAAAACACTCTAACCCAAATGTATGGAGATAACAGAGTTCCTTAAAGAGGAAATGACCAAATCACTTAGAGAAATCCAGGAAAACAGAACAAAATTGGAGGAAATCAATAAATTCCACAAAGAAGGCCAGGAACACACAAACCAAAAAGTAGAGGAAGCCAAAATTCCTATAAATAAAGCGAAGAAAGAACACACCAACGGGTGAAGTAAACAAAACTATTCAATACATAAAAGTGGAAATAGAAGCAAAAAAGAAAACTAAATCTTAGGAAATAGTGGAAATAAAAATTTAGGACTGCAAAAAGGAACTACAGAGGCAAAGTTCACCCAGAGAACAGAGATACGGAAGAAAAATCTCAATCATTGAATAAGCAATAGAAGGAATGGGTAAATCAGACAAAAACGGTAAGTCTAAATCTTCCTGATATAAAATATCATGGAAATCCAGGACACTGTGAAAGGACTAAACATAAGAATACTTAGGAAGAGAGGAAGGAGAATCCTTGCTCAAAGTCTCAGAACGTATTGACAACCAAATCCTAGAAGAAAAACTTCCTAACATAAAGAAAACACAACAATCATCAAAACACCAAACAGAAGGGACTATAAAATAAAGTCTCTTCCCTGTGTAATAATCAAAACACACAGTTCAAGGAAAGAATACTAAAAGCTGCAAAGATAAAATGCCAGGAAAAACATAAAGGAAGATCTATTAAGATCACAGATGTCTTCAGGCTGGGCGTGATGGCGCACGCCTTTAATCCCAGCACTCGGGAGGCAGAGGCAGGCGGATTTCTGAGGTTGAGGCCAGCCTGGTCTACGAAGTGAGTTCCAGGATAGCCAGAGCTATACAGAGAAAAACCCTGTCTCAAAAACAAACAAACAAACAAAAAAAAAATCCAAACCAAACAAAACAAAAAAAGATCACGGATGTCTTCTTGGAGTCTGTAGACGCCAGAAGGGTTTGTACATATGTGCCGCAGAAACAACAGATGCCTGGATTTTAATATGCAAAAAAAGGACTATACCGTTAATGGAAAAAATTAAGATAGTCCACGATAAACTCAAATTTAAACAACCTCTCTCTAAACATACTGACCAACACAAAGAGATAGAGGTAGAATCTAACCGAGGAAGTTAAGGATACACATGAAAACACAGGTAGCAAATAATCTCTTACTGTCTACAAAAGAAGGGAAAGCACACACACAGCCCAACACCAATACCACCCGCAGCTGCAACAACAACAACCAAATACAAGGAGTTAGCAATCACCATTTATTGACTCATTCAATAAAAACAACTTTTGATTTGGGAGAAAATGTAGCTATAAGTTGGCCCAGGACTTTGAGGTTTTTGTGTTTGAAAGCTATACAACTTTCTGTCTCAGTTTGGGTGTGGGCGGTGGGTTTTGAAGATAAACTTCTGAGTATGCTTTTGTGTCTCTCACTGATCAGTAGTGACTTAATTCCAATAAGTTCTTTTTTTTTTCCCCCCAGACAGGGTTTCTCTGTGTAGCCCTGGCTGTCCTGGAACGCACTCTACACTTGTTGGGCCTCTAACTCAGAAATCTGCCTGCATCCGCCTCCCGAGTGCTAGGATTAAAGGAGTGCACCACCACCGCTCAGCCCAATAAATTCTTATCCTTTGCATTGTCCTGGTGTGTGAGTTGTGTTGAACCTCAGTGGACCCAACAACTTAAAAGCTTTACCACACTGCTGACATTCATAGCATCTGTCTCCAGTATGAATAGTCTCATAAAAAGAATATATATATAAAGACGTTCAGTGAAAAAGCTTCATCATACTAAATAGATTCACAATGTTTCTACCCAGTTCAAATTCTTCCATGATAAAGATGACTACAAAATTGTGCAAAGGCTTTGCCATATTAAATATACTCAGAGGGTTTCTCCCTCAGCCTTTCAATGGCTAGGAACAGATCTCATGACCAAACCAACTCTCGGAAAAGCAAACATTTAAATTGGGGTTTCTCTGCTGTGTGGTTTGTCTTGTGTATGCCTAAAGAACTCTGACATGCAAAGGTTTTACTACATTCATAACATTCACGTGGGTTCTCACTTGTATGTGATCTTTTATGTCATCATAGATGACTGTGACATCAAATGCTTTACAACACTGATTACTTTCCAAAGGTTTCTGTCTTCTATGTGTTCTTTAAAAATAATGGAGACTATAGAGTTGTAAAAAGTCTTTACCACATTGATTACATTCATGAGGTTTCTTTCCAGTGTGGAATCTTTAACGTTTTGCAGACGAGTGGGATATGCACAGGTTTTAGCACACTGACTACATTCATACGGTTTCTATCCAATATGGGTTCTTTTATGATTATAGAGACAATAACTTTGTGAAAAGGCTTTATCACATTGATTATATTTCTAAGGTTTCTTTCCATTATGGGTTCTTTTATGATATTGGAGACAACTGTGACCTGCAAAGTCTTTACCACATCGATTACATTCATAGAGTTTCTCTCCAGTGTGTGTTTTTTTTTACATTTCAATTTTTTATTAGATATTTTCTTCATTTACATTTAAAAAGCTATCCCTGAAGTCCCCCTATATACTCCCCTCACACTGCTCCCCTACCCACCCACTCCAACTTCTGGGCCCTGGCGTTCCCTTGTACTGGGGCTTATACAGTTTGCAAGACCAAGGGGCCTCTCTTCCCAATGATGGCAGACTAGGCCATTTTCTGCTACATATGCAGCTACAGACATGAGCTCTGGGGGTACTGGTTAGTTTATATTGTTGTTCCGCCTACAGGGTTGTAGACCCCTTCAGCTCCTTGGGTACTTTCTAAGGCTCCTCCATTGAGGGCCCTGTGTTCTATCCAATAGATGTCTGTGGGCATCCACTTATGTATTTGCCAGGCACTGGTACAGCCTCACAAGAGACAGCTATACCAGGAAAGTATGTGTTCTTTTATGACATTGGAGATGACTGTGACGTGCAAAGTCTTTACCAATTACATTCATAGGGTCTCTCTCCAATATGTGTTCTCTTATGGTATTGGAGATAACTGGGTCATGCAAAAGCTTTACCACGTTGATTAAATTCATAGGGTTTCTCTCCAGTATGTGTTCTTTTATGATATTGGAGATGAGTGTGATGCGCAAATGCTTTCCCACAATGATTACATTCTTAGGGTTTCTCTCCAGTATGTGTTCTTTTATGACATTGGAGATGACTGTGTTGTGCAAAGCCTTTACCACATTGATTACATTCATAGGGTTTCTCTCCAGTATGTGTTCTTTTATGATATTGGAGATGAATGTGATGTGCAAATACTTTCCCACATTGATTACATTCATAGGGTTTCTCTCCAATACGTGTTCTTTTATGACATTGGAGATTACTGAGTTGTGCAAAGGCTTTACCACATTGATTACATTCATAGGGTTTCTCTCCAGTATGTGTTCTTTTATGACATTGGAGATTACTGAGTTGTGCAAAGGCTTTACCACATTGATTACATTCATAGGGTTTCTCTCCAGTATGTGTTCTTTTATGACATTGGAGACTACTGCGTAGAGCAAAGCCTTTACCACATTGATTACATTCATAGGGTTTCTCTCCAGTATGTGTTCTTTTATGATATTGGAGATGAATGTGATTTGCAAAGGCTTTACCACATTGATTACATTCATAGGGTTTCTCTCCAGTATGTGTTCTTTTATGACATTGGAGATTACTGAGTTGTGCAAAGGCTTTACCAAATTGATTACATTCATAGGGTTTCTCTCCAGTATGTGTTCTTTTATGACATTGGAGACTACTGCGTAGAGCAAAGCCTTTACCACATTGATTACATTCATAGGGTTTCTCTCCAATATGTGTTCTTTTATGACATTGGAGATTATTGAATTGTGCAAAGGCTTTACCACATTGATTACATTCATAGGGTTTCTCTCCAGTATGTGTTCTTTTATGACATTGGAGATGACTGTGACATGCAAATGCTTTCCCACATTGATTACATTCATAGGGTTTCTCTCCAGTATGTGTTCTTTTATGACGTTGGAGATGACCGAGTTGTGCAAAGGCTTTACCACATTGATCACATTCATAGGGTTTCTCTCCAGTATGTATTCTTTTATGACATTGGAAACTACTGCGTAGAGCAAAGCCTTTACCACATTGATTACATTCATGGGATTTCTCTCCAGTATGGGTTCTCTTATGACATTTTAAACTACTGCGTCGTGCAAAGGCTTTACCACATTGATTACATTCATAGGGTTTCTCTCCAGTATGTGTTCTTTTATGACGATTTAAAGTACTGAGTTGTGCAAAGGCTTTACCACATTGATGACATTCATAAGATTTCTCTCCAGTATGGGTTCTTTCATGATATTGAAGATGACTGGGTATTGCAAAGGCTTTACCACATTGATGACATTCATAGGGTTTCTCTCCAGTATGGGTTCTTTCATGATATTGAAGATGACTGGGTGTTGGAAAGGCTTTACCACATTGGTTATGTTCATGTGTTTTCTCTCCAATTTGTCTTCTTATATTACTTTGGAGATGACTGGGACATGAAAAGGCTTTAGAACGTTCATTACATTCATAGAGTTTCTCTCCACTATGATTACTTACATACCTGCAATGAGAATTGGCACATGTGATATGTTTACTACATTAATTTCCCTGTTCAATCATTTCATCAAGATGAATAAAGTTTACAAGTTGGTCTACTGATAAAGATGTAGCAGATCATCTGGTTTTATCACTTCATATGTTCATGGTGTTCTCCCTCATTATGGGTTGTTTTGCATCTTTCGAGATGTCTGTGTTGGTTATTACATGGCTGACATTTATATCATCCTTTTTATATGGGATATTTATATGATGTATTTCATCTCTATGAGGAAAATGGAACACCTCAGAGCTTTATAAAACTAATTGCTTTCATAATTTTTCCTATACCATGAATTATACCACATTTGACTGTGAACCAGGACAAACAAAAGAATTTCCAAATTCCTAGTACCCATAAAGATTTTCTACAGTGTGAGCTTGGGGAAGTTCTCAGTAAAATTAGAAAACCAATTGATTGCAAACTTTATCATATTCAGAATGTCTACCAAAGACAGAATCTGACATATTTTCTCATTATTCTGTGATAGAAAGCAGAACATTGCTTCTTTCAATATTCCTATGCTCACATGGCTTTTATCCATTGTGACACATGACATACATATAAAAAGAAGAATAACAGATGAAAGGTTTCCACATTGCATTCACACTGTTTGACCTTTTGTTCCTCATAGACGTGTAATACATGAATTAAGCTTTCTCCTATGACAACACTCTTGACTCTCATAAACTGTACCTTAAACAAATGATCAATTTCAGTATAAGAATATGAGTATCACCAACTTTCCCATAGATTATTTGCTTATTGGAAGGTTTTGGATATATATTTATCACTATTCGATGTGCAATATCTAAGTCTTGTAAGTCTATAAACATTGTCAGATCAGTATAGGTCTAATAGAGGTACAAATTGAATAAAGGTATCTCTTAAGGCAATGTTTCCTTGTTTTTTTTTTTAAGGAGGAATTCTTTGATGGATAAATCAGATAACTACATCGAGGCAGAACTTTTTTTAAGAATATTATAATTAGGGCTTGCGAGATGGCTGAGTGGTTAAGAGAGCAGACTGCTCTTCCGAAGGTCCTGAGTTCAAATCCGGCAACCACATGGTGGCTCACAACCATCCGTAACGAAATCTGATGCCCTCTTCTGGAGTATCTGAGGACAGCTACAGTGTACTTACATATAATAAATAAATAAATCTTAAAAAAAAGAATATTGTAATTATAGTTACACTTGAAGTATTGACATTTTACACTTCTGCTTTTCTTTAGAGCTTCCATAAAATAGTAATATTTCCTCAGAGGCATAATTGCATCAGCTTGCACATTAAAATTACCTTTCATTTCTTCTTGAACTTTGACAATGTCCTTCAATATGATGGGTTTCCCAAGTGTAGCCTAAAAGACAGTACCAGGAAAATGAATGATATAGTATTGGAAATAAGGCAAAATTCAAGGTACTGTGAATTTTCACATCACTGGACACTATTTATTCAGCTCAGGATTCCATGTTCTCAATTGTAATAACAGAGCACCATCACTAATCAAGAGACATGTCTTCCCACTATTTTGAAAAGCAAAAGAAAATTCACAGTCATACCTATAACAGTGAGGTTCCAGTAGGTCTCCAGCATCACATCTTTGTAGAGACTCTTCTGGGAAGGATCCAGCAACTTCCACTCTTCCCCAGTGAAGTTCACATGCACATCATCATAAGTCACTGCATCCTAAAATATCCCATACATGTGTACATCACAAAGCAAGGTACTGACATCACTGTAAAGTAAATGTACGATTCCTTGACCATATATTCATGTAATTCTGGTACTTCCTCCACTGACTTCTGGACATAGACGTCATAATGTAAGTACCATAACATTTTAAAGGAAATTGAGTTGAAGGTTCACCTGTGTTGCTTATGAACATTTTAAATAAATAGGGTAAAGTCTTTCGAGAGGAATTCCAATTGAGATTGAGATGTAGGGCGAAACACATCAACAGTACTGAGGACACATCCTAAAAATTGTATGATGAATCACTAACTAGAAAAATTATGGACAAGCAGGGTGTATTTGTTCATGTCTTTAATCCCAGAGTCACGGGCAGGTATACGTCATTGAGCTGGATCCCTGTCTGTTCTATGTAACACATTCCAGGACAGCAAAAGTTACATATTAAGACCCTTACTCCACTGCAAAAATCAACCAGGGAGACAAAAATGATAGGAAGAACTCGGTTGTGTATTACAGTTCCTACAAAGAAGTATACATTCCCTGCACTTCTGTACTCATCTAGCAGAAACAGGAAGTGTACCAGTTTAAACTGCACCATTAGTAAAACTTTACTGGCAATCAAGGCACATTTAGTGGACCAATGGACAGATGAAAATATTAGTAATATAAGTGTTGAACATAAAAAGCAACATAAAGCAGGAGAGAGCTATAACTCAGCCGTGGAAAGCTCTTGCTGGTCTTCCAGATAACAGTGGTCAATTACTAGCATTTACGTGACCCATGGTTTTATGAACAGGAGTTCTGAGTCCACGTTCCAACAACACTAACGATGTGACACACATGATATTCATTTTAAAGGCACACAGCCAAAACACTCCTATTTATTTAAAAATTTCAAAACAAACACAAGAGTTTGGGGAAACATCAACACCCAGAATCCAATGACTCTGAAGCCTCAGGCAGTATTGATGTCATGAGCATATGCCATGCTAAAAAAAATAGAATATAACCTATGTGCCCAGGGGTTAGACAGGGGGCCCTAATGGAGTCTGTGAGGGCAGGGACATAGAGTAGGGACAGTGATCAGGGTGATAATGAATATCTAAATTATAAGATAAACAAAAAAAAGGAAAGAAAGGAAAAGGAAATTTTGAGTGTATATACACTTTCATCTTCCTCAAGATGAATCTAGAAAGGCTCCTCCTGCACTGTTCAAATGTCTAAAGTCTCTGCTGACACTCAAGACAATATCTTGACAGCTACATATTGCAAAATCAGAAAGCAAATTATATCTTTCCAACACAAAATGGCACTGAATACCCCTTCCCATTCCAATTGATAGGAATGTGCACATAGGGAGAGAAGATTGGACAAAGGCAAAAAAAACAGCAGGGCAAACACCAAATCCTATAGCTTTGTCTCAAACACATTGGACTTCAATTGCTTAAGGCATAGATGGTGCTCTTCCTGTAACTTCTCATACATCTCTCAGTTTGGGTACTTCATCTCCCAGTAAGCATCTCTCCATGGCAGATTTCTCAATGTGTTAGTTTTCTCCACAACCTGTGGTCACAAAATGCAACTCAAGCATCAACCTCACCACTTAAATGCAAGGAACTCTCACAGAGTCTTTTGTGGGATCCTGACTCTGTCAAAAGATGGCTGGAGTGGTGCTAAACTGAAACCATAGAGAAAGAATCTATGACCATGCTATTTTCATCTTTCAGTTTCCAGAAGCGGCACGATATGGATGATCCTGTGAAGTTTGGCTTCTAAATTAATGGACCCTGCCTCCCTTGGACCACATTTGCAGCAGGTTTTGTTTAAGGTTCCATCCTGGGATGAGGATACACTGTGAAAACTCCTTCCATTAATTTAAAACATAGCAAGCAGGAGGAAGTACTACACTCAGGGTACCTTCATAGGTATATACCCACAAGGGCATTTGCTCCACTAAGTTCATAGCCACTTTATTCATAACAGTTAGAAACAGGAAAGAATGCAGATGTTCCTCAACTGAAATGTGGACACAAAAACCATGTTTCATTTACAAAATGGGATGCTATTTAGGTATAAAAAAAAAGGACATCATGAATTTTGCAGAGAAATGGGTAGAATTAGAAACTAATATCTGGAATGAGGTAACTCAGGCCCAAAACGACATGCATGTACGTACACACTTACAAGTGAATAATAACCATAAGAACAGAATATCCACACTGCACTTCATAGAACGAAAGAAACTAATCAAGACAAGGCACAAATGAGCTTGGTTGAATCTCACTCAGAACGGGGTATGAAAGAGACAGAAGAGGCAGATGGAAGGGAGAGAACTGGATGGGACAGTAGTTAAGAAAGAAGAAGGGGAGTGTTAGGAACAGGTAAGAGACAAGGAAAGGCCAGAGAGCTAGGAAAATGAAATGAAATCAGAAGATGCTGGGAGGGAGCAGGGTTAGGGTAGGGGCATCTATAGAATGTGCCTGAGACTATGAATGGGAGGGCACAAATGCAGCTAGGGAGGTGATCTTAGCTTAGATATATAGCATTGAGTTATGGACCATGAAGAGGTGACATCTTGCAGTCAGGCAGAACCACCAGTGAAGTGTTCAGTACACCAAGAAAACCAAAAACCTTTCCTCCCAAAATTTGTTCTGTCTGCAAGTAAGGCAGCCACAAAGTTGAAACAGAGACTGAGGGAATGGCCAAACTATACCCTGACCAACTGGTAACCCATCTCTTGGGCAAGCACCAAGGCTGGCATTACTGAGGATAATTTGTTATACTTGCAGATAGTAGCTTAGCATCATTGTCCTCTGAGCGTCTCCATCTAGCATCTGACTGAAACATATGCAGAGCCCCACAGCTTAACATTGGACAGGGCTCAGGGAGTATTTTAAAAGAGTTGGGGAAAGAATTGACGGCCTCTGAAGGAATAGGAAGTCCATGAGGAGACCCACAGAGTCAACTAACCTGGAACCTAGGAGACTCTCAGAGATGGAGCCACCAACCAAAGAGCACACACAGGCTGGGATGGAGGCCCCTACCATATATGTAGTGGATATGCTGCTCAGTCTTCATGGGGTCTCCAACATCCAGAGCAGGGCATGTCCCTTAAGCTGTTCCTATCTGTGCAAATTTTTTCCGTAACTGGGCTGCTTTGTCTGACCTCAGTGGGAAAGGATGTGTCTAACCCTGCAGAGACTTGACATGCCATAGTTGCAGGATATCAAGTGGTTCCCACCCTCCCTGGGTAGATAAAAGGGAGTCAGTGATGAGGGACTGTGGAAGGTGGAATGGGGTGGTTGTACCGATTAGAATGTAAATTGAGTAAAGAAATAAGGAGATTGAACAAAAACTTATCAATAGAATAAAAATGTACAAATCAAGCAATAATTTTTACTCAATATTCAATATCTCAGGGCATAAGCCAAGAACAAAAGATTTTTTTTTTGGCCAAAATATCACACAAATGACCTCTTCCTAAAGTTTTCAGTCCATTTTCCACTAAAATAGTATGATCTCAACTTCGTGTGGCTGCATTACTGTCAACACTCCAATCTTCCAGGCCCTACAGGAAGAACTGATTAAGCTCCATGTACAGCTTTCTATGACTTTTGCCATCTCAATTTCTGATATTTTCCATATTCCTTCAAAAGAGACCAGAGATTCTGTCCAGCAGCAAAATCAGCTTTTGAAACAATTGCTGTTGTTGCTGTTGCTGTTGTTATTGTTGTTTTTCTACCTTGCAACTCTGCTGCTGTGATGGTTTCCTCTGAGCAGAAGCATCTCAGGTAATAAATGTTTGTTTTACATGGTTCTGTCAGATCACAGCCCACCACACTGGGAGCTCAGACTAGAAACTGAAGCTAGAAAATGAAAGCAAAAACATTTGACAAACACTACTTCCTGCCTTGCTTTCTTGCTTGGTCACTCTCTCATGCTCTGTAGCCTCCCTCAGCCTTGAAGCAGGCTGATCCAGACTTTGATCTTGCTGCCACTAAGGGAATTACCAAGTGTCTTAGTCAGGGTTTCTATTCTTAAACAAACATCATGACCAAGAAGCAAGCTGGGGAGAAAAGGGTTTATTCGACTTACACTTCAATACTGCTGCTCATCACCAAGGAAGTCAGGACTGGAACTCAAGCAGGTCAGAAAGCAGGAGCTGATGCAGAGGCCATGGAGGGATGTTCATTACTGGCTTGCCTCCCTGGCTTGCTCAGCCTGCTCTCTTATAGAACCAAGACTACCAGCCCAGAGATGGTCCCACCCACAAGGGACCTTTCCCCCTTGATCACTAACTGAGAAAATGCCTTACAGTTGGAGCTCATGGAAGCATTTCCTCAACTGAAGCTCCTTTCTCTGTGCTAACTCCAGCTCTGTCAAGTTGACACACCTTGCAACTCTTCTCCAGAATTTTTACTTCCCTAGAGTTCCACATTCACTTTGTTCATCTCCCTCCACAAGTACTCAAGAAAAATAAAAAAGCAAAGTACAAAGACACAGTTCTGAAAGACAGGTCACTGACACAAAGAACATAATGACGCATCCTAACAGCGGTCTTTCACCCTTCTGATGGGAGTCCTGAGGGTCTTGGGGTTCCAGTCAAAGCATCAAGGTTTTATGCCCAACTCACAGAAACTGCAATGACCAGCACAGAGCCTATTGCAATGCAAACACACAGAGGTCTTTTTTATGAGCTCAGTAACAAGGACTCTCAGCAGTCAAACTCCCATTAGGTACAAACTGAGAGATCAAGTCTAGAGGTTTTGAGTATTTATTGTAGTTACAACAAGAGTGGGGAGTTTGCATACAAATCACATTGTAATATTTTAAAAAGTGTATGTCTGGCATAATGTGCAGGAACCAAGCAAGGGGGGCAAAAAAAAAAAATCTGACAACCATGATGGGTAAGCTGTTTCTGTTTTTGTTTTCTATAGGAGGTCTTAGTTATCTCTATGTAGCTGACCCTGCTGATGTACCTTAACTGGCTGTTGATAAGGGGATTTTGTCATGAGATTTTTGCTGGAATGTACAAATGTACATTCTCAAAAAGCAAACTGTTTGGGATTTACAAACTCATCTCTGTTCCTAACGCCCTGATTATAGACAGAAACTCCTGGTTAACCACAACCATGCCTGTCTGTAGACTAGACTTTGTCCAAAGACCTACCTCACTATCTGTTACTGCAGACCCTAATATCAGCTGCCCTTAACACTGGAAAAGAGTAGCAGTGGAAATTTCCTCTCCTCCTGGGCAAGCCTCCTATAGATACCATAGACAATTCCCACCTGCCTATCCATTCCTGCCTCATCCCTGTGTCTCAGCCCCCACTCGGGCAGATACTCCCTGTTCTACCACATTCCATGCCTGAAAGGACACAAGGTAAGGTTCCATAGATCAACTTCATGATTGGTTTCTTAACCCAGATTCAATTTTCCCAGTTGTTCCAACATTGTATTACACACCATGAGCTGATGACCTCTCTCCTGACTATGTCTCCTTGTGGATTACTAAGATCTTCTGTTACTGCCTGTCTCTTCTCCCAGCTTTTAATATCACAAAGCATCCCCTGTTGACCATACCCACCAAACAGGTCAGTAAAATAGGAAACTGTCAGTGAACACTCTCTTCAAATCCATGCATCAAACAGTAACCAAGGAACAAAACTCCCACCCAAAAAGACAAACCCAGAGGCCAGTATCTAGGTCAATAATCACCCAAACAGAGATGGCTACACACCAGCATAGCAACTGAAAGACCCCCGAAGGGAGACCCTTACTCAGACACTCAAGTCCCGGGACAGCCGCGTACCCAAGAAGACACTGAGACCATACATAAAATGTAGAAGGCAAGATTTAATAAAGTAGCAACATGAAAGCACACAGACCAGAGCTCTGGGGTCGAAATAAAGCAGCAACATGAAAGTACACAGACCAGAGCTCTGGGGTCGAAATAAAGCAGCAACATGAAAGCACACAGAGCTCTGGGGTCGAAACTCATACACCTAGTGGCACCTAGTGGTGTAGAGGAGAATCGACGACCAGCCAAAATTTTTCACAGGCTTATATAGTAAAACTTAAAAGGGGGGAGAACTGGGCAGGGAAAGTACAAGTTTACATCACTAGGGAGTTCTGCCAAAGGAATCTACGTAACTAAGGAGTCATGTCCTATCATTTTGAGGTTGTTCCAGGAGGCCTTTATCTTAAAAATGTTCTTGGAACAGTTTTTAGTTGGGAGGGTTCGAACTTTAGGGTGAGGAGTTTTGGGGTGAAAAGTTTAGGAGTGTTCCGAGAACAACCTCTAGATGGGAGGGGTCGGGGCTCTGGGGTGAAGAAGAGTTCAGTAAAAATTTTTATTCTTCATTCCCCACTTCTTCTTGTAAGTAATTCTAATCTTAGAATTTCAGAAGTCTATATCTCTATGTGGAGAATACTGTATTTACTCTATCTTTAACATGGGAACAAAAACAGAATAAGGCAGATTAGTAAACAGAACTAGGCAGGGACCCTTCTAGTGAGGCTTGAGGGTCTCAGCATGACGCAGGTGTACGTAGATTAGATCTCTGGCTGGAACTGGTAAGATGTCTTTGGGGTACCCAGCTCGTTCACTGTAGCCAGTTGTGACCAGACTTCTTTCTGCACCACCTGTAAGCCTTTTAACTTAGTATACAGATCATTATTATAACAACATAGGTTTAAACACATTATTTAAGACAGTGATGGGCATAGGAGCCCCATAAAGGATCTTAAAAAGAGTAAAACCGAATCAAGAGGGAGTATTCTCAGTTTTAAATAGGGCAAGGGGAAGGGGCACCAAGTAAGTCTGTCCCAGTCTCTAGGATTAATTTTGTCAAGGTCTGTTTAGAGTTTTATTTATTATTTCTATCTGTCCTGAGTTCTGAGGTCTGTACACATAATACAATTTTTATTTGACCTCTAAATACTTGGCCACACCCTGACTTACCTGGGCAACAAAGGCAGGACCATTATCTGACACTATTGCTTTTGGCACTCCGAACCTTGGAAAATTTTTAATAATCTTCTTGATGACTATCTGAGTAGTCTCAGTTTTACAAGGAAAAGCTTTTATCTATCTTGAGAACGTTCACAAAAACCAGAAGGTATTCATACACATATTTTTTTCAGTAAAGTCTATTTTTCAGTAGATGTCAGGTCTGTCTTCTCATGAGAGGACTAGTTTTCTTTCTTCAGTTTCTACTATGTCATACAGGGTTTCTTTTACCAGTCTTAATTTGTCTATAACTTGATAGTCTTCAGACTGTCAGGATCATTGCTCTTTAGGATGCCTGGGCGGTTAGATTTGCCATCTGATTTTTTTTAGCCACAGCATCTTAGGTCTTTTTCTGCAGATGTCAACAGCTCTCTTTGTCTGTATATATAGAGCTTGTATTAAAGCCACAAGTTTAGCTTTCAGGGCTGAAGTTCCTTTAGGGAGGCTGCTGGCCTAGATCACTTGCTTTCTGTCCATCACTGCACTGCTGTCCCCGCCTTCCGCTTACCTTTAACCTCCAGGCTACTGCCATCCGTGTACCAGTTCAAACTCTCAGGCCAAGGCTGATCTGATCCTTCAGATCATTTCGAGTATGAGTTCCTTCTGCCAGAATGTCAGCACAATGATGAGTAGGTGAAGTCTCAGGCAGTAGTGAGATTGAGGATAGCAGGGGGAGCGAAGGTCACTCGTTCAGTCAACAAAAAGCTCTGATAATGTGTCCATCGGTCAGGGGAACAGTTGGATAATGCTTTCAAGAGCGTTAGTCAGCCATCGGTCATGGGGGCTGAACCACACTTTCTAGGACATGTGCCAAGTTTTGTCTCAGAGTCAATTTATCTGCGTCCTTGACCAGAAGCCACTATGTGCAGACAAGCAGGCCATCCTACAGCCACCAGGTCTAATTTTTTACAAGTATGTCACAGGTTTTTTCCAGGGTCCCAATCTCTGAGTAAGAACTTCTTTTGGCAATACCTTTGTTCTCAGTCACATCTAGGAGTCCCATAGCTGGGGATAACATTAGGGCAGTCTCAATAGCATCCAAGGCCATGTAAGATTGTTCTTTATTTTTTTTTTTTCTATACGAAGGGCTGTTTATCTCTTTAACTCAGCAAACCTGGAATTCACAATCTGCAAAAGCCCGCAGTGCCCAGGAACTTTTTTAGCTTGTTTTGCACTGGTCGGTGGAGGAGTATGAAACACAGTCTCTTTTTCTAGCTGCTTCAACAGGTAGGCCACCGGACTCTTCTAAGGACTCAGCTTCTGTATTAGCACCCCTTTTGTTATCTCTTAAACACATTGATCTTTAGCCAAAAGCTTTCTTTTGTTGCCAGGTACTATCTAAGTTTTCTAATTTTCCTGACTTTTGTGGCCAACATTTTATTTTTCGTATCTTTCTGTCTCACAGCACAGCTCTGATTCTGACTCTGGTCTCTGTCTTTGTCAGCCTCATGTTTCCTTAACTCTTTTTCTTGTCTGACTCTTATTACCTTGGTCAGATTGTTGGGACTTTCTAGTCCCACAGAGACGAGACCCCCATCAGAGTCTGGCAGTTAGACTCACAGGTGCTCCTTACCTTGGACAGAAGCCCCAAGTGGGCGGATGCCTCCCTCACTGGAACTTGGAACAGACTCACTGCCAGCAACTCAGGGTGGTGCCACCTTCTGAGATGAGGGAACTTTAGAGCAGAGACGGGAGTGCAGCTCTCACAGCTGGCTGCAACCGGCACTTATCTTAAAGTGAAAGCAGTTTTTCTGTTAACAAGAGACGGGATGGGAGGGACAGGGGAATGAGAAGCTGCCTGGGAACCTGCAGCGCTCTTGGCCGGCTACTCGAACAGCCTCCTCTTCTTTTTATTTCAGCAGCCACAACATCCAGGCCACTGACTTTTTAGGGACCACCCCTCATTTGCTCCGGATTTCCGAGCTCATTTCTCTCTAGGCTCCAGGTCCATGGGCGGGACCACTGTGACCCGCTGGCTGCTCTCTGGAGTTGGAGTGGGAGGCAGGGCAGCTGAGGATCTGAAAGGAAGTGGTCAGCATAGGGATCTGACAGGATTCTTAGGCTTATTTCAGAAGGCATAACTTAAAAACAGTCGTCAGTCATCAGTCCAAGTCCGAACACAAAGAGACACACAAGACACACACAGAAACCGTAAACCACAAACAAAAACAAGATAGTAACAGAGAAAAAGAAGCCTGACTGGGTCGGATTCCACATCGACTCCCTTCCTGATGGGGTGGGATTCCACGTCCACTCCCACTCTGGCAGAGAGAACACCCTCTCTCCAGGGTCTCCCTTGGAACGTCTTCCAGGGGTGCAGCCTGTGGGGCCATAGACCGTCGTCCTCCCACAGCCACTAGGTCCTTACGGCCCATAGTGGCAGCTGCCAGAATACAGAATACCAGAACTGGTAACAAAGGTGGGACTCAAACCCACAATCTCAGAACTGAAAAACAAAGACAGAAATTCAGCGGTGCCACACTTAGACACTTAGATAACAGACAACATAGACGACTCACAAAAACAAACGTAAACAAACAAAATTACCAAGCGACAGAACCAGAGTCAGAGAAAGGGGAGTGGACACAGATTGTCCCATTTCTAGAAAAACAGTAGTCACAACAAGAGCGGACATGAGACTAAGACAAAAAAGAAACCAGAAGAATCAGATGGCCTCTCTAAGGCCGGCCGATTGAGACCCTCTGCACGAGGTGGGACTCGAACCCACGATCCCGTGACCAAACGCGAGGTGGGACTCGAACCCACGGTCTCGCAACAAGGCGCGAGGTGGGACTCTAACCCACGATCTCGCAACAAAACGCGAGGTGGGACTCGAACCCACGATCTCGCAACAAAACGCGAGGTGGGACTCGAACCCACGATCTCGCAACAAAACGCGAGGTGGGACTCGAACCCACGATCTCGCAACTGGGCACGAGGTGGGACTCGAACCCACGATCTCGCAACACCAAATGGTCTCTTGGCCTTCAAAGGGGTCCACCAGGCGTCCCTGATCCTCCCCTGATCCTCCTGGGACGTCTCCCAGGGTGAACGGACGGTGGACACCTGGACACGTCTATCCTTATCCACCCCGCACTCCCTCTCGGAGCGCGGTCTCACTGAGCGTCCGCAAAACTGAAACTGCGATCGCACCAAACTTAGAAACAGAACACAGACATCAGACCAAAGCAGAACAAAGAATCTTACCTCTAAGTGGGTCTAGGACCTCTGGGTGGTCGCGCTGTTTCCCGGCCAACGCACCAAATGAAAGACCACCGAAGGGAGACCCTTACTCAGACACTCAAGTCCCGGGACAGCCGCGTACCCAAGAAGACACTGAGACCATACATAAAATGTAGAAGGCAAGATTTAATAAAGTAGCAACATGAAAGCACACAGACCAGAGCTCTGGGGTCGAAATAAAGCAGCAACATGAAAGTACATAGACCAGAGCTCTGGGGTCGAAATAAAGCAGCAACATGAAAGCACACAGAGCTCTGGGGTCGAAACTCATACACCTAGTGGCACCTAGTGGTGTAGAGGAGAATCGACGACCAGCCAAAATTTTTCACAGGCTTATATAGTAAAACTTAAAAGGGGGGAGAACTGGGCAGGGAAAGTACAAGTTTACATCACTAGGGAGTTCTGCCAAAGGAATCTACGTAACTAAGGAGTCATGTCCTATCATTTTGAGGTTGTTCCAGGAGGCCTTTATCTTAAAAATGTTCTTGGAACAGTTTTTAGTTGGGAGGGTTCGAACTTTAGGGTGAGGAGTTTTGGGGTGAAAAGTTTAGGAGTGTTCCGAGAACAACCTCTAGATGGGAGGGGTCGGGGCTCTGGGGTGAAGAAGAGTTCAGTAAAAATTTTTATTCTTCACAACATAGAGAGTAACAGCCAGGAACAATTGCAACCAAGAAATCCAAGCTCTCCCATCACAGCAGGTCTGAGAAATTAAAGCATGCAACAGATAAAGTGCAAAAGAGGTTGTTTGGGGGAAGGGAGAGGAGTGAGAACCTGGGGAAGGGATAGAAGTACACAAGAGGACCTGCAGACAGACACACAGACAGGGAGGAGAAAGAGAGCCATGAGGGGAGAGATGACAGAGAGTGTGCATGTGCAGAGAACAGAGACAGGGAACAAAAATAGAGAGCTGTTATAGCTGGTGGTCCATGTATATAAAGCACGCCTGACAACAGACACAGGGGATGGAGGCAGGAAATGACATAAGCAGTTGCTAAGTCCCTAAGAGCAGGACATGAGATTACCTGTACACTGACAACTACAGAGGCAAGGTTCACCCGCAGAACAGGAAAGAAAGACAGAATCTCAGGGATTCAAGATGAAGAGAAAAAAATTGATATCTCAGTTAAAAAATGTGGATTCTAAAAGGTTCATGGCAATAAACAACTGGGACTTCTGCAAAATATGTGAAGGCGAAAATTACAAACGATTGGAATAGAAGAATATCAGCTCAGAGGTCTATCATTTTTCAATAAAACCACAAAAAAATTCTGAAATTATTAAATCCCTTTGCCAAATAATAATCAACTCACTATACATATGATGCTAAAAAATATGAAAAAACTGCAAAAGAAAAAAAATTAACAAAACAAAAAGAAGTATAATGTATGAAATCAGACCTATTAGATTTTTACCTGTCTTCTTAATGTATACTAAAAGACAAAGTGGTTTGGACATGTATGCTACAGACTCAAAGAAACCACCCCTGTTTTCACAAGCCAGCCTAACTAGGTCCAAACGATATGGGCAATGATAGGGAAGTTATCAGAGGTCAATCCCTGATGGAACAAGTGAGGAGCAACAGGAGAGACCTCACAGGTACTCACATATGGCCTATACTTCCCATCCAGGCCGAGAGAGGACTCACCACCCCAGCTTCCACTGCTCAGCACCCTGCCCCTACCCTCTGTGGGCAGTAACCCTGTGCTCACCATGCCTCGAATTCAGAGCTTCCCTGAGGTCCTCTCACAGCACCCAACAGCAGAGCTCAGAGCAGGACACAGAGAACCATTCAAGCCTGCACAGCCACAGTGAACTTGGGGAAAGGCACCCGGACGATCCCACCTCCTTGTCTGACTGGCAGGTCTGCCTGTGGAGACCTTGATTGGCCAGTGGGTCTCACCCTTCCTCAAGGTTAAAGTGTGCTTCAAGTCCAGGGCCACACCTTTTCCAGATCTCAGGTGTGGTTTGCACTACATTAGCATTTGAGCCAGTCCCCCAAGAGGACTCTCACCCCTCCCAGCCCTGGGGGAGAACTCAACATTCATGTGGGGCACTGGGCTATGCACAGACAGGTTGGTCTACAGTTGAGTGGAGGTCTGAACCCGGGAGGGTGATAATTCACCTATGTGACAAGGAAGGCATCAATTCCCTCATGTTTCTGGAACTCAGGCTCCTGCCTAAGTTACTGTCCCCCACCCCAACCCCAGCCACCAGAAGAGAAGCCTGGCTATGAGTCATGTAGGCAATGTCCCAAGCTTCTGACCTCAGGCTAAACTCCTCCCCAGTTACCTAGCAACAGTAAAGACCATAAAAAGGGCTGTTCAGCCCCGCCTATCTCTCTTGCTCTCACTCCTTCAATCTCTTACCTCTCACTTCTTGCACTCCTCTCTCCTCTTTCCTTTCTCTTTGACCTCTCCTCTCCTCTCTCCCTCTTACTCTTTCTATGTAGCCTCCCCCCCTTCTAGCCTTCTAGGGGGGGCCTCTCTCTCTCTTCTACATTCTCTCTTTCTCCCTGCCTTTCTATGATAAAGCTCTAAAACCATAAAATGTCTCTGCTCATCAAGGCCCACTGAGCTTGGAGGATGGGATAGGCTTTCTCCTAATGAGCCCTTTCTAATCTCCCCATGGAAGGCCTTCATGTGCTCCAGTCCAGATCCACTGTGCTCACTCTCACCGGTGTGGGAACCTCTCATCCCTCATCCCTCTCTCCCATAACCCCAGGGCTTTAGGAAAGTAGCCCCGGGGCTCCCAGGTTGAGCTGCCCCTTGTTCACACCCAAAGAGTGGGTCAAAGGCTTAGATGCCGACATGGGGCTGAGTTGAGTGTATGGCAGCTCTCCCACATCTCTGTCTAGAGCATAGGTGGAACTCTGGCAGTGCGTGGGCCTTCCTCCCCTTTCCTTTCTTCCCCAGGGCCCCCTTTTAGTTCCCAACACATTCCAGCTCAGGCTAGTCAGCTGCCTGCTCCTGTTTTCTGTGAGCAATGATCCTGCATTACCAGGACCTGACTTCAGACCTTGCCTGAGCTTGCCTCACAGCACTTGCC
This sequence comes from Mus musculus, assembly GCF_000001635.26. Taxonomy (NCBI): domain Eukaryota; kingdom Metazoa; phylum Chordata; class Mammalia; order Rodentia; family Muridae; genus Mus; species Mus musculus. The sequence continues at coordinate 24,088,055 of NC_000078.6, forward strand.
TTCTTCTTCCTGAAATCCAGGGGAAGAGCATGCATAGCCCATTACCCAAGGTGCAGTGGGGTTATCAATCTGAGTGGGAGGGTGCCCAGGCAATGAACATTAAAGAGGGATTTTAGGAAACAAGAGTTTTGTTTGTGGCTCAGTGCTGGGCTCAGGGAGACTGCAGCTCCCTTTCCCAGATGATAGGTACCAACCAACCCTGGGAGGAAAGACAGAAATGTAAGGGAAACACTGTTGAGCCATCTTGATAGCCAGCACATCGCCATCAGTGGCCAAGTAGAGAAAAGCCACAGTTGTATTAGGACAGGTTCTCTAGATGAACATATCTCAAATCAGAATGAATATCTCTGTGGATACAGAAAGGAAATTTAATAGAATGTCTCTCTAATGCCTAATATAGAAAAGCTCTCGGCCAAGGGAATTTAGAAAAATCAAGGACGGGTTATCTCATGTTGCAGGATATTACAGCTGATATTCACTATGTACTAGAATTCTGAAGAAATAAGTATTTTCCAATGCCAATTTTAAAAATCAAACTAGCAAATCACCTTTTCTAACATACAAAAATAGGACAAGTATAAAAAATGAAAGAACAATCCTGTTCATTGTCTTTTATGTATGTAGGATGCCAAAAGAATCTATTGCCTAGATTATAGATGGATCTGATGATCTCAAAAGATCAAGATTAAGAAATGGTTTCTCACTTAAAAAGGTATAATGAACACATTTCCCTCACAGTAAGCAGGGTTAGACTCAGGGTTAGACTATTAGAGGGTTACGGTTAGGATTAGGGTTCTTAGTGTTAGGGTTGTTAGAGGCAAGGCAATGGTCAGGAAGCAGGGGTGAGCTGGACTGGAAGGTTTATTATTTATTTGTTATTAATTTATTCTTTGACCATTTCATATGTGCACAAAGTATATCTCGATTGTTTTTATCTCTCATTCCTTCCTTTAGTACATCCTCTCTGACACTTCCACCTTCATGTCTCCATTGTGTCTCCTTTTTCCTCCTAGTTTCCCCATTTCTCCTCCCCCTCCATCCCCTCCTCCTCCTCCTCTTCTTCTCTTTCTCCTCCTCTCCTTCTTCATCACCATCACCATCATTACTAAGGTCACTTAGTGCTCCCTGATGGAATATTACTCAATATCTGTTAGGCTGGATCTTGTGCATATAAATGGAATGGCACTGCCCAGGGTGCAATGGTCGCATTTTATCCAGAAAACAAGTGTTTTACCAAATGTGTCCTCTGATGCTCTTTTTAGCCCCTCTTCTGCCATGTTCCTGTGGCATTAGTTTTGGAGACTTTTTTTTTTTTTTTTTTGATCTGAGAAGAATATATCCTGATGATTAGGACAACCCTAGGTGGAAGGTCTGTTCCTAACTGTTACCTTAATTGCCATGGTTTAGCTTGTGCCCCTCTAAGAAGCAGCAGCCACCACACACAGATCTCCTGGCCTGGAAGACCCAGCTTGAGTCCGTTCACTATGAGGCCTTTATGTACACAACCCAGATGGTTTTCTGGAACCCACAGCCCTAAAGGACCAGGTATATTATTAGACAACTCACTCTGTGGCAGTGAAGGCCTCTCAGTAAACGCCTCTAGAGGCTACAGAGGCAGCTCAGTTGGTAGAATGTTTGCCTGACATTCAAGAGGCCCAGGGTTTGATCCCTGGCACCACATAAAACAAACATGATAACACATGCTGTAATTGCAGCCTTCGAAGGTGGAGGCAGACACAGGAGGATCTGAAAGCCAAAGTTATATTTGGTACATAGAGTTCAACGCAACCCTGAAGCCCTGACTAAAAAGTAAAACAAGAAAAGAAAAGCCTCTAAAAAAGGGCCTCTAATGCTACCTGTCTCCCCAGGGGTTAGCACTTGATATCTCTGGAGTTGTCAGTCTTGGCTCCTCTAAGTTGACAACAATGGAAGCTGGCCTGCAGAGTCTCAATGGACACCAGCTTGCACTAAGGAAACCCACCTCTGTACAATGAAAGGACATTGAAGAACCAACAAGAGTGGTCAGAACTCCTGTTTTGTCAACTGCTGAAACCCAGAGTCACATGACTCCATGGTGCCAATATGACCTCTCTCAAAAAGAAATAATCTTAAATGAGCCCATTTAATGCTTTCTTACTTTACAATTACTTTTCTTTATTTTTTGAAATTGTAATATAATCTCATCGTTTCTATTCTCCAAACCAACCCACATATCCCCACTTCCTCTCTTTCAAATTCATAACCTCTAGTTTCCTTTGTTATTTTAAACATATATGTATATTCCCTAGACATATAAACACAGACTGCACAATCTGTATAATATTATTTATATGTCTGGCTTCGGTGCTGACCATTTGGTATTAGGCAACCAACTGGCAAAAGCACATTTTCTTAACATAGAATTAAAGCTCATAAAAATGCTAATTATAGCCAGGTGTGGTGGTGCATGTCTTTAATACCAGCACTCAGGAGGCAGAGGCAGGTGGATTCCTGGGTTCGAGGCCAGACTGGTCTACTAAGTGAGTTCCAGGACACCCAGGGCTATACAGAGAAACCCCATCTCCAAAAAAACCCACCCCCCCAAAAAAAACCCAAAACCAAAAACAAACAAACAAACAAAAAACAAAAACAAAAAAGACTGCTTTCAATACAAGTCCTCCAGCCAGCCAATCTGCAGTGTAGACCTGGTCTCTACCACTAAGGCATGCTGGACAGTGCCACTTTTACCTTGGGGATGATAGGAGACCCATGCTTCAAGTACCAGGGAATGACACCCAGTTCAAAGGACACTTCTGCACTGCCACCACCGCAGCATCCAAATGAACCCCTACTCCCTTGCTGGTCTCCCCACCTCTCTCCTGGGACTAGGAACAAGCACCGAAATGTCTTTAAACTGTGAAGCAGTGGCTGGAGAAATGGCTTATTGTAAGAGAACTTGCAGCTCTCCTTGAGGTACCAAGTTTCATACCCAGCACCCACAACCAAGCAATTCACAGCTGCCTACAACTCCGGCTGCATAAGCTCTAAGGACATCTGCATTCTGAGTGTCACACACAGATACAAATCAATAAAAAGTAAATCCTAAAGAGGAAATCAGACCATGGGAGTCTGAGCCCCAAACCCTCTAACAGCTTCGCACCACTCCACAGCCAAAGTGCAAATTCTTTCCCCAAGGTAAAGCCCAGTGCTATCTGGACCTAAGCCACCCCTCCACACAGGCCCCTCTGCTCTCCCTCACCTCTGATCACAGGCCTTCTGTCTGCCCTGATGCTCACATCTCAGCCCTTTTCCAGGACTCCTCTATGCCCAGGTCTTTGCAAGCAGGCAGCCTCTACATTCCAGACTGCTCAAAGGTCACCTCTGCAGAGATGCCTGTCTTGATTTCAGTTTCCTCCCCTCCAAAACCACATCCTATCCCCAAGTTATGCATAACCTTGATTCATCACTACCTGGCACACAACATGACATAATCACCTGTCTATCAGTGATGATCAACTAGGGAGGAGCCTTTTACAAATATAAAAGCTCCAGGCCTCACCCAAATCTTATGAAATCAGAATTCAGGAGACAGAACCAGGTTCTTCCAGTCCACAGACACCCACTCCCCCACCAGGCAACTCTGAACACAGCCAGGACTCAGGGCAGCCTACAACAGTACTTTCAAACCCTGGTGCACACACTGCTCTTGAGAGTGCTATTAAAATGCACCCTCTATTTCCACAGCTGTGCCATGGAACCTGAGGCTCTGCAAGTTGCACACCACACTGACTGGTGCTGTCAGGTGAAGCATTTTGCAGTTGCAAGGGCCTAAAACTGTGCTCATCAACAAGACTTCCTACAAGTATGAAGAACAAAGTCCTGAATCTACATCATGCAACAGAGTGGCCACCAACCAATGTGGCCACCAAGCATCTGAGACAGAGTAATGTTAGCAAAGAGCTGATTTCATTCTTGGGCTACAATGCTGACCAAAAGCCAAAAGTGCAGTTCCCCACCATGAAAGGCCTCTGTAAATTCTTGGCCTAAGGAGCCTTCTGCAGTCTGGATGGATAGGAAAATTCCACCAAAGGCCTAGTTGATCATCAGCCCAAGAGTGGATAAATATTTCCCTAAGGTAGGGACACAGATATGGAAGACTGGATTAAACCACCTTGGAGCCTCTTACACCAGGCTTCCATTCAAGGCCCTTTCATCCACATCCCTGATCACATGTAAGCAGTCCCAGTCTTCCTGTTCTCTACATTATCATCATAGATGCTCTGATCACATGTAAGTGGTCCCAGTCTTCCTGTTCTCTACATCATCACCATAGATGCTCTGATCACATGTAAGTGGTCCCAGTCTTCCTGTTCTCTACATCATCACCATAGATGCTCTCCCAGACATGACCTCACATCACTGATCTGCCTGGAGAATCGGTTTCTCCCCACGGAACCACAGATTCTTTCAAAGAGAAGAGATGTCTAATCCCTTCACCTAACACACAGCAGCAGGTCCCAAATGAACCACAGCAAGAGCTGGGATGCACAAGGAGTGGTATCATAGTAACTGCACTACTAATCATAAAAGAGAAATTGAATTCAGCTGGAGGGAAACCAATTCCACCCTAACTGATTCAAGACGTTCCAGAGACACCAATTCAGATTTCAGAGCAGCATAAAATGATCACCTGTTAACCTACTCCCTTCTAAGGATACACTGAGAAAAAGGGGGCATCCTTCTGACCATAGATTCAAAATCTGTTAGCCTGGGATGCTGAAGGAGCTGGTTTACAAACAAGTCGTCACAAAGGACTACAACTCAGAATCAAATGCAAGGCCAGTTCCCACTGGAACTGCTGGGCAGAGCCTGGGCCAATGAACAGCATCCCCCTGGGAGTCTGTACAGTCCAGATGTTCATTCTCCTTTGGCAGTTAGAACAGCAAAGCGATTTCCAAGGTAACCAAGGACAACAGAATAAGAGACTCATGGCCATGGAAGGAAAAAGTTATATTTTAATACTTAAGAGTCAATATCAAATTTATTTTTAAAACTACATCAATGCCAAATAAGCAGGGTAGGAATGAATGGAGCTATGAAGAAGCCCTAAGAAACAAAAGGACTGTCCCAAGAATGCACACAATGTTTCTCTATTTCCAGAGTATTTTGAAGTAACCAGAGGCTTAAAAAAACTAAGGTACAAAAATCAAAGCTGGGAAGAGGGTGGGGGTGGCGCCGCTCAGTTTTCAGATTTATGCCACAACTACTTATTTTCTCCCTTATTTCCAAAGCACAAAGCTGACACCAGTTGCGCTCTGCACTTTGCAAACTGGGCAAAGTAAGTCACCCAGAGAAATTCATCAGGAAGTGAAAAGTTTCAAACCACCTACACTCTCACCTGTTACCAAGACAATAAGCTCCTTAGAGAGAATATATGGGGGCTGGGAAGGCAGCTTAGAGGGTCAGGTGCTTGCTGCACAAGCTTGTGAACCTGCATGGGGATCCCCAGGATTCAGGGGAAGCAGAGACAGGCCGTGGGGAACTGATTCAGGAAAGCTTTGCAAGTTCAGCCTCTGGCCTCGGTCAGCATAGGAGCCAACACACACACACTCTCACAGGCACACACACACACACACACACACACACACACACACACACACACACACACCCATCCACACACAGGCACACCTAGGGGGAGGGACAACAATTTCCATTTATATGCACACCTTCATCCATTCATCCATTTTCTTCTCCCCTCCTCCATTCTCATTCCAGGGTCTATACAGTAACTACAGTGAAATCTGGTAAAGCAGCTACCATTTACTAAGTCTACTGGGTACTGTACCAGAACCTTCAGAAATAGACATGATTATCTAGACTGTGAATTGGACTGAAAACAGTAAAAGAGTGTGTGTGCGGAGAGGGTCTCATCCCAATTCATACAACTGGAAAGTGATGGAGCCTGACTTGGAGGTGGCTGATCTAGCTATGGGCAGTTTTGAGAAAGCACCATAACTAAGCATTAGATAACGCCATGCAGTTTGAGAAAGCAGCATCCAGCCAAGTTTAAACTCCACTTGCTGTGTCTATAACCTGAACTAATCTCCTAGCCTCAAATTCCTTATCTGCACAGCAGGGATAGAGATTAAACACAACAGTTTGATACCTGTAATACAGGTCAGGCACTGGCTAACTACTGACATTCTAGCTACAGGTGTGCAAGTCAAGAAAGCCTATTTCAGGGGCTGGTGAGATGGCTCAGTGGGTAAGAGCACCCAACTGCTCTTCTGAAGGTCTGAAGTTCAAATCCCAGCAACCACATGGTGGCTCACAACCATCCTTAATGAGATCTGACTCCCTCTTCTGGAGTGTCTGAAGACAACTACAGTGTACTTACATATAATAAAAATAAATAAATCTTAAAAAAAAAAAAGAAAGAAAGCCTATTTCAGTCAGAAAATGACAACAGCTAGACATATTCTCCATTGGAAGCAATCAGGTTTGCCAAAGTTAATCAGATAAGTTTACTAATTCCATAACTCATTTAAGTAGAAGGCCAGGGACTTATTTTTTTAGTTGTATTTCTATGAAATGCGTAACTTTTTGTATGTCACAGAACCTACCCTAATGTCTCATCTGACCATAAAAAGACATTTGCTTAAAGTTTAAGTATTGTAAACATGGTGTGTTATTACACTAGACAAAGAAGAACTTTTTGTTTTGGAAGTAAACATTTTATAATGTAGGAGGAGAAAGAAAGCATTATTTTAAGTAATCCACACTGAATCCTTTCACCCTTCAAATCAGTTCATACACACTATTAGCTTAGAGTGGATGCTGGCCTCACTTAAAATGAGATAAGCCTGCAAAGAGTTCAGGTTTTCCCTGTTTCCAACTCAAATCCATTTTCTGCTTTGGAGGCTGAGTGAAGCCAGCCTGCAATTTAACAGAATGACCAAATCCAGTCTCTCTTTAATCTACTCAGTAACTGAGCTCTTGGGTAATCTACTGCACTGCATGGAAAAGCAGCTTTGGGTTCATCCAAAATAAACTAAAATTAATCAGAGAGAGGCCATGCCAACTTTAATTGCAACTCCTATTTGCCAGGCTTTCCAACATCTGCCAGTATTACTGATACCTAACTGATTCAATACAATGAGAGAAGCATCCTAACTTTATAAACATGGGCTGTCTTTTAAGGACATCAGACACAAGTGTCCTTTCCACAGAGGGAATCCTACCTTTTTGGATGTAATCATTTTCATAAGCATTAATGATGTATTTTCAAAACACTGTGACTATCTTCCTAGTGCTTTTCAAGGGCCCTCATGGGGGAGGGGCTCTCATCCCCCTCATCCCCCACCTGCCTCATTAAAGACATCAGTGGCACCTAAAGGCCAGGCTGAGAAAAGTGGACTAAAGCAATCTGCTCTCACTGAACTCACTACAAAAGATTTACAAGCAGATCTTTGGGAAGAGGGGTGAGAGGAAAGAAAGGAGACGAGGATGAAGGAGAAGAACGGATACCCTAGCTCACTTCCAAGAGCAGGATGCTGAACCTAGTATTTTTCATTGAGTCTAGTCCTGACTGTGTAGGTCTACAAAGACAAATATTTTACAAGAAAGAATAATATAGTCTAGTCCCCCCCCCCACCCCCCCACCACCCCCCACCCCCCGCCCAGGCAAAGCCTAAAAGCGAATGCTTTGTTCAAGCAAGGGGAAAGGATGCAATGACATAGCTTAATTTAAAAGCTCTCTGAACACCAGCCTCTGACACAAGTATTTTAAAATATGTACCTTGATGTTAAAATTCTGAGCAAAGGAAATGTAGTCATCGGTTCACTACTGCTACACATGTGTGTCTCATTCTCCAGCTACCTTTTGTGAGTCCAGATGGACTAACAAAGCCTACAGAGCCGAAAACACAAAACTCTAAATTCTGTTGGGGAGGTAAAGAAAATGATGTAAGTGAGGCTTTCCCAAGCTGTGGACAGCGTGGTCTCTGGACTCACACAGCCTCTTCCAAGCCTGCTTCAATTTTCAACCCAAACTGCTTCCTTCTCGCAGTCCCTGTTCCCCAGGATCTGGAGAGCTCTCTGCTTAGCCACTAAATACAATGACTATGCAGGCCCTTTCCAGGTTAAGGGCACAGGAGCTGATCATACTGTCAACAGGCACCACACAGGTAGCCCAGAAGAGGCCACCAAAGACCTTATGGACCCCAAAAAGACCATTCTCCACATCCCTCTACAGCGCTGCTCTGTGGCACGTAGTGGGAACTGCCAGGCCTCCCAAGATGGGATGGGCACCCGTGCCTAAGCAGCTTGGGGTCCCTGGATCTGCTCTACATGTTGGCTCAGAAGCCACAGCTGCCCCCGCCGGGCTACGTCCGGAACAAGTTGGAGAGGTCCACGCAGGGAGACCCATCACTCCGGGGAGCAGAGCTCGCAGGGGTCCCCGGCTCCAAGCCGCCACAGACTCTGCAGCCGAAGTTGACCTCTCCGAGGATGGGAGCAAAGAACCTGAAACCCTGCGAGGGAAATGGGAACAGACAGGAGCGTTCCCAAAAAAGGCCCAAGGTGGCCAAGCAGCCTCTCTCTAGAGCAGGGAACAAAGGGCTTCTGTGTCGAGCACTGCTGGTCCGGCTGCGTCCGGCTTTGGGGGACCAGAAACTTTTCCCGGGTGTGGGCGCAGCCGGAGGGCACTGGGTATCCGGCACCAGGCGCGGAAGCCTACCGGGTGCCCAGGGCGCAGCGCGATCCCCGCGAACCTAGCCTCCCGCCCGGCGCGGGCTACGCTACCGCTCACCTCCTCGATGGCCGCCGCGGTGTCCCGGCACTGGGCCGTGCGCGTGGTGAAGCTAGAGGCCGTGGGCGCCATGTAGTCCTCAAGGGTCTCGGCCACGAATTCCGACACGGAGATCGGGTCCGGCATCGCCACGGCGCCTGGGCGCGGACTGCGGCCGCCTCAGTCGCCCAAGGCGCGGGCTCCGACCCCGCCGCCGCTCGGGACTTGAACAAAAAGAAGCGCGGGAGCGGAAGTCGCCACGGGGCGCGGGAGCCACCGCGGCAGGCCCGGTGGCAGCAGGGGCGCACGCAGCCCGCAGCTCTATCCGCTGTGCTCCGGGAGCTGCAGCTACAGAGTCCTCTGCAAAAGAGCCCAGACACGGGCGCGCACAGTCAAGGGGAACTGCGCGCCACCAAGCCACTGTCCGGGACGCCTCCCGCGGAAAGGGGAGGGCCCGGCTGGGGAGGGCGCGGAGGCCCGCCCGGCAGGGCGGGGCGCAGACCTGACCACCAATCGGGTCGCCCGCCGCTACCGCGCCGCCAGGAAGCGGAGGCCTCAGCCAGGAGGGCTATGAGCGCTCAGGGCCTGTCAGTGGCTGTGGGCTGCTGCGTTGCGTCTGCCTTCCGGAAGTACTGGGGTTCGAGGGCGCGCCCCCTCCTGAGCTGCGATGCCCAGCTCCCACCCTGCACCCGCCATGACCTCTAGCAACATTGCCCAGAAGGCGTGGAGTGGAACCGAGGATACTGCTTCCCGGCTGGAAGGGAGCCCACCCTTTTGCTCCCCAATCCCACCGTTAGCCTCAGAACCCCCTGAATTCCCCACCAGAACCTCAGGAAAGGGCCAGTGAGACAGTGTGGGTAGCTCGCCCCCTACAGGACAGTGAAATCCTCCAGGGCACTTTAGCAGGACAAGATGTAGGAACAGTTAGTTGGGGATGCAATGATAGGGACCATGTTCTGTCTGTGCTCCTTCTCACAGCCTTAAGAAGCCAGGGATAAAGGGTAAAGGCAGGTGTTTTGCATAGGGAGTTCACCATGGTACAAGCCGAATGGGAATTCAAACCCATGACCTTCGACTTGGAAGAATACTCCAACCCCTATTAAGCATCCTGTTCCCTAATCTTGTACAATTAGGGACACTCCCAGTTACCTGAAGACAGTTTTAGGGTGCTAGGCCAGGCTTCACCCTGAGAAAATCATAGAATGCAGTGATGTGCTGTGGGAAGTGGGGGATACCCAAGAGAACCAGAGGTACAGATGGTTCTCAGAGAGTACTCCAACCCACAGCTGACTGATCACAGACACAATTGGGCCAATAAATCATCTGAATTAGGACATTTTCATCTATATCTCATTCAGAAATTCTCAGCTGTATTTTAAAAACCCAGAGTTTCTGAAGACACTAGTCAAAAATCACACCCTCTAACTCCCTGAGGCAAGAGGCATGGTTACTGCTGCTGCCAACAATACAGCCTAGAGAAACTTTACAAAAACCTTTTGTGGGTCTGAAAAAAAGGGAATGTGAGGGACATTATAAGCCCAACATGGGAAATAAAAGTGGTCTCCTGCTGCCATAGGACAGTAGAGCAGTCCATCTTTTTAAGGCTCGCATGTACAAATATACTGTATGAGGTAGCAGCTGAGGTCAGAAATTATATATGGCTTCTGGTATTTTACCAGCACTGCCTGTGAATAAGTTCAGCCTTCAAAAATAGCTGTGCCAGTGGGTAGCTTTTATTCCTGCGCAAGGCAATAAACTGCAATCCCAAAACTCTGCAACTCTCTGCCACTTTCCACCGTTGTGAACATCCTTCCATTTAGTGTCTCAGGGACACACCTATCTCAGCATGTATAACTCGAGGATATTGTGTTATAGTACAGGCTCTCCTTCACAAGGCATTTTCTGATCCCTCTGCCTCTCTTCCCACCTATAAGTCCTTTTGTTCTTCTCTGAAATTGAAGAATATTCCCTGTGACTTTTCAAGGTTTTACTTTTGGAGACATGGTCTCTGTGATGAGTTGGGAAGTTAAAAGAAAGTAGTGTTTTTCCTTGACATAATATAGTACCAGTCAAACTAATCAATGTGTCTAACACACACACAGACACATAGACACACAGACACACAAACACACACACACAGAGACACAGACACACACACACAGACACACAGACACACACACAGACACACACACAGACACAGACACACACACCACACACACGGACATACACATAGACATATACACACACATACAAATACAGGGACACACACATACACACACAGACACAGACACACACATAGACACAGACACACACATACACAGAGACACACACACACAGAGACAAACACAAAGGGATACACACACAAACAGAGACACACAGAGACATGAACATAATTTAAGGTTTAAATGTTGAACAGGAATCAAGAGAACACTACCCACTCCTTTGTATGTGGTACTGAGGATTGAATCCAAGGCCTTGAACCTATAGGCAAGTGCTCGAACACAGAGTTACTACCCCAGCCCTCATTTACATATTTTTAATGCATCGAGAAAAGAAGATGCAGATATTACCATTAGAGACACGGACACCATTAAGTTTATTTTTAAAAATACCTAAAATATCTATTTTTTAAAATAATTCTTGTTGGGCATGGTGTCACAACCCTTTAACCCTAGCACTCCGGAGTCAGAGACAGGTTGGTCTCTATGAGTTTAAGGACAGCCAAGTCTACAGAAGTAACTTCCAGGATAGCCAGGGCTCTATACAGAGAAACCCTGACTCAAAAAATATATAATAATTCTCAAGAATAAAATTGTCCTAAAACTGAATTAAGGCAATATACAGTTTCACTTATCCCATACCATACAAACATTTATGTTTTGCTGTAAAATATAAATGCCTTTGATCACACAGTATTGTTTTAGACCTCACTAGGGGCTGGTTCAAAATACATACCATGTAAAACTATGTTACTTTTAAAGTCTGAGAAATTATGAATCCATATATATTTGAGCCTATAGTTTTCATATAAAAGACTATAGTCCTATTATTTTTCCCTTGGGTGTACTGGTCTGTTTCTGTTGCTATAATATACCTGAGGTTGAAATTTTTGAAGAAGAGGAGGTTGGCTAGGATCTTGTCCAAATGGTGCATTGTTAGTGCTTATCTGAAGTATATAGAGCCTGTGGGTTCATCTCTACACCGGGAGAAAATAAGAACAGCAAGGGGAGGGGAGAGGGGAGGAAGTTAGCTAGTGGTTTTTGAAGCTGCCCTGGTTAGTTTTGTCAACTGGACACAAACCTAGATATAACTGGAAGGAGAATCTCAGTCAAGGAATTGTTTCCATCAGATTGGGATTCAGACATGTCTGTATGACATTTTCATGATTATTAATTGATGTAGATGGCCCAGTCCACTGTGGGTGGCACAATTCCTAGGCAAGTGAGCTTGGCCTGTGTAAGAAAGAGGCTAAGTAGATCAAGGAAGGCAAGCCAGTAAGCACCATTCCTCCACGGTCTCTGCTTCTGCCTCCAGTTCCTGCCTTGGCTTTCCTGAATGATGGTCTATAACCTGTAGCCCAGTTAAACCTTTTCCTTCCTCTAGTTCATTTTAATCAGTGTTTTATCACAGCACAGAAAACAAACTAGGACAGAGGTGTACAGTCTAAGATCAAGCAGCCCCTTCCATGTAGCTTCACGTAGGTGGAAGCATAATGTTGACATTATTTACTTGTAAGATTGTTCACAGGCTGGAAGCCAGAAAAACAGACATCAACTCCCTACTTTAGAACTCGCTTTAATGAGAACTATTGGAGGTTCCCAAGAAAACTCCCTTAATTGCTTCCAAGGATAGTACCCTCAGTGCCCTAACTCCTCCTAGTCCCCACCTGAGCCCCACCATGATACCAAGGCCAAGGCTCCAATACAAGGACCATTAGGGGACAAACCACATAAGAGCAGTAGCAGAGAGAGAAAGGGTTTGTTATCCCAGAAGTTGGGATAAGCAAGAACTATGCATAAATTCATACAAGTTCATTTCAGATCAGTTTTATTTTGTTTTGTTTTTGTTTTTGTTTTTTCTTTGACACAGGGTTTCTCTGTGTAGCCCTGGCTGTCCAGAAACTCACTTTGTAGACCAGGCTGGCCTCAAATTCAGAAATCTGCCTGCCCCTGCCTCTCGAGTGCTGGGATTAAAGGCATGTGCCACCACGTCCAGCACTTCAGATCAGTTTTACCACTGAGAGTTATTTTTAAAATATAGACCTTTGCCAGGTGTGGTGGCCATACCTTTAATCCCAGCACTCTGAAGAAAGAAACAGGCAGATCTCTCTTAGGCTGTGGCTAACCTGGGCTGCACAGTGAGACCCTCTCTCAGACAAGTGAATTCTTTTTGAGACTTTGAAGAGCTAAAAAGGTCTGGATAAAGACTTGTAGACCTCTGATGACATCATCAGCATCCTCTGAACAGTGCTTCTGGGAGGTAATGGAAGCTAGCAGACAGGCCTTTGTTTGGCAAGTGTTACTAGATCCTTTCAGGGAAGAGAATACTGGAAGTCTGACTTCTATCCTCTCTCTGATTCCCCTCTGTCATGCTGTGAGCATCTCCCCTCCCCTGCATTCTTCCACCAAGATGTCTTGCCTCACCTACAGTCCCCAAACCAGCAAGACCAAAAGACAGAAATCTCTAATCCTGTGAGCCAACATAAGCTTCATCCTTTACTCAATTCAGCTAAGGAAACCAAAGGAAGAAGGATAGAAAAGCTCATGCCTGGTGCCCAGTAAGATTGGCTAACAGCCCATTTTCCAGAGGAATGTTCTGCCTCTAGTAATTCCCAAGAACCTGAGATTTCTCACTGTCCAGCCAAGGGAAAAGGTAATGTTCTCAGCTCCGGAATTTTCTGAAGGCTTGACTGGTTTAACACAGACATTTCCAGTTTGCTTGCAGTTAACTTGAAAATGATTACTCTTGGAATGAACAGATCTGAGCCTTAAAGGAACTTTGTGGTAAACAATGCAATAAAATAGGGACACCCACAAGTACCCGTGATGTGAACAGGGAAATGTCACTGGGACTTTCTCCTCTACCTCATAGAGTACTTACCCCCAGATAATGCTGTGAAAGCAAGCCATTTATACCCCAAGGTGAGAGAAGCCACATGTATGTGTCACTCACCTCACGGTTTGTGCTTTGGGGACAGAGGCAGAGAAGGATTTGGCAGCACACAGTTATAACACAGATGGAAACTTAGATCTGGGGGTCAATTTTTTGCTGGTTTGCCCAAAGACCAGAGAGGGTGTCAGATTTCCTTGAACTGGGGTTACAGATAGTTGGTTTTTTTTTTCCGAGACAGGGTTTCTCTGTATAGCCCTGGTTGTCCTGGAACTCACTCTGTAGACCAGGCTGGCCTCCATCTCAGAAATGCACCTGCCCCTGCCTCCCAAGTGTCCCAGTGGTGGCATGTGCCACCACTGCCTGGCCAGATAGTTGTAAGCCACCATGTGAGTGCTAGGAGGAGCAAAAGGACTTTTAACTGCCAAGTCATCTATTTCCACCCTACCCCTATCTTTAAACCACACTCACAGGCATGCACACACATGTACAAGTGCACACATACACATGCACACACACATGCACAAGTGCACACATATATATGCGGACATACACACACATTTTAAAGTTCTTGTCATTATTGTATGTGGCTGTTTTGCTTTCATGTATGTCTGTGCACCACATGCATGCAGTGCTCTCAGAGACCAGAGAGGGCATCACACTCCCTGGAACTGGAATGACAGATGATTGTAAACTTCTGTGCTGGGCGTTGAACCTGCTCTCAACCTCTGAATCATCCCCCCTTTAAAAGGTGTTCTTCCACTGAGGTATGCCCTAGATGTGCTCATGTCTACACCACAAGTCTCTGCTCTAGTGTTCACAATCCCATTATCCATGTTTTGTGTTTGTTTCTGCAAAGAAAGAAAATACCTTAGGAAGCTCATCCTTGGGCCCAGACACTTGTGTTTCTTCTCATTTTTTGAGACAGGTTCTACTTTGTAGCCTGGATAGCCTGGAATTTTCTTGTAGACCAGGCGGGCTTCAAACTCACAGAGACTGGCCTGCCTCTACATTCCTGAGTTCTGGGATTAAAAGTAAGTGCCACCATGCCCAGTTTAGGCCTCAACATTTGAAAATGTGTGTATTCTGGGTCACCTTTATGACTGACTTTAGAAAATGAATGACAAGCAGATCTATCCTCAGCTTATTTTACAGAACAGCACACAAAGACTGTTCATTTTGACATTTTAATAAAGTCTGTAGACTCTCCGTGCGGAAATAAAGTAGACATTCCTAGATAAAGGAGCCTTAAACTGGAGTCTGTGGGGGCTAGTCAGGTGAGCTCTGCCACACAGTCAGGAAAGCTGGGTTTGGGAACTTGTGTATGTGGTAGAAATACTACATGGTGGTGTGTCACTGTGCATCTCTTCCCAGTTCCATAGTCTGGCAGCTTGAAATTGCTTTATAGGAGAATTTACACCAGAGAAATGGGCAGCTGCTGATCATGACTGGACTTCTTGCTTAACTGATTGTCTAAGCCAAACAAGGCAGGGGAGTGTTGTGACTTTGTTGAGGATTATATTCACAGGCAGGCACATCTGAGCCACCGCATTGTGAGTAGCAAAGATGTTTCTGGCAAAAACGCTGCCAATCCTCTCTGTTATAGCAAGGAGGCCACAGGTGTCATGGGCAGATGAAGTTACACCAGACATCTTTACCAGCCTTGCTTGCTCATTAACATAAACAAATGCCAACTGACAATGATGTCGGAAAGAGACTCATCTGTCAATGACAGCAGCTACTTCTTTGCTGACTGAGCTGGATAATAAGCATTTCTTCTATGTCTTATTTTGTCCAGGCATGGTTAAACTGCGGACTGGGTATTGATGTAAGCACTTGGCAAAAATCAATGGAAGCATGTATGAAAATCAATTAGCTACATGGGCTTCACTATAGTGTAGCAGATATCTCTGAATGCTTTGCAGGCTGTGTGCTGTCCAGTCTGTAAGTCAGCAAACATAAAATAAGTGTATTTATGGATATACACACATGTGGGGAGCCGCCCTCACATTTGCCATTACAAGATGGCGCTGACATCCTGTGTTCTAAGTGGTAAACAAATAATCTGCGCATGTGCCAAGGTAGTTTTCCACTCCATGTGCTCAGCCTCCCCCTTGACAACAACTCGGCCAATGGGCTGCAGCCAATCAGGGAGCGACAGGTCCTAGGCGGAGGATAATTCTCCTTAAAAGAGACGGGGTTTTGACATTTTCTCTCTTGCTCCTGAAGAAGTAAGCAATAAAGCCTTTGCCGCAGAAGATTCCGGTTTGTTGCATCTTTCTTGCCAGTCGAGTGGGACGCAATACACACACATCTATTTTCAGAGACTAGCCTTTCAGTATTTACCAGTCCACTTTGAATACAATTCTATCTTTCCTGCCAACAGGCAGAGCAGTGGCCCTCCCAACTCTGATTCATGCTCCTGGAATTAAATACATATAGGATTAAAGCCCTGATATGCTGAAATGCAAGCAAAGACAACTAGTGTTAAAAATATTATTTGTGTTTCAGCAATTAAGGAAATGCTATTTGTTGTTTTTAAGCACTGAGAATAATACAAACAAGTGCCAGCAAAGGGTGGGGTTTGTTTTCATGGGAAAGCAAAACAAAACAAAAAAAAATAAGAGTTTAATTAGCACTCCATATGCAGATAGCTCTTGCTAAAGCTTTTAAAGAGTGCTTGCATACTTTATTTTTTTCTTAGATCACAGCACTCTCTTCATAGCTGAGTGAGGTGGTGCATGCCTGTGATCCCAGCACTGGTGAGGCTGAGTGGGAAGCTTAGGAATTTGAAGCTACAAATTCTGGGCAGCAGAGCTGATTAGAAGCCAAACATAGTGAGATCCTATTTCTAGAAAACAAAACAAACAAACACAAAATTCCTCTTCCTTCAGCAAGTGGATGTATTCATAGGTTTCTCTCCCTCTCCTTTAGATGGGGCAGGCATTTCTCCAGTGTTTTCCTATTGTCTATGAAATAAAAGTGAAGCTCTTGATTCTACTCTAGCCCTTTCCCCAACCCTTCTCCCAGCTACCCTCTGACCTCTAAGCACTTCCCAACCCTGCCTGCCTTTGTAGAGGCCTTCCACTAAGAATAACTTTGACAGGTTCTGTGGGACTCAGACATGAATGCCTGGGAAACTTTTTTTATTATGCATTTCATAACATGCGCATAGTATATAATATGCTGCATAGCCTTCTAACAGGAACAGATGACCATAGCTGAGTGATTTTTCTCATCAGCCAGGAAAACACTTCATGAGTCAATGTTCTCCAGGCCCTTGGGACTGAACTTGAGCAGCTGTTTCCTTGCCCCTGTTGGTGAAATTGTGCATGTATGCAGTGGACACCCCAGGGATGATCAAGCACACCCCATAATGTCGAGGACAGGGAGAATCTAGAACCACAACTCCATACCATTACTCACACTCCAACCCGTCACTGTCTCCTCAGAGGTGACCCGGCTTTACCTCTCTTCCCCTGAGAAACTTACTTTTTCTTTCTTTCTTTCTTTCTTTCTTTCTTTCTTTCTTTCTTTCTTTCTTTCTTTCTTTCTTTCTTTCTTTCTTTCTTTCTTTCTTCCTTCCTTCCTTCCTTCCTTCCTTCCTTCCTTCCTTCCTTCCTTCCTTCCTTTCTCTCTCTCTCTCTCTCTCTCTCTCTCTCTCTCTCTCTCTCTCTCTCTTTCTTTCTTTCTCTCTCTCTCCTTCCTTCCTTCCTTCCTTCCTTCCTGTCTTTCTTTTTTTCTTTCCTTCTTTCTTTCTTCCTTTCTTTCTTTCTTTCTTTCTTTCTTTCTTTCTTTCTTTCTTTCTTTCTTTCTTACTTTCATTTTTGTTTTTTGAGACAGGGTTTTTGTGTATAACCCTGGCTGTCCTGGAACTCACTTTGTAGACCAGGCTGGCCTCGAACACAGAAATCCACCTGCCTCTGCCTCCTGAGTGCTGGGATTAAAGGCATGTGCCACCATGCCCAGTCTGAGAAACTTTCTTGACCACACCATTCATTCACCTGTAGAGAGTTGAGAAGTTGCAGTACTCACCCAAGAGCCCCACACTAAAGCATCTGCAGTACACTAGACCTGCTCAGCAGAGAGTGTCAGCTACATCCTTGAGACTTCAAGCTGCCCTTCCCCACAGCTCACATTGCCCCTCTGTGTTTCCCCACTGAGAGCAGCTCTGCTCCTCATTGGCTTCCTGTAGGACAGGCTAGCTAGCTTCTGACTCTGGAATATTGTTGTGAGCTTCCCCATCATCACACACCTTCATACCTTCGCACAAAATCCTTGGCCTGGAACACTTTCTTTTTCTTGACTGCTTGGGAAGTGTCTTGGTCATCTTTCAAAATCAACCCCAAACCTGAGCCTGAGGGTCCAGCTCTTTTCAATTCTTTCTCAGCCTGTCTGGGCAAAATTTGTGGTCTTGGCTACGCTCCTTCCTTGAAGCATTAGACAGAGAATCTGTAAGGCAGCAGAAAAGAAACAGAGCAGAGCACAGCACTAAGGTCTTGATGCATGGGGGTAGCGGGGAGGGACATCATCTTGGAGACTGGGAAGAAAAAAGGGATGAGAAACTGTCGGAGGTTAGACCAGGAGGAGGATAATGACTGGAATGTAGAAAAAAGAACTATTATTAATAAGAATAATACTAATAGATCTTGGTGCACAGTGAGACGCCTACAACCCATTTCTCTGCCTGTCTCCAATCTCACTGATATGTGAAGTGATTGGTTTTAGGCCAAAAATTAAGTCAGACAAGGTGAGAGCACTTATTTCACTGAACTTACAATACATCTCAACCCCAATCTGTTCTAGAAGCTTCCATTATAGAACGATTTGCACTTATCGCCAAAGCATCTGCTTCTTAATACTTATTTATTTATTTATTTATTTATTTATTTATTTATTTATTTATTTATTTATTATATGTAAGTACACTGTAGTTGTCTTCAGACACTCCAGAAGGTTGTGAGCCACCATGTGGTTGCTGGGATTTGAACTCAGGACCTTTCGAAGAGCAGTTGGCACTCTTAACCACTGAGCCAGCTCACCAGCTCCAGAATCTGCTGCTTGATGCTCACCTCTTGCACTCAGCTTCTGGGAAGCTCTAAAATGGGGCAGACACAGAGTAGGACCTCCATAAATTTCATTTGTCTTTTTCAGACTGGGTCTTTCTATGGACTCCATAACCATTACTAGAAAACTAATTGCATGGCACCACTTAGCTTTTGGAAGGCAGAATGAGAGGCGACATGAAATCCTTACTGAGAAAGCCATTGGTCTGCCATCTGCCAAGACAGAATGGGGTCTTCACCCATGATAGGTTAGGCAAGCTGCTCAAGTAGTCTGGGAAACATATTTACAGAGGAATGAACATACTGGTTGGGAGGGTGGTGATTGGACCACCTTGCATTTCCCCACACTGCTCCCAATCAGACACAGTAACTTTCAAGCCTCCTCCTCCTCCATGTTGGAAGCCTAAGGCTCAAGATGACAGCCATGAACACAGTTCCATATGTATAAAGGAACTCCTGCCTCAATCTGTGGTGTGCCAACTGTGGTCTGGAGAGCAGCAGCTGCCTGGGAGCCTGGTAGAAATGCAGAACTCACTCCTACCAAGACTTAGGGAGACCTTGAGCTAACTCGTTTGCACTTAACCTTTGAGAGATGTTTTTCTAGCTTACACAGGGATACACCAAAAACAAGGACTTTGTTTTCTCATCTTGTCAGAAGGGTACAATTTCAAAGCATGCGAACTCTATTGTACTATTGGGATTTAATCTAAGAAAAATCAGAGGTTTGGGTCTCTATCATATGAATGTGTCATTTTGAAGTTGTGTGTATGTGTGTGTTTAGGCTCATGTGTCTCCCAGGTTTTCCTCTAAATTGATACATAGCTAAGGATAACCTTGAACTCCTGAGCCTCCTGCCTCTACCTCTCATATGTGGGAATACACTCTATGCACAGTTTATTTTGTTCTGGGGTCAGGGTGGGGACAGGGGTGGGCAGAGTTACAACTCAGAGTTTTGTGCATGCTGGAGAAGAACTCTATCACTGAGCTACATCTACAGTCCTCCTGTGAGTCCTATTGAGAGAAATAAAATGAGGTGGCATAATAATAACTGGGGCAGGGGCAGGACATCAACAGTGGCAGTCAGAAAAGGCTTCCTAGAGGAAGCAAACTTTGAGCTAAGTCTGAGATGAAGAGAAGAAACATCTGAGCCTAAGGGGCTGGGGAGAGTCCTCCAAAGGAATGTAGAGAGCCAAGGCCCTGAGGTGGGAATTTGTTAGCTGTGAGAAAGAAGGCCTTACATGGGTTAGAGCCCTGCCTGCAAAGGAAAAGAAAGCCTATCCCATCCTGCCATATTCAGTTATTCGTGGTTGCGACCACAAACGTGGAAGGAGATGAGAGGAAGGGAAAGAAAGCAGGAGACCAAGCAAATTTGTCCAGGTCTCATTTATTATGCTGAGGTGCCTTCTTTTTAAAGCATACATCTCAGGGAGTAGGGGAGGGGTCGAGCGGGAATTTTACAAAGAACAAAGAAGCGGGCATCTGCTGACATGTGGGGCGACGTCAGGCACCAGGCAGCGGGCACTCTGCATCTTATCTTCGAAACATAGATCCTCCTTGACAGCCTTGGGTGTCAGGCTGGACTCAGGCGTAACTCCTGGCCTTGGATGGCATGGGAGTTCAGGAAGAGATAGGGAAGAGGGGACTATAATTCAGCTTTTACAGCCTCAGGTGCCAGGAAGGGAATAGGGAGGAGGGGATGATAACCAGCTCCTAGCAAAGGCCATTTCGCCTAGGGAGATTGTGAAGGGCTCGATTTCTCATGGGATGGTCTCTCACAAAAGCTGGTGCTGCAGACATTGGCAGGCACTGACTGCACAGGGACCTAGAACCTTCTAGAGTGTGGTTTTTCATGACTGCAACTAACATAACTGTCCTTTCACTTTAAAAACAAAGAAGACTTGACTCTGGGAAGATGGCTCAGCAGGTAAAGTGGTCACTGCTCCAGCATGGGGACCCCTAACACTCGGGTACAAAACAGGTGTGGTAGCTTTTCATCCCGTTATTGATAGACAGAGGCAGGAGAATCCCAGGGACACGCTGCTCAGCACTGTAGCCAATTGGTGAGCGTCAGGTTGAGTAGGAGACCCTGTCTAAGCTTAACAAGACAAGAAGGCAGGGGAGCAATGAAAGGGGATATCCAACAATCCAATGTTAACAGTACTCCAGAAACTCACACACATGCATACACCACACACTACACTCACTCACCACACACACACACACACACACACACACACACACACACACACACACACACACACACACACACAGACACACTAATATTCCTTTGGCTGCTTGAGAAATAATTTCATGGGTTAAGGGTAGAGCCAAAACACATGGTAAAGCACTTATTAGTGATAGAAAGTCAGATTACATCCACCTGTTAAATTAATTACCTTATGTTATTTGTACAAAATGACAGGGTTCATTATCAAATTATACATGGGTGTGCTTTGGCAGCACACATCAAGGAAGTAAAGGTAGGAGCCACAGTGGGCTCCAGATAAAGGGGGCTCCTCGCAATGCTGACCTTGCTGCCTGCTGCTAAACAAGCAAGCGATGGAGGTGGTATTGTGATGAGCTACAGGCAGCAGAATGCAAGAATTAGAAGCTTTTGTTGGATGCTGGGTTTTAAGAGCCTATCAGAGCTCTGGAAGAGTCCTTCCTGACCAAGCACTAACTTTTCATTGGATTCTTAATTCTCATCATGTGTCTCCTCCAAGACCAATATGGGACTTCCTAAAAGCTTTGCTGAAAAATAGCTGGCACAGTCAACTGCATGTTAATCACTGACTAATTAATTAATCACTAATTAATTACTCACTAATTAAGAAAATGCCCTACAAACTTGCCTACAGGTTATATAAAGTATATGATTTGGATACCTAGAGAATACATATCTGGAGATATACATATACACAGATATGAATATGTGTGTATATCCATCTACAAATATTATCACAATCAAAATCATAAATCAAATGGGTTGGGTTATAACCTAAAAAAATTTAGGAATGACTGAAAATTCAAATTAAAGCTCAGTGGAAACAGTAGACTATTTAGCATGCAACAAACCCTGTGTCTTAGTTAGGGTTCCTGTTGCTGAGACAAAACACCATGTCCAAAGCCGGTGATGGTACACACCTTTCATCCAGCACATGGAAGGCAGAGGCAGGCAGATTTCTGAGTTTGAGGTCAGCTTTGTTTACAGAGGGAGTTCTGGGGCTGCTGGGCCTACATGGAGAAACTGGTCTCTGTCTCCAAAACCAAACAAAACAACCCCGAACAAACCAAAGAACAAAAGCAAATTGGGAAGGAAAGGAAAGGGTTAATTCCATCTTTTGCTTCCATCTGTCACTGTTCCTTATTACAGGAAGTAGGGGCAGGAACTCAGGGCAGGTACTGAAGCAGAGGCCAGTGAGAAGGGCTACTTACTGGCTTGTTCCTCATGAGTTGCTCGGCCTGCTTATACATTCCAGGACCACCTGCCCAGAGGTGCCCAAATGGGTAGGGCCTAACCCTAATAGTCACTAATTAAGAAAATGCCCTACAGTCTTACCTACAGGTCATTTTTGTGGAGGCATTTCTTAAAAATTATGGTTCACTCTTCCAGCTTGTGCCAAGTTCATATATGAAAAGAGATAGATGAATAAATAAATACATTTACCCAGGAAACCCTGGTTTCATCCCCAATACCACAAAATAGGAAAGTAGATAATGGTTGACAAATATAGATTATAGATGATAGTGGTGAATAATAGAAGACAGTTTACCAGATAGATAGATTGATAGATAAATTATAGATAGATAGATAGATAGATAGATAGATAGATAGATAGATAGATAGATAGATAGATAGAGAAGATGATAGAAAATAATTATTCAGGTGATAGGTAAAAGACAATAGAAGAGAGATGGATGACAGATACGATACTATCTATAGATGATAGGGAATAATAAGGTACATGACCGGCAGATGAAGAGGTAAGAAAAGAGAAGACAAAGCTAGGTAGATAACAAAGACAATAGATAAATAAAGTAGCCAAGCATGATAGCCTGATTCTTTAACCACAGTACTCAGGGGCCAGATCAATAGGATGTTTGTGAGTTCAAAGCCAGCCTGATCTAAATACTGAGTGCTAGGATAGGTAGGGCTATTCAGAGAAAGCTTGTCTTGAAAAACTAAAACTAAAACAAAACCAAAATGCAGACGAAATAGATGACAGGTCTAGATCATAGAAGAAGATATCACAGAGATTGATTGTCATACAGGAGATCTGTAGTTAATAGAGACAGATACTAGAAGATAAGATTAGCTGGATAAGTAGATGAAGATAGAACAAATATAAGGGAAGGTCTGGTAAGGGAGCATGGGAATTGTTAGACCACAGAATGAGAGGACAGCCTAGTTGGAACTGGGCAAGCATTCCACATTTCTCCTTTCATAAGGACAGCAGTCATATTAGTTACTTCCTATTGCTAAGAACCCCCCCCCCATTACCAGGAGTTGAGAGCTCACGTCTATCTTTTTTCTTCTTTTTTCCACAATAGTTTTCTTTCTTTTTTTTTTTAAAGAAAATATTCGTTTTCATTCTAGTGCAATAGTATTTCACCTGCATGAATGTCTGTGTTACACTGTCTGATCTCCTCGAGCTAGAGTTACAGACAGTTGTAAACTGCCATGTGGGTGCTCACTTCAGGATTCATTCCATCAACAGCAGCCCCACGTTATTTCAGAAGTATTATCCAAGGATGGGCTATAAACTCCAACACACAGAATAGTCCAGCAAAACCTCCCCTCTCCACCTGTTCAGAATGCTGTGTCTTTTCTCATGGCCAGCCTAGGCCTCTCCACTCCTGGGTTGCCATAGGTACAGTCCTCAGCATCTTTTCTCACCTACTGGGGCTATGGTTGCAATGACCATGGTCCAAGCCATGATCATGTCTTTGGATGTGATCCCGTGCCAGAGCTGCCATGCTGCTGAATTAAAATTCCTCTCCACATGCGTGCTAGGCTTTGAACTCAAGTCATGCTTGCCCAATAAGTACACTTGCCCTGACATCATTTTCCAAATCTAGATGCTGGGAGGCCTTATTTAGACCTTTAAAATTAGTCTTCAGGAGAGGAGCTCAGGTAGCTTGTATGCTTAATAGGATTTCCAGGATTTTCCATCAAACAAAATTCGGAAGGTTTATGTGGCAGTTAGGTGGAGAAGCTCAAAGTCAGAGTGTTGGGAATTTCTTTATGAGTGTAGGCAGGCATGGGGTCATTTTTGGAGGTAAGTGAGCAGTGAGCCCATTCCAGAGCCCACAATCCAGCAAACCTCTGAGGATCCGTCTACAAAATAATGACTGGAGAATAAACATGGCTAAAAAGTAGGGAAAAACACTTGCCACAAAGCCTGGTGACCTAAGTTCAGTTCTCAGAACCAACATGGTAGAAGAGAGAACCAAGTCCTGCAGAGTGCCCTCTGATTTCCACACTAGTGCATGCTCACACAAATATAATGAGAGATATTTTTAAGACCAAAAGTGTTCCCAGTTGAGCTGAAAGTGGATAATATCCATGCTTGGATCACTCCTTTGCTCTCCTGGTATGTGTTTGAGGCAGAGGGATTTGCTTATAGGATTCTGAGCTACCTGTAAGTGGAAGCAATGCCCAAATCACAGAGGCAACCTAGTCCCTACAGACTGTTTTCTCAGTGCAGTGGAATTCCTAGTGTCTGATGCCCTGTGGGGGGCTTTCTTTGCAAAAAGCTTATAGATTGTTTTCCTGAGTCTTTTTGATTTGCTTGGAAAACTAACTCTAGCAGCCTGAGGGTTGGGCATAATCCCCCAGACAGCAGTGGGGAGCCAGGCACTTTGCCCCCAAACTTTCCCTTTTCTGTTAGTGCTTAAAAAACAGGGTTACATTCTGGTTCTGTTTGTTCCAGTACTCCTCTCCTCTCTCTCCTGACCTCTCCCACTCAGTTTGGCTTCACAGCCAATGCTGATCTCACTGGCTGACTCTGCATTGCATTTTGGTGAGTCCCACTTACTAGTGCCAAGAAGTGAACGCAGAAGCAGCTAGCTCCTGTCCTGGTCAAAGTTTCCTAGGGGCTACCAGCCTCCCCAGGGCCATGCCCTGAACCCTCCCCTGGGTAGAACCCCTGAGTGTAGCAAAGAAGGCCCCTGCATGGGCCAGACCTGTAGAAATGTCTGGTTAGGCAGGCTCTCTGGGTCCCTCTCAGTAATTAGCTGGAGATGGGAGCCCAGCAAGGACAAGACCAAGGGATTTGACAGCAGGGTTGCCAGCTGATCAATGTGGTCCTTGTCCCTTGTTCCAAAAAAGATGACACAGTGATCCAGCCTGGAGCTTTTAGGAACAAGCAGCATCCCTGGAAGATGCTGCTCACTACTGTGAACCAGGAGCACTGATGGCAAGCCAGGAGTAACCTCCATCCTTCATGTCTCAGGGGACACATAGCCCATATAAGCAGGCTTCTCCCTTGTCTGAAATCTGATCCTACAGATCCTGTCCTGGCTAGTTTTATGTCAACTTAACACAAGCTAGAGTCATCTGAGAGGAGAAATCTAGATTTAGAAAAATGCTTCCATAAGATCCAGCTGTAAGGCATTTACTTAATGAAGAAATTAAGGCAATTTCATAATTAGGTGGGGGAGGGCCCAGCTAATTGTGGGTGCTATCATCTCTGGGCTGGAGGTCCTGGGTTCTATAAGAAAGCAGGTTGAGCAAGCCAGGAGAAGCAAACCAATAACTAGCACTCACTCCTTCATGACATCTGCATCAGCTCCTGCCTCCAGGTTTCTGCCCTGCTCAAGTTCCTGTTCTGACTTCCTTTGATGATGAACTGTGAGGTGGAAGCCTAAGCCAAATAAGCCCTTTTCTCCCCCAAGATGCTTTGGTCATGCTGTTTCATCACAGTAATGGTAGCCCTGACTTCAACAGGTCCCTTGTCAGATGAACTACTTGGGGCAGTAAAACATGCTCACTTTCACGGAGGTCCCAGTGGCTGCCAACCCACAGGGAGTGGACGATTCTCTTGCCCACTGTTCACTGTCTTTGTTCTTCTCCCTCTAGTTATCTAAGCAGAAGCTTCAGCACCACTTTCCGGGCTCTTCCTCTTCAACTAATGACAATCAGTTGGCAACGAATCCACGTGCCATTGGATTGGATATTTCACTTTATTATCCACGGGCACTGTGGTCCTGAGCCCTCATTTCCCACTGTGCCCTTATCCATTTAGGTGTCTCCTCATCTGCAAGTGTTATTTTATAATAAATCTTCCCATCTCTGGGTTAATCAACTTTCCAATCACCCTCTTTACTGGGTGCCAGACTCTTTCCCATAGTGATCCTTCTAAAAAGCAAATGTAGTTTTAAGTGGCTCAATATCTTCCAGGGTCTCCCTACAGTCTACGAATAAACCCTAAATTCTTCAATATGCTCTAAGAGATCCTTCATGGCCCAGAATGCCTGACTGTGCTGCCTCACTTCTCCTCCAACCTTGCTTGAACCCAGAGATTGAACCATAGTCTATTGACTCAGTTATTTCTTCATTCAGTTCCTGCTTTATTTCTTTTTAAAGGTGTGTCTATTGTATGTATATGAGTACACTGTAGCTGTCTTCAGACACACTAGAAGAGGGCATCGGACCCCATTACAGATGGTTTCAAGCCACCATGTGGTTGCTGGAAATTGAACTCAGGACCCCTGGAAGAGCAGTCAGTGCTTTAACCACTGAGCCATCTCTCCAGCCCCAGTTCCTGCTTTATTTATCATTACACAATTAGTGTTTGGGAAGGGGGGGAAGGAGCATACATATAAGGGAGTGTGCATTTGCCCTAGCATGAGGTCAGAGGGCAACTTGCAGGAATTGGTTGTTCTATCTTCCCATGATTTAGGTCACAGGATCAAACTCCTGTTGTCTGCTCATGGAAAGTCACCAAACCACTTCAAGAAGGTTTGCATTTTCAAAGTATCTCCCTGATTGGAAATGAAAGAACATTTTGAAATCCAGGCATAGTGGTACATTTCTTGAATCCCAGCACTTGAGAGGCAGTGGCAGGTAGATCTCTGTGAGTTTGAGGCCAGCCTGATCTCCATAGTGAGTTCCAGGTCAGCCAGGGCTACATAGTGAGACTCTGTCTCGAGAAAACAAAATCCAAAACGAATGCCTTGAACCCAGATTACCACATGGTCTTCTGTGCTTAACAGAAACCAACCAACCTTTCATCCACTAGGGCTAACTTCCACTTCAGTCTAACTGATGAATTCATTCCCACAGTCCAAAACTCAGCTTGCAAGCTTTAAAATTCAAGAGCACTCCTTCCCTTGCCATGTTGAGCATATCTTCAATATTTCACATGGTACCTCGTTCTGTTATAGCATGTGGTTGTTTAGATGTGAAATGTCTGCCAAAGACCCAAGTTTTGAAGAATTGCTCCTCTAGGTGTGGCCTGAGGAAGAAAGTTAGGTCATTGGGAGCATGCCTTTGAAGCACTGTTGGGACCTTGCTCCCCTTCCCCTCCCTGCTTCTCTGCCATGGTAAACCTGCTACATGCTGCTACCATGATGCACTAAGTTGCTAGATGCCCAAACCTACAGGGCCAAGCAACCATGGACAGAAACCATGAGTCAAAAACTAACGCTTTCCTCCTAAATTGATTCTTTCATTTCGTCACAGTGATGTAGAAGTAAGTGACACATAACACTTTCCACTCACAGGTCTGTCTTTGTCACTAGATGAGTTTGCAGCAGATCAGGTATATAATCCTTTCAGCTTTATGTCCCTAAAACCCAGCACTTGATTTAATTGCATCCTTTGAATGGATACATTTATAGTGGTGTTTGTGTGTGTGTGTGTGTGTGTGTGTGTGTGTGTGTGTGTGTATGTGTGTGTGTGTGTGGTGAGAGTACAGAAAGGTCTCCCTTTGAATCATAGAAAATGCCTTTATTCACAGTCTTTCTCTACTGGAGGACCCTGTCCATCTAAGACCCAAAAATCTTGTAAGGGATAGGTGGACCCTAGTGTTGCTCAATATTCCACAAACAGGCTTCTATAGGAAAGGGGAAGAGGGTTTATTTTTATTGAGTTGGTTAGGTTTGACTGTTGCTATTGTTGTCCTGTGGAGTCAAACCCAGGGTCTTAAGCTTGCCAGACAAGCACTCTGCCATTGAGCTGTTCCTTCGCCCAAGGAAGGGGGTTTTGAGCATTCTTCCAATATTGCATGATTTGGAATAGAAGTCTCTTGAACACAGACCTACATGGGAGGTGTAAACTCACAGTAGGCTTCAGTGAAGCAGGGCAGAAGGCCATGCAGACTGTGTGACATGGCACTATGGGGAGGAAGGGTCCCCTTGTCCTTCATAATTGTCAAGATCAACCTGCAGATTTCCTGGGCTCCATGGCCTATGGGTGACATTGGAAATAAGAGAAATAGTTAACTTCCCCATGATGAAAACAGCTCCCCACAGACTAGACATAGTAAAGCTTGTGAGATTTGAAAACCAGAAGGGGTGTTTGGGTAAGAAGCTTGACTGAATTTGTGACAAAATCCTGTCAGTCTTTAGTTGAGATTAATCAGTTTAGGAAGAAGCAGGTTGGGACTCGAACTCGGAATGCACCTAACAACTTTGGTGAAATGGTAAGCTCACTTCTATATACAAATCCTTGAAAACTGAGATTCAGTCATTCTTTCATTCATTTCTTCATTCATCCACTCAACATGTTCATGAAGGACCGCGTTTCTAATAGTTTTATTTTATTTAATACTTTAAAAATTATTATTTTATCACTTTTATCATTATTAATCTGTTTGTATCACACACGTACCGCACTAGGCACGCAAAAGTCAGGGGATCATTTTCTTTTCTTTTTTCAAAAAATTTTTTATTTTTACAGTTTTATCTATTTATTATTTATGTGTACACTGTTGCTGTCTTCAGACACACCAGAAGGGTGCATCAGATCCCATTACAGATGGTTGTGAGCCACCATGTGGTTGCTAGGAAGTGATCTCAGGACCTCTGGAAGAGTAGTCTCTGCTCTTAACCACTGAGCCATCTCTCCAGCCCCATCTGAGGACCATTTTCAAGAGTAAGTTTTCTCCTTCTACTCTGGGTTCCAGGGATTGAACTCAAGATGTCAGACTTGCCTGTGGGCACTGTTACCTACTGAGCCATGTTACTGGTCCAAGCATCACTTTTGTACCTAGCAATGACTCTGCACGGTTTATTCTCACAAAGCCTTTTTAGTGCATCTATTATAATCGCCACTGTGCTACTTACAAAGCTAAATAAGTATGCTTAGTTTAGGACATAATGTAGGGTTTCAGTCTGGGTCCTCTCCCTTTTAGAACTGAGGCATGTCAGGAAATACCAATGACCTGCAATAGAAGGTCCTATCCTGGAACTCACTATATAGACTAGGCTGGCCTCAAACTTACAGAACTCTGCCTGCTTATGCCTCCCAAAGTGCTGGAATGAAATTTTATGCCACTATATACTTTGGTTATTTTTAAATTTTTGATTATGTGTGTGTGTGTGTGTCCGCCCTCAGGTACTTTCATGAGTGCACTTTCCCATAGAAGCCAGAAGCCAGAGTGTGATCCCCTGGTTGTGATCCCCAGTTGGGAATGCTGGGAACTGGACCCAGATGTTCTTAAGGGGCAGCAGATCTTAATTGCTGAGTCATCTCTCATTGATCATTGATTTATCTCCCTGGCTCCAGGAAGAATCTTCCAGACTGGCAACATGTGAGGAGGCTTTTTGGCACTGACAGAATTTGGAGATGCAGAGAAGAGGATGAGATCACAGAGCAAGTGATTGCATGCAGCTCTGGTTCTCAAGCTCTATCATCCTGGAAGGATACAAACATCAGGAGGTGTTGAAAACAGAAGAGTGGAAGGACTGAGTTATGCAACCCCACCTCCACCCCCACCCCACACCACCAGCACTAACTTGTGAAAAGTCATAGCCGCTGCTCCAGTGATCTAAAATTTAAGAGGCTAAGAAGGGGCCCTATGCCATCCAAGCACACATCAGGTAGGAGGGCTTCAAATTAGCAGAACAACCTCCAGATCAGACTCAGTGTTTGATTTTATCTTCCTAGGCAATAAAACATGAAGCACATTCTTTGGCAGCGAGGAGAAAGGCAGACTGTGGGCTTTTCCTAATTCTTTGGAGTTTTATAGCATGTCAGTTAGTATAGCTCTGCTTACCACAGAGCCTGTGTCTCAGGAGCTGGAGCAGCTGTGGATGTAAAAGGAAGTTTGGTCAGAACAGTAAAGCTCATGGTGGAGGGAGCACTTGGTATCCAGGCTCTTAACTCTTTCAAGATCTGTTCAGCGAGCAAATGCATGTCTGACTGACTGGAGTTAGGGCTCAGTTGGTAGAGTGCTCACTCAGTCCTCTTCAAGTCCCAGCACTGCACAATGTGGGTGTGGGATGGTACAGGCTTGTTATGACAGCCCTTGGAGGGTGGAGGCAAGATCAAAGTTCAAGGCCATTTCCCTCCTTGCAGCAAGTTGGAGGTCAGCCATAGTTATATTGAGATCCTATTATTATAAACAAACAAATATAGAATACAGTTTGTATCTACATTACATACCAGGACTCCCCTGGGAAACACTCCCTAGTCATTAGGGATCTATTTTACATGAAACTTGGTACCTTAGGCTCTCTACTGTTATGGATGCTTTAGTGTGGTCTATGGTGTTCATGTCTATGGGGTTTGCTACCATTCAAATTTATTTTGCTTTCAAAAGTACTTGGTAGATGGGATTGCTTTCAATCTTATAATTTCATAGTTATCCTTTGAATAGAGTTTAGCATATATAAAATAATTATACTATGCAGCCTGATGATTATTCCTTCATGATAAACATCTGCTTACAAGGATCAGTTCTTGTATAGAATAATGCTAAGTTTTCCATGTTGAAACAAAAGTTCTCAGAAAGAAAAAAAGATGGGATTACTGGATGAGAAAAAATTTTGGTGCTAAAACACTGGTGTCCAAACCTCTGTCTTCAGGCTTACCAAAGTGCTGGACTCAGAGATGAAGAACAGTTGGCATGAGAAGTAGAAAGGAGCCTTCAGAAGATAGACCTGGGTCCTTCAGTCCCACACCTGTTGCTGCTACTGTGAATGGAGCTGATCTCTGACCCTAACCCAGAGGGCTGGATCCCAAGGACTGAGCTGAATAGCAGGAATCATGGTACTGGAATGCTGGCCAGAGGGCCTTTAGCAGGTGAACATTGTTGTAGAACACAGCCCTCTGACCAAAACAGACATCATCTTTATCATGCATTCTCCCTCATCAACCATGCATTCTCTCAAGAGATCATCAGAAGCAACCTGTGGAATGCTGACCTTCCCTCAGAAAAAGAGTCCCTGGATCCTTAGGTGAGACTCCAGCTTCTCCTTGCAGGCATTTAATTCAATTCTGCCCTAATTGTACTTAGTCTGGGGCTTACGGATTTCTAAAGCACAATGGCTGTGGAGGGGATGTAGTTAGATGGGATGTATCAGATGTGCTGTGTGAAGAGTTTCCAGTGTGCCTTCTTAGGGGTCACCCGTGGACCTGCTTGTAACTCTTCACCCCCACACTGTAAGGAAATAGTTTCCTTAGTTTGTTTTCTATTGGTAGGATACAGGGCGGTTAACAGAAGTGACTTGGGGTGGAAAGGGTTTATTTCATCTTACAGCTTGTAGTCAATCATGACAGGAGGTCGGGGCTGAGCTAAAAACAGGGACCTGGAAGCAGGAACTGAAAAAGAAGCCATGGAAGTATGTTGCTCACTGGCTTGCTCCCATGGATTGCTTATGCTGTTCAAGAGCATGTGCTTAGGGGAACACAATCCATGGTGGGCTGGGTTCTCCTCTCTCAATTATCAGTCAAGAAAACCCTGCAGATTTGCATATAGTAAATCTGATGGAGGCATTTTCTCAATTGTGGTTCTTTCTGTTTGATTCCAGCTTGTGTCAAGTTGAGAAAAAACTAACCAGGACGTAACCTCAATAAATTCATTGGTTCTGCTGGATGATCCTCAGTAGAAACATATGTTGGTTTGTCATTGGGGCCTTAGGAGGAGGGAGTAGATGCTGCTTATGTTTCTCCAGAGAGAAACCAAGGCCTATCATTGCATATCTAGCCATAGAGTAAGAAGGAGGAATTCCCAAGATAATAAGACTAAGCTGGCACGCTAAGCCTCATAGAAGCAAAAATCTATGTTCTGTGTGTTTTCCCCATCAATTCCTTAGAAGGCAGATCCCTTGGGATGATAGAAAGGGAAAGTGGGTTCATTGCTTTTCTGTTGCTATAACAAAACCCCTCACCAAAAACAACTCATGGAAGACAGGGTTAGTTTTGGCTCATAGCTACAGCGGGATATGAGTCTCTCATGGCAGGAAGGCACAGCAGCAAGTGACAGGTACAAATGGAGGAAGAGGAGGTTGAAAGATCACATCTTCAACTCCATTCAGAAAGAGGACAAGAGCAAAAGTGGAAGTGGGAAGCATTTATAAACTCTGAAAGCCCACCCCTATGCTATGCTTGCTCCAGCAAAGCTATACCTCCTGAACTTCTTCTGACAGCACCACCAACTGGATATTTGCTGTTTAAATCCATGAGCCTATAGGGCAGTGGTTCTCAACCAGGGTGGCGACACCTTGGGGGGAGTCAAATGACCTTGTCATATGGGTCATATATAAGATATTTACATTATGATTCACTACAGTAGCAAAATTACAGTTATGAATTAGCAGTGAAATACTTTTATGGTTGGGGGTCCCCACAGCATGAGGAACTGTATTAAAGGGTCACAGCATCAGGATGGTTGAGAAGCACTGCTCTAGGGGATAAATCTATTTCAAACCACCACAGAAAGGAGGTGTGGCCTGTGTTCTGTCATACATCACCATTTTAACTATCTGTGAGGTAGGCTCTCCACGCACACCTTACAAACAAGAGTCAGCTGGCTCTGTGAGCTAACATCACTTCAAAGTGGTGCTCGCCCATCTGTAAGCACAGGAGCTTCCCTGCTGTCTGGTTGTCCTTCTGTGAATGTTCTATATAAGCCAGACTGTAAGGATCAGGGTCCATATGGAGGTTGTGTAAACTAAGCTAAAGGAATATGTCTTTTTAGGTTTCAAACTAAGCTGGCTGCACAGTGCACAGTGCACCTTCCTTGGCAAGGGAATAAAAACAAGCTGCCTAAATCAGATGGGAGAAGAGACAGCACTATTTGGCCTGGCCATGGTAGGAACATGCCAGAAGCCTACCTGCTCTTGGAGATAGCACTTCAGAGTCCTTACCATCTTGATACCTTAACAAGAAGGATAGTGATACCAAAATGTTACTTCTCCCAGAGAAAAAGCCAGGAGTAGGCCTGGCCTTGCAGCCTGGCCACCCCCACCAAACCCCCTCTTCCTAGCTTCAGCATTAAAGGTTTCTCTGTGGAAGCTGGACGGTCAGTCAGTCCCACTAAGACTATTCACAGATGCCTGCCTGAGATGACTAAAATAGAGTGTGATCTCAAATAGGTCTCAGCAACCAGCTTGCTCCATTGTCATGGACACAAGGTGAAGATGTCCAAGGTTGCTCTGCAAAAAAGGAGCCAACACAGGGCTCTAACCACATCAGGGAGGTATTTGTTTCATCTCCTGCTGTTAAAGTTCTTTGTATAAACTGCTCTGATCACAGATGATTTAACAAAAGCCATATAGGAGAGTAACAAGAGCTAAGGGCACTGAGGTCCCTCCACAGCCCACAGGAGAGACTTTGGGGGTCTAAGTGAGTTTGGGAAGTTTCCACAGAGTCAGCAGATCCCAGACTTGGGTCCTAAGAGGGGTCTGGGCCAGGGACAGTCCAGCCAGAAAGACAGAATTAAAACATGGCAAGGCTTTGCAAAGGGCACGCTAATAGCTCCCATCTATCACCCAGGGAAGGCAATGTCTGGGAAGAGATAATTGACTTTTCATGGAACAGATGAAGTTTTACATGCCATTCTTCCTGAGTGACAGCTTTGCCTTGGGACAGCAGCAGCATGAAGGAGGGAAAGCATGTCCAAACTCTCATCCTATTCTCGGGCCGGGATCTAACTTAGACCTGCAAGTTTATTTCCATCACTTAGACCCCAAACTCCGTCTGTCTTTGTAGTCATCCCAGAAAACGGAATGGTCCCCACATTCCAGTCCACAAATTGCCATTACTTATATTTTCAGGTTTTTGTAAAAATGTGCTTACACATTTTGTACCTTTTTATTGCTACCTTAGTAACCGATATGCAAATGGTATACAATGAGTGACAAGATTTTATCTGGTTTACCAGTAGGTAGACAAAATGGGGGCAGGCACTAATATGCCCTCTGAAGTTCAGAAAGGCAAAGTGTCACACTCATTGTCGCAGAGCAAAGCTGGGCTTGACCTCATCCTTCAGTTCTCAAGCTCTGCCTAGACACTTTACCCCAATTTAGCCCAAGGTAAGAAATGCCTCCATACCTGATGCTCAAGGGTCATGTGACAAAGCTACCTGCCCATTATCCTCAATGTTTGTCATGAGCCTCTCCTGTAATGACACTGTTGCTCACAGAGTCGCCAATCAAATTGCAGATACACACACACACCTGTCTTCCTTAGTGGGTCTCTCCTGGCTTTTCCTGAGCTTGGTGAGGCACCAGACCACCCAACCTGTCCTTTCTGTCACCTTCCAGCCTCACAGCTGGGCTCTCAGAGTCACCCAAAGGGACATTTATATCTCTGTTCAGACTTCTGGAACTCCTGAAGCTGGTTCAACCAGTCTGATTTTTCTAACAATAGAGGTTTTGCCTCTGTATTGCTGTAAGCACCTTATTTGGATAAGGACTTCACACAATGTCTTACACATGATCAGCAGTTAACAACTGAGGATTAGAGTGTGTTCTTAGAAAGGACCACATTTGGAACAGGGACACAACACAAGAACACACTCATAGGAGCAACTAGGAGATGCTCTGGGTGACAGAACACATATGAGGATGTCCCTTTAGGCTCCAACACCTCCCAGGGGTCTCCTCTTCCTACCACTTCACACTGCTCAGCATTCCACATACTGTCTAAAATCCCTCTGTATTAGTCAGGGCTCTTTCTGTTCTGAGAGATCAAAGTCCTATTCTAAGGGACTTAATTACAGAAACATGTGTTGATTGGCTTTCATGCCTACCTGCCCACTAGGAGTGCTGACAGGGGAGTCACAGAGAGGGTACCACATGCCTGGCTTCCTGAGGCAAGACCTAGGAGTTGCACAAAGTCATGGGGGCATGAAGAGGCAGAATAATAGGAAGTGTGGCACTGATTGTTCTGAGCTCTGGCTTTGATGCCATCACCACACATGGGCATGCAGGGCAGCCTACTGCTGTCTCTTTGGGTGGACCCCCAGTGGGTGTTAAGGACTTTCTATAGGACTTCCCTAGTTAGGGTAAGGAGAGAGGGAAACACTCCCAACAAGGAGAGGAGGTAAAGCGGTCAAGAATGCCCACCCAGAGCAAGTCATTTACAAGAAACCCCTCCTCCATGTGGATATCATTTCCTTCCTGTTAAGGAATCAAGGAGAGAGCTTCAGGCCCAGGGCTTCCCTGGATAACTTACACTTGGGGCCAGAAATCAGAGAGCTGCTTCCTGCTCCTTCACTGTGATATGTTGTGGCTTCCCCTTTGTCAACATGGGATTTCTCCCATTCAAAGAGTTTGACACAAACCAGCCACATTTCCTGGAAACCCCATGGAAACCCAGCACAAGTTGATGAAAACAAGGTTGACAGCCATTAGTCTGTGCTTGGCATGGAGTGCTGTGGTTCAAAGCTGATGGGTTCCTGTTGGCTGTGTGTACAGGAGGGACACATTTACCATCACTGTACATTCAGACAGTTCTCATAACTCAGGATGTGCTGGAGGCCCATAGAAACCTTGGCTGCATCCTCTGCTTCTCCACCCAACCATTGCACACAGAGGGCTCGAAGCCTGAGTGAATCAGATAAGACCTGTCGGCAGATGTTTAGGACATACCACTATCCAGATCAGCTCATGTTTACTGATTGTCTCCTCCAATAACAGTATCATCCACCTCCTACATTAGAATCTTTAAGTGAAGGGCTGGAAAGAAGGCACAGCAGTCAGGAACACTAGCTGTTCTTTCAGAGAACCTGGGTTCAATTTCTAGCACCTGCATGGCCCCTCACAACCATCTGTATCTCCAGGTTCAGGGGATCCTATGCCTTCTTCTGACCCCAGTGGTCAGCAGACACTTGAGTGGAGCAAAGCCATACATGCAAGCAAGACACCCATCCACAAAAAATAAATAAAATCTAAGTAAATTTTTATCCATCAGGTACAGTCTAGAGCAGTGGCTCTCAACCTTCCTAATGCTGCCATCCTTAAATATAGTTCATCCCTTAAATACAGTTCTTTATATGGTTGTGACCTCCAACTATATTTGTTGCTATTTCATAACTATTTTTTTCTACTGTTGCAAATTGTAGTGTAAATATTTTTGGAGATAGAGGTTTGCCAAATGGGTTATGACCCACAGGTTGAGACCTGCTGCTCTAAATAGACACTGCATCTAGCTGCCTGGTTGTCCCCACAGAAACATCCTCTATGTGACCCTGGCAAGTCTCTAACTCTTTCTGATCCCTGGTTCTTCCTTTGGGAGACTAGGAAACTTGGTTGTACAACACACAGAACTGTGTTGTACATATAGTAAATGTTCCATAAGGAGACTCGGGATTATCTATTATCCTGCTACAGAAAGTGATTCGCCTAGAAGCACAGCAGACTGTAGACACAGCATCTTTTCTAAACAGCCCTGGGGAAGCTGTTTCCCTTTGCCACCAGGGCCAGGCTCTTTACCCCCCACCCCCACTCTGGGCCCAGGACCAGGACACAAGATCCTCATGGGGAAGGTCAACTGGGAGCTTTGGGTGTGTTTCCCCTCATTGGCCTAAATTAGATGGGCTGATCGCTGTTTGAGAAAAAAAAAAAACTAGCTGCATTCTTTATGTGTTTTCCCCATCAAAACATGTCTGTTTCGTTCTCTTTTAAAGGGCACCCATCAGTCATTTAACAGGAACAAAGACGTCTCAGTCTGTGACTTCCCAGGCGATTCAGCTTCAACAGTGTGTGTGCATAGAATCTTTTAAGATCTGAAAACATGCCCCAGAGATTCCCACAGGCTCCTGAGAGCAGGGGCTGTCCTGACAGAGCATTACAGAGGTGACATAAGAATTCTCAGCATCCTTTACTCACAGATGTTGTCTGGCAGGGAAGCAGTCATAGGCAGCCTGCTTGTTCTGTCAGGGTAGAAAGACAGACACAATGTGTTTCCCCAGGCTAGCTTGCTGGGTAAGACACAATGTGTTAAGCTGGGCAGTGGTGGCACAGGCCTTTAATCCCAGCACTTGGGAGGCAGAGGCAGAGGCAGAGGCAGGCTGATTTCTTAGTTTGAGGTCAGCCGGGTCTACAAAGTGAGTTGTAGGACAGCCAGGACTATACAGAGAAACCCTGTCTCCAAAAAACCAAAAAAAAAAAAAAAAAAAAAAAGACACAATGTGTTTCCCCAGGCTAGCTCACTGTTGGAGCATCATGCTCTCAGGATGGTCTCCACTCTTTTGGGGGACAACTCTCCACTCAGTCCCCAGGATTAATAAATAAAGACATCTAAGGCAGATGGAATGAGAGGAGATAGAATAAACTCCAGACTGTTCCCTGGGCCTCTGATACCTTCACCCTATGTATCTTAATCAGGCTTCCAGTTGAGGGTTCCCTGGACACCCGTTCCACACTTCACTCGATTGTGTATCAGCTGGGAGAGTCCAGAGGCCAAGAGCACAAGTTGGATGTCCGCTTTCCTCACTGACCTTGTGATCAGACCCTGTTTCAGGGTTTCATGGAAAGCACGGTCCCTTATCTGATACAGAAGAAGCCCAGAATTGAGGTTACATGCTGTTCTCAAGAGCATGTTGTCCCGACTGCCTCTACCACCACCAACAAGGACACCAACAACACCAACACCACTAAGATTGAAAGACTCTAAGAGGAGCCTCTCGCTCAGGCCTCAGGACAATAGCGGACACCCAAGAACTCACGACAGACCGAGCTTGTTGCAAACCACATGAGGCTTTATTCGGGGAAAGCCAGAGCTCTGGGGACGACTCATATCCCACGCAGGGGTAGAAGAATCGACCTCAAGGGGAAAGAGTTCCCAGTTTTTATAGGCCCTCAGGGGGGAAAGGAGAAGGGGGAGATTAGGGGATTTCCAGATCTTAACAATGTCTATTCTCAAGAAATGGGTATGGAAGGGGTACAAGGAAACAGTCTAATAAAGGTGCAGCAATGGGCACACACCTGGTCAGAACATTGGCAGACACACAGGTTCAAGGAGTGGCCAGAGCATTGTGCACCTCTATTTTTCTAAATCAGTGAAGCTAGTTCTGCTAACACTGACGTCTATCTTGCCAATTTCAGGGCTTCTGTGTCCTTTTACATTCTGCCAGGATCTTTCAAGATCACCACCAACACCCAATTTCATCCTCCTGTTCTCAGCAATTGGAACTCATTCTCTGCTCCCTAAGGTCATGTATATGCTGGTTACCTTATGTCAACTTGACACAAGGTAGAGTCATCTCGGAGACGGGGTCATACCTCCATTGAGAAAATGCCTCCATCTGTAAGGCAGTTTAATTAATGATTGATAGAGAAGGGCCCAGCCCATTGTGAGTAGTAGCTTTCCTGGAGCTGGTGGTCTTGGGATCTATAAGAAAGCAGGCTGTGCAAGCCATGAGTAGCAAGCATGAAAGCAGCATTCTTTAATGGCTGCTGCATCAGGCCCTGCCTCCAGGGTCCAGCTCGGTTTGAGTTCCTGTCCTGACTTCCTCTGATGATGAACTAACTACATGTGCAAGTGTAAGCCAAACAAACCCTTTCCTCTCCAAGTTGCTTTTAGTCATGGTGTCCTAACCAGGACCATGTGTCATCTCATCTCATCAGGACAATAACACAAGCATCTGTGTACGGCTTACTGCGCCTTCCATTCTCTGACCCACTTGCTCATTCTTTCACTTACTTACACATTTGTTCACAACACTACAGAGCACGGTGACACCATTGCCTTCCAGGCACTGTGTTCATCCAAGGCAACAGAGCTATGGAATGTCCCTATCTCTGCCCCTTAGAGCTGAGGTGACACATTCTAAAGGACAAACTGTTATCAGTAGGATGGGAGATGGAGGGAGCAGGGCAGTAACCAGCAAAAGTGACCTGGATGGAGGCTGAGCCAGGATCCCAGGAATTTCCTAGAGAGTGCCCTGAAATTCTAGGGATGCCCATTGACTCACTCAGTCTTCCATATCTCATCCAAGGACCAAAGAACTATAATCAGTGTTCTCTATATGGCACAAGCATCTTCCCTATTGAATCTTGCTGGCTCTTCCAGCCTCCCTGACCTTTGCTCCCTCATTCTCACCATGGTCCATGCCCTCTGAAGCTCACCCAGCCTAGTATAGAATCTTTCATTGCTTGCTTCTTTATGTTTCCTTGGTCCCTTGTCTGTCTCCACCAGACTGTGAAATCCCTGGGGGAAGGGACTGTCTCACTGGTGTCTGGATCCTGGGAGCTATGCAGCCATTGTAAGGAGAGTTCTGTTCTCAGAAATTACTGGCCCAATTGCTAAGTGGTCCAGGGGCAACAAGATTACTCACTGCAGTTTACCCAGTCTGTTGTGGCTAAATCTAATCTTAAAGAGCAAATAAGCCAGCTTTGGACTCAGTTTTTGTTAATGTCCCTGGATCCCTCTTGAGAAATGCAGTTTGTTGGGGATTTGTTGTTAGGCAAACCAGTGTGATTTTCAAACTATTCAGTAGTCAGGAAGCCTAGGCACAAATATTTCAGTGAACCAGTCCTGATGAGAAAGGGACTCCTTGAATCACCTCTATTTGAAGATATATCTGCAGTCAATCCTAGTATGGTGGATTGAATGAGAGTGGCTCCTATAGTCTCATATATTTAAATACTGGGGCTCCAGTTGATAGAACTGCTTGGGAAGGATTAGGAGGTGTAGATTTGTTGAATGAGGTGTGTTATGGGGGTGGGCTTTAAGCTTCAGAAGACTCCTGCCATTCCCAGTGTTTCTTTTCTGCCTCTTACTTGCAAAATCAAGACATGATCTTCCAGCAGCTGCCTCAGTGGCCTGTTGCCATCCTTCACTCTACCAGCATAGCTTCCAACCCTCTATAAGTTGTCTTGGTCATGGTAATAAGCACAATAATAGAAAGGTAACTAAGGCCCTTTAACAGCCAGCAGTGACATGGCTGCCAGGCCCAGTGACTTGCACCTGCAGACTCAACACTTGGGAACCTGAAGCAGAAACATTGTCACAAGTTCAAGGCCAGCCTAGGCTACATGAGGAAGTCCACACAGCCTAGCCTTGCTGCAGAGTGTGACTGTCTTAAGCAAAAAGAAAAAGATGAAGCCTGGAGAATCTATTGGTATTGATGAGACACTGCACAAATTCTGGGGCCTGTCTGCTTTCATCTCTGCAGAGTAGGAGAGCCCAGCGAAAGGATAAAATCTAAAATTAACCAAAGATCCTAGGAATCCCTGTCCACCACATATACCTGTGCTCTGGAGCAAAACACTTCACATTCTGGCATTTCCCCAGTCTAGGATATGCTTGTTATGCCAAACTACACAGGAGGCTGATGTAGTAGGATTGCAAGTTCAAGGCCTGTCTAGGCAACATAGTGAGCCATATTTGTCTTGTTTGTCTCAAGATAAATAAAAATGAGCACAAGGTTATAGCTCGAGGGTAGTGTACTTGCATAGTGCACATGAGGCCATGTGTTCCTTTCCTGATACCACAAAGAGACAAAAAGTGCTTGGATTTTAATTTCCTTTTCTGTAGCATGGATCAAGATTCCTGTGAAGTAAGAGAAAACATCCAGGTAAAGGGCATGTAATGACAACAGCTTGCTGTTCCCTTGGTGTGCTGTGGCAGACAGGCCCTTGTTCCTCTAGCAAATGGCCTGTTCTCCAGACTACTGTCACTAAGCTCCTGAGAGCCAAGCATGGTGCTCACCAAGGCCTCTGCTTACTCTGAGCCTCTTTACATCCTCGTGCTTGTGACTCTAAGTCCATGATTTTATTATGCATCTGCAGGCAGTAAACCCGTGGTGTAAGTAGAGTAATACAGAAGCAGCAACTTCATCTTAGAGCTGTGATTCTCAATGCTGCGACCCTTTGATGCAGCTCCTCACATTGTGGTGACCTCCCACAATCGAATTACATTTTTGCTGCTTCATAACTGTTATTTTGCTATGTTATGAATCTTTTTTTTTTTGTTGTTGTTGGTTTTTGAGACAGGGTTTCTTTGTATAGCCCTGGCTGTCCTGGAACTAACTCTGTAGACCAGGCTGGCCTGGAACTCAGAAATTGCCTGCCTCTGCCTCCCGAGTGCTGGGATTAAAGGTGTGTGTCACCACACCCAGCTTATATTATTAATCTTGATGCAAGTATCTGATAGGCAGGATATCTTATTGGGCGTCATAACCCACAGTTTGAGAACCACCTCCTTAGATGAAAGAATGTGGACAGCTGCCTTTGAGCACTGATCATCCCAGTCACCTCTCCATTAATCTCTCCAGCCATCTCTCCATATGTTGGGAGCTATTAAGACATCTCTATTGTCCTGATCTCTGAATTAAGCCTCTCCCCCCCGAGAAGAAAAGGGGGTCAGAAGCAGGCCACCTACGCACCATTCTGAGAACAACCACAGAACGTTCCACCCCTAGGTCAGCGCCAGATGTCCTGACCACACCCTGATACCACCAAGTTCCTGCTTCCCCGTGTAGCTGCCAAAAGAAAAATTTCCACTGCCCCACCCCTCCTGCTGAGAAGTACTTGTACTTCCCCTTTTGCTTGTGCATTTTCACTGCCCCACCCCTCCTGCTGAGAAGTACTTGTACTTCCCCTTTTGCTTGCGCATTTAAGCCTTGAGCCTTTCTGAATACAGCGACACCTTGATGCTTCTCAGACTGTTTACATGTTGTTCCTCGCACTTGGTGTCTGTCTCTCTCTCCCCCCATTTGGTTCTTAGGAGAAGGTCCCCTCGAGACCCTCGAATAACTGGACCTGTTGGACGGGTCAAGTGGCGCCCAATGTGGGGCATGAGGTATGACCACCCTCCAGACAATGGATTCAAGAGGTACCTTGTAGACAGTGAGACGGTTCCCCGCCACTTCGCTTGAGTGTTGCAGATGTTGAGAGGTAAGCCAGGGCATAAAATTGTTGTCCCATTCATCATGGGGAATGTTCTGTCCTAAGAGACAGTTTTTATTCAAGAGACGAAGGGGTCTCTTTAGGAGAGAGGGATAAGAGTTAAGAAAAAGGATTTAATAAAAATTTTTTGTTTTGTGGACGAGAGATGTCCATGGCTGATATTGAATGGTCCTGAAATACACCCTTTAACTTGGAATAAAGTAGGCAAAGATATCAATGCTTTGATAAAACAAGGAGAAAGTGTTCCTGAGTCATTTTTTAGTTATTGAGGAATCATCAGAGACCTCCTTGAGCAG
This sequence comes from Mus musculus, assembly GCF_000001635.26. Lineage (NCBI taxonomy): Eukaryota > Metazoa > Chordata > Mammalia > Rodentia > Muridae > Mus > Mus musculus. The sequence continues at coordinate 24,130,600 of NC_000078.6, forward strand.
GCAGAAAAGGGTGGAGAGGGCGCTCGCCTCCTAGTCCTTACTGAAGATTTGTTTAGAAAACTCCCGATCACTGATCAGTCTCACAAAAGTGAAACTGAGCTGCCGGCAAATTGTCAGTCTTGGCCGTCATTGATTATCGATGCCCCGGTCCCTAAGGACTCCCTGCCTTCCCCTTTTTCTCCCCAAATTACATTAGATTCTAGAAAAGGGGCTACTGCTCGACCCCCTGGTTGACCAAAAAGGATTTACCCCATTTTGTATAAGGAGTTGTCAGATGAACCCCTCGATCCTGCCTCGGAGGCAAAATTAGATGAGGAAGCCTTTAAATATGAACAAGTCCACTATGGTCCCAGGCCCAGTGCCTATCTTACCATCGAGCCCTTCAATTTCCACACTCCTCCTTATTTGCCCTCCTTTCCCCCTAATCCTCAGCCTAATCCTCGGCCTGTATCGCTGGCCCCTTCATCCGTTCAGTGATTACTTCAAACTAAAAGAGAACTTCAGACTCAGATCACCAATCTTAAAGATGTTCTAGGGCTTCAAAAGAAGCTACAAGACCTCAGTCTAGAGACTCAGAGTCTACAAAGAGCCCTCATGGGGAACCTTCAAGGTCCTATCTCAAAATCCCGTCAAACTGGCCGCAAGGGTCCCTCTCAGAAACAAGGGAATGAAAAATTGACCTTCCCTGTTCTCACCTGATCTCGAGCCCATCAGGCTGCTCCAGGTCATGAGAACCCACCCCCACTGTCTTCTCCGAAAAAGATCAGGGGGAACCAGAGAGTGATGATGAGGAGGGTCAAGCAAACTCTGATTCCAATGAGGGTGGCATGTCCCCCGATGAAGGGTTGGACACCAACAGCCAACCAGTCTACAAAAAGCTAAAACTGAGACATGTAAAAGATCTTCATTCAGCAGTCAAAAATTATAGGGTTAATGCCCCATTCACAGTGTCCATATTAGAAGGTTTAGCAGGAGAAGGCTACTTGATACCCAATGAATGGAATAAAGTTGTTCAGTCTGTCCTCACTAGAGGCCAATATTTAACTTGGAAGTCAGAGTTTGTGGACAGAGGAGAAAATTTGGCTGCAAAAAATAGAAAGAATCCTACTAGTAAGACAGTCTCCTGGACTGCTGATAAAATCTGTGGTAAATGCAATTTCGCTGCAGACAAAAAACAATTAGGGCTCTCCCCTGGTGTCCTCGCCCAGATGGCACAGGCAGCCCTGGGAACTTGGCACGCTGTCCCTGCTGCAGGGGCACTAACTATGCCCCTAACCAAGATTATACAAGGGCCCCAAGAGACCTATGCGCAGTTCGTTGCCAGATTGCAGGAAGCAGCTGAGAGAATTTTGGGACCTGAGGAAACTGAGGGTCTGTTGGTCTGACAACTTGCTCTTGAAAATGCCAATTCAGCATGTAGGGCTGCCCTGAGAGTGTACTTTTGAAGTGAAAGTTAATGTTGAAGAACAGGTAGAGAGGACTCAAGACAAGAACTCAAGGCAGGAACTTGGGGGAAGAAATGAAGTGGAGACCACGGAGAAATGATGCTTACTGGCTTTCTCCCTTTGGTGGTAGTTTGCCTTCTTATACACCCCAGGACCCTCTGTCTAGGGATGGGACTGTGGGACCTTCCAATCATTCACCAATCAAGAAAATGCCCTACAGTCTTGCCACAGTTAATCTGATGGGCGCATCATCTCAACTGAGGTGCTGCTTCCCAGATAACTCTAGCTTATGTCAATTAGAACATTTGGCCCCTGTCAACTTGATACACCAACACACTACTATTAAGCCAGAACTCTTCCTTCCTTGTTTATCCTCAATATTTCATATATTAATATCAATATTACAACATGAATAACTTTTAAAGTCCAAACATCTTTAACTTTTTCAAGACTTTTAGTCCCAAGTCTCTTTAAAAACACAACTTTTTAAAAGTTCAAAGTCTTTAAATTGTGTACTCCTGTGAAATAAAAAAAAATAATTTTTTCTCACTTCATTAGGGAAGACCCAGGGCATAGTCACAGTCTGAAAAAAAAAAAAGCTAAACTCCAAACATGCAAATAACTCAGTCCCCAGGGCTTGGCACTCATGATCTTCTGGGCTCCAGAAATCCTTTGCTACTCCACTTCTTGGGTTCTCACATTTCTTTTTTTCTTTTCTTTTTTCTTTTTTCTTTTTTTTTTTTTTTGGTTTTTTTTTTTGTTTGTTTGTTTGTTTGTTTGTTTTTTTTGGATTTTCGACACAGGGTTTCTCTATAGCCCTGGCTGTCCCGGAACTCACTATGTAGACCAGGCTGGCAGAGAACTCAGAAATCCAACTGCCTCTGCCTCCTGAGTGCTGGGATTAAAGGCATGCACCACCATGCCCGTTGGGTTCTGACATTTCTAACACACAAAATTCAACTCAACTTATAGGCTCAGGCCAGCTCCACTCTACAGCCTCTGCTCTCACGGGCAGTGGCCTCACCATCCTGACATCTCCATCTGCTGGGGGCTACAAAAGCTGCACATTCACATAGCCTCCTGATCTCTCTTCAGGGACCATGACCCTGACATATGGAGCCAAGCCTCAGCCTCCCTTCATGGTTCTGTCAGTCTTGGGTTCCCACCAAACCTGAGGCTGCACTTTCACTGATGACCTCTGCTGGCCTCTCAGAGTGCCAAGCTTCAGCTGTTCTCCATGACCCCACTGTGTCTTCAAAAACAGTTAGATGTGAGATAATCTGACACATTACCGAGTTTGGCTACCAGCATGGCCTATGGGCTTGGCTCCCTCTGAACAACAGCTTTAGTGTGCATACTCTAAGGAAACACTCCCAAACCTCGCCTCAACAATGATGATCTCCTCTTAATCACCACTAATTTATCATTCCAGCTACTTTTGATCAGTTCTCTATTTTCCCAGTAAAGCAAAGGTTTCAGTTTAGTGGTACTGGTTTCTTATTAATCACACCAAAATTTTCCAATCCAATTGACAAGACCCACAGATTCATAAATCAAATATATCATACGAACTACCCTGATAGAATCTTCAAGGGATTCTTAAATATCCCTCTGAAACCCAAAAGCCAGGTCTCCATTGTCTGCATTGCTCTCAATATTTCCTTCCAAGATCCCACAGGACAGCTCACTAAGTCCCTACTACTCGGTGGCCCTATAAAAATACATTTTTATACATTTATTATTATTGCAAGATGTGTGACAGAATCCCTGTCTGCAGTGTTTGTTTTTTGTGTACTTGACACAAGCTAGAGTCTTCTTGAGAAGAGGGAACTTCAACAGAAAAAATGCCTCTATCAGACTGCCTATAAGCAAGATCATTGAGCATTTGCTTGATTTCAATTGATGTGATGCTGGAGGATATAAAAAAGCAAACTGAACAACCCAGGGGGAGCAAGCCAGGAAGCAGTCCACAAAACCTCAGGTTCCTGCCTTGGGTTGGTGACCTGACTTCACTTCCAGATGGCCCATAAACTGTAAGCTGAATAAACACTCTGACCTCACATTGTTTTTGGTTAGTGTTTTATCACACTATCAGAAAAGTAACTAAGATAGAAACTGAAATTGGTACCAGAAGTAGGGTAGTGTTAAGAGGTGGCCCCGTGTTTTGGGAAGAATTATGGAAGGAGTTTGAAACACTGGAATAGAAAGCTACTTGGTACTTAATGGGGCTTACTGAGCTGTTATGTGGGACCTATTATGTGAGGTAGAGAATGGTCCTGAGCTGGAACCATTCACTGATTGAGCTTGGATAACATGTACTGCTGCTTCTCATGGTTGTCACACCAGAACTCTGAGGCTGGGTCTCCTCTCCCTGCTTAATGTTTCTATGTTTTGCCTTAAGAAAATAAATAGCCCTGTAGAGACTGCCCAGAGATAAAGATACTTGCTGCACAGACCTCACACCCCGAGTTCCAAGTCAGAACTCACATGGTAGAAGGAGAGAACCTACTCCTGAAAGTTGTCCTCTTACTTTAATGTACCATATTACATGCATACACACATGTGCACATGCATGCACAAAGAAAACAAACACACACACAAATAGTAATAAAACAAATTTTTAAATGGCCTTGAAAACTCAGAGGTAGGGAAAGGATGCTCATTTGATAATTTTTTTTCTGAGACAGGTTTCTCTTCCCAAGACAGGCTTCTCTGTGTAGCCCTGGCTGTCCTGGAGCTCACGGTGAAGTCCAGGCTGGCTTTGAACTCACAAATCTGGCTGCCTCTGCCTCCCAAGTGCTGTTATTAAAGGCATGCACCACCAGTGCCCAGCTCATTTTATAGTAATAGAAACATTCACATGTTTTAAATTCAATTCTTGGGCCATGTATCCTGGCACGTGCTTTTAATCTCAGCACTTGAGAATCAGAGACAGGTAGATCTCTGTGAGTTCCAGGCCAGCCTGGCCTACATAGTAAGTTCCAGACTAGTCAAGGTTCTATAGAGGGAACCTGTCTCAGAAAGAAATAAAATCAATTATTGAAATGGAGTCAGGATGTAGCTCAATGGAGTGAATGCTAAGCATAGCTGAGGCCCTGACCTCTATCCTCAGCACTGCATCTACAGGGTATAGTGGCCAGACTGGGCTACATAGACCCTGTCCCTCTATAGATAGATAGATAGATAGATAGATAGATAGATAGATAGATAGATAGATAGATAGATAGTTGGATAGATAGACACATATAGATAGATAGATAGATAGATAGATAGATAGATAGATAGATGATAGATAGATAGATAGATAGATAGATAGATAGATAGATAGATAGATAGATAGACAGATACATAGAGAGATAGATAAACAGGCAGACAGCGAGAAAGGAAGGAAGAAAGGAAGGAAGGAAGGAAGAAAGAAAGAAAGAAAGAAAGAAAGAAAGAAAGAAAGAAAGAAAGAAAGAAAGAAAGAAAGAAAGAAAGAAAGAAAGAAAGAAAGAAAGAAAGAGAGAAAAGAAAGAAAGAGAAAGTTACAAAGTACTTCTTATACACCCTTGGCCTTGTGAAGAGGAACTGAGAAATCACACAATTCAGGGATGGCAAACCCTTGCCATCTTATGCCTGCCACCTGTGCCTCCTGCCCAAACTCTAGGAAACCTTGAACTCAGAAGACAGTGACCAACAACCAGTGAGTACAGGTCCCGGTTCTCCTTGTCAGCAGCTTGTTCAAACAGTACAGAGCTGAAACTTAGAATCTAAGCTTGTCACTGTAATCCCGGGCTACCTGCATGCACTCTGTGCTTACACCCGGAAATCATTTAACATCCTGTATTCCCCAGAGAAGAGCTATGAAGAAGTTGGCCCCAGTGTGAGCGACTGACTCGCCAGCAAGAAAGACACCACAACAGGATCCTTCTGCACACGTTTATTGGGAGAGCTTGTTTGCAGAGGCAAAAAGACCCCAAGCCCCAGAACTGGCGCTGCTTATATAGGCCTAGGAGAGGCGTGTCTACACCTGATTGGTTATGCTTTCAGTACCTCATTTGCATGCCTCGGGCCAGGCAGTGACTTGGCAAAAAACTCTACTGCACATGCGCACACTGGTTGGTTACCCAAACTTATGGGTGCTAGCCAGCACCACCTTGTAATGGCGTATGTGGCTTCCCACATCTCCCCCTTTTAATTTTAATAAAATGATGCTGGACTAGGCCTGTGTAATTATGTCCATCTGCTGTGGATCCTGTTTTAGGTCGTTCTTCTAGTGTCACAGCCTTACCCGTCATAGGGTTACCCTATCGCCACCAGGCCCCGTGTCTCTGGTTAGTCTGTGCACAAGGAAAGTTGCCCGTCTTTGGATACTGCGACACTGTGTGACAGCAACTGCTAAATGACCTAGGGCGAACTCTATAAAAGAGGTCAGCCAAGTTTTAAGGGGATGAATTAGTGGGGAAATCATGATCACCCTACCGCGTGCAATGAGGAAACCTCAGCGATGTGCAAGGGCTGATTAAGGATCACTGAGTCTCTCTCATCCCAGTGCAATGGATCCATAAGTCCGTGGGGTGGAAGAGCAGAGAACTCAGATGCCGACTAATTCTTGAGCATAGATAACCAAACATCAGGGGATGTGCCGTTTTCAATGGCTAGAAGTGCCTGAGTTATAATCACTTTGTCACGTTTTTGTTGGGTTCTGAATTTGTAAACCAACCAAAGCATGAATACCAGTCCATAGCATATGGCAGCACCAAACAAAATCACTCCCACCTATTCCTTAAAGTAAAAAAATGCAGAGGTAAGCCAAGAGGTAAAGTCTCCAAGGGTCACTGGTTCTACTCTGGTTCCATTAAGGTTCAGGATATGTATCTGTAGCTTCATCTGCAAACTTTCCAGCTCTTGCGACCAGTTCCCCTTCAAATAATCCGATAAATCTGTACTTTTAATAAAAGAATTATTAATATACCTAATGGGAGTAATGCACACATGCAGAGTTGATGCCACACAACTCATTTGTATGACATCCATCATCTGTTTCATGTTATGTTGTAAAATATCCACTCTTTGATTCACTGACATTAACCCTGAGGCAATATGAGAATCCACCCTTTGCAGGGTAAGCAATGCCTCAGACGTTTTTTCTGCTATCTGACTTATGGTGTCAGCAGTATTAACTTGATTGGCCATAGCAATTCCTGCGGTAACCGCTGACGCTGCAGACACCACGATGGCAGTAACAATGGCAGCTGTGATTCCAAAACCTCTCTTTTGCTGAATAAGACTCATTATCGGGAACTTCTCTGGATCTGCCTCAACAGGCACAGGGACAAAGGTTGGTAGATGTACCACTAAGACTAAGAATTTGGTTCCATTCCAGCATTGCATCAAAAAACAAGTGACATTTGTACAATCTAACCATTCTGTATTATTTTGAAATTCAGCCAATATAAAGAAAAATGGAGGATTAACACAAACTTCTACTGGAGAAGTAGTCATATTTCTGATAACTCTATTAGATGTCACATTATCTAAATGAGCAGAGGTATTGGAAAGTGTGGTAGAAACATTCAATATCTCATGAAAGTTTCCAGTCAGCAATGCAAAGGCTGACAAACTGGTACTAGCACCTGCCTCATTACTTAAAATCCATTGGTAATATGGCCAAATATTTTCTTTTCCTGTAGCAGCTACTTTATCATTCATACGGCAAAATCCAATGGAGGTTACAAAGCAAAACCCTTTGCTATTTCTTTCCGAGGAAAAATTTTTGATTGACAAGGTGAAAGAAACTTTGGAAATGCAAGGTCCAGATGACACCAGGGCACACTGCATATAGCAGTAGCATTGCCAACAGGCCATTGTGATCTTTTGGGAATAGTTACATTTCCCTTTATCATAATAGTGGTGATGTTTATAGATGAAGTTATATTATTTCCAACATCACTTGAGCCTGATTGTGCTCCTTGAGCAACTTGCGTTAAAGCATTAAGTAACACTCCAGAGCTCACTTTATTTTGGCTAATGGGATCTGCCCAATTAGAGATAATCTTTTTTTCTTTAAAAACATACAGGGTGTAAAAGGTTTATCCACATTATGCACAAAGCATAGTGTATAATTTAAATGAAAACTCGTACTATTATACACCCGTGGCTCTTGAGTTTGTCGTGCACAAGGCACATCCAAAAAACATTCAGTTGCAAAAAGAAAAGGCAAGGTAGAGGAATTGGAATGTACCAGTAAGGGTACCGGCCATGATCTCTCTACGGCCCACAAAGGTATACTTATCCCTGTCTCAATCATCAGGAGTAAGAATAACAGGATCATCTTGGGATTCATCTTGATCTTTCACGGTTCTTGTCAGTCATGTCGGAACCCAAAGTGGATTTTCTTCACCCTGTGGAAAAACACAAATAGCTCCCCTGGATCTGATTAATATGGAATCTGGGCCATACCATTTATTATCAAGGACATTTTTCCATTTGACCATTTCATTGGGCGGTTGAGGCCATTGTCCGTGCCTTTCAGCTGGTGATCTTCCAGCATCATCCAATTTTAAAAAATTAAGAGTAAATATTGTAAGGGATAGAGCCATCTTTGGCGTGATAGCCTCTATTCCCCCTTTTTGTTTTTGCAAATATTGTTTCAAAGTACGATGGGCTCTTTCAATGATGCCTTGGCCCTGTGGATTATAGGGCAACCCAGTAATATGTTTCACTTGCATTTGTTTGCAAAATTGACTAAATTTAGAATAGGTATATGCAAGGCCATTATCTGTCTTTAGCAGCAGGGGCTTGCCCCATGCAGCCCAAGCCTCTAAGCAGTGGGATATGACATGAACTGCCTACCCTGTCAAGGGAGAGGCATGTAGGACACCAGAACTGGTATCGATGGACACATGTACATATTGTAATTTACCACAGGTGCATTAATAAATTCTACACATTTACCACACTGTAAGACAATATCTCCAGCTTCCGTTTATGTGAGCTTAAACTTCTGTCACAATGTAGAAGCAGGGAGATGATAAAGTTGATGAAAGTTCTTAGCACCTTCTATAGAACTTTGTGATAGCAAAACCATATCTCTGGTGGCTGAATCAGCAATTGCATTTCCATAGGTCCAGGTCCTTAAACATAGGTCCAGGTAATGATGTATATGCTCTAATATGTCGAATATAAAAGGGATGCTCATGCATCAAAATACAATCCTGATTTTTAATCAAAATTTCAGATACTGGACTAGACTGCTTAAAATTTCCAGCAGTCTCTAATGCTAATACAGCATTAACCACATAAACAGAATCAGAGATAATATTTATTATTATAGAGATAATATTATTATTTATTATTATTTATTTATATTATTTATTTATTTTTATTATTAAATATTTTTATTTTTATTTTAATATTTATTAAATATTTTATTATTAAATACTATATTATATTATAAATAATATTAAATATTTATTATTTATTATTAATATTATAAAGATAATATTTATTCTCAAGCCTACTCTTTTTACCCTTTAAACACTGCTTTTCAATATGACCTGTTTATCCACAATTAAAGCAAGTTATTTTTTTTGTTTGCGCCATCAAAACTACGGCAGCCAGCCCTGCATTTGAAAAGGGGTCCTCTTATTTCTCTACAGGCCTTCATCCATGCCTGTAATCCTTTCCCTTTCCAAGGTGCGATAGCATTTCTGCATTCTTTGGTATATTGCTCATAAACTATTTGTTCAATTAGCGGCATTGTGGCCTCAGAATCACCAAATATGCGTTTGGCTGCTTCCATCATTCGAGCCATGAATTCAGAGAATGGCTCATTAACTCCCCGAATAATTTTTGTCAAATTACCAGATACCTCTCCTCGATTAGGCAATGCTTTCCAAGCTTTCACTGCTGCCTGATTGATTTGATCACAGACCTGCACTGGGTATCCTAATTAATTGTTTGTCCATATACCCTGACCTGTAAGCATTTCAAAGCTCCATGCTGGTTGCCCTGCAGTAGCATTAGCACAGGCCTGACTCAAACACAGATCATGCCATATAGACTTCCAGTCTAGATACTGTCCCATCATAAGACATGCCTTTACCACACTATCCAATCAGAAGGAGTCATGACATGGTGAGCCAGTCTATCAATTTGGGACTGAGTAAAAGAGGCATTGACTCCGTAGGTCCTTACTGACTCTGCTAAATCTTTCACTTGTTTCTGCGATATTGGCTCATAATATTGCTGTTGAGCTTGATCCTGAAAAACAGGAAAAGCCTGACATATTTTAAGCAACCCTCTAGGAGTGCAAAGAGAATGGCCATTGCCACTTGTTTTCTTTTCTGTATAAGGCAGAGGTGGTCGGGGAGCACTGAGACTCTTCCCTATTGGACCATAACTTTCCACCTCATACTCTGCAGCAGCCTCCTCCAAATCTTCCTCCTCCCCTGCTGATAATTCTGAGTCCTCTGAGCTAGATAATTCTAATAACTCAAAGTCCTTGAGAGGAGGGTAAATCGACTTAATTTTTTGATCTTCATTCTTTATATTATCTTTTGAATCTCTATATTTTGGTTTCTTTTCCTTTTCTCTTTTTATATCTCTTCCTTTACTCATTTTTCTGCGCGCTCCTTCCTTTTCATTTCTCTCTGTTTCTGACATGGTTTCCTAGTGCTCCTGCAAAAGTCGCTGCCCTTCCTTAACAGCTGGTTCACATTTCTTGTCCGGGATACAAGCCTTAAACAACTTCCATAGCGGTCTTGTTTCTGCTTTCACTTTCCCTTCAGCTTCCTCTCTCGCTATATCTCTCCCTAACTTTTCCCAACTAGGTAGCGTCAGCCACCCAGTAGGGGCAAACCAAGGAGCAAGTCTGTCTATCTCTTTTAAGAACCCTCTCACTGTACTTTCAGAAATCTTTAGACCTCGTTCGTTAAGTAAGGCTTGCACCGGCCCTACTAAAGGCGTAGACTGGCCAGTACCCATGATCAGCCTGGACTAAAGTATCCTTAAGACACTCACTTATCTACGTGCAATTCTTAGTCCCAAGATCGACTCACAAGTTTATCTACACTCACTTTATGATCTTATGTATCTGCCAAGCTATTCCCAGCAGATACACTCGTTTCCAGGGCAATGAAAATTAAGACAATAACACAATATCAGGACAAGAAAGAAAACAAGCAGCACAATCCCAGCAACAATTACCGGATCTATTCCGTAGGAAAGCATACCTCTCAGAGACTTACATTACTTTCTTTTTACTTACCGGTACTTCCTTTCCCCAGCTGAAGAGTTCTGAATCCACGAAGTCAATTCCTTCTCAACAGCCTTTATTGAGGGAACACTTCTCCTCCCTGTTATGTAGTTCTGAATCCTCCCTGTAACAGGGGGTCTTCGCTCATGCCTCAACATGTCTCATCCCAGGTTTCGGCACCACTTGTGAGTGCCCGACTCACCAGCAAGAAAGACACTACAACAGGATCCTTCTGCACACGTTTATTGGGAGAGCTTGATTGCAGAGGCAAAAAGACCCCGAGCCCTAGAACTGGCGCTGCTTATATAGGCCTAGGAGAGGTGTGTCTACACCCGATTGGTTTTGCTTTCAGTACCTCATTTGCATGCCTCAGGCCAGGCAGTGACTCGGCAAAAAACTCTACTGCACATGCGCACATTGGTTGTTTACCCAAACTTGTGGGTGGTAGCCAGCGCCACCTTGTAATGGCGTATGTGGCTTCCCACACCCCAGTGCCTCAGTGTGTGGCCTTATTTAGAAATAAGATCTTGGCTGAAGTGAACACAGTGTGTCTGTCCTAATAGCATTGTGTCTTTCTGAGATGAAATGTTGCCTTACTTCTTTTTCATTTTCAGTTTGGTTTAAAAGCCATTACGATCAAGTACTTCAAAAAATTACTTTTTTAATGTATGAGGTGGGGGTTATCTCACTAAAGTTGGTGCTAGACAGGTGGCCAGTGCTCCCAGTGATCCTCCTGTCTCCACCCACCACAGTGCTGGGCTCACAGAGCCACTTCTGGCTTCTTATGCTGGTACTGGGAAAAGGATCCCAGACCTCAAGCTCACACAGCAAGCACTCTGTCCACCTTATCATCATTTCAGCCTACAAGGATTATTGCTCCATTTGTTTCATAGGAAAGGCAATTTGGACACAGAAGCAAATACAGATAGAAGAAGGAAGACACAGGAAAATGGCTAAACACAAGTAAAAGAGAGACTTGGGCAAAGTTCAGCCTCCAGACTTGTATTAGTTAAAGTTTCTATTCCTGCACAAAAACATCATGACCAAGAAGCAAGTTGGGGAGGAAAGGGTTTATTCAGCTTACATTTCCACATTGCTGTTCATCTCCAAGGAAGTCAGGACTAGAACTCAAGCACGTCAGGAAGCAGGAGTTGATGCAGAGGCCATGGAGGGATGGTACTTACTGGCTTGCTTCCATGGCTTGCTCAGCTTCCTTTATTATAGAACCCAAGACCACCAGACAAGGGATGGCACCTCCCACAATGGACCCTCCCCACTTGATCATCAACTGAGAAAATGCGCCAAAGGTGATTCTCATTGAGGCACTGACACACACTCTGGTTGAGTCAGCTTGACAGACTGTGAAGCCTAAAATCCACTCACGAGGCATAGAGTTTCAAGGAAGCTCACCTCCTGGAGCTTTTGTGTTCTCATTCAACCATATACTCATACTCTATTCCCGCGTTAGTCTGGTGTATGGATTTATGAGGTCTCTTTTAATGTTTTATTATAAATGCCTTTTAAGATTAAATTCTGTTATAATTAAGCCTCCACATTGTTCCAAGGTCCCAGAAGCCTGCAAGCTTGAAATCTGAGCTTGAAACCCTGCAGGAATGCAGAAAGGAAGTTACCTATTCAGATACTAATTAAGCATTACAATAGACAGAGCCAATGGCTCAGCTGGTCTGCAGAAAGAGCCTGGGAATCTCACTGAGATAGAAGTCTTCAGTACAGGCTACATTGCATATTAAAAGCAAGTTGGTATATTCTTCTGTAGACCCAGGAAATAGGATGTTGGGGTATTGCAATATTCATGATAAGGTCTGCTAGTGCAGAACCCCTGGTGGTGGGTTTTACAATAGACTAGTTTGCACATGGCTTCCTTCTTTTGTGGCATCAGCCTGATCACCACCTTCTTTTGATGTATACATTCCTTTTGTATTGCATCACTGTAATGTGGTGGATTGTATTTTTCCTATTTTCTTGTTATTTCTTTGGTATAAAAAGTTTGATGCTCGACCTGACACAATACATTCAGATTCTACACAATCTCTTGTGTTGGTCTGTCTGTCATTCCCTCTGACGCTTTGCCCACCTGCCCCAGAGACCCGTTCCACTCAGACATAGAGACCCAAGAGGGTATGCGGCAAGGCACTTTCACAGATGAAGCTCCTTTCTCTGTGATAACCCTAGCCAAGTTGACAACACAAAACCAGCCTGCACCTGGCCTCACATGGAATCAACCCCTTCAGCACATTCATCTCGGTCCTTAGTGTCTAGAATGCTAAGATGATACATTACCATGTGAGTCTCCCTAACTGTTAACATTATTTTTCTTCTTCTTCTTTTTTTTTACAATAGCCCCAGGATGTGAAGAAGACACTGATGAATGGTACAGTCATCTTAAACTAACTACTGTTATGGAAGACGCTGGGGCTTTTGTGTTTGTTTGTTGTCTTTTGAGACAGAGTCTTATGCATCCCAGGCTGGCCTGATATAAAGATAATCTTGAGCTGGGCAGTGATGGTGCAGGACTTTAATCCCAACACTCAGGAGGCAGAGGCAGCTGAATCTCTGATTTGGAGGCCAGCCTGGTCTACAGAGTGAGTTCCAGGATAGCCAGCGCTACATAGAGAAACCTTGTCTTGAAAAACAAACAATAACAAACTGCACTGCAAGTAGTATCATCACAGGCATGTACCTCCAAACCCATTTCATATGGTGCTGGAACCCAGGGCTAAGCAAGAAGGACAGCAGAGTCTGGGTGTTTCCCACAAGTGTGACTACCAGCAAGGCCATTGCAAGAACAAGGTTCCTTGACTCCACATCCAGTGCTCCTACTAATGAGGATCACCACATACTCACTGATGGCTCTGAGACAGTGGATAATGATTGTCAGCTTGATGGAATCTAGAATTATCTAGATGATAAACCTGTGGACACATCTGCAGGGGAATTTCTAGGTAGCACCATATAAAAGGAAAGACTCAACCTAAGTGTTGGTGGCACCCCTCTGTAGGTTGGGATCCTGGGCTGAATAAAATGGAGAAAGCAGGCTGAGCACCAGGATCCATCTCTCTCTGCTCATGACTACAGACATGTTTAGGTTTGGCAATTGTGGTCAAGATTCAGCCCGTGGTCAACCCATCCTTGTCTCTTCTCAGCACACAACCCTTCCCCATATCTGTCCTGCAGGCTGTCAGCACTGGAGACAGACTCCTGCTCTGGCTAGTGTAAGGGTCCCAGCACTTTCCCTATGTCAGCTTGAAATTCCTGGTGAAAATTCCAGTTTCTTGGGGTCCATGTCACAGTCCTCAGAAAGCTGAAGGGAGGGCACAAGTGTGTCTTTAGAATGACCTTGGTCTTGCCATGACAGTCACAGTTTCTTCCTGCTTTCCAGTCTAATAGCTACAAAAGAGTTTGCATCTCCAACCTGCCCTATCTACACAATGAACTCTGTGCTTTTCTACTGGGGTGCAATCTAGAGTGATTACTGTGGGCTCCCTCTTCTCAGAACAATGCTCCTGTCTTCTAGAATCCTATGGTCTCCATTCCCAACCTTACGAATCAATGGCTCTTGAATAAACCACTTGGCTCCCCAGCTTCAGTTTTCTCATTGGAAAATGAAGGTTTTTATGTTGGGAGACTTCAGTCTCTTTCCATTAGGAGAGCCCTGCCATCTCAAGGGCTGTTCCAGGCTTGCACTGAAGGCTAAGACCAGGGCTCTCAAGCGTCAGGTCTCAAAGGAATTGCCTCAGGAGAGGTGTAGGAATCCTATATTCCAGTACTATGATGCTGTGGCCTGGAGCCAGGCCCAAGGAGTTGCATTCCAGGAGACCCAACCTCAGGGACATTGCTGCCTCTCTGCCTACTGAAGACTGACAAGCCTACAGGCCAGGAGATAGATGGCTTGAAGAACACCCAGAACCCTCCCTAGATCTGAGCATGCTTTTCAGACTGGCTGGTCCCATGAAGGAAAAGTGTTTTGCTTTGCCTTGTTTTTTGCTGCTTCCTCTGACTTCACAGCCAATGAGCTCTTTTTTCCAGGGAAGCAGCATCCTAATTTGACTAATGGGAGTAGTAAGGGAGTTTATTTGTGAGATCTGGGTGACTCCCAGATCTCCAGAGGGTCCCAGACTAGGTGAGGCACTATGCAACCAGAACCACGTGTCAACTGTGTACAGTGGCATTTGTCCTCTTGTGGGACCCTGACTTAGAGCATTTCTCCCTGGAAGGTAAAGCCCCTGGAAGTTCCCCAAACTTGTTTTCCCTGACCTCTAAAAATACAGCCATAAAGAAGATCTTTGTTCTCTATAGCCAGTAAAAAGCCTTTTTTGTTTTTATACTTTACAATCAGAGGTGCCTGCCTTCCTGTGCCGAGGACACGGAGATAAAAATTCAGAAAAAAACTCACTCCCCACTCCTGCCTTGTAAATTTCATCAAGGGCACCAGGAAAAGAAGAACTCTTCTCCCAACTCCTCCCAACTCTCCCAAACCTTCCAATTCCTCAGCTAGCTGTTAAAAGCACCCTACTGTCACCACTCAGAGTTGAACTCCCCTGCCCTGCACGGCAGAGGGACTTCATTCTCAGCTAGCTGATAATAAAACCTCTTGCAGTTTGCATCAGGTGTGGTTTTCTCTCAGGACCCTACTGCCCAGCACCGGCTTCTGAACATTCTCTGATGGTAGAGAGGGGTAGTTAGATCTTTCTGCTGATGTCTGCCACCCCAGGGAGTATTCTTGCCTCCTTTTCACAGTAAAATCCCAGTTCATGGCCAGGGTCAGGACCTTGGCTCTGTACAAGGTGGCTGGGACCATAGTTTTGGGATTCCAGTTTCTAAAAATAGAAGGGTTTTTGTTTAAAGGAAGAGTTAGGGGCAGGCAGTTACAGATACAGAAACTTCTGCTTTATAGGGCCAGAAGAAAGCTTGTCACTAGCTCTGCTTCCTCCCTTGACAGCAGAATCTTCCTTCCAGAGTCCAGGCCCCCATGCTCAGGGGGCACATATGAGCGCAAGAACAGACTTAGGGTCTCTAGGAAACCCGGGAGGAGTGTTGTTCAGTGCCTGTGGCTCCTTCCAGCTCTCCCAGCATCTCTCAGTACCTGTGGCTCCTCCCAGCTCTCCCAGCATTCCTCAGTACCTATGGCTCCTCCCAGCTCTCCCAGCATTCCTTAGTACCTATGGCTCCTCCTAACACTTCTCATCCCATCCCCTACCCTAAACTTCTCTTTCCTGGGAGTTAGACTTGAGATTCCCTTCCCCAAGCCTGATCCCTGTATAACTCAGCCATTTGGGTTATGCTGTTCTCTTGGCCCTGGCCACCTCTCTTGGTCAGTGATAGTCTCTCTGTCTTTGTCTCTGTCTCTCTCTCTCTCTCTCTGTGTCTCTCTCTGTCTCTTTCCCTCCCTCCCTCTCTTCTCTCATGGTTTAGTCTGCTGGCAAGTTCAGTCTGGCCTCTTTCCTCTGTCTGCTTTCTTCCTTATAGCTACAATAAAAACCTTCCCCATGCATTAGGAGTAGTTATGCCCTCTCTACTATTTAATTTTTCATTCAGATTGTGAAGTTGATTTTCATCCTTGAAGCCAAACTAGAATCACCCAGATGATTTAAACATTCCCAGCAGACGTGGATTGGACCAGAACCTTGCAAGCTGGAAGCTGCCCACGGTGTTCTCTCTCTCTCTCTCTCTCTCTCTCTCTCTCTCTCTCTCTCTCTCTCTCTCTCTCTCTCTCTCTCTCATTTTGTTTATGTGTTTGTATACATGGGTGGTGTGTATGGTCAGAGGACAACTTGCTAGAGTCAGTTCTCTCCTTCCACAACATTTGTCCACAGGATCAATTAAGCTCGGTAATAAGCTCCTTTGCCCACTAAAGCCATCTTGCCAGGTCTCATGAATATTCTTCAACATTCTACTTAACTGATCTTAGCTCATATCAGGACTGGGAGTCATGTGTCTTAGTGTGAAAATCTATGTTGACTGTGTTCGCTAGGGAAGGAGGATTAGAGAAGTAAGGGAGTGGGGAGCAGTGCTCCTGAGTTAGAGGGAAGGAAACAGCCAGGTAGGGCACCTGAGAAGGGACATGGGGGTTGGCCTGTCTTTGCATTCCTGTGCCCGAGCCCCAGGTCCAAACAGGAGCCAGGGAGAGCTATTTAGTTTCCCGCTAGGTGGATCTGACTCAGCTTACAGAGTTTATTGCACCCTCAGGCACAGGGAACAGTCAAAGGCTTTTCCTTGTTTGACAGAGACAGATTCAGTCTGGATACTCAAATCAGTGATCAGAGAGAGTCCTTGTAGCCTGGAAGAAACTTGTGATAATGGACTTTAGAAAGGGTGGCCAGATAGACTGGACAGATAACTGGACAGATAGAATATGTCAGCTGTAACACAGACACGTATTCTGGGATTCTGACATCCATCGATATTTAGTCTGTGGTGAGTTGCTGGGTGAGTTGCAACACCCTGTAGGGGTTCCAGCTTGCTCACCTGTAAAACAAGATGGATTCTCTTAGCTGTTTGATATGGGGGTGTGCTAGTTAGTGTTTTTTGTCAGCTTAACATGAGTTAGAGTCATCTGAGAAGCAAGAACTTGAATTGAGAAAATGCCTCTATCAGATGGCCTTTAGGCAAGTCTATGAGACATTGTATTGATTAATGGTTGATTTGTGGGAAAGCCCAGCCACTGTGATTAGTGGGCCTGTCTTGTATAAAAAATGCTATCTGAGGAGATGGAGAGATGGCTCAGTGGTTAACACTGGCTGCTCTTCTAGAGGACCTGGTTTCAACTTCCAGAATTCACATGGTGTCTCTCGAACATTTGTTGTTCCAGTTTCAGGGGATCTGGAGCCCTCTGGTGGCCACTTTGGACATAGCATGTACATGTTTTGCAGACAAGTAAAAAATAGATAAATAAAAAATAACGTCGATATGCTTAAAAGAAATGCCTCTTTAAAAAAAAAAAAGAAAGAAAGCAGGACACATTGTGAGAAGCAAGACCATAAGCATCCCTCCGCCATGCTCTCTGCTTCAGTTCCTGCCGTTTGGTCCCTGCCCTATTTGAGTTTCTGCCTTCTTTTCCTTCATAATAGACTGTGAGCTGCCAAATGAAATGAAATCATTCCTCCCCAAGTTGCTTCTGATTATAGTGTTTAACGCAGCAATAGGAAGCAAAGTAGTTCAGTGAATTGAATGTTGCTTTTATTGACATTTGGGGACCATGAAGAACCGTGTTCAGTTAATACTAGAGCAAAGGTTATCCTCCATAGATCCACTCATGACCATGTGGATGTCTGAGGGTGCCACCTCAAGGCAACTAGATGCCTCCGTCACATCTTAAAGCTAAAGCTGTCTTCAGGGAGATCAGCAATAATTCGAGGAGGTAGGGAGCAGATGAACAGAGATGGTTTAGTTTTATCACGATCAAATGAGAAATGTCTTGAAGTGGCAGGGCTTTACAACTGTCACCTCATGGGACTGGGCCCTAAAGAAAGAAAGTTGAGTCTAACCTGAAAAAAAAAACCTAAAGAAAACTAAATAAACTAAGAAAACTAAAGAAAGTGATATCACCTAGTGGGGAAACCCCCACCCAATTCCCTATTTGGCATGCGCCCAAGAAATCACGAAGGACCATCTTGATGTAAATACATGAGGATGTTTAATTACGGAGCTCCGGACCGACATGCATCCCACACAGGAGATAACGGATGTTGGCCACGAGGCTCGAAAGCTAGGGGTTTTTATGGGGTAAGGGGCTTAGGGGTGTGGAATTCAGCATAGCAACACACTATTGGCTTATTCAAACATTAACAGAAAAATTACATGTACGTGCAGGGTGTCAGAGTTCTGTGAGTTGTTGACTCAGTTTAGATAGCCCTGTTATGTCCTCACATTCCTCTTTATCTTATGGTCAAGCTGTTCCCAGGAAAGTTTTAACTGCGGGGCATACCCGGGTTTGTTTGTTTGTTTTCTCAGCCCCAGGCAGCCTCTAGGCTCACAAGCAACCAGCAATTTCTGAGTACTTTATATGACTTACCGGTCTTTAAATTTCATCTTTCTTTCAAAAGTACCTGAGCATGTGGATAGAAGACAAGCTTTTTCAGCCAGGCTGTGGTGATGGTGGTGGCTGCCTCTCACCTTTAATCCCAGTACTTGGACTATGGGGAAGAGGCAGACAGATCTCTGAGTTCAAGGCCAGCCTGGTCTACAGAGTAAGTTTCAAGACAACCAGGGCTACACAGAGAAACGATGTCTGAAAAACAGAAACCCAACCAACTAACCAAACACACAACAACAACAACAACAAAAAGCAAAATGGCTGGAGAGATGGTTCAGCTGTTAAGAGCACTGACTGATCTTCCAGAAACCTGAGTTCAATTCCCAGCAACTACATGGTGGCTCACAACCATCTGTAATGGAATCTGATTCCCTATCCTGGTGTGTCTGAAGACAGCTACAGTGTACTTACTATACACAATAAATACATAAATAATGCTTTTTTAAAAAAAAAGCAAAAAAACTACAACAAAAAATCCAGACAAACTTACAAAAAACCAACAAGCTTGCCAGGCAGTGGTGGCACACGCCTTTAATCCCAGCACTTGGGAGGCAGAGGCAGGCAGATTTCTGAGATCAAGGCCAGCCTGGTCTACAAAGTGAGTTCCAGAATAGTGAGGGCTACACAGAGAAACCTTGTCTCAAACAAACAAACAAACAAACAAAAAAGAAAAGAAAAGAAAAGAAAAGAAAAGAAAAGAAAAGAAAAGAAAAACCAACAAGCTCTCCAGGACCAGAGAGATGGATCAATGAAAGTCCTTGTTTTTCTTGCAGAGAACCCAGGTTTCATTCCCAGCACATGCTCACAACCATGGCAACTCCAGTTCCAGATGAGGGGGATGGGGTTTATGCTCTCTTTTGACCTCCACAGGCAGCAGACACACATGCACTGTACACCTCTAGCATGAATGCATAAAATCTGATTCCCTGGACATTTTACATCAGTGAATGTTTCATTTAAATTTTCCTCGATATTTAATTATGTAAAGATTTGTGTGTGTGTGTGTGTGTGTGTGTGTGTGTGTGTGTGTGTGTGTGTGTGTGTGTAGATGCACGCAATTGAGTGCAGTGCCCATGGAAGGTAAAGAGGGGATTGGTTTCCTGGAGCTGGCCTTACACTTGGTTGGGAGCTGCCTGATGGGGGTGTTGGGAACTGAACTCCCGTCCTCTGGAAGAGCATCAAATGCTGTTAAGCACTGAGCCATCTCTCTAGCCCCTTCTCTTTGTTTTTAATCAAATAAACCCCATAGTGAACTATCATTACTTATCTGTCAAAATGGTTAAAATAAAAACAGTGACACACCAAACACTGACAAAGGTTCACAGTGACTGAATTTCACATAAATTATGGGTGGGGATGTAAAATGTCCCAGCCACCTATACTGGCAACTTTTGGTTGTCAACTTAAATTCATCTGGAATGAAGTAAAACCCAAGCTGCTGGGAACATCTATGAGAACTTTTTTTCTTTTGAAGTGGGAAGTCCCACTTATAATCCAGGTTTTCTGAGGTGGGAAGACCAACCTGTAATCTAGATCCTTTGAGATGGGAAGGTCCACCTTTAATCTGGCTATGCCTTCCGATGGCAGCCTATAGAAAGAACATGGAAAAGGGAAGCTTTTGCTCTTTGCCTGCTTACCCTTGCTCTCATTGGCAAGCTCATTCCTTCACTGGCTTTCTATGTCTTCGGGATTCCAGTGTCTACTGAAGACCAGCCGAGATGCTCATCTTCATGAACTGAAAAACTACTGGATTCCTGGAGCAGAAGACAGCCATTTTTGGACTAACTAGACCACACCCTGGAAAAACACTCTAATAAATCCCCCTTTTATGTCTCTGTATAGGTTCGCTATCTGTTCAGGTCTCCTAATTCACCTTCCTAGAAAACAGTTCAGCTGTTTTGTAAGAAACAAAACATAGCACACTGCTGGTACTAAAGGTGGACAAGGAGGGGGAAGGGAGGATAGCCCACGTCCGGCCAGAGTTCCTCCTATGCTCTGGGCAGACAGACGCAGGAGGGTTGCCAGATGCTTTCCACTCGGAACCGGGTGGGCATCTAAGCCACTGACCCCACTCGAAGGGGTGGTGGTGGTGGTGGTGGTGGAAAAGGGAAAGCCCCTGACCTGGGGCCACAGGACTACACCCTGTAGTACTGGGGTAATGGGAGTGAGGGCTGAGGAAGAGAGGTTCCCACGCAGTCTAGAGTAAGCGCAGCAGGCCTAGATGAACAGAGACATTCTATGGTTTTATAGCTTTATTATCAAAATTCAGAGAGAATTAGAAAAGGTAGAAAGAGAGAGAGACCAGCCATGGCCAAGAGGAAAGAATAGGGAAAAGAAGAGAGAGAAGAAAGTTTAGAGTAAGAGGGAGTGAGTAAGAGGTGAGAGAGAGGAGAGGAGAGGAGAGGAGAGGAGAGGAGAGGAGAGGAGAGGAGAGGAGAGGAGAGGAGAGGAGAGGAGAGGAGAGGAGAGGAGAGGAGAGGAGAGGTGAGGAGGGGCGAGGAGAGAAAAAGATGAGAGGAGAGGAGAGTGGAGAGTAAGTATAAGGGGAGTAAGAGCAAGAGAGCAAGAGAATGGAGAGGGGCCAAATAGCACCTCTTATGGTATGCTGTTATCTTTACTGTTGCTAGGTAACTGGGGAGGAGTTTAACCTGAAGGTCAGAAGCTTGGGGCATTGCCTATGTGACTAAAGCCATGCTTTTTTTGTGGGGGCTGTGGGGGCGGTAACTTTGAAAGGAGCCAGAGTTCCAGGAGACATGAGAGAACTTCCATCCCATGTAGGTGAATTATCACCACTGGATCCCGGGGTTACACCTCATCTTGACTGGAGACCAGACTGTCTTTGTATAGCCCAATGTCCAACAGCACACAGGCTGGTAAGATGGCTAAGTGGGTAATGGTGCTTGATAACCTAAGGCTAAAACCCAGGATCAATGTAGCAAAACTGACTCCTTCAATTTGTCTTCTGACCTCCACATTCACACACTCCACATATGAAAGAAGTAAATGAATAAAATTTTAAAACAAACAATTGAGCTGAGCATACAATTGCTGTGAGGTCCAACCATCATGCTCACAGGTAGTTATCCCAGAGACTTGGAAACTCATGTTCACAGATACACCTTTTTGTAAGTATTCACAATGATTGTGTGTAATGGCCTTAAGCGCTGTCCAGATATCTTTCAATAGTGACTTGGTAATTCTGCTGCCATGCACTGGTGCTGTGGAATGCAGCTTAGCCATAAAGAGTCCCTAGGGAATTCTATGGAGTGAAAAAAATATCCCAAAATTAAAGAGAGGAAGATTGAGAGAGAGGGGGGGGGTATATGATTATTAAAAAGGAACGGGAGGCTCCTGAGGGGGTTGGAACCATCTGGAGAATTTTTTTGGAGTGGGGGGTTGAGACAGGGATTCTCTGTATAGCTCTGGCTATCCTGGAACTCACTCTGAAGACCAGGCTGGCCTCCAACTCAGAAATCCACCTGCCTCTGACTCCCAGTTCTGGGATTCAAGGTGTGCACCACTACTGCCTGGCTTATTTGAATTTTTACAAGTGTCATTTCTTTCTTTGTTTGTTTGTTTCCAGGATTGGGTGTATATAGCCCAAAGTGGACCCAAACTTCATGCTTGCTGTTCAGAGGATGACGATGACCTTAAATTTATGATCCTCCTGCCTCCACCTCTGAGTTCTGGGACTATAGATGTGTGCAACCATGCCTAGTTTTATGTAGCACTGAGTACCCGACCCAGAGTGTCATGAAAGTTAGGCAAGCCCTTGACCAACTTCACTACATGCCAGCCCAAATATGATTGAGTTTTGTAGCTACAAGGGAGATTTTGCTTTAAAAATAAACCTCTTCATATTAGTAGCAATTGCTTAAGCCTTGCTAAGCTGGAGCCTGAAGGACTTTCTTGGGCTTCTGAGGGATGGTGGGAAGGCAGACACTACTATTGCAAATGAGGACTTCTAAATTTCTACCCAACAACTTCCATCTCCACCTGGGTTGGTGACACAAGGTTTCTGAGAGTCAGCCTCAAAAGCCCCAAGGATGCCTGTACCTCAGGAACCATAGGCACGGGTTCTTGTTCTTTGCTCTCACCTCTTTCTGAAATCCCTGGCTGCTGGAAGATGTATCTGCTGCTGGAAGATGTATATTCTACTGGAAGATGTATCTTCTACTGGAAGATGTATCAGTTGCTGGAAGATGTATCTGCTGCTGGAAGATGTATCAGTTGCTGGAAGATGTATCTGAGCTGGAAGATGTATCAGTTGCTGGAAGATTTATCTGCTGCTGGAAGATGTATCAGTTGCTGGAAGATGTATCTGCTACTAGTGTTCCTGTTCATACCCATCTACAGGTCTCTTTATTATCTTCTCTGTCTCTCTCTTACTTAAAACATCCTCTTTCATTCTGTCAGGGCCAGGTCTCTCCTTGCTGCATAAGCATGACAATTTTGTTCTTCAGAGGTTGCCTTGCCTGAATAATGTAACCATCTCCCCCAGGAAGGATAGGACCCATCTCATTGCTAACAGTTTTCCCTTCTGAATTCCCATGAGCATGTCTGTTCTGCCCAGGACTCAGCTGTATCTGTGAGTAAGTAAGAGAGTTAGTTAATACTTAGTTGTACTCAGGCTCTTGGGTGAGGCTCTGTGGGGCTTGTGTCTTCTGGAGCAAAATCAAGAAGCAGCCCCAAATGTCAGTGTCCACACATGCTGCCGTGGGTGTGCTGAGAAAGCCTATTCATCAGTTTAGTCTAGACTGACAGCACCTCCTCTCCTGCCTCCTCACTTGGAAAATGTCACTGAGCTAGCTTTGTGGGGAAAGCAGGAGCTGGGAATTTCCTAGGTCTGTGCCACTTTGTGCGGTTGAAGGGGTCCGGAATCTTTTCTGATAATGGCAATAAGGACATGTTGCTGTCTTGGATTTCCCACTTCTGGGTATTGTTACTATGGAATAAAGGTTCTTTCTCAGCTGCAAGTGAGTAGCTCAAAAGAGAAAACCGTGTCCAACAGAGGCCCCAAAAGGAGGAAGGAAGGACACTCAGGACTTAATATGGAGGCACCAATTGCGCTGTGGAAGACAGGTGATGAAATTGCTTCACATCAATTCTGTTTTCTGTTTTAAAACATTTGGTTTGTTGCTTTGAAAACAAATATATAGAAAGAATGCAGTTCGGTGACACGAAAGGCATTTCTTCTTCCTAACTTTAGATGCTGTTTCCCTCTACCCTTTGACATGACAAGTCGCTGGCCAGCAGAGGAGACAGACATGGGAGGGCAGCCAATGCTCTTTCTGGAGAAGTGGCCTCAGCCCAAGCTCACAAGGTGTGTGTGTGGAGGGTCAGGAGCAATTTTAAACTAAATGATGAACTGCTGTACTATTCATTAAAACACACTCTTTGTACTGATGAAACCCTAAGCTACAGGGGACAGGAGGAGGCATGGAGACACTGGACAAGGGGACAGTCTTCATGGTTCTGTGTGTCTCACCAGGGTGTTTTCTGGAGACAGGGGGACAACACTGTCTTGGTGGCAGGGAGAGTCTCACTGTGACTGGCCGTTTATTTAAAGCTCATAAGGAAACACAAAGATGAAACAATTGTCCCTTAGGATAGTCTTCTGTAATGTCACTGCTATAGCCCCTTCTACATGGGACTCATTAAAGGTCTGGCTCTGAGGACCAAAATGGGGCAAGGGGGTCTGAGATGGAGTAGAAGTGCAGGAACAGCGTGGCCCTTCTAAGTCCTTCCCTTGTTAAAGAGAAGGTTTAACTTACATTGATGTATTATGTCTGTATTTTGCTGTAAGAAAAGATATCCCATACAAATCAGAGACCTTTTAAAGCAAGTGAACTGTGGGTTAGACTCTCCTAGGTTCCAAACTGGCCTCTCTCCCTCTCCCTCTCCCTCTCCCTCTCCCTCTCCCTCTCCCTCTCCCTCTCCCTCTCCCTCTCCCTCTCCCTCTCCCTCTCTGTTTCTCTCCTTCTCTCTCTCTTTCTCTCTCAAAGCAGACCAGGTCTGTCTATTGTGTAACTTTGGCTGTCCTAGAACTCACTATGTAGATACAGGCTGTCGATCAGGCTGTATCTTTGTGTGCTGGGATTGAAGGTATATGCCGCCATGCCTGGCTTCTGCTTTTTTTTTAAAGGGTTGTTTAATTTTATGTGTATAAGCATTGGTACCCATGTATGTAGGTGTGCCACATGAGTGCAGTACTTCTGAAAACTAGAAGAGGAAGT
Organism: Mus musculus; assembly: GCF_000001635.26. Taxonomy (NCBI): domain Eukaryota; kingdom Metazoa; phylum Chordata; class Mammalia; order Rodentia; family Muridae; genus Mus; species Mus musculus. Next base: position 24,155,575 of record NC_000078.6, read on the forward strand.
CACTGGAGAAACTGACAGTTGTGAGATGCTGTGTGAGTGCTGGGAACCAAATGGGGTTGTCTGCAAGAGCAGCCAGTGCTCTGAGTCACTGAGCCATCTCTCCAGCCTGTTTTCTTTTTGTTTTAAATGTTGTCTGTGACTGTTGAAGAGCTTTTAGTGACTGTCAGCAGCCCAGGACTTCTCAGGAAGCAGTCACATTCCTCACAGGTCCCCACAGGTGTGCCTTCAGACAGTGGACCTCCTCACAAGGTTACCCATAAACTCATGTTTGCTTTCCCAACATTCCTATCACTCAGGAATGTAGTAGTTCAGCTGGCCCAGAATCTGGGCTGTGGCCAAGGTAGCTTTCTCTGTGTGTGTTTTCAGGTGGCAGCTGGCAGGCCCTGTTTCTTGTGGGCTGTTGCTACCTGGGCCTCTCTATATAGGGCTCCTAACACTGGCAGGTAGCCTCCCTCCTCATAATGAATGGGCAATAAGTTTACAGAGACCAACTCAGGGGCCTGTTTTATCACCAGACCTTAGAAGTCGCCTATAGCTTGAGGTTGGAACTCTTGGGGAGGAGGGTGCCTCTCATCTCTCTTGTTTATTTCTATTATTTATTTGTTTATTTGTTTATTTATTTATCTATCATCTCTCTCCTTTATTTCATTTATTTATTTATTTATTTATTTATTTATTTATTTATTTATTTATTTATTTGAGATAGGGTTTCTCTGGATAGCCTTGGCTGTTTGGGAACTCACTCTGTAGCCAGGCTGGCCTCAAACTCAGAGATTTAGCTATTGCTGCCTCCTGTTGGGATTAAAGCCATGCTCCACCACTGCCTGGTGCCAGATTCTTATATACAGAAGCATGCCAAGCATTTTCATGTTCCTATTTAGATATATCTTAGTCTTGTGAATGTATGTACCTATGTCTATGTATCACATATTCTGCATACTGCGTTCCATATCCCACAATTGCTTGACTGCATCTCTCAGGATTGATGTTCAGTTCTTAGGACAAAGAATGCTCTAGTGAGCATTTTGTCAGTCATGTCTGTATGGCTGAGGGAGAAAGCTCTGATGTCAGTCTAGTCTCCTTCCTTCCTCCCTCTGACCTCTAACTGACCTGCACCCTGGCTCTTCTCATAGCTTGTTAACTAGTACCAGCAAGGCCCAGACAGTTGTCTCTCCTCCCATATCCTCTCATCCCCTCCTCTCCCCTCCCCTCCCTTCTCCCTCTACCCTCCCTCCCTTTCCCTCCCCTCCCCTCCCACTCACCATCTTGCCTCTATCTTATGCTTCTTGTTCTTCTCCAGGTGGACCTGCTTGCAGCCTAAGCTCCATAACTCTGCTTACCAGCTTCAGGCAACCTGTATGAACATTCCAGGTCAGACTGGGCATCTCTCTTCCAGGTCCCACAGTAAGCTGAGCAGGGTTCCATTCAGAACTTGGAGGCTACCTCAGGACTATCTGCCATGTCTGTCTTTCTGGGCCTGGGAGATCTCCACTAGCAGGTATCAGCTGAAACTCCAAATGGAAGCCTTGTACAGTCCTGGCCTTAGCTGCCATGCTCTTGTGGGAAGCCACATGTGCCATTGAAGAGTGGCACTGACTACTGCTGGCCACCATGTATAAGTTTGGACAAACAACCAATGTGTACATATGCAGTAAATTTTTTTGCAAAGACACTGCCTGGCCTGGGCATGATAATGAGGCTTTGAGAGTATAACCAATCAGATGTGAGACATGCAAATGAGGTATGATAATGAGGCTCTGTGAGGTACAGAGGGAGAGAGAGAGAGTAGCCAATCAGATGAGGAACATGCAAATGAGGCTTAGTGCATAACCAATCCGGGTGTGAGACACGCCTCTCCTAGGCCTATATAAGCAGCACCAGTTCTGGGCTCGGGGTCTCTTCGCCTCTACAATCAAGCTTTCCCAATAAACGTGTGCAGAAGGATCCTGTTGCAGCGTCGTTACTGCTGTTCAAGTCTGGCGTACGGAAGAAGTGGTGCTGAAAACCCGGGACAAGAAACATCAGGCACGAGCGAAGACCCCCTGCTACAGGGAGGATTCAGAACTGCATCACCACGGGAAAGGAGCGGTTAATAAAGGTTCCCGTAAAACAGACTGCTGAGAAGGACCCAGCATGGATTCAGAACTCTTCAGCTGGAGAACAGTGGTAATGAAGTGTTCCTGCAAAACAGACTGCTGAGAAGGATTCAACTGCATGGATTCAGAACTCTTCAGCTGAGGAACGGTGGTACCGGTAAGTATAAAGACATTAAGGTAAGTCTCTGAGAGGTATGCTTTCTTACGTAGTAGGTCTGGTAATTGTTGCTGGGTTTGTGTGGGACCAGCTGTTAAGGAAGGGCAGCGACTTTGTAAGAGTACCAGGAAGGCATATCAGAAACAGAGAGAAAGGAAAAAGAAGACACGCGTAGAAAAATAAGTAACTTAAGAAATATAAAAAGAGAAAAAGAAAGGAAGCTAAAATATAAAGATACAAAGGATAATATAAAGATACAAAGGATAATATAAAAAATGAAGAACAAAAAATTAAGTCAATTTACCCTCCACTCGAGGACTTTGACTAAAGAGGTAGCCTTCATCAAAGGCTTAAAGATAGCTCTCAGGGAAAGAGGAGTAACTATTAGAAGCAGCCACTGTGCAGAATTCCTAGAAGAAGGAGAAAAAATGAAAATAAGCGATTTCAGAGCCCTCCTAGGGACAGAGAGAAACGGGAGACGTCCTGCTTCCTCTCTGGCTCCTATGGAAATATTTTTAGCTTCGGATAGGATATCTGTGTTTTATTGTCTGGTTTTGGTGCACCAAATTGTCTATATGTCTGTCAAATCATGTTTGTTTTTGCTTGGATGATTGAATGATTGTTGTTCTGTGTTTCATGTTGAAAAATATAAAAAGAAGTCTCAGTCTGCACAGCAGAACTTGACAAGTTAGCTGCATGGTGGCTGGGAGTCAAGTACAGCTGAAAAAGCCCTGCTGAGGGCCGATTGCAAATGGAGCTTTTAAAGGGGCAGGCAGCCTTTTGCTTGTAACAGAAAGTTAGCTTAAAATTGGAAACTCAAGATTGGAGTTATTTAAAACAACATAAGAAAACAGGTGATTTGCAAAAGCAGTGTACAAAGGGTAGAAAGAGTAGGTTTGAAAATAAAGTACATATCTTTACAAATAGAAGAAAAACCCTTTCAAGGTATAATGGATACCGGAGCAGATAAAAGCTTTATATCCTGTAAGTGGTGGCCTGCTTCTTGGCCTGTTAATCAATCGTCACATAGCTTACAAGGATTAGGATATGAGGCTACCCCAACTATAAGTGCAAAATCCTTACAATGGAAAGATAAAGAAGGAAGGACAGGGCTTTTTCAGCCTTATGTACTCCCTTTACCTGTAAACTTATGGGGAAGAGATGTGTTGTCAACCATGAACTTTATACTAACTAATGACTATTCTCAAAAAAGCAAGGAAATGATGAAAGGAATGGGATATATACCTGGACTAGGTCTGGGGAAAAAATTACAAGGTAGAATTTCACCAGTTAAAGCCACAGAAAAAGCAGACAAGAAAGGGCTGGGTTTTTTCTAGGGGCCGCTGAGGAGCCTTTGCCCATTCTGTGGCATATGGAAGATGCAGTGTAGGTGCCTCAGTGGCCTTTACCCTCTGAGAAGTTAAAAGCAGCTAAAGAATTAATACAAGAACAATTAGACCTGGGACATGTGGGACCCACACAATCACCCTGGAATACCCTCTATTTTTGTTGTAAAGAAGAAGTCACGTAATTGGAGATTGTTACATGACCTAAGAGCCATTAATGCACAAATGCAAGTTATGGGTCCTGTACAAAGAGGACTCCTCCTACTCTCAGCTCTACCTAAGGATTGGAGAATTATAGTAGTAGATATTAAGGATTGTTTCTTTTCTATTTCATTAAATAAGAAAGATAAACCTAGATTTGCATTTACCTTGCCTTCTATTAATCATATGGAGCCTGATAAAAGGTACCAATGGCAGGTATTACCCCAAGGAATGGCAAATAGCATATGTCAGTTATATGTAGGAAAAGCTTTGCAACCGGTTAGGGATGGTTTCCCCTCCTTAAAAATTTGTCACTATATGGACGATATTGTAATTTGTGGACCTGAAGAAGAAAGTATACAGCAAGCTTATGAATTGCTTAATGAAGCTTTTAAAAATAATGGCTTGAAGCAATGCCTGGAGTCAGTGGAAAGAGACTTTTTGCTAATGCCCTTAGGACATGAACTAGCTACCATGTGAGATAAGTTTGCATTGTACTGGAGGCAGCGCCATTTCCGGCTCCAGACAACCGGCCACCTTCCTGGTGAGAGCACAGGGGTCCACCCGGCCCGAGAGGCTTCTGCCTCACGTTCCGCGGGGGCCACCTTGGTTCCAGGACTCCGCGGTGGACAGTCTGCGGGTGAGAGTGTGGAACACAGAGGCCAGCAGCTTCTGGACCGGGCGAGAGCCACAGAGCTTCTGAGGTGGCGCCATTTCCAGCTCCAGACAACCGGCCACCTTCCTGGTGAGAGCACAGGGGTCCACCCGGCCCGAGAGGCTTCAGCCTCACGTTCCGTGGGGGCCACCTTGGTTCCGGGACTCCGCGGTGGGCGGTCTGTGGGTGAGAGTGTGGGACACAGAGGCCAGCAGCTTCTGGACTGGGCGAGAGCCACAGAGCCTCTGAGGCGGCGCCATTTTCGGCTCCAGACAACCTGCCACCATCCTGGTCAGAGCACAGGTGTCCGCACAGCCTGTGAGGCTTCTGCCTCACGTTCCACGGGGGCCACCTTGATTCTGGGACTCCGCAGTGGGCAGTCTGCAGGCCAAAGCAACACAGCTTCTGGGAAAGATCCTGTTTTGGGCCTTCATCTTCGGCCAGGAGGAGGTCCAAACACCAGATAACTGTGCACCTCCCTGAAAGAGGAGAGCTTGCCTGCAGAGACTGCTCTGACCACTGAAACTCAGTGAAGAGAGCTAGTCTCCCTGGTCTGCTGATATAGCGTAACAAAATCACCAGAGGAACAATCTCTAAACAGAGACAACTATAACAACTAACTCCAGAGATCACCAGATGGCGAAAGGTAAACGTAAGAATCTTACTAACAGAAACCAGGACTACTCACCATCATCAGAACCCAGCACTCCCACTTCACCCAGTCCAGGGCACCCCAACACACCTGAAAAGCTAGACCTGGATTTAAAAGCATATCTCATGATGATGGTAGAGGACATCAAGAAGGACTTAAATAACTCACTTAAAGAAATACAGGAGAACACTGCTAAACAAGTAGAAGACATTAAAGAGGAAACACAAAAATCCCTTAAAGAATTGCAGGAAAACACAACCAAACAGGTGATGGAATTGAATAAAACCATCCAAGACCTAAAAAGGGAAGTAGACACAATAAAGAAAACCCAAAGTGAGGCAACAGTGGAGATAGAAACACTAGGAAAGAAATCTGGAACCATAGATGCGAGCATCAGCAACAGAATACAAGAAATAGAAGAGAGAATCTCAGGTGCAGAAGATTCCATAGAGAACATCGGCACAACAATCAAAGAAAATGGAAAATGCAAAAAGATCCTAACTCAAAACATCCAGGAAATCCAGGACACAATGAAAAGACCAAACCTATGGATAATAGGAGTGGATGAGAATGAAGATTTTCAACTCAAAGGACCAGCAAACATCTTCAACAAGATTATTGAAGAAAACTTCCCAAATCTAAAGAAAGAGATACCCATGAACATACAAGAAGCTTACAGAACTCCAAATAGACTGGACCAGAAAAGAAATTCCTCCTGACACATAATAATCAGAACAACAAATGCACTAAATAAAGATAGAATACTAAAAGCAGTAAGGGAAAAAGGTCAAGTAACATATAAAGGCAAGCCTATCAGAATTACACCAGACTTTTTACCAGAGACTATGAAAGCCAGAAGAGCCTGGATAGATGTTATACAGGCACTAAGAGAACACAAATTCCAGCCCAGGCTACTATACCCAGCCAAACTCTCAATTACCATAGATGGAGAAACCAAAGTATTCCACGACAAAACTAAATTCACCCATTATCTCTCCACGAATCCAGCCCTTCAAAGGATAATAACAGAAAAAAACCAATACAAGGACGGGAACCACGCCCTAGAAAAAACAAGAAGATAATCCCTCAACAAAACTAAAAGAAGACAGCCACAAGAATAGAATGCCAACTTTAACAGCAAAAACAACAGGAAGCAACAATTACTTTTCCTTAATATCTCTTAATATCAATGGTCTCAACTCCCCAATAAAAAGACACAGACTAACAGACTGGCTACACAAACAGGACCCAACATTCTGCTGCTTACAGGAAACCCATACAGGGAAAAAGACAGACACTACCTCAGTGTGAAAGGCTGGAAAACAATTTTCCAAGCAAATGGTCTGAAGAAACAAGCTGGAGTAGCCATTTTAATATCGGATAAAATCGACTTCCAACCCAAAGTTATTAAAAAAGACAAGGAGGGACACTTCATACTCATCAAAGGTAAAATCCTCCAAGAGGAACTCTCAATTCTGAATATCTACGCTCCAAATGCAAGGGCAGCCACATTCATTAAAGACACTTTAGTAAAGCTCAAAGCACACGTTGCACCTCACACAATAATAGTGGGAGACTTCAACACACCACTTTCATCAATGGACAGATCGTGGAAACAGAAACGAAACAGGGACACAGTGAAACTAACAGAAGTTATGAAACAAATGGACCTGACAGATATCTACAGAACATTTTATCCTAAAACAAAAGGATATACCTTCTTCTCAGCACCTCACGGGACCTTCTCCAAAATTGACCATATAATTGGTCACAAAACAGGCCTCAACAGATACAAAAATATTGAAAGTGTTCCATGTATCCTATCAGACCACCATGGCCTAAGACTGAGCTTCAATAACAACATAAATAATGGAAAGCCAACATTCACATGGAAACTGAACAACACTCTTCTCAATGATACCTTGGTCAAGGAAGGAATAAAGAAAGAAATTAAAGACTTTTTAGAGTTTAATGAAAATGAAGCCACAACGTACCCAAACCTATGGGACACAATGAAAGCATTTCTAAGGGGAAAACTCATAGCTCTGAGTGCCTCCAAGAAGAAACGGGAGACAGCACATACTAGCAGCTTGACAACACATCTAAAAGCTCTAGAAAAAAAGGAAGTAAATTCACCCAAGAGGAGTAGACGGCAGGAAATAATCAAACTCAGGGGTGAAATCAACCAAGTGGAAACAAGAAGAACTATTCAAAGAATTAACCAAACGAGGAGTTGGTTCTTTGAAAAAATCAACAATATAGATAAACCCTTAGCTAGACTCACTAAAGGGCACAGGGACAAAATCCTAATTAAGAAAATCAGAAATGAAAAGGGAGACATAACAACAGATCCTGAAGAAATCCAAAACACCATCAGATCCTTCTACAAAAGGCTATACTCAACAAAACTGGAAAACCTGGACGAAATGGACAAATTTCTGGACAGATACCAGGTACCAAAGTTGAATCAGGATCAAGTTGACCATCTAAACAGTCCCATATCCCCTAAAGAAATAGAAGCAGTTATCAATAGTTTCCCAGCCAAAAAAAGCCCAGGACCAGATGGGTTTAGTGCAGAGTTCTATCAGACCTTCAAAGAAGATCTAATTCCAGTTCTGCACAAACTATTTCACAAAATAGAAGTAGAAGGTACTCTACCCAACTCATTTTATGAAGCCACTATTACCCTGATTCCTAAACCACAGAAAGACCCAACAAAGATAGAGAACTTCAGACCAATTTCTCTTATGAATATCGATGCAAAAATCCTCAATAAAATTCTTGCTAACCGAATCCAAGAACACATTAAAGCAATCATCCATCCTGACCAAGTAGGTTTTATTCCAGGGATGCAGGGATGGTTTAATATACAAAAATCCATCAATGTAATCCATTATATAAACAAACTCAAAGACAAAAACCACATGATCATCTCGTTAGATGCAGAAAAATCATTTGACAAGATCCAACACCCATTCATGATAAAAGTGTTGGAAAGATCAGGAATTCAAGGCCCATACCTAAACATGATAAAAGCAATCTACAGCAAACCAGTAGCCAACATCAAAGTAAATGGAGAGAAGCTGGAAGCAATCCCACTAAAATCAGGGACTAGACAAGGCTGCCCACTTTCTCCCTACCTTTTCAACATAGTACTTGAAATATTAGCCAGAGCAATTCGACAACAAAAGGAGATCAAGGGGATACAAATTGAAAAAGAGGAAGTCAAAATATCACTTTTTGCAGATGATATGATAGTATATATAAGTGACCCTAAAAATTCTACCAGAGAACTCCTAAACCTGATAAACAGCTTCGGTGAAGTAGCTGGATATAAAATTAACTCAAACAAGTCAATGGCCTTTCTCTATACAAAGAATAAACAGGCTGAGAAAGAAATTAGGGAAACAACACCCTTCTCAATAGTCACAAATAATATAAAATATCTTGGCATGACTCTAACTAAGGAAGTGAAAGATCTATATGATAAAAACTTCAAATCTCTGAAGAAAGAAATTAAAGAAGATCTCAGAAGATGGAAAGATCTCCCATGCTCATGGATTGGCAGGATCAACATTGTAAAAATGGCTATCTTGCCAAAAGCAATCTACAAATTCAATGCAATCCCCATCAAAATTCCAACTCAATTCTTCAACGAATTAGAAGGAGCAATTTGCAAATTCATCTGGAATAACAAAAAACCTAGGATAGCAAAAGCTCTTCTCAAGGATAAAAGTACCTCTGGTGGAATCACCATGCCTGACCTAAAGCTTTACTACAGAGCAATTGTGATAAAAACTGCATGGTACTGGTATAGAGACAGACCAGTAGACCAATGGAATAGAATTGAAGACCCAGAAATGAACCCACACACTTATGGTCACTTGATCTTCGACAAGGGAGCTAAAACCATCCAGTGGAAGAAAGACAGCATTTTCAACAATTGGTGCTGGCAAAACTGGTTGTTATCATGTAGAAGAATGCGAATAGATCCATACTTATCTCCTTGTACTAAGGTCAAATCTAAGTGGATCAAGGAACTTCACATAAAACCAGAGACACTGAAACTTATAGAGGAGAAAGTGGGGAAAAGCCTTGAAGATATGGGCACAGGGGAAAAATTCCTGAACAGAACAGCAATGGCTTGTGCTGTAAGATCGAGAATTGACAAATGGGACCTAATGAAACTCCAAAGTTTCTGCAAGGCAAAAGATGCCGTCAATAAGACAAAAAGACCACCAACAGATTGGGAAAGGATCTTTACCTATCTTAAATCAGATAGGGGACTAATATCCAACATATATAAAGAACTCAAGAAGGTGGACTTCAGAAAATCAAATAACCCCATTAAAAAATGGGGCTCAGAACTGAACAAAGAATTCTCACCTGAGGAATACCGAATGGCAGAGAAGCACCTGAAAAAATGTTCAACATCCTTAATCATCAGGGAAATGCAAATCAAAACAACCCTGAGATTCCACCTCACACCAGTCAGAATGGCTAAGATCAAAAATTCAGGTGACAGCAGATGCTGGCGTGGATGTGGAGAAAGAGGAACACTCCTCCATTGTTGGTGGGATTGCAGGCTTGTACAACCACTCTGGAAATCAGTCTGGCGGTTTCTCAGAAAATTGGACATAGTACTACCGGAGGATCCAGCAATACCTCTCCTGGGCATTTATCCAGAAGTAGCCCCAACTGGCAAGAAGGACACATGCTCCACTATGTTCATAGCAGCCTTATTTATAATAGCCAGAAGCTGGAAAGAACCCAGATGCCCCTCAACAGAGGAATAGATACCGAAAATGTGGTACATCTACACAATGGAGTACTACTCAGCTATTAAAAAGAATGAATTTATGAAATTCCTAGCCAAATGGATGGACCTGGAGGGCATCATCCTGAGTGAGGTAACACACTCACAAAGGAACTCACACAATATGTACTCACTGATAAGTGGATATTAGCCCAAAACCTAGGATACCCAAGATATAAGATACAATTTCCTAAACACATGAAACTCAAGAAAAATGAAGACTGAAGTGTGGACACTAGGCCCCTCCTTAGAAGTGGGAACAAAACACCCTTGGAAGGAGTTACAGAGACAAAGTTTGGAGCTGAGATGAAAGGATGGTCCATGTAGAGACTTCCATATCCAGGGATCCACCCCATAATCAGCATCCAAACGCTGACACCATTGCATACACTAGCAAGATTTTATCGAAAGGACCCAGATGTAGCTGTCTCTTGTGAGACTATGCCGGGGCCTAGCAAACACAGAAGTGGATGCTCACAATCAGCTAATGGATGGTTCACAGGGCTCCCAATGGAGGAGCTAGAGAAGGTACCCAAGGAGCTAAAGGGATCTGCAACCCTATAGGTGGAACAACATTATGAACTAACCAGTACCCCGCAGCTCTTGACTCTAGCTGCATATGTATCAAAAGATGGCCTAGTCGGCCATCACTGGAAAGAGAGGCCCATTGGACACGCAAACTTTATATGCCCCAGTACAGGGGAACGCCAGGGCCAAAAAGGGGGAGTGGGTGGGTAGGGGATTGGGGGTGGGTGGGTATGGGGGACTTTTGGTATAGCATTGGAAATGTAAATGAGCTAAATACCTAAAGAAAAATGGAAAAAAAAAGAAGAAAGTTAGAAGAAAAAGAAGAAAAAAAAATAATGGCTTGATTATTGCACCAGAAAAGGTACAGCAGTCTAATGTTAGTCATTTTCTAGGAGCCACTATTACTTTACAATGTGTCACCCCACAAAAGATTAGTATAAGAAAAGATCATCTAAAGACATTAAATGATTTTCAAAAATCATTAGGAGATATAAATTGGATTAGATCTTATTTAAGGATCCCTACTTCAGAATTAAAACCTTTATTTCAAATTTTAGGAGAATCACATTTTACCTCATTGAGATAATTAACACCTGAGGCTTCTGATGTTCTTAGGAAAGTAGAAAAAGCGATCCAAGCAGCACAGTTAAATCGTATAAATGAGCAAGAACCTTTGTGCCTATGCATATTACACACCATCAATTTGCCAACTGCTGTGTTATGGGAAGATGGTCCTTTAGTATGGATACATCCACATATGTCCCCTAATAAGACTATAGAGCATTATCCCACCATGGTAGCAAACATGGCCCACAAAGGGATAAAAACTTCAATTACTCACTTTGTAAAGATGCCTGATAGCATAATTGTTCCTTATACTGTCGCACAAATGCAAATATTGTGTGCTACTATAGAAGAATGGGCCATTCTTAGATGCAGTTATTCTGGATTAATTGATAATCATCCGTTATTACATTTTATGTTATTACATCCAGTAATATTTCCAAAGGTAACAGCTAATACCCCTATAAAGGGAGCCATTGATATTTATACAGATGGGTCCAAAACAGGAATTGGAAGTTATGTAATCAATGAAAAGGCTGTAAGGTTGCAATTTACACCAGGAGCCCCTCAATTGGTAGAATGTTTGGTGGTTTTAGAAGTTTTAAAAAGATTTCCTATGCCCATAAATATTATCTCTGATTTTGTTTATGTAGTTAATGCAGTTCTAACAATAGAGACTGCCAGAAATTTTAAGCAGTCTAGTCCAGTATCTGAAATTTTGGTGAAAATACAAAATTGTATTTTGATTCGTGAGCATCCCTTTTATATTCAACATATTAGAGCACATACATCATTACCTGGACCTATGGTTAAGGGAAATGCAATTGCTGACTCAGCCACCAGAGACATGATTTTCCTATCACAAAGTTCTATAGAAAGTGCAAGGAATTTTCATCAACTTTACCATGTCTCTGCTTCTACATTACGACAAAAGTTTAAACTCACATGAACCGAAGCCCGAAATATTGTCCTACAGTGTGGTAAATGTGTAGAATTTATTAATGCACCTTCCGTGGGTGTTAATCCTCGCGGATTGCGACCCCTAGATGTTTGGCAAATGGATGTCACTCATATCCCATCTTTTGGGAAATTACAATATGTACATGTATCCATCGATACCAGTTCTGGTGTCCTACATGCCTCTCCCTTGACAGGGGAAAAAGCAGTTCATATAATATCACTGCTTAGAGGCTTGGGCTGCATGGGGCAAGCCCCTAGTGTTAAAGACAGATAATGGTCCTGCATATACTTCTTCTAAATTTAACCAATTTTGCAAACAAATGCAAGTAAAACATATTACTGGATTGCCCTATAATCCACAGGGCCAAGGCATCATTGAGAAAGCCCATCACACTCTGAAACAATATTTGCAAAAACAGAAAGGGGGAATAGAGGCTATGACGCCAAAGATGGCTCTATCCCTTACAATATTTACTCTTAATTTTTAAAAATTGGATGATGCTGGAAGATCACCAGCTGAAAGGCACAGACAATGGCCTCAATCGCCCAATAAAATGGTCAAATGGAAAAATGTCCTTGATAATAAATGGTATGGCCCGGATCCTATCTTAATCAGATCCCAGGGAGCTATTTGTGTTTTTCCACAGGGTGAAGAAAATCCACTTTGGGTCTCGACGCGACTGACAAGGACCATGAAAGAGCAAGATGAACCCCAAGATGATCCTCCTGCTCCTGATGATTGAGACCGGGATAAGTATACCTTTGTGGGCCATAGTAAGATCATGGCCAGTACCTTTTCCAGTACATTCCAATTCTTCTACCTTGCCTTTATTTTTTGCAACAGAATGTTATTTGGATGCGCCTTGTGCACGACAAACTCCTCAAGAGCCGTGGGTGTATAATAGTACTAGTTTTCATTTGAATTATACACTATGCTTTGTGCATAATGTGGATAAACCTTTTACACCCTGTATATTTTTAAAGAAAAAGATTATCTCTAATTGGGCAGATCCCCTTAGCCAAAATAAAGCATTGTTGTTTAATGCTTTAACACAAGTTGCTCAAGGAGCGCAATCAGGCTCAGGTGACGTTGAAAATAATATAACTTCACCTATAAACATCACCACTATTATGATAAAGGGAAAGGTGACCATTCCCAAAAGATCACGATGGCCTGTTGGCAATGCCACTGCTATATGCAGCATACCTTGGTGTTATCCGGACCTCGCATTTTCCTATAGTTTTTTCACCTTGTCAATCAAAAATTTTTCCTCGGAAAGAAATAGCAAAGGGTTTTGTTTTGTCACCTCCACTAGATTTTGCTGTAATGAACGATAAACGAGATGCTACAGGGAAAGAAAATATTTGGCCATATTACCAATGGATTTTAAGTAATGAGGCAGGTGCTAGTACCAGTTTGTCAGCCTTTGCATTGCTGACTGGAAACTTTCATGAGATATTGAATGTTTCTACCACACTTTCCAATACCTCTGCTCATTTAGATAATGTGACATCTAATAGAGTTATCAGAAATATGACTACTTCTCCAGTAGAAGTTTGTGTTAATCCTCCATTTTTCTTTATATTGGCTGAATTTCAAAATAATACAGAATGGTTAGATTGTACAAATGTCACTTGTTTTTTGATGCAATGCTGGAATGGAACCAAATTCTTAGTCTTAGTGGTACATCTACCAACCTTTGTCCCTGTGCCTGTTGAGGCAGATCCAGAGAAGTTCCCGATAATGAGTCTTATTCAGCAAAAGAGAGGTTTTGGAATCACAGCTGCCATTGTTACAGCCATTGTGGTTACCGTGGGAACTGCTATGGCCCATCAAATTAATACTGCTGACACCATAAGTCAGATAGCAGAAAAATCGTCTGAAGCATTGTTTACCCTGCAAAGGGTGGATTCTCATATCACCTCAGGGTTAATGTTAGTGAATCAGAGAGTGGATATTTTACAACATAATAAGGAACAGATGATGGATGTCATACAAATGAGTTGTGTGGCATCCACATCGCATGTATGCATTACTCCCAATAGGTTTATTAATAATTCTTTTATTAAAAGTACAGACCTATCGAATTACCTGAAGGGGAACTGGTCGCAGGAGCTGGAAAGGTTGCAGATGAGGCTGCAGATACAGATCCTGAACCTTAATGGGACCAGAGTGGAACCAGTGACCCTCAAAGACTCTTGGCTCACCTCTGCTTTTTATTACTTTAAGGAATGGGTGGGAGTGATTTTGTTTGATGCTACCATATGTTGTGGACTGGTGTTCATGCTCTGGTTGGTATGCAAATTCAGAACCCAACAAAAACGTGACAAGGTGATTATAACTCAGGCACTTTTATCTATTGAAAACGGCTCCTCCCCTGAAATTTGGTTATCTATGCTCAAGAATTAGTCAGCATCTGAGTTCTCTGCTCTTGCACTCCACGGCACTGAGATGAGAGAGACTCAACAATCATTGATCAGCCCTTGCACATCACTGAGGTTTCCTCATTGCAAGCGATAGGGTGATCATGATTTCCCCACTAACTCATTTTTTGGCTAGCCTCTTTTGCAGGGTTCACCGTAGGTCATCTAGCAGTTACTGTCACACAGCACTGTGGTATCCAGAGACGGGCAACTTTCCACGTGCACAGTCCAACCTAAGACATGGGGCCCGGTGGCGATAGGGTTACCCTATGACAGGTAAGGCTGTGACATTAGAGGAACGACCTAAAACAGGAGCCACGGCGGATAGACATAATTGCACAGGCCTAGTCCAGCCTCATTTTATTAAAACAAAAAGGGGCAGATGTGGGAAGCCACATGTGCCATTGAAGAGTGGCGCTGACTACTGCTGGCCACCACACATAAGTTTGGACAAACAACCAATGTGTACATATGCAGTAAAGTTTTTTGCAAAGACACTGCCTTGCTTGGGCATGATAATGAGGCTTTGAGGGTAAAACCAATCAGATGTGAGACATGCAAATGCGGTATGATAATGAGGCTCTGTGAGGTACAGAGAGAGAAAGTAGCCAATCAGATGAGGAACATGCAAATGAGGCTTAGTACATAACCAATTCGGGTGTGAGACACGCCTCTCCTAGGCCTATATAAGCAGCACCAGTTCTGGGCTCGGGGTCTCTTCGCCTCTACAATCAAGCTCTCCAAATAAAAGTGTGCAGAAGGATCCTGTTGCAGCGTCGTTCTTGCTGGTTGAGACAGGCGCCTGCAAGATGCTCTGACAGCTAGTGCAGGAATAATGGATTAACCACACCTTGAACATGAACACCATTGTCAACAGAGTTGCCTTTCAAGGCTGGAGACAAACTTAAGGAACAGTCAGTTGTAAGTACTTGTGCAGTGTAATTGCATCTCTGGACTGTTGCTCTCTGACCTCCATTCCTTTTCCATGCAGCCCTGAGCACAATAGAATTTTCTTCCTCCTTTGGTCGTCTGGCATTGATTTCTGCTCATCCCCAAGACCTGAAGGGGCCGTCATCTCCTCGCTGAATTAAAGGGTCACAGCATTAGGAAAGTTGAGAATCATTGTTTTAAAAGGATGTAGAAGGAGATGCTAAGGAGGACCCAGTTTCTAGCATGGAGTGGCCCTGGAATTCAGGACCAAGGCAGTGATGGGTTTCCTTCAGGCCAAGCTAGTTTGAGAAGTCTGGGGGATATGTAGAGAGGAAAGGGCCGGATTTACAAACCTCAGCTTGAGGTCAAAAGAATGGACTGGTCACACACACCCAGGTCTACAGATTTCTTTACATTTCTGATTTTAATGTTTTTGCATGTGTATGCATATGCACTGTGCATGTGTGTTTCCATATGTATGGGCACATGTGCATGTGTGGGCAGCTCAAGGTAGACATTGGTTGTCTCCCTACCCCACTCAACACTGTATTTTTTGAGGCCAGGTCTCCTGAACTGTAGCTTGCTGATTTCAGCTAAGCTAGCCAGGCAGCTGACCCTGAGGATGTCCCGTCTGTCTCTCAGATGCTGTGATTACAAGTAACTGCCATACCTGCCCAGCTATTACATGGTTCTAGAGATCTGCATTCCAGTCTTCATGCCTAAACTGTGCATGTTTTATGCACTAAGCCATTGTCTGCCCACAGCCCTGTTTAAAAAATAAAATAAAAGTTTTGATGTTTGAGTAATGACAGACCCAAGGGAAGCTGCAGCTGGGTCCATGCATCTGTCCTTCAGGTTCAACCCCTGGTCCTGTCCTGCACAGCTACAGTGACATTAAAGTCAGGGATAGGGACACTGCTACCATCCACACAGCTTAGTCATATCGTGTGTGTGTGTGTGTGTGTGTGTGTGTGTGTGTGTGTGTGTGTGTGTGTGTGTGTGTGTGTGTTGTATGTGCACGCGTGCACCCATGTGCTGGCACATACATGCTGTGTGCATGGTATCTGATGCAGTTTCAGGGCATGTGTAGATCTGCGTTGTCACTGTCACGGATGGTTCTTCCTATGGTTAGAAAATTGCAGAGAAGATTCTGTGGGGAGGCGACCCTAGGGTCTCCTAATAATGAACCTTCCTGCCCCATCCTGTTGTCTGTACCCTTCCTTCCTGCCCCATCCTCGGTTTTGCATCCTTCCTTCCTACCCCATTCTCTAATCTGCACCCTTCTTTCCTGTCCCATCCTCGGTTCTGCATTCTTCCTTCCTGCCCCATCCTCGGCTCTGTACCCTTTCTTCCTGCCCCTTCCTCCTCTCTGTACCCTTTGTCCAGGTGGCTTTCTGCTCAGGCTCACTTCTGAGTACCCTCCCCTTGTTGTCCATCATGTGGTAAATAACCAGCTTAGAAAGGACAATGGACTAGTTTCTAGGCTGCATTTACCAAAAAAAAAAGCTACATGTCTCGAAGGCTTTGTAGGGCCTTGTATTAATTTTAGATTGAATCAAAGAAAATACACTTTCATGATTTGTCGATTACATTTAACAGCTGCAGCTGACGCTGGAGTGACCCTGAAGTCCGTGTCATGAGGTTAAAGCATAGCTCCGTGCACACTGACACCATTGGGGGTGCTTTTGTTTTTTTTGGCTAAATTCTACACTTTGAGGAGTCTTTCCTTACTGAGACAGTCTCTGAGAAATCTAGCAAGTGAACTCCCACGGTTTCCCTCCCTTGGAGGGAAACACCCTATCTTTTTTATATCAATTTTCTGCTCCACATATTTTCGGTCACTCACTAGCATATGAATCCTTCCATCCATGAACTCTGATGTTGGACATCTGTAAACAAAAGCCCCAGACTCACCTAGTGGAAAAACAGTTCTGCAAACTGCAGAAGCAGCAATTGAGTAGTGCACCACTGCCATCTAGGGGTCACGTTTAGTGTTGCCACATATGGTGGCTCTTGAGTATTTTGGAATCCAGCCTTCTTATTCTGTTCCTGGGTCTTCCAATGGGAACAATACAGTAAACTTCAATGGCTCCCAGAAAAAGGAAGTCTAGTGTAGAGAAGCTGGGGGTCAAGGGGATCCTTAGATGAAGCTGACAAGGCTTCCCACACCGTTTGGAAGGGGACAGAGCCAAGCAGTGGTGACAGTATCAAGGGGCTCTGGGTCAGGCAGCACAGGGTTTGAGTCCTGAGTCTGTCCCTTGTCAGGTACTGGACTTAGAAAAAACTACTTAGGCCTCTTCATTCATTCTATGAGACAGGGCGTTCCTGGGGAGGCAAACATGGACTCAAATTTGAGATTCTTCTGCCTTAGCTCCTCTAGTGCTGGGATTAGAAGGGTGACCCATCATGACTGGACCACTTAAACTATTGGAGACTCCTACTGACCCTGTAATTTAATACCTAGTGGGAAACAGGACTAGTGATCTGACCCTAATTAGGCCAGCATGGCCATTAAAAATATGTGAACCACGAGGAACATAATAGAGCCTCCAAATGGAAGGCATATATAGTTCTTACTGACTAGTAGCTAGTAAGACTGAGAAGGAGTTATGGGGGACAGGGAAGGCTACACAAATGAGAGAGAGACAAGGTTTTACAGGGTCAGTAGGAGTTTTCCATTCAAGGGGGAAGGGCAGTCCAGATGCAGGAACCATGTGTACAAAGGCATTTAAGTAAGAATTGCCCCTCTGTGCTGAGTGCATTTCATTGAGTTTGACTTGGTCTAAGCTCAGGGCAGATAAGGTGTGGCTGGAGAGAAGCTCAATGGTTAGAGCACTTACCGCTTCTGCTGGGATCAGAGTTTGGTTCCCAGCATCCATGTACCTGGGCTTACAACTGCCTGTAACTCGAGCTTCAGGACATCCAATATCTTGCTCTGGGCCTCCACTGGCACCTGCATGCATATATGCAAATGCATGTAGTCTCTCTGTCTCTCACGCACATGCCCACAATTGAAATAATAAAATACATCTTAAAAATCTACTGAGTGAAATAGAACAGGTGAGTTTGGCTAGAACCTCCAGGAGGGATCATCAGTCCATCTTGCTTCTAAACTTCCTCCAACCTCTCATGTCCCCACCTTGACATTCCCTCTCTGGGCTTCCTGCTACCACTGTCTCCAACACTGTCTAGCTACAAGGTTTGGTTTAGGGCAAGGTGTGGATTGGGGTTAGCTTCACCCACAGCCACAGAAGTGCAAAAGCCACATTCTGCAAGTTTCACCAAGACTTTGTCCCTTTTGGTGGTATTTCCTTCACATGCTTAAATGGCCCTGGCTTCCTAACAGGAAGTTCATCTTTAGATTTGAAAATGGACTGTGGGATTGTAATCTTAGGAGTGTGTTGGTAGTGTCCCTAAGGCTATGAAAGCTGATTAGCACCTTTACTTCCAACAAGACATCCTGTGGGTGTTCTGGGCTCCCATGGAGAAGGTAGCTCAGGGTTTGGTCACAGGACAGCTTCTTCCTTGAATAAGTTCTTCCTTTTCTTTTTAAAGGTGTATCTAAATTTATTTCACAGGCATTGGTGTTTTGCTTGTATGTATGTCTGTGTGAGGGTGCCAGATCACCTGGAACAGGAGTTACAGACAGTCTTGAGCTGATATGTGGGTGCTAGGGAATTGAACTCAGGGCCTCTGGAAGTGCCACCAGTGCTCTTAACCACCAAGTCCTAATAAGTACTTTCTATGACAATTGTCAGATTTTGTTTTTGAGATGAGGTCTCACTATGGAAACCTGGCTGGACTCAAACTCAGTATGTAGCTAGGAATGGCCTTGGACTCCTGATGCGATTGTCAGGTCCCCAGACTGCTGGGGTTGTAAACACAGGTGGAGGCCAGAGGACAACTTATGGGAGTCGGTTCTTCCCTTTCACCTTGTGGGTCTGGGAGATCAGACTTGGTCTCTGCTCTTGGATTTTTGATCTGAGGTCTCACTATGGAGTCCAGGTTGTCCTAGAACTCATGACTTTCCTGCCTCAGCCGCCCCACTTCTGAGCTCTTATTTCTGCTCCTCACTGTACTCTCACATCTTGTGTGTCTTTGGATTCTCCATTTGAAAAGACTACCAAGGCTGGAGAGATGGCTCAGTGGTTAAGAGCACTGACTGTTCTTCCAAAGGTCCTGAGTTCAAATCCCAGAAACCACATGGTGGCAGAGAGAGAGAGAGAGAGAGAGAGAGAGAGAGAGAGAGAGAGAGAGAGAGAGAGAGAGAGAGAGAGAGAGAAAGAGAGAGAGAGACAGGCAGAGAGAGAGACAGACAGAGAGAGAGACAGACAGAGACAGAGAGAGAGAGAGAGGGAGAGAAGTCTTCATAACTGGGCAGGCACATCCATCCATCCTCTTATTCCCCATTATTTGAATAAGTGATCCTGAACATGCTGGATGACATTAGCCAGGGCACAGGCCCTGTTTGGTCCTGAGGGACTGTTTCTGTCCAATATCTAAAACACCTTCTAGCCAACAGAATAGGAGGGCCAATGGCCTTGTTGTGTGTGGAGCCCACTGAGTGGGGAAAGGCTGGCATGGACTCCTATCTGACTAAATTCTTGGCTGTTCCTTACATTCAAGGACTTTCCCAATGTCTACCACTTACTTGCTTCATCCCCACACTCACTAGAGAGTGAACCATGAACAGGGTGCTTGTGACAACACAGGAAACTCACAGACCTTGGTTTATTTGATCATTTTAATATGCCAGGTCAATGGAAAGGAAGGATGGAGCACACAGGAACACCTGTATTTGCAGGACAGAGGGCAGATGTCCACAGCCTTGGGCATGCATGTATCTCCTGTGTAATTAGGCAAATAAATACTTAAATACCACAGCACAGCCAGACTTGGGGGTGGGGGGAATCACAGGCCACAGGGAACCATGCTTTAAAGGCAGTCGAGGCTTTAAATACAGGGGCTGAACCTTCTCACTTTATACAAAACTTATATATTAAAAGTAAGGATACTGCAGTATATACATGCAAGCAGCTTTGGTTGGAGAAAATGAACAAGGGAGGTGGAGCCATGCACAGGAAGGGCTTGCCTATCTACTCTCCATCTTCTTTATCCTCACAAAGTCACCTGGGATCATAGAATAAATCAGCTGGTCTCCGTAAGATACTGAAATGTCCTGTCTGATGTCCTTAAGGGTCTCCAGGCCCTCTGTGGGCAGGGAAGGAGCCCTACAGCCCAGAACACTTGAAACCTTGGAAGGAACCAGCCTGGACTGGATGGGGAGGGACATCTATTGGATCAGACAGAGGAGGGAGCTGCATCCAGCCGGACCAGGTGAGTGTGATGTGCTGCCTGGACCCAGGTCCCTAGAGAGCAGGAGAAATCACAGAGAAATCCACTTTTGCAAGCAAAGCTGAAGATGGCAGGTCAAGCCTGTGTTTCTCACAACTGTGTAAAAGCCCATTCCCCTCAGAACTGGCTAGCACTGCTGGGATCACACTGCAGCAACCGGACAATGGATGGGTCGCTCTTGGCACCTTTGTTGAATTCTTCCAGGGACATTTTGCCTGAGGAATGGAAGAGGGAGACTTAGGATTAGCCAGTGCTCTGGTTAAAGTCTGGAACCCTCTGGAAAATGGACAATGTCCAGTCTCTTCTCTCTCTCTCTCTCCCTGCCTCTCTACCTCGGTTCCTCCCTCCCTCATTTCCTCCCTTTTGTTTTGTTTATTGAAACAGGGTTTCTCTGTGTAACAGCCCTGGCTGTTCTAGAACTCACATTTTAGACCAGGTTGCCTTGAACTCCCAGAGAGCCTCCTGTCTTCTATGAGCTCCCATTAAAGACATGTGCCACTATGCCTGACCAGAGGGTAATTTCTTAACAAGTGATTGATGGAGGAGGGCCCAGCCCATTGTAGGTGGTACAACCCTGGTCTAGTGATTCTGAGTTCTATAAGAAAGAAGGCTGAGCAAGCCATGGGGAGCAAGCCAGTAAGTAGCAACCCTTTCATGGTCTCTGTATCAGCTCCTGCCTTCAGGTTGCTGCCTTGTTTGAGTCCTGCCCTCACTGCTTTTGATGATGAACAGTTATATGGAAACTGTGAGTGAATAAACCCTTTCCTCCCCAAGTTGCTTGTGGCCATGGTGTGTCATCAGTGCAATGGAAACCCTAACTCAATGCGGATGAAGACTACAGCTCAGAGGGTCTACTGACAATGCCCATGGTTATAGAGCCCTAGAAAGGGTGCAGGATGCAGGCTAGGTGTATCTGACCCTGAATTCTAGTCTCCCTCCCTCAATCAGAGCTGAATCAAGTGGGTTGGAAAAGGGCAGGCCTGCACAGGGCAGAGGGTATATCCCAAACACCTCTCTGCCATCAACAGTTTCACAGGCTCATATACTTCTCTCTCCCAACCCCCATCCCATCCCCTCTCCCAATCCCCTCCTCCCTCCCCACCTGCTCAATCCTGCCATGTTTCCTACCATCTTTGTTTGTGTCCATCTGTCTGAAGATCTTGTCTGTTCGCTTCTCGGGCATGGGCTCGTCCTCAGGCATCTTCATCATGGAGGACACCATCTTGTAGATGGCCTGCAAAGGGGCATCTGTGAGTGTTCTCTGGAGGATGAAGGGTGGGTTATGGTCCTCGCTCTGCTAACCAAGGAGCATGGACAGGGCAGAGTCAGGACCCTTCTCTCATCAGAACAAGTCTCACAGACAAGGTACTGGGCAAAGGGAGCCAGGAAAGTTTAAGTGACGTTCAAGAGCACACGATACAGCTGGGGCGTGGAAGAATATAGGGCGCCTTGGTTCGGAGTAGAGGGGAGGTTGTGGGGCAAAGTGTCTGTCTAAAAGGAGGTTCTTTGGTGGGGAGGTGGGAAATCCTGGAGGGAAGATAAAAGGGGAAATTCATTGAGCCCTGCCCACACATGGGTCCTGAATCTGCAGATCCAACAACTACAGGTGGGAAATAGTCTAGAAAATGAAACTGGAGGTACACAGATAGTTTCTTGTTTTTTCCCAAATAATACAAATTATTATTAACATCTATAGCCATTGTATTAGGCACTGTATATAACTACTTTACTTATTTTATGGATGTATGTAATTATTTATTTGGGGGAGGTGATCTCACGTGGAATTCAGAGGACAACTTGTGGAAGCTGGTTCCCTTTCCTACCATGCGGTTCTTAGGGATCGACCCAGGCTGCCAGGCTTGGTAGCAAGCACCTTTACCCACAGAGTCAGCTCACTGGTCCAAATACAGAGATGGTTTATAGCATGGAGCAGGAAGGATGCAGGGTGCACATAGGCATCGCTCCTGTGAAGAACTGACTGCTGAATCATCCTTTACTGTGTCTTTCTGATTTCTATAGGAAGCCCTATAGACAGCTAATGTGTGTGTATGTTATTCATGTGTGTGCAGATGAACACCCACCCGTGCAGAGGCCAAACAGCAATACCGGTGTTCACAGTATTCCCTTTTCTTTCTCACTGAACCCGGCCGGGGCCTACCATTTTAGCTAGGGTGCTGCTCAGCAAGCTTCTGGGACTCACTTGTCCCCTAGTTCTAGGGATTCGGGCATGCTCAGCCACTCCTGACTTTTCTGTGGGTGTTGGGATCAGAACTCAGGTCCTCATGCTGGGTATCAAGTGTTCTTCCCCACTGAGCCATTTTCCCAGTTCTTGCTTTGACAATTCTTAATCACCTATCTGAGCCTCAGATCTCATTAGAGGTTTTTTTTTTGTTTTGTTTTGTTTTGTTTTGTTTTGTTTTTTAAAAAGACCCGTTTTATAGAATTGTGTGAATAAACCTGATGGATGAGCTCAGCTGGGACCTGATGTCCAGCAAGCAATCGATAGATGCTTGGCTTTTATCGTTACTCTCTGCAAAGACATGCAGTCCTTTAGTACACCAGGTAGCAAGTGGGCAGGAGAATGACCTGGTGTATGGGGCCGGGGATGGGGTCCTGGATCCCTGCACTCCCCATGCTCCAGGCCCTGTCAAGTGCAGGTACCTGCACTAAATCCAGCATTTCACTGCAGCTGATGTAGCCATTATTGCTATCTAGGTCGGACTTGCTAAGGCCCACTTGACCTTCTGTTCCAGCTTGTCCTGAGAGGTCATGCTCAGAGCAATGATGAACACTCGGAAGTCGATGGTGCTGTTGCTGTTGGTGTCAAAGTTGTGGAAGACATGTTCAGCGACCTTGGAGGCATCTCTGTAGGGGAAAAAGTTGGCCTAGATCTTGAAATTGTCCACAGTCAGGTGGCCAGTGGGACAGTCATTGAGGAAACCCTTGTATCACTCCTGAAGCTCATGGTTGGTGAACTCCTCGTGTTTCCACAGGTCCTCCAGCACCTAGGAAAGACAGAAAGAATATCTTTTTATGGCTAAATACAGTCTACTTGGAGCATGCAGGCAGAATCGTGGTATACGGGGACAGGGAGAGGCAAGCTAAAATCAGTGGAATGAAGTGTTGTCAAATGTCCTGTAAGGGTTAAACAAGAGTCAGGATCAAGACAAACCCCTCAGCTCATCAGCTTGGGGCAAAGGGGTCTCATGGACCCAATCCTGACTCTTTGCTTTGAACAGCTAGTTTTTTTTCTCGTGGGGGACTCGGTGTGTGTGTTTGTTTCCTTGTCACAGATACATTTGCTGATGCTGGATAGTAAATAAATCTTGCCTGCATAGGCGGATGTTAGTGGTTCACATTCCTACCTAACACAGCTAGGGTAAATTTAGAACTAGGTTGACTCCCATCCTGAGTGGACTCAGGGATGATACCAGAGAACAGGAACATGGTTTTGGCCCTTCAAAGTTCAACTTCATTTGTCAGCAACCCTAATTTTATAAATGACATTCAAAAACCCAATTCTTATCCAGATTTCTGGGTTAATCTGGGTGAGTAGGGTTTCATGGGGACCCAGGTATTAAAGCTTTGAAGCATGTTGACAGGAGGCTTCTAGACCCCCCAAGACCTCCCTATCCCCCTCCACATAATATTGGGAGAAGTTACCAGCACATGCCATGCTGTTTTTAACCCTAGAAGAGACACCTGGGAACCTTATGGGAGTCCCCACTCTTTATTATGCCTATGAGATATTGTTCTGCCAGGGAGATCTAGAATTGCATTAATTGGTCGGTGAATGTCGATGTGAATGTTAACAGCTGAAACAAGCCCAATGGAAATTCAGGACTGTGCTTCATTGGCCAGCACACCCCACTGCAGTCTCCCACAAGGCCCAAGTGTGAGATCCTGCAGTGATTGGCCACTGGACATTAATGCTCGTTCACTTCCCTACCTCAGTTTTGGTTTCTTTCTTTCACAGTAACACACCTGCAATAGCTCAGTTATTTTTGAAATGTGTAGAAGAACTAGTGTGGGTGAGTCTCCTCTACCCAAGTCCCAAAGGAATCCACTCTGAACTGCTCAGAGCCTTATGAATTCTAAGCTCTAGGTGCTAGGTCCTGTTAAGGAAGATGAGACATGCACTCAGTATTACCTGCTACTGCCCCTGTCTTCTTCACCTCTTTCCCAGGTTGTAAATGTTCTATGTACATATTTTATTTACTTATCTACAGGACTAGGAGATATTTAAAGTTCCTTGTCCAAAACAGACATATGGCTATTGCCTTTCAAAGCACACATTTACTTATCTAAACACATCCTCCCCTGTACAAACAACCAACTCAAATGTCCACAGTATCTTGATCAGAAATAATCATCAAGTCAGGTAGCCGGGTGCCACACATCTGTAATTCCAGAATCGGAGGGTGAGGGCAGCAGGATCAGGAGTTCAAGGTCATCTATGACTATATAACAAGTTCATGGCCAGCCTGAGCTACATGAGAACCTGTCTAAAAAAGTTATATTAAAAGAAAGAGAACAGGAAGACCAGTAGTAGTGCATGCCTTTAACCCCAGCACTCAGTGACAGTGCAGACAGATAGGAGTTCAAGGAAGGCTACCCTGGGCTACAGAGCAAGTTGTAGGATAGCCAGGACTACACAGAGAAACCCTGGCTCTCTCTCAGAGACATACACACAAACACCCCCCCCACACACACACAAACACACAGAGAGACAGACAGAGACAGACAGAGACAGAGACAGAGACAGAGACAGAGAGATATCTACAAATGGAAGAAGATTATGCACAAGGGCATGTGGCCATTGCTGCCATCTGTGAGAACTGGTCACATGGGTTTGTGAGTGGAGGCCTCCTGTGGAAGGACCTACTGGAAAGGTAAAGTTGACTGATGTGGGGAATTGGCTGGATGGACAGGTATCTTGTAGGACCTTTTGTCATGTTTTCCTTTGTAATTTTGTTTATTTGTTTTCTGAGATAGGGTCTCATGTAGCTCAGGCTGGCTTCAAACTTACTATGTAGCTGAGGACGACTTGCACCCTTACCTTCCTGCCTCCCCTGTCTAGCAGTCACAGGTGTGAGCCACAATGACTGGCTCATTTGCAGGTTTTTTATTTTGTTTGTTTGTTTGTTGTTATTGTTGTTCTTTTTATTTATTTATTGATTTTTGGTTTTTGAGACAGGGTTTCTCTGTATAACCCTGGCTGTCCTGGAACTAACTTTGTAGACCAAGCTGGCCTTGAACTCAGAAATCCCCCTGACTCTGCCTCCCGAGTGCTGGGATTAATGGTCATTTGCAGTTTTAAGTTGTCAAAATGTGTCCATGTGTTCTTTTCTTTTTTTCTCTTTCAAAGCTTTAAGAATATTTTCTTATATAGTATGTTACGAATGTTTTTCTTCTTATATAATACACTGTGAGGTTGCCTGGTACCTGCAGAGGCCTGAATAGTATGTCAGATCCCTGGAACTGGAGTTACAGAAGTTGTGAGCCAACATGTGGGTGTAGGGAACAGGACGTCTCTCCAGGTCTCAGTCCCCTTAGATTTTGTTTTCTACTCAAAGAAGAAGCATCCCCAAATCATAGTTGCCCAGCCTCTATCTCTTGACTGGTGGCATGTCTAAGAACCTCCAAGTTGATAGAACATTATAGGCTAAGCCCTGTCTGGGCGGGGCTTCAGGAACAAGAAATAGAGACAGAGCCTTGATGCTGGCACATAGCTCTAATCCCAGCAGTCAAAAGGCAGAGGCAGCCAGAAAACTTTGAGCTCCATGTGAGCCTGGTTTACAGAGAGCAGACCCTGTCTCGAAAAAAAAAAAAAAAAAAAAAAACAACTGAAACACAGAACTAAGGTCCTGGAGGACCTGCATAGAAGGGTGCAGGCTCTCTTAAGTCCCCCAGTGATGGCTGACTGCCAGATCCTCTGTTTTCTTGTTACACTCACTTCCTACCTCATAGCCTTGCTTCTACTAAGGTTTAGGGTCCTCTTTCCTTATCACCTACAGCCTGGGCTTCAACCACGAGTCAGCCAACCTCTCCCTTGCTCACTGGACATTAAGCTTGACAGGGTGGCCAGTGCTGGCCGGAAGTACCACAAGAAGCTAGCTACATCCATCTCTGAAGAGAAGCCCTCAATACCAACTTCTGCATCCACAGAGTCTGTCCTAAGAGGACAAATGTGACTGCTGGTGGCTGAGGGGTCACCACAGGCCTAGGATAAGCATACAGATGAAGAGCTAGCTGCTCTCCATGGAGCCTACTCCCCAGGGCTCTAATCCACACCCCAAAACAGAGTAGGAGCATATCATGACTCTTTGGGAAGGGATAGAAATGCCCTAGTTTTATTGTAGGTAATTCATTTTGGAAACTCAATTAACCAGACACATGTAAAATTGAAGCCACCCTGGGAACACAGAAGTGGAGGTAAGAATAGGGTAGCCAACAGTGGGAGGGTGGTACACCTGGTGATGGTTGGTCCAAAGAATCCCTTAGTGGAACAGGACAAGAGGTGAAAAAAGAGATATCTGGGGATAATCCAGATGATTGATGGGGAAGGAAGGGAGGAAGGAAGGAAGGAAGGAAGGAAGGAAGGAAGGAAGGAAGGAAGGAAGGAAGGAAGGAAGGAAGGAAGGAGGAATGAAGGAAGAGGGAAAAAGGGAGAAAGGAAGGAGGAAGGAGGCAATGAAGAAGGAAGGAAGGAAGGAAGGAGACAATGAAGAAGGAAGGAAGAAGGGAGGAAGGAAGGAAGGAAGGAAGGAAGGAAGGAAGGAAGGAAGGAAGGAAGGAAGGAAGGAAGGAAGGAAGGAAGGAAGGAAGGAAGGGAGGGAGGGAGGGAGGAAGGGAGGGAGGGAGGGAGAGGTAAAAGGAGGGCAGGGGAGGGAGAAGGGAACTGGAGAACCTATAGGAAGGGACAATGAGCTGAGCCCAGGAGGTGGCTACTAGGATGTTACTGTCAGAGGCAGGCCCTCGGGAGGCCCTCAGGCAGGAGAAAAAACTGTGAAACAAGATGAGCAGGAGACCCCAGAAATGAGGGCAGAGTTTGGGGTGGTAGGAGGTGAAAGGTAGAGAAGCCAGGTTGGACCAAGCTCTGGGGGGAGGTTGTCTCCTGCTCAAATACTAGTATTGGAGAGAAAAGACCTAGACCCGGTGAAGCCATGTAGCTCCAAGGCCCTCACCACTGAACCATTCACACAGGGAATCTTACAACGTGTCTCTGGCCTGGAGTCCACTTAGAAATGTCACCCAACAAATACATTGTGCTAACCAGAGAACTGACCATCAGAGAGCTGCAGAACCTCTCCTAAGTGAGCCAGGACCTGACTCCAGGATACCCAGCTATGGGATTGTGCTGGTATGACAGTCCCAGAGAGGGCAATGTGGAAACAGCTACACTACCACCCCAGCCTGCCCTGTGCTTGTGGCTCCTCTTCATGATCAACAGCCCTGCAACCCACAGCCTTGCCACAGACACTTGGTTTCCAGCTCACGCACGCAGCATCCCCTCACCTCATTGAACACACATCACTGCTGTGTCTGTGATTTATCATCTAACAGATGCTACTAAAATGCCAAACTCCTTGTACCTGCTCTGCAGATATCTGCCAGGAGGAGGCTGCAGTG
Organism: Mus musculus; assembly: GCF_000001635.26. Classification (NCBI taxonomy): domain Eukaryota; kingdom Metazoa; phylum Chordata; class Mammalia; order Rodentia; family Muridae; genus Mus; species Mus musculus. Next base: position 24,183,891 of record NC_000078.6, read on the forward strand.
CAGACAGCCTTGGAGGTGTTGAAGGAGAGGCTTCGTTTCCCTTATTTCCCATTTCTTTCCCAATGGCTTGAAGATCTGCTCCTTAGCAAATATTTCAGAGGAGGGAGCTCCAGAACACAGGGCTGTGCCTCTGCCCAGCCTTTGCCTCCTCCTTGGTATCAGGCTGCTAATTAGAATTCATGCTTTGCATTGGTTTAGGATATTCTTGCTGTTGTGGTTATAGTGTAAACACACACACACACACACACACACACACACACACACACACATACACACACACACACATGCCCTTGATCCCAAGATGTACTAATACTATTTGGAGGCAAAAAGAACTTTGACATAGCTCACATCCAAACAGATCCCAAGTGACCCTCTTTGGATGCAAAGAAAAAGGCATAAGCATCAGGAGGATGGAGACCACCCGGGAGCCTTCAATCCATGTTTCAGGGCTATCCCTGAGGCGTTGAGGATTCATGAGATGTAGAAAAGGGAAAAGGAAGGGTCTGAGCCTCATGACCTGGTTCTGAGGAGCAATGGCTTGAAGATTTGCTCCTGCATGCAATGTCATTTAAAGAAAGGGTTGTGACAATAGGAATGTGTCTGGCCATCTTAAGCAACTGGGACCAATGGCATAAGCAGTATGAGATAAGTAGGTAGAGAGGGTAGGATTGACCCTTTTCAGAAACTCCAGTAAAGAAGGGCTCTATGTAAAGAAGCCTCAGTCCTTGAGGGACTCCGTGGATCATAGTCCTCCTGCCCTGCGACGTTCCACTACACCCAGATGGGAAAACACACCTTTACAATGCTAAGTGCTGCTGAGACTCTTGAATATCCAACAGCTAGCCCTGAGCCATAGGAACTCTCAGACAGTGCAGTCAGGGACAGTGACTCCCCCTTCCTCTCCAAAGGGGACAAGGATTCAGTACAGACGCTTGGGACAAAGGACCAACAGTCATAGAGCAAGCTAGCCAAAGAACCACCAGGGAGGACAAGAAAGCAGGCTCCCAGCAGCAGAAAGCCCCCCACACCCACCTTAGCCTCATTCTTGATAGATACACCCCATCACCTGGGAGAGTGGATCACCAGAGAAGCCCATACTTGAGCAGACAGTCAGGACCCTTTTCCAGTGTTTTCTCTTGGGTTCTTGAAATATAGATGCTTGAGTCATGCTGGATTGAGGTCCCTACTCTCGAGTGCCCTGCACTACAATGGCACATTCCTAGGCAGGAGAACTAGGTGCTCTGGCCAAGAAGATGGAATTTAGAGTCAAAACTGTAGGCCCAGAGGGGATGGTAGAAGATGACAGAGCCTCCAGGGAGTGGTAAGCAGTCTCACGTGGCTCAGCTAGGAGTTAGCAGAATGAGTCCCATTGAGAAAGAAAAGACCTAGGTTAGAGCTGGGCTCTGTCCTTTGGGTTTTGATCTATCCTGGGCCCCTTCCCTGCTAACATCCTTAGAGGCAATGAGTTTCCAAGGTGTGTTTAGCTGGTACCCAAAAAAGCTGCTGGCCAATAAAGTGGATGTCAAAGCCATGATCTCTTAATGCTCACTTTCATGAACCTGCTAAGTGGAGCCCACAAACGCTGGCAGCCTCATAGATGCTTCCTGGCACTTGCCTGTAGATGCCTAACAGAGACCTGGATAAAAAAATTAATATGAGGGACCTCATTTTAGCTCTCCTGGAGGCACTGAGACAGCAGCAAAGATGTGTGACAGGCTCAGTGGTACACACCCCGTTACCCCTCTGTCATTCATTAAGCAACCAAGCCAGCCTTAGTGATGTTTAGCTGTCTGGGGGAAAAACCTGACCAAAAAAAAGGAATGCTTGTACAGTTACAGAACAGTCACTGTGTGCTCCCCTGAAAAAATACCTACCTAGCCCTGGCCATGAAACTAACCCAGGCTTCATTGATCAGACAGCCCTACTTTCATCTTTTTAGGGGGGAGGAATGAGGGTCCCTGGATCACACAGCCACCTCCCACTTGTTTAAAGCACTTCACATTCTAGCAGGGATTAGATCTGACAGACAACAGCCTTGGAGATCAAGGACATGTGATTTCACAGTAATGGGAATTGGGGGAGGGAGCTAACAGGGTCCCAGGTTCTCACAGGGTCTGTTATGCTCTTATTGTCCTTAACACACTGAACTGTAAATTAAGGAAAGAGCAAACAAGTAGCTGGGAAGCTCTGTGGAAATATTTAACCAGAGCTTTGTACTGCAAGTAAAAAGCTTTTCTAACAGTACAGTTGTGCTGTCGCTGGGAAAGGCCCTTGGGAGCTCCAATGTCCCATTAACCACAGCTCAGTGCTGGCTAGGAACATGCATGGTACAGTTCAGCCCACCACGCAGCAATCTCATCAGTCAGACTGCCAAACCTCAAGGACTGCTAGACATTGACCCTGGAGGGAAGGTGGTGGGAGACGTGGGTACCAAATCCCTAGGAAGTCCTGGACTCAGGAGAGACTGGGTGCATCCTCTGTGAATTTGAACTTCAACAGGCCATCTGGGCTTGGCTGATGGAGAGCCTGTTCCATGTCAGGTGGAACAGAAGGTGGCAGGGGGAAATCAGCCTCAACTATGCTCTTCCTTAGGGTGACCAGCAGAATATTGTTCCTCGTCCTCCTCATCCTCGTCTTCCTTGTCCTTGTCCTCGTCCTTGTCATCCCCCTCATCATCCTCCATCCGCTGTAGGTGAAACTCAAACAGCCTTAGCCTCCATTTCAGTGCAGCCCTCTGCATAATGGCCATCAGCTGCAGGAGATGCACCTGGAGCCACACAAGCTGCACTGAGTCTGCACGGACACTAGAGGGCGGAGGCTGGCAGATTCCCTAGCCGTCAGCACACACCCCTTTCAATTTCTAAACTAGGCAAGAAAGCACAGTAGGTCTAAACCAGAGCTTCTCATTGGGTGGGTCCCAATTCCTTGGGGATTGCAGGACTCTTCATAGGGGTTGCCTAAAACTATCAGGAAGCACATATCTATATTATGATTTGTAACGATAACAAAACTTACAGTTATGAAGTAGCCAAAAAATAATATTTTGGTTGGGGTGACCATGACATGAGGAAGTGTATTAAAGGGTCACAGCATTAGAAGTTTGAGAACCACTAGTCCAAACTAAGTAAGTCCTTAGGTTAAATGTCCTTGGGCCTGTTTAGAATACAATGGGTTAAATCCAACAGGCTGTGGACATTGTTCACCCCGTTTCTCTTTCCTCGTTCCATGTGCTTGTAGGAAAATCTCATATTATATATGAATGTCATCCTATTTCTTGGACAGCGCTGGGCAGTACCAAGGACTCTGGAGCTGATGCCACCACACAGGGATTCTATTCACAGCAGTTAGCATCCTATGGCATCCGGTGATCACGTTACTCACTGATACCAGGAGTGAGAGATAATATGTTGTCATCCCACAGTCCTCCTCAGATCTACAGACCTATCCTACAGGGCTACCTTGTACCTCTCTGGAGAAGCCAGCTATAAGGTACCAGAAGCCTGAGTCCAGCCAGGGAGGCAGAAGGCTACAGTGAGAGAGGTACCCTCCTCTTCTGAGTGGGACAACAACCAGCCACCCAGTGAGATCTATGGGAGGGAGACTAGAGTGTTACTGCAATCTCAGCCTGCCATCTGAACCATAGATCCCATGTCAAGGTACTAGTCACTGCAAAACCATCCTGACTCCCAAGCCACATTCCAGGAGTGCACACTCTGAGCTCCCCAGAGCCTCAATGACTGTTTTAAAAAAAAGGTAGCAGAGCCATTGAAATAACTCCCTGGGTAAGGCACTAGGCACCAAGCCTGATGACTGGAGTTTAAGCCTGAGAACTTACATGGTAGGAGGAGAGAACTGAATCCCACCAGTTGTGTCCTCTGACCTACATTAGCTGGGACACTTGTCCACCACACACAAACTAATCCATATGCATAAAACTTGAGCAACAAGGTAAAAGTGCAATGTAAAAGGAGAAAGAGGGGCAGCTGGCAAGGCTGCATGGAAAGCCCCACCCTACACTGCCAGACCTCTCTCCCTCTGCTCTTTCCCAAGCCCGAGAGGCCCCACAAGAGTTACGGAACCAGAGGAGGTAGAGAAAAGAAGAGGAAATCCCCAAGAATTTTTTTCTTAACAGAAACTGCTACTGTAACAGGAAGGGAGCCATGTGGGTGACTCTCCTCACTAAGCTAGGCTCATCTGGGTCACACCCACTCCAGTCACCCAGGAAGCTCCTACTCACACCCTGCAGCCTGTTCAGACACAAACATCCCACCACTCCTTGGGGGAGGATTTCCTAGACTCCGTGGTCACTCTCCCCAACATCCCGAATGGCATTTCTGACCTTCTGTTAAGACTTACACTTGTGGACATCATTACTGTGCTTTCCCCTCTTTGGACCCTGGTAAGTCTGTTTCAGTCCCAGGGTCTCTGGACCTGCAGATCCTCCACCTCTCTGCCCTTCTAGCTGTCTGTTTAAGAGAGGGTCAGTCCTTGGGTGTATGTGCTTTCTCTTGGAAGAGGCCTCTAGGATTAGCATCAATTCTCATCTACCTTCAGACTCTGGTCCTGTTTTGTTCAGAGCACTTCCTCAGACTAGGTACTGAATTCTTTCCGTTCCCTTCCCTTCCCTCCCCTCCCCTTCCCTCCCCTCCCCTTCCCTCCCCTCCCCTCCCCTCCCCTTCCCTTCCCTTTCCTTCCCTTCCCCTCCCCTCCCCTCCCCTTCCCTCCCCTCCCCTCTCGTCCCCTTCCCTTCCCTTCCCTTCCCTTCCCTTTACGTGTGTGTGTTTGTATGTGTGTGCAGGTATGTGTGTGTGTATGTTACACACTATATTGGTTAGAGTTTTACTGCTATGAACAGACACCATGAACATGGCAACTCTTACAAAGGACAACATTTAATTGGTGCTGGCTTACAGGTTCAGAGGTTCAGTCCATTATCATCAAGGAGGGAACATGGCATCATCCAGGCAGGCATGGCACAGGAGGAACTGAGAGTTCTATGACTTTATCTGAAAGCTGCTAGCAGAATACTGACTTCCAGGCAGCTAGGATGAGGGTCTTAAAACCCACACCCACAGTGACATGCCTACTCCCACAAGGCCACACTTACTCCAAAAGTGCCACACCTTCTAATATTGCCAATCCCTTGGCTGAGCATAAACAAACCATCACACACACCCTCATAAACACACACATGAACCCTTATACACATAAACACAGGCATGCTTTCCCATGAAGAATATAGAGGTTGACATGAGAATGTTTTTCTTTTTGCTATTCTTTACTCTGTACATCTCCCAAGACAGGGTTTCTCTGTATAGCCCTGGCTATCCTGGAACTCACTCTGTAGACAAGGCTGGCCTCAAACTCACAGAGACCCACCTGCCTCTGCTTCACGAATGCTGTGATTGAAGTTGTGTGCTGCCACTGCCCAGCTATCTTTTTCGTTTTAAAAAAGATTTTTAAATTTCTATTCACATGTATGTCTGTGTGTATGTATGCTTAGAGAGGTGGGAAGAAGTCAGGGCTCTGGAACTGAATTTACTGGTGGCTCACAGAGCCAGATGTGGGTGCTGTGAACTGAATTCAGGTCCTCTGAAACAGTGGTAGTTGTTTGTAAGCACAGAGCCAGGTCTACAGGCCTCAGAGTCCTGCCCCTGTTTTTGAGTCAGGGCCTCTCTCTGAACCCAGAGAGTACTATTCACCATTTTGTCTAGACTACCTGGACAGAACGACCCTAGAATTGGTTCCTGTTGTCTCTATACCACAGTGCCAGGGTCACAGCAAACAAGGACATATGTGGCGCTTTACAAGGGTGCTGGGGATCTGAACCCAGGTCCTTATGCTTACACACAGGGAGCACTCCATCTCTCAGACTGCGGGGTCCTGCATTTCTGTATTTAATACTTTGCCACTGTGAACCCCCACAGTGGCCCAAAACAAGGCAGGGCACACACACTGTTTATAACTGTGAGTCAGGGCTGCATGACATTTCAAAGGCTCTGCAGAGGCCCACGAAACTCTTCCTATCCTGAAGGCTCAAACACTTTGTGACCTCCAGGGTTAGGGACTCAGGAAGAAATGTGAGGGATGTGGGTGAATTAGTCTTCTAGAAAGCTCCATTCTGGCACAATAGTGACAGTAGAATACACACTCAGGAGTGTGTCACACTAGGGGTATTCACTTGCCGGATGCTGATGTCCCTCCTTTTAGACAGCAATCCAGCTATGGGGTCCCAAGTAAGGCTTCTTGTTGCTTCCCAAGAGTTCATTATCATCAAAAAGGCTCATCACCAGACCAGACCTTTTACAGGCCCCTGCTTCTGTATGGGACCAGCAGGACATCTGGGCAGCCAGTTCCCAGCGGTGGAGGGGAAAGCAAAAAGCAATGTGTGGGTGTGTGCCAGGGCCAGAGCTAAGGAGAACTCACTGCCCTGCAGCACACAACAGCTGCTCAATGAGGAAGTGATAGTATCCCCACAGGGACAGAGGTTGGCCAGGTAACATGGAGCACAACCAAGATGACCAACCCAAGCAGATTAGGAACTGGCAATGGGGATAGCTGGAAAGACATGCAAGGAAGGGCAGATCCAGGCCCTCACGTTCCTCACCTAATGTCCAGCTTAAAGGAAACCTTAGGGAATTAGCAAGTCCAAATATCAGGATACAATCAATGCTCAACTGCACAGTAGAAGCTCAAGGCTGAGCCAGAGGAACAGACACCTGTGTTATACAAACAGTCTTCTTCCTGTGGGCTGAGTCCACACCCTGTGGTTTTGAGACAGGGTCTCATGTATCCCAGGCTGGACACTGAACTCATTATGTAAAGGACGATGACCTTGAACTCTTGATCATCCTGCCTCGATTTCCCAAGGGCTGGGGTTAGAGAAATGCACCACCGCATGCATTTTGTGGTGCACTTAGGGATAGACTTTAGACTTTGGTGAATCTTAGGCAAGCATTCTACCAACAGTCGTAGCCAACTCCAGCCTATCCTCCCTCCTCTCCCTCCCCCTCCCGTTTTCATGTGACAGTCTTTTTTTTTGAAACAAGGTTTATCTGTATAGCCCTGGCTGTCCTGAAACTTGCTCTGTACACCAGGCTGGCTTGGAACTCACACAGATCCATCTACCTCTGCCTCAGGAGTACTGGGATTAAAGGAGAGCCTTACCACCATCTGGCTATGATAGTCTTTCTATACAGCCCAGGCCAGCCTTGAACTCAAGACACTCCTCAGTCTGCTAAAATTACTGGAGCACAGCACACCTTAAGTGCTCTTTTGTAGGATATGTAAGACATTGCTGCAAGAAGGAGAGGGCAGTGGTAGATGCCCTCTACAATCCATTCCCCAGTCCCTCTACAGATGGACGTCTTGTGCAATCAGTCCGGGTGAGATGGAGTCAGAATAGGCTTTTCTGCCTTGCTGCTCAGCACCCAGACTCAGGTTGGCACGTTGTGTCAGGCTGAATCCAGCAGGTTCCTTGGGGTCCCTGAGCCAGCTATGGAATGACTCACACATGGGCTCCTGATTGGCTGGGATAACAGTTCATATCAACTGTGTTTTGATGCTGCAGGCCAAAAAGTGAGCAATGGCCTTTCCGCAGTAGCCAGGGGAATGGCACAGGGCCTCTAGGACTGGTTCTCCATGGTCAATGACTCGGGCTGACCTGGCCAGTGGCAGGCACCCAACACTCCTGGGAGGGTCCAGCAGTAACACAGGGGTGCTGAGCCAGGACTAGGATAGAGCAGGGTAGAATATCTCTCATTGCTCTGACTGAACCTATGTGTGTCCCTCTCTAAAAGGAGATGCAGTGGGTCAGGCTGCAATGGGGTATGCAGATTTGGTGGTCCCTGGGTCAATCCCTGCCTACAGCCTTCCCTTCTAGCCGTATGTTCTTGCTACCTTGATTTCTCTGAGTCCTGTCTCCTTAGCTGTAAACCAAGAGTGAAAGTCCCTGTGTGTGGAGTTTACAGCCTATTTCTATGAAAGGAAGGGAAACAGAAGCTATGAGGAGACAGAGACAAACTGAACCACCAGGCAAATGCTCGGTGGGGACATTGGAGGACTTTTACTGTGAAAGACCACAGGCTTCCTCAATGAGCTCCATCTGAGTACAGCACCCTGTGAGGAAGGAAGCCACCGACCTGAAAAGCTTCTCTTGCAGGTCACACCAAGTGCAGTGGCATTAAAAACTATGTTCTGTGCTGGTAAAGAGCCTGGGATCACTGAGATCTGGAAGCATCCCTGGGTAGGGACAGTGACATCCTAACTCCTGTACTTCAAAGAGGAAATGTGGGGAGGGAAGGAAGGATGTAGCCAGGAAAACATCAGGGCAGGGACCGCAGAGGCTCCTGTTGCTGAGGGGCAGGTCTAGTACAGGGGCACAAGCACCAAGGGCTTGCTAGACACAGGGGTGGGGTTTCAGGTGGAGGAAGGCCCCTTCTCTCATGTCAGCAGGTATCCTGGGAAGTCCATGCCTACTACTTGGGAATAGGATTGTGAGGGTTAGGGACCCTCAGGCAGTGGCTCACACTTCATACCATGCACGTTGCCAAGTTTACAGACACACACACACACACACACACACACACACACACACACACACCAACACCCCTCCCCCAACACAGAGATGTGTTACCTCACTGACTACTCAGAGGCTCCCATCCCTCCTGGCTCCAGTGATAGCCCAGGAGGAAAAGCGGTCAGAAGAAGGAATCCTCAGAGCACCACACAGGACTCCAGAAGATATCCCCCTTGGGAACTCGCTATTCTTACACACAGGAATACGAGTCCTTTGCTATTCTTACACACAGGAATACGAGTCCTTTGCTCATTCATTCATCCAGCCACCTTTACCAAGTATGCATGGACTTGGCCTAAAGATGTGCTGAGCGAATGACCCTAACCTTGGACAGATGGAGAAGATACTGACTGGTGGACGGAAAGATGGATGCTCAGAGGAAGCCTCAGTGTGCTCAGAGGTGAGTCACTATGGCACAGAGAGAGCAGGAACATGGGGGGAAATTAGGGAGGGAGGGAACAGGTCATTATCTACAACCGCAGAGCTGTCACTCAGTACAAGTTGAGCTCTGAACTGCAGGCTGTGATTCATTGCACCCCCATCAGGCTGACCCATCTTCCCATCCTCTTTGGCCATGAATATCTCCACTGCTTCTGTCTCCATCCCTATGGCTGCCACTGGGCCTTTGCTTCCACACCTTCTTCAGGCTCTCTCCATGCTCACATTTCTTAGCCTTGCGGAATACTTGGTTGAAAAGGGAAGCCTCTACACACAACCTTCTAAGCCTAACCTCTCTCCAGCTTTACTTTTTCCAATATTATAATGAGTTCAAGGCCCAGGCTTTAACTTTGCTTTTCTTTGCCATTAGAAGCCAGAGCCCCCTAGCTCACTGGGGATAGGGTATATTCTTTTTTTTTTTTTTTTTTGGAGTTTAATTTTTTTTATTACGTATTTTTGTCAATTACATTTCCAATGCTATCCCAAAAGTCATCCACACCCTCCCCCCCCACTCCCCTACCCACCCATTCCCATTTTTTGGCACTGGCATTCCCCCGTACCGGGGCATATAAAGATTGCCTGACCAATGGGGCTCTCTTTCCAGTGATGGCCAACTAGGCCATCTTTTGATACATAAGCAGCTAGAGTCAAGAGCTCTGGGGTACTGGTTAGTTCATAATGTTGTTCCACCAATAGGGTTGCAGCTCTCTTTAGCTCCTTGGATACTTTCTCTAGCTCCTCCATTGGGGGCCCTGTGATCCATCCAATAGTTGACTGTGAGCATCCACTTCTGTGTTTGCTAGGCCCTGGCCTAGTCTCACAAGGGACAGCTATATCACGGTCCTTGCAAAAAAGGCTTGCTAGTGTATGCAATGGTGTCATCGTTTGGAGGCTAATTATGGGATGGATCCCTGGATATGGCAGTCTCTAGATGGTCCATCCTTTTGTTGCAGCTCCAAACTTTGTCTCTGTAACTCCTTCCATGGGTGATTGTTTCCAATTCTAAGAAGGAGCAAAGTGTCCACACTTTGGTCTTCGTTCTTCTTCAGTTTCATGTGTTTTGCATCTTGTACCTTATATCTCGCTATACTAAGTTTCTGGGCTAATATCCACTTATCAGTGAGTACATTTCATTTGAGTTCTTTTGTGATTGGGTTACCTCACTCAGGATGATGCCCTCCAGGTCCAACCATTTGCCTAGGAATTTCAGAAATTCATTCTTTTTAATAGCTGAGTAGTACTCCATTGTGTAAATGTACCACATTTTTTGTATCCATTCCTCTGTTGAGGGGCATCTGGGTTCTTTCCAGCTTCTGGCTATTATAAATAAGGCTGCTATGAACATAGTGGAGCATGTATCCTTCTTACTGGTTGGGACATCTTCTGGATATATGCCCAGGAGAGGTATTGCGAGATCCTCTGGTTGTACTATGTCCAATTTTCTGAGGAACCGCCAGACTGATTTCCAGAGTGCTTGTACAAGCTTGCAATCCCACCAACAATGGAGGAGTGTTCCTCTTTCTCCACATCCTCGCCAGCATCTGCTGTCACCTGAATTTTTGATCTTAGCCATTCTGACTGGTGTGAGATGGAATCTCAGGGTTGTTTTGATTTGCATTTCTCTGATGGTAAAGGATGTTGAACATTTTTCAGGTGTTTCTCAGCTTTTCGGTATTCCTCGGGTGAGAATTCTTTGTTCAACTCTGAGCCCCATTTTTTAAGGGGGTTATTTGATTTTCTGGAGTCCACCCTCTTGAGTTCTTTATATATATTGGATATTAGTCCCCTATCTGATTTAAGATAGGTAAAGATCCTTTCCCAATCTGTTGGTGGTCTTTTTGTCTTATTGACGGTGTCTTTTGCCTTGCAGAAGCTTTGGAGTTTCATGAGGTCTCATTTGTCAATCCTCGATCTTACAGCACAAGCCATTGCTGTTCTATTCAGGATTTTTTTCCTTGTGCCCATATCTTCGAGACTTTTCCCCACTTTCTCCTCTATACGTTTCAGTGTCTCTGGTTTTATGTGAAGTTCCTTGATCCACTTAGATTTGACCTTAGTACAAGGAGAGAGGAATGGGTTGATTCGTATTCTTCTACATTATAACAACCATTGTGCCAGCACCATTTGTTGAAAATGCTGTCTTTCTTCCACTGGATGGTTTTAGCTCCCTTGTCAAAGATCAAGTGACCATAAGTGTGTGGGTTCATTTCTGGGTCTTCAATTCTATTCCATTGGTCTACTTGTCTGTCACTATACCAGTACCATGCAGTTTTTATCACAATTGCTTTGTAGTAAAGCTTTAGGTCAGGCATGGTGATTCCACCAGAGGTACTTTTATCCTTGAGAAGAGCTTTTGCTATCCTAGGTTTTTTGTTATTCCAGATGTATTTGCAGATTGCTCTTTCTAATTCGTTGAAGAATTGAGTTGGAATTTTGATGGGGATTGCATTGAATTTGTAGATTGCTTTTGGCAAGATAGCCATTTTTACAAAGTTGAACCTGCGAATCCATGAGCATGGGAGATCTTTCCATCTTCTGAGATCTTCTTTAATTTCTTTCTTCAGGGACTTGAACTTTTTATCATACAGATCTTTCACTTCCTTAGTTAGAGTCACGCCAAGATATTTTATATTATTTGTGACTACTGAGAAGGGTGTTGTTTCCCTAATTTCTTTCTCAGCCTGTTTATTCTTTGTGTAGAGAAAGGCCATTGACTTGTTTGAGTTAATTTTATATCCAGCTACTTCACCGAAGCTGTTTATCAGGTTTAGGAGTTCTCTGGTGGAATTTTTAGGGTCACTTATATATACTATCATATCATCTGCAAAAAGTGATATTTTGACTTCATTTTTCCAATTTGTATCCCCTTGATCTCCTTTTGTTGTCTAATTGCTCTGGCTAGGACTTCAAGTATTATGTTGAAGAGGTAGGGAGAAAGTGGGCAGCCTTGTCTAGTCCCTGATTTTAGTGGGATTGCTTCAAGCTTCTCACAATTTACTTTGATGTTGGCTACTGGTTTGCTGTAGATTGCTTTTATCATGTTTAGGTATGGGCCTTGAATTCCTGATCTTTCCAACACTTTTATCATGAATGAGTGTTGGATCTTGTCGAATGCTTTTCCGCATCTAACGAGATGATCATGTGGTTTTTGTCTTTGAGTTTGTTTATATAATGGATTACATTGATGGATTTTCGTATATTAAACCATCCCTGCATCCCTGGAATAAAACCTACTTGATCAGGATGGATGATTGCTTTAATGTGTTCTTGGATTCGGTTAGCGAGAATTTTATTGAGGATTTTTGCACCGATATTCATAAGGGAAATTGGTCTGAAGTTCTCTATCTTTGTTGGATCTTTCTGTGGTTTAGGTATCAGAGTAATTGTGGCTTCATAAAATGAGTTGGGTAGAGTTCCCTCTACTTCTATTTTGTGGAATAGTTTGTGCAGAACTGGGATTAGATCTTCTTTGAAGGTCTGGTAGAACTCTGCACTAAACCCATCTAGTCCTGGCCTTTTTTTGGCTGGGAGACTATTAAAGATTGCTTCTATTTCTTTAGGGGATATGGGACTGTTTAGATCGTTAACTTGATCCTGATTTAACTTTGGTACCTGGTATCTGTCTAGAAATTTGTCCATTTCGTCCAGGTTTTTCAGTTTTGTGGAGTATAGCCTTTTGTAGAAGGATCTGATGGTGCCTTGGATTTCTTCAGGATCTGTTGTTATGTCATCCTTTTCATTTCTGATTTTATTAATTAGGATTTTGTCCCTGTGCCCTCTAGTGAGTCTAGCTAAGGGTTTATCTATCTTGTTGATTTTCTCAAAGAACCAACTCCTCATTTGGTTAATTCTTTGAATAGTTCTTATTTCCACTTGGTTGGTTTCACCCCTGAGTTTGATTATTTCCTACCATCTACTCCTCTTGGGTGAATTTGCTTCCTTTTTTTCTAGAGCTTTTAGATGTGTTGTCAAGCTGCTAGTATGTGCTCTCTCCCGTTTCTTCTTGGAGGCACTCAGAGCTATGAGTTTTCCTCTTAGGAATGCTTTCATTGTGTCCCATAGGTTTGGGTATGTTGTGACTTCATTTTCATTAAACTCTAAAAAGTCTTTAATTTCTTTCTTTATTCCATCCTTGACCAACGTATCATTGAGAAGAGTGTTATTCAGTTTCCACGTGAAAGTAGGCTTTCCATTATTTATGTTGTTATTGAAGCTCAGTCTTAGGCCATGGTGGTCTGATAGGATGCATGGGACAATTTCAATATTTTTGTATCTGTTGAGGTCTGTTTTATGACCAATTATATGGTCAATTTTGGAGAAAGTCCCGTGAGGTGCTGAGAAGAAGGTATATCCTTTTGTTTTAGGATAAAATGTTCTGTAGATATCTGTTAAGTCCATTTGTTTCATAACTTCTTTTAGTTTCACTGTGTCCCTATTTAGTTTCTGTTTCCACGATCTGTCCATTGATGAAAGTGGTGTGTTGAAGTCTACCACTATTATTGTGTGAGGTGCAATGTGTGCTTTGAGCTTTACTAAAGTGTCTTTAATGAATGTGGCTGCCCTTGCATTTGGAGCGTAGATATTCAGAATTGAGAGTTCCTCTTGGAGGATTTTACCTTTGATGAGTATGAAGTGTCCCTCCTTGTCTTTATTGATAACTTTGGCTGGAAGTCGATTTTGTTAGATATTAGAATGGCTACTCCAGCTTGTTTTTTCAGACCATTTGCTTGGCAAATTGTTTTCCAGCCTTTCACTCTGAGGTAGTGTCTGTCTTTTTCCCTGAGATGGGTTTCCTGTAAGCAGCAGAATGTTGGGTCCTGTTTGTGTAGCCAGTCTGTTAGTCTATGTCTTTTTATTGGGGAATTGAATCCATTGATATTAAGAGATATTAAGGAAAAGTAATTGTTACTTCCTTTTATTTTTGTTGTTACAGTTGGCATTCTGTTCTTGTGGCTGTCTTCTTTTTGGTTTGTTGAGGGATTACTTTCTTGCTTGTTCTAGGGCGTGTTTTCCGTCCTTGTATTGCTTCTTTTCTATTACTATCCTTTGAAGGGCTGGATTCGTGGAAAGATAATGTGTGAATTTGGTTTTGTCGTGGAATACTTTGGTTTCTCTATCTATGGTAATTGAGAGTTTGGTCGGGTATAGTAGCCTGGGCTGGCATTTGTGTTCTCTTAGTGTCTGCATAACATCTGTCCAGGCTCTTCTGGCTGTCATAGTCTCTGGTGAAAAGTCTGGTGTAATTCTGATAGGTCTGCCTTTATATGTTGCTTGACCTTTCTCCCTTACTGCTTTTAATATTCTCTCTTTATTTAGTGCATTTGTTGTTCTGATTATTATGTGTCGGGAGGAATTTCTTTTCTGGTTCAGTCTATTTGGAGTTCTGTAGGCTTCTTGTATGTTCATGGGCATGTCATTCTTTAGGTTTGGGAAGTTTTCTTCTATAATTTTGTTAAAGATATTGGCCGGCCCTTTAAGTTGAAAATCTTCATTCTCATCAACTCCTATTATCTGTAGGTTTGGTCTTCTCATTGTGTCCTGGATTCCCTGGATGTTTTGATTTAGGATCTTTTTGCGTTTTGTATTATCTTTGATTGTTGTGCCGATGTTCTCTATGGAATCTTCTGCACCTGAGATTCTCTCTTCCATCTCTTGTATTCTGTTGCTGACGCTTGCGTCTATGGTTCCAGATTTCTTTCCTAGGGTTTCTATCTCCAATGTTGCCTCGCTTTGGATTTCCTTTATTGTGTCTACTTCCCTTTTTAGGTCTAGTATGGTTTTGTTCATTTCCATCACCTGTTTGGATGTGTTTTCCTGTTTTTCTATAAGGACTTCTACCTGTTTGGTTGTGTTTTCCTGTTTTTCTTTAAGGACTTGTAACACTTTAGCAGTGTTCTCCTGTATTTCTTTATGTGAGTTATTAAAGTCCTTCTTGATGTCTTCTACCATCATCTTGAGATATGCTTTTAAATCCGGGTCTAGATTTTCGGTTGTGTTGGGGCGCCCAGGACCAGGTGGCATGGGAGTGCTGCGTTCTGATGATGGTGAGCGGTCTTGATTTCTATTACTAGGATTCTTACGTTTGCCTTTTGCCATCTTGTATTCTCTGGAGTTAGTTGTTATACTGTCTCTACTTAGAGCTTGTTCCACAGGTGATTATGTTAGCCTCTATCAGCAGACCTGGGAGACTAGCTCTATCCTTAGTTTCAGTGGTCAGAGTACTCTCTGCATGCAAGCTCTCCTCTTGCAGGGATGGTGCCCAGATATCTGGTGTTTGAACCTGCCTCCTGGCAGAAGTTGTGTTCCACTCACCAGAGGACTTAGGATCCCGTGGCGGATCCTGTGTGGGTCCTTGTGGGTGTCCGGAGACTCCCCAGGGCCAGAGACCACGGTACTGCAGTGGGCCGGCCGGAAGGGACTTGAGCCCCATATCAGGCTGGGTTACCTGCTTCCTTTATTAATGCAGTCTCAGGTCCTGCGCGATTGGATTGGAGCAGGCACTGTGTTCCACTCACCAGAGGTCTTACAATCCCGTGGCAGATCCTGTGTGCGTCTTTGTGGGTGTCCAGAGACTCCCCCGGGCCAGGGACCACAGTGCTGCAGTGGGCCAGCCAGAAGGCGAGTATATTCTTAATACATGCTGAGCACAGCCATACTGCCTGCCAAGGTACACAGCTGGCAGCAAGGCCATGCCCCAGACTTGTACATGCTTTCAACCACAGGCAGGTGGGTGGGAATGGAGGAGGTGCCCATCTTCAGAGGGATCTTTCTACTGATCATCCTCTGACTTCTGACACCATAGCAAAGTTCTGACATAAGATTAAGAACTATCTGACCCAGACTCTCCTCATTCAGTGCTGGGGTGTGTTTGGCTATAGAGGAGTCACTGGGTGTACACCAAAGCATCCAAGGGCCTCAGGATGAAAAGAGACACTATAGGCTAGAACTTGTACTCCTCTGACCTCTTTATCTACTCCAGCTTCTAGACATCAGTTTCCAGGCTTGACTGGACCCTACCATGCACTTGTGCACTTATAGCATCTGGAGTCGAGGGCCCTGGGGCCTGGAGGCATGTATGCAGGTGACATTCAGTCATATAGACTCAGGAACTGCTCTCTTTAGCCTCAGCAGTGCACACCATATTACATTGTGTCTATTTTCGATTGAGGGGACCCAAAGACCCACTTTCCAAAGACAAGGGCCTATTTCTATGTATCTCCTTCAGACTCACTGACAACCTGGACAGAGTGTCTATGGAATGTGAGGGAGTGAAGAAAAAGGCAGCAGGATATATCCTCTCCCTCCAGAAGATGAAGGCGAAAGGAACTCCACCCACAGGATGTCCTGAGGAACACCCTGTGCCATGAAAATCCCTTGATGAATGCTGTATGAGCTAGGGTATCTGGGGGCTGGGGGTAGGTGTGAGGGAGACCAAGCCACCCCCAGGTCTGCTGGGAACTGCTGGTCTAATCTCTGGGGAACTAGCTGCATTTATCAGAGCCAGGGACAAAAGTACTGCTTGACATTTGCCTCTTCATGTTGCAGACCTCTTGAGATAGCAGCCATTGGGATTAAAAAGAACCATGACACATGCACAATCTCTGGAACATTGGTGGTGATGCTGGCCTCATGGTTAAGTATGCCTGGCTCATCTTTGTACTTACAGGGTTCTTCTTACCTCTCAGCCTCAGTTTCCTGACCTGTCCTCTGAGATCACTGAAGAGACAGTCCCCACAGTCTCTGCAAATGGCACCCCTTTCATCCATAGCTCTAATGCTCTGCAGGCCTTTTGGCCTCAGGTTGACTTTTCTAGGACCAAGTGGAGGCCAAGGCAGAGCAGGGATCAGAACCACTGGGGGATGATGCACAGGCTCGACAAGCTGCTAGACCATGCCCGTGAAAAAGAAGACCACTGGTTACATAGGGCACTGGCACCTGGGTGAGCTCACAACATCCCTTCACTTGCCCCAAGTACCCAAACAAATCTGACTGTGTGTGTTTTTACGTGAGTATGCACGTGTGTACCATGTGTGCATTTGTGTATCCATGTTCTGTGTGTGTGTGTGTGTGTGTGTGTGTGTGTGTGTGTGTGTGTGTGCATATAATTCCTATGATCCCCCATTAACAGAAGCCTGGCGAGATACTGGTCACCCTCAGCTGGAATAACATTGTCACAAACAAGTGTGGGTGATGGTCATAGCCATGGCTCTCTGGAATCAGAATATTAATTATAACTCAACTGGTGACTGGGCTATCCAGATGCAGCTGTGTGTGGCTCCTGGACCTTTTTCCCTTCTGGTCATTAGGATGCTTGATGGAGCATCCTGGCTGGGCTTGGGAAGGAGCAATGGAGCACCCAAGGTCCTGCTCTGGACCTTATTGGGGCTGACCCCAGCCATGCCTTTCTCTCAAAGCCCATATTGTCCAGACATGCTTCCCTGGCTCAGAAAATGGCACATAGAAAATATACACATGGAGTAAAAATATATCCCAACTCAGACAGCACACAAGCCCTCACCAATCTGGGCAAAGAAACACACAGTCAGCACCATGAATAAACCTTAGGTCCCCTGTAGAGCCAGCTCTGAAGACCATTTCTTTCCTCCCTGTCTGCTCCCCACATGGGGACTGGAGGCCTATTCCCAGTGAACAGTATTATGGGACTGTTCCTAAATAGTCTTGTACCTCACTCAAAGCTGTCATTGTCCCCTGAGATCTGCAGGACAGACCAATGAGGGAGGCCCAGTGTTACCTCCATTTCCTTGAGAGGAAAAATGGGGCTCACAGAGAGGCTAGTAATTGATTCAAGAGCTAAGTGGCAGTCAGAATGGGACAGGAAAGTCCTGTCACCTGAGCACAACTTCTCTTCCTAGGCTACAGCACTGTTTCAGTTTCCCCTTATGGTGCAGAGTCTCTCCATTCACAGCAATGATCATACTTGCAATGTTCTTACTGAACCAA
The DNA here is from genome assembly GCF_000001635.26 of Mus musculus. Classification (NCBI taxonomy): domain Eukaryota; kingdom Metazoa; phylum Chordata; class Mammalia; order Rodentia; family Muridae; genus Mus; species Mus musculus. The sequence goes on from NC_000078.6 coordinate 24,201,868, forward strand.
GCCATGGTTTGCCCCAGAGTCTGTTCTAAAGAGCGGAGGACCAAGTACTTCCCTTGCTCTGCACACTGGGGGGAGATGTGGGGACTGTGTGTCTGCCCTCCTCCCACCCAGCCAGGTTGACTGGACACCATGAAGTCAAGAGGGCATCACTTCATTCATTACCTTTCATCAGTGCCTAGCCAGAAGCTATAAACAAAGCAGGCACTCAATACTCAGTGCTTTACAAAGGACTACCCCTGAATTCAGACTCAGACCAAAAATCCAAGATCTGGAGTAGAAAAAACATGCACTTCCCTAACGGATATGTGCACATTAGGTTGGGAATATGCACGTTAGTGCAGGTGCCCGTGGAGGCCAGAAGAGGGCACCCGATCCCCCAGAGCTAGAGTTACCAGTGATTGTGAGCCTCTCAACATGGGAGGAAATGAACTAGAGTCTGCTCAAAGAACAGTAAGAACTCTTAAGCATGGAGCCACCCCGCCAGTCCCCATATGTATATTTTTATTAGATATTTTCATTATTTACATTTCAAATATTATCCCCTTTCTTGTTTCCCCTTTGAAAATCACCTTTCACTCCCCCCCCCCTTATGCTCCTCAACACACACATTCCCGCTTCCTGGCCCAAGCATTCCCCTATACTAGGGCATAGCACTATCACAGGACCAAGGGTCTTTCCTCCCATTGATGACTGAGTAGGCTATCCTCTGCTACATATGCAGCTGGAGCTATGGGTTTCTTTTTGGTTGGTGGTTTAGTCCCAGGGAGCTTTGAGGGTACTTTTTGGTTTATATTGTTGTTTCTCCTATGGGGCTGCAAAACCCTTTAGCTCCTTAGATCCCAAATATATTTTTAACTGACTTTATTTTAGGGCAGTTTTTGTTTCATAGAAAAATTGAGGGACAGGCATAGAGACATTCCCTGGGTCCATCAGGTCAACACCCTCCACCAGAATGGGGCATCTGTAGCATGGACAATCATTGCCCTCATTCGGTCTACAGCCTACACAGCATTCATGCTTTGAGCTGCATGTTCTGGGTTCACAGATGCATGTCTTCTACAATGTATACAGACCAGCTTCACTGACATTGGATACCCCGTGCTCCACCTTGTCCATATTTTCTCAAAGTGCTTCTGTGAGGAGACGCCCTTGCAATCCCCATTACAAGATGACGCTGATATCCGGTGTTCTAACTGGTAAAGAAGTAGTATGCACATGTGCTAGGGTATTTTTCCATTCCCTGTGCCCTGCCTGTTCCGTGGCGTCATCTGGGCTGATAGTGAGCAACCAGTCAGGGTGAAAAACGTCTTCAACCACTCTTGTGGTCTATTTAAGGACCGAGTTTCCTGTGTTCTGGGCCTCCTCCCCCAGAAGCTGATCATTTTTCTCTCAAGATGGATTAAAGCTATGCTGCAGAAGGACGTGTGTGTGTGTGTGTGTGTGTGTGTGTGTGTGTGTGTGTGTGTCCTCCCCGGCGAGACTCCTTATCACAAAGGGACATATGGTGCCGAAACCTGGGAATTCTACATCGCCAGCATTGAGGAGGCCCCCCAGAAATGGGGCGGGTTCAGAACAGCAATGGAAAAGATAAGATTCAGAGAGGTATGTCTACCTTGAGCCTGTTGTTCCCTTTGAGAGGAGGTTCAGGACAGCATGTCAGAAACCAAATGGAGTGATAGATAAGGAGCTCATAAAAAGAAAAAAAAAAAAGACATGTCTAAGGAAAAAGAACTTCCCCGGTAGTTGGAAGTGGGGAGTGAAAAAAGGGGAAGGTGAAAACGCACCCCCCTACAGGTAAACTTAGTAATATTTATCCCACCCAAGAGCTAAAAGCCCTAGAACTTGATAGCTCAGATCCTAATGATTTAGACCCTAGTAAAAAGGCAGCCTTCATAAAAGGCTTAAAGATAGCTCTCAGGGTCACTGTGCCTCTTCTCTCTTCTCTGGCAGTATTCCCAGAAGAAGGAGATAAGGAAGTAGAGTCTGAACATGAGAGAAAGAAAATAAGTTTTAAAAAAGGCAGTTATTCCCTGTTTGGGATCTTTTAGCAAAAAAGATAAAAAATGAAAATAAGCTATTTCAGAGCTCTTAGCACTGGTTAGGATATCTGTGTCCCTTTGAGACACCAAGTTCTATTCCATGTCTGTCTATTGTCTGCTTTTGGTGCACCAAAGCAAATTGTCCATGTTTCTGTCAATTCATGTATGTCTTTTGTTTCGTTTTCTGAATGATTGTTTCGTTGTCTGAATGACTGACTGTTTTTATGTTTCATGTTGAATCTGCTGGCTGTCTCAATTTACACAGCAAAAAGCGCTGTGGCTGGGAGCCAAGTACAGCCGAAAAAGCCTTGCTGAGGGCCGATTACAAACGGAGCTCGTAAAGGGGCAGGCAGCCTTTTGCTTGTAACAGAAAGTTAGCTTAAAATTGGGAACTCAAGATTAGAGTCTTTCTAAACAACATCAACAAACACAAGAAAACAGGTCTTTAAGGATACTTCAACATAGGGATAATCTTTGACCTGAGAAGACTCTGGCAGAGTGTTCAGATTGAGAAAAGATTGCATTTGGGTTAAGGCTGAGCTCGGAGGGGAGCAGCCTCAGCTCGGCTTGTGTGGCACTTCTTAGAGCCTTATTACAGACCTGGCCAGATGTTGTTCTAAATAAAATTTAAATTCAAAGTTTATAAAAGGTCAATTAGGCTGTGAAATTTATCAATACATTGCAATTTGACTTGCCTACTTTATATAAAGTTATAGTGTACAGAGTTTGCTTACATGTATAAGTGTCTGTTCCTTGTTCCAAACAGCCATTAATTTGGTTATTGCAGAATATTGATGTTTGATCTATTGCATACCATCATATGAAGTAAAATTGATCATCATTATCCTAAGATACGTTAAAATTTTATTTTCATGCATGCTCCCATATTTCCTATAAATTCATGCATGCATGCATCCCATTTACTGTGTTTAAAAAAATAGCCTTTATATGAGAGAAAAGTATATGTGAATTAAATCACATGATTATTCTTTTGAGTTTCCTCCTGTTTCACCACAGATAATTAAAGATGCTGAAGATGGTGTTTAAAAATGTTGAAAAATCAAACTTTAAGTTGTATATTAATAGTCAATATTATATCTCAGAGCTTGCAATTGCTTATGCAACTTATAAGAAAAATACTGTTCCTTTAAGAAAATTGTTTTTGGGCAGTTAAGAACTTGTCCTGGGTTGCCTGGAAATGAGCCCCAGGATTTGCTTTTGTGTTATAGAGGTTTACATAAAGCTTTAACTGATAAAGATTACAGATAGCTCCTGCAAAGATACAAACTCAGGATTCTTATATTTATTTGGGTTTTAGAAGATAGTTATTTGCAGAGACAACTTAAAGATTTTCTCTGATTTCTGATTAATAAATAAATTATACACAAGTGACTATAATGACTTTTCAAGCATTCTAGTTACAATCTCTCGTCAAGAGAAACAATTGAAAGTGTAATTAGTACCTGTTCATGTTATATTAAAACTGACTAACAGTTCAGTATCTAAAATTTTGATGAAAATACAAGATTGTATTTTGATGCGTGAGCACCCCTTTTTATATCCAACATATTAGAGCACATACATCATTACCTGGCTCCATTTCAAGGAAGAAATTCCTAAGCTGAAGTTAGCCACTGGCAAAAAAGACTAAACAGATAAGTTCTAGCAGTTTATTTTGTAAATATAAATAGTATATATGACTGGGCTGAAAAGCCACCCTAGAAACAAATGTTCTGTTCTTGTTAGTCAGAAATATCATAATCTACACCTAGCATCAAGGCAACTGACTCCCACAGGCTATGTCCTGGGGAGGACACAAAATGTATATAAAGGCCTCTAACTCAGACCAGTCATTAGGTAACTAGGAGAATTAAAACTTCTTTAAAAAAAAAAAACAAAAACAAAAGGGGGGATAGAGGCTATGATGCCAAAGATGGCTCTATCCCTTATAATATTTACTCTTACCTTTTTAAAATTGGATGATGCTGGGAGATCACCAGCTGAAAGGCACGGACTATGGCCTCAATCGCCCAAAGAAATGGTCAAATGGAAGAATGTCCTTGATAATAAATGGTATGGCCTGGATCCTATCTTAATCAGATCCCAGGGAGCTATTTGTGTTTTTTCCACAGGGTGAAGATAATCCACTTTGGGTTCCGACGCGACTGGCAAGGCCCATAAAAGAGCAAGATGAATCTCAAGATGATCCTGTTATTCTTACTCCTGATGATTGAGACAGGGATAAGTATACCTTTGTGGACCATAGTAAGATCATGGCCGGTACCTTTACTGGCACATTCCAATTCTTCTACCTTGTTTTTGTTTTTGGCAACTGAATATTTTTAAAGAAAAAGATTATCTCTAATTGGGCAGATTTCATTAGCAAAAATAAAGTGAGCTCTGGAGTGTTATTTAATGCTTTAACGCAAGTTGCTCAAGGAGCACAGTCAGGCTCAAGTGATGTTGGAAATAATGTAACTTCACCTATAAACATCACAACGATTATGATAAAGGGAAATGCAACTATTCCAAAAAGATCACGATGGCCTGTTGACAATGCTACTGCTATACGCAGCATGCCTTGGTGTCATCCAGACCTTGCATTTCCTATAGTTTTTTCACCTTGTCAATCAAAAATTTTTTCCTCGAAAAGAAATAACAAAGGGTTTTGTTTTGTCACCTCCATTGCATTTTTGCTGTAATGAATGATAAAGGAGATGCTACAGAAAAAGAAAATATTTGGCCATATTACCAATGGATTCTAAGTAATGAGACAGGTGCTAGTGCCCAGTTGAAAGGAGGGTTGATGATTTTGAATTAGTGCCTTGATCTGGTTGAGGAACATATAGGTGTCCTATACCAGTTGGCCCAGTTGGGCTGTGAAAGAAAATTGGGTGCTCTGTGCATTACCAGTGTTCAATATGAAAACTTTACTCATGCAGCTAATCTATCTAGGCAGCTTTCTTTGTATCTTGCAGGAAATTTGTCTGAAGGATTCAATGAGACCCTTGAGGCCTTGAGGGCGGCCGTTCTAAGGATCAACTCGAGGCGAGTGGACCTGTCATTGACAGAGGGCCTCTCCTCCTGGATTTCATCTGCATTTTCTTATTTTAAGGAGTGTGTGGGGGTAGGCTTGTTTGCCATGATCCTATGCGGTGGAGCGTGGCTTTTGCTCTGGATGGTCTGTAAACTTAAAGCCCAAACAAAAAGGGACAAGATGGTGATAGCCGAAGCACTTGCAGCATTAGAACACGGTGCCTCCCCTGATATATGGTTACCTATACTTAAGCAATAGGTCGCTGGCCGCTCAGCTCTTGCACCTCACGAGGCTAGTCTCATTGCACGGGATATAGTGAGTGTGCTTCAGCAGCCTGAAAGAGTTGCACGGCTAAGCACTGCAGTAGAAAGGCTCTGTGGCATAAAATGAGCCTATTCTAGGGAGACATGTCATCTTGTATGAAGGTTGAGTGTCCAAGTGTCCTTCCCCCACGAAAAAACAACACGGGAGCGGACCAAGACCCCTCCGGGTGATGAGCCTGGGAGAAGGTTTTGTGTAATGCCCCTATTTTTGCACACTGGGGATTTGACCTCTATCTCCACTCTCAGTACTGGGTGGCCTGTTGCCTTTTAAATAAAAGAAAAGGGGGAGATGTGAGGAGCCGCCCTTGCAATCACCATTACAAGATGGCGCTGATATCCGGTGTTCTAACTGGTAAACAAGTAGTCTGCACATGTGCTAGGGTATTTTTCCATTCCTTGTGCCCTGCCTGTCCCGTGGCGTCATCTGGGCTGATAGTGAGCAACCAGTCAGGGTGAAAAACGTCTCCAACCGCTCTTGTGGTCTATTTAAGGACCGAGTTTCCTGTGTTCTGGGCCTCCTCCCCCAGAAGCTGATCATTTTTCTCTTGAGATGGATTAAAGCTATGCTGCAGAAGGACCCGTGTGTGTCCTGTGTGTGTGTGTGTCCTCGTCGGCGAGACTCCTTATCACACAGGACAGCTTCAAAGCCCCCAGATTCAATAGGTTCCAGGAGTTCTCATTTAACACTCATGGGGTCAAAGTGCAGGCAGATGGTGGAGCCTGTGGAAGGTCATCAGACAAACAACCTGGTGGTTGCAGCAGAAATCACCAGGTAAGTAGGTACACAAACAATGTCAGCTACTGATTTCCTCATCCTGCCTTCCCCACAACCTTGGCCAAGAGCCATGCTCCAAGGGGCTCACTGAGGGAGAAGAGACTCTGGGACATTCCATGTCACTCTTGGCTAAGTGGAACACCCAAAATGCAAATTCCTCAGCTCAGGCCCTGCTTTATGCGTTTACCCTTGTTAACCAAATTGATTACAGAGTACACATGACATGACTTCATGCAATCAGGAAGAAAAGTGAAATCATGATACTTGTACAGAAACAGAAGGAACTAGAAATCATTGTTAAGCAAAATGAAGCAGAATCAAAAAGGGAGGTACGTGTGGTGTGTTTGTATGTATGCGGGTGAATGAATGTATATGGTATGTGTGTGCATGTGCTGTTCGGTGTATGTGTGTGAAAGTATGTGGTGTATGTGTGCATTTGTATGTGTGTGAATGTATGTATGTGACTGTGTGGGGGTATGTGTGGTGTGTGTATGTGTATTACTGTACATGGTGTGTGTGCATGTGTATGTGTGGTGTATGTGTGTGTGAATGTAAGTATGTGGTATATGTGTGTGTGTGTGTGCTTTTGTGGGGGCATGGTTATGTGTGTGTGTTTGGTGTATGTGTGGTACATGTATGTAGTATGTTTGTGGTGTGTGTGTATATGTGTTAATGTATGTATGTAGTATGTTTGTGGTGTATGTGTATATGTGTTAATGTATGTTTGTAGTATGTGTGTGTGTGTGCATGTTTGTGTGGGGGTATGTGTGTATGTATGTGTGTGACCTTATTATCAGAGACCCCAGAGGACTTTCTTCCTGTATCCCAAGAAAATAACTGTTGGCCATGTTTCTGTTTTGTCTGTTGGGTTCTGAGGTTACAAGTGTGTAAAAACACATCTTACTTTCAATTGCATTTCACTCATTGGGCACAAGCTGTTTTTACAGCCAACTTGTTGTGGTAAATATTACTTGTGGATTTCTTACCACCACATAAATTATAGAGGTATGAAATAATAATAATAATAATAATAATAATAATAATGTTAATAATAATAAGATGAAGAGAGGAGATGATAAATTAATAACAAGAAATAATATGATATAAAAAGAAATTATATGAAATAATAAAATAATATATAATTATATGAAATAATAATAAAATAAGAAATAATATTAAATGTGATATAATAATATAGTAAATGATAATGTGAAATAATATGAAATAATAAAATAATAATAATTAATAATAATAATTATAAGCATTAAAGCACCATCATGGGGCAGATACCATTCCTCTATGCTAATTTCTCTACTTCTTTACTAAGAACCGTGAGATATCACTTGCCATGTTCTTTTTTTTTTTTTTTTTTTCGAGACAGGGTTTCTCTGTATAGCCCTGGCTGTCCTGGAACTCACTTTGTAGACTAGGCTGACCTCGAACTCAGAAATCCGCCTGCCTCTGCCTCCCAAGTGCTAGAATTAAAGGCGAGTGCCACCATGCCCGGCTCACTTGCCATATTCTGCCTAGGCTGTTCATATTCTCACGCTCGCCCTCCTGGCCATGCTCTCCCAATCCATCCACCCATGGGACCTTTTTCCTGCTTCTTCTTCCCTCTCCTTCATGGTCTCTTCCAAAGACACCAAGGCTGGGAACTGAAGTGCCATCAACCTTTCTTCTTGCCAGCTGCAGGCATTAGATGTGTTTACTGATTGATCACAGGAGGTAGGACTGATGTAATCACAATCCCAAAATTATCTAAAATATGGGTCCAGAGTCGAGGATCTGGTATTAGACAAATAATACTCATACTGTTTCCTCTCAGGCTGAACATCTGAAACCTAGAAAATAACGGACCTTTTAGACAAGGCTTCATCAAGCTAAACATATGGACAGACTTATAGATAGATGGATGGATAGACAGATAGATAGATAGATAGATAGATAGATAGATAGATAGATAGATAGATAGATAGATAGATAGATTTATATATAGAGATTTTATATATAGATTTATAGATATATAGATTTATAGATAATAGATATGTAGATGATATATATTTATTAATAGCTATATAGATGTATAGGTGTATAGATATATACATATAGATATATAGATATGTAGGATATATAGATTAATAGGTGATATATAGATGTAAGGATGTATAGATTGAAGATATATAGATGAATAGATAGATATAGAAACATGTAGATCGATATACCGATACATTGTTGTAGGTTGAAATATTACATAAAGGCAGGTCACTTAAGGGGGTGAAGAAGATGGCAACCCGATAAGAAGAACAAAAGTGTGAGCTAACCTGGACACTTCAGACCTCCCAGCCAAAAACCAAGGAGCATCCAGGGACTGGCTCATTGCCCCAGGCACATATGTAGCAGAGGACTGCCTTGTCTCTCTGTCCACAATGGGACACAAACAGGATGTACATAAATAAATGAAAAAAATAATTAAAAAAGGAAAAATGAAATATAGTTGAATATATATATACATATATATATATATATGGAGAGAGAGAGAGAGAGAGAGAGAGAAGTTATCTGGCAGAAAAAAAAATGGCATTAATACATTACTCTTTGACCTGGCTCCTGTGTGCAATATCAGTTGCTGTGATCTGTAACATGACACACAACTACAGCCAATGGCTTGTGTCACAATCATCTGAGCTGACCAAACCCTGAAAGTGCATGGGACATATCTCCAAAGTAAGAAATTCAATATTGCTTGGACCAAGCTAAAGTCCCCAATTTACATATCTATCAATCTGGTCTGTCTTCATTCACAAGACATGAATAAATACATGCTGGAAAATTACAAAGTCAGTCACCCTGTCACCATCAGGTCTTTTTTTTTTTTTTTTAATGGTGACTCCAAGGTTAGTGATAAAAACAGGTGTCTCACAAAAAGTAACTCTATCAAAATGTGCCTACTTGGCTACCTGTCCAGTGAAAGGAGGAAGAACAACCTTGGGATATTTCACACATCGGGTTAAATCTAAGCTGAATACTTAGCTTAGATAGCGCCATTCCATTCCATGATGTTGGTACTTGATAATGTAATAAGGACCAGCATTTATCACTCTCTGGCTAATGACTCTGAGCTCATTTATATTGTCAAAGAAGGTCTTAAATAATCCAACAAATGTATGGAGATGACGGAGTTCCTTAAAGAGGAAATGACCAAATCACTTAGAGAAATCCAGGAAAACAGAAAAAAATTAGAGGAAATCAATAAATTCCACAAAGAAGACCAGGAAAACACAAACCGAAAATAGAGGAAGCCAAAATTCCTAAAAATAATGCCAAGAAACAACAAACCAACGGGTGAAGTAAACAAAACTATTCAATACATAAAAGTGGAAATAGAAGCAAAAAAGAAAACTAAAACTTAGGAAATAGTGGAAATAAAAATTTAGGACTGCAAAAAGGAAATACAGAGGCAAGGTTCACCCACACAACACAGACATGGAAGAAAAATCTCAATCATTGAATAAGCAATAGGAGGAATGGGTAAACCAGACAATGAAAATGTTAAGTCTAAATCTTCCTGATATAATATATCATGGAAATCCAGGACATTGTAAAAGGACTAAACATAAGAATACTTAGGAAGAGAGGAAGGAGAATCCTCGCTCAAAGTCTCAGAAAGTATTGACAACCAAATTCTAGAAGAAAAACTTCCTAACATAAAGAAAACACAAGAATCATCAAAACACCAAACGGAAGGGACCAAAAAATAAAGTCTCTTCCTTGTGTAATAATCAAAACACATAGTTCAAGCAAAGAATACTAAAAGCTGCAAAGGTAAAAAGCCAGGAAAAACATAAAGGAAGATCTATTAAGATCACAGATGTCTTCTTGGAGTCTGTAGACGCCAGAAGGGTTTGCACATATGTGCCGCAGAAACAACAGATGCCTGGATTTTAATATGTAAAAAAATGACTACACCGTTAATGGAAAAATTTAAGATAGTCCATGATAAACTCAAATTTAAACAACCTCTCTCTAAACATACTGACCAACACAAAGAGATAGAGGTAGAATCTAACCGGAGGAAGTTAAGGATATACATGAAAACACAGGTAGTAAATAATCTCTTACTGTCTACAAAAGAAGGGAAAGCACACACACAGCGCAACACCAACACCACCCGCAGCTGCAACAACAACAACCAAATACAAGGAGTTAGCAATCACCATTTATTGACTCATTCAATAAAAACAAGTTTTGATTTGGGAGAAAACGTAGCTGTAAATTGGCCTAGGACTTTGAGGCTTTTGTGTCTGAAAGCTATATAACTTTCTGTCTCAGGTTGGGTATGAGCGGTGGGGTTTTGAAGACAAACTTCTGAGTATGTTTCCAAGACAGCCCTGGCTCTCCTGGAACGCACTCTATACTAGTTGGGACTTGAACTCAGATATCTGCCTGCATCTACCTCCAGAGTGCTAGGATTAAAGGAGTGCGCCACCACCACCCAGCCCAATAAATTCTTATCCTTTGCATTGTCCTGGAGTGTGAGTTGTGTTGAACCTCAGTAGACCCAACAACTTAAAAGCTTTACCACACTGCTGATATTCATAGCATCTGTCTCCAGCATGAATATTCTCATAAAAAGAAAAATATACGAAAAAAGAAGTTCAATGAAAAAGTTTTCACCATACTAAATAGATTCACAATGTTTCTACCCAGTTCAAAATCTTCCATGATGAAAATGACTACAAAATTGTGCAAAGGCTTTACCATATTAAATATACTCAGAGGGTTTCTTCCTCAGCTTTTCAATGGCTAGGAACAGATCTCATGACCAAACCAACTCTCAGAAAAGCAAACATTTAAATTGGGGTTTCTCTGCAGTGTGGTTTGTCTTGTGTGTGCCTAAAGAACTATGACATACAAAGGCTTTACTACGTTCATAACATTCACATGGGTTCTCACTTGTACGTGATCTTTAAGTCATCATAGATGACCGTGACATCAAATGCTTTACAACACCGATTACCTTCCAAAGGTTTCTGTCTTTTATGTGTTCTTTGAAAATAATGGAGACTATAGAGTTTTAAAAAGTCTTTACCACATTGATTGCATTCATGAGGTTTCTTTCCAGTGTGGAATCTTTTATGTTTTGAAGACGAGTGGGATATACAAAGGCTTTAGCACACTGACGACATTCATAAGGTTTCTATCGAATATGGATTCTTTTATGATTATAGAGACAATAACTGTGAAAAGGCTTTTATAACATTGATTACATTTCTAAGGATTCTCTCCATTATGGATTCTTTTATGATATTGGAGATGACTGTGACCTGCAAAAGCTTTACCACATTGATTACATTCATAGGGTTTCCCTCCAGTATATGTACTTTTATAACATTGGAGACTACTGAATTGTGAAAAGGCTTTACCACATTGATTACATTCATAGATTTCTCTCCAGTATGTTTTTTTATATTTCAATTTTTATTAGATATTTTCTTCATTTACATTTAAAAAGCTATCCCGACAGTTCCCCTATACACTCCCCCCACACTGCTCCCCTACCTACCCACTCCCACTTCTGGGCCTTGGAGTTCCCCTGTACTGGGGCTTAGAAAGTTTGCGAGGCCAAGGGATTCTCTGCCCAATGATGGCAGACTAGGCCATTTTCTGCTAGATATGCAGCTAGAGACATGAGCTCTGGGGGTTACTGGTTAGTTTATATTGTTGTTCCACCTATAGGGTTGCAGACCCCTTCAGCTCCTTGGGTACTTTCTCAGGCTCCTCCATTGAGAGCCCTGTGTTCCATTCAATAGATGACTCTGAGCATCCACTTATGTATTTGCTCAGCACTGGAATAGCCTCACAGGAGACAGCTATATCGAAAAAGTATGTGTTCTTTTATGACATTGGAGATGACTGTGTTGTGAAAAGACTTCAGCACATTGATTACATTCATAGGGTTTCTCTCCAGTATGTGTTCTTTTATGACATTGGAGATAACTGTGACATGTAAAGGCTTTACAACACTGATTACATTCATAGGGTTTCTCTCCAGTATGTATTCTTTTATGACGTTGGAAACTTCTGAGTTGTGCAAAGGCTTTACCGCATTGATTACATTCATAGGGTTTCTCTCCCGTATGTGTTCTTTTATGATGTTGGAGATGACTGTGTTGTGAAAAGACTTTACCACATTGATTACATTCATAGGGTTTCTCTCCAGTATGTGTTCTTTTATGACGTTGGAGATTACTGTGACCTGCAAAGGCTTTACCACATTGATTACATTCATAGGGTTTCTCTCCAGTATGTGTTCTTTTATGATGTTGGAGATGACTGGGTCTTGCAAAGGCTTTACCACATTGATTACATTCATAGGGTTTCTCTCCAGTATGTGTTCTTTTATGAAATTGGAGATAACTGTGACGTGCAAAGGCTTTACCACACTGATTACATTCATACGGTTTCTCTCCAGTATGTGTTCTTTTATGAAATTGGAGAAGACTGGGTCTTGCAAAGGCTTTACCACACTGAATACATTCATAGGGTTTCTCTCCAGTATGTGTTCTTTTATGAAATTGGAGAAGACTGAGTCTTGCAAAGGCTTTACCACACTGAATACATTCATAGGGTTTCTCTCCAGTATGTGTTCCTTTATGACATTGGAAAGTAGAGAGTAGTGCAAAGGCTTTACCACATTGATTACATTCATAGAGTTTCTCTCCAGTATGTGTTCTTTTATGACATTGGAGATGACTGTGTTGTGAAAAGACTTTACCACATTGATTACATTCATAGGGTTTCTCTCCAGTATGTGTTCTTTTATGACATTGGAGATAACTGTGACGTGCAAAGGCTTTACCACAATGATTACATTCATAGGGTTTCTCTCCAGTATGTGTTCTTTTATGACATTGGAAACTACTGAGTTGTGCAAAGGCTTTACCGCATTGATTACATCCATAGGGTTTCTCTCCCGTATGTGTTCTTTTATGATGTTGGAGATTACTGTGATGTGAAAAGACTTTACCACATTGATTACATTCATAGGGTTTCTCTCCAGTATGTGTTCTTTTATGACATTGGAGATAACTGTGACATGCAAAGGCTTTACCACACTGATTACATTCATAGGATTTCTCTCCAGTATGTGTTCTTTTATGACATTGGAGATGACCGTGTTGTGAAAAGACTTTACCACATTGATTACATTCATAGGGTTTCTCTCCAGTATGTGTTCTTTTATGACATTGGAGATTACTGTGACCTGCAAAGGCTTTACCACATTGATTACATTCATAGGGTTTCTCTCCAGTATGTGTTCTTTTATGATGTTGGAGATGACTGGGTCTTGCAAAGGCTTTACCACACTGATTACATTCATAGGGTTTCTCTCCCGTATGTGTTCTTTTATGATATTGGAGACCACTGTGACTTGCAAAAGCTTTACCACATTGATTACATTCATAGGGTTTTACTCCAGTATGTGTTCTCTTATGACATTGGAGATGACTGGGTCTTGCAAAGGCTTTACCACACTGATTACATTCATAGGGTTTCTCTCCAGTATGTGTTCTTTTATGATATTGAAGATGACTGGGTGTTGGAAAGGCTTTACCACACTGATTACATTCATAGGGTTTCTCTCCAGTATGTGTTCTTTTATGACGTTGGAGATGATTGCATTTTTTAAAGCCTTGACCACATTGATGACATTCATAAGGTTTCTCTCCAGTATGGGTTCTTTCATGATATTGAAGATGACTGGGTGTTGGAAAGGCTTTACCACATTCGTTATGTTCATGTGTCTTCTCTCCAATTTGTCTTCTTTTATGACATTGGAGATGACTGGGACATGAAAAGGCTTTAGAATGTTCATTACATTCATAGAGTTTCTGGCCACTATGATTACTTACATACCTGCAATGAAAATTGGCACATGTGTTATGTTTACTACATTAATTTCCCTGTTCAGTCATTTCATCAAGATGAATAAAGTTTACATATTAGTCTACTGATAAAGGTGGACCAGATCATCTGGTTTTATCACTTCATATGTTCATGGGGTTCTCCCTCATTATGGGTTGTTTTGCATCTTTCGAGATATCTGTGATGGTTATTACATGGCTGACATTTATAACATCCTTTTTATATGGGATTTTTATATGATGTATTTCATCTATATGAGGAAAATAGAACAACTCATAGCTTTATAACAGTAATTGGTTTCGTAATTTTTCCTGTAGCGTGAATTGTACCACATTTGACTGCGAACCAGGACAAACAAAAGAATTTCCAAATTCCTAGTACCCATAAAGATTTTCTACAGTATGAGCTTAGGGAAGTTCCCAGTAAAATTAGAAAACCAATTGATTGCAAACTTTTATCATATTCAGAATGTCTACCAAAGATAGAATCTGACAATTTTCTCCAGTTCTGGGATAGAATGCGGTACTTTGCTTCTTTCAATATCCCTATGCTCACATGGCTTTTATCCATTGTGACACATGATATATATATTAAAAGAAGAATAACAGATGAAAGGTTTCCACATTGCATTCACACTGTTTGACTTTTTGTTCCTCATAGACCTGTAATATATGAATTAAGGTTTCGCCTATGACAACAATCTTGACTCTCATAAACTGTACCCTAAACAAATGATCAATTTCACTATAAGAATATGAGTATCACCAACTTTCCCATGGATTATTTGCTTATTAGAAGGTTTTGGATATATATTTATCACTATTCGATGTGCAATATCTAAGTCTTGTAAGTCTATACACATTGTCAGATCAGTATAGCTCTAATAGAGCTACAAATTGAATAAAGGTATCTCTTAAGGCAATGTTTCCTCATCTTTTTTTAAAAAAGAGGAATGCTTTGATAGGTAAATCAGATAACTACATCGAGGCAGTATATCTTTTTAAGAATAGTATTATTAGGGCTGGCGAGATGGCTCAGTGTTTAAGAGCACAGACTGCTCTTCCGAAGGTCCTGAGTTCAAATCCCAGCAACCACATGGTGGCTCACATTCATCCATAACGAAATCTGATGCCCTCTTCTGGAGTATCTGAGGACAGCTACAGTATATTTACATATAATAAATAAATAAATCTTAAAAAAAATATTGTAATTATAGTTACACTTCAAGTATTGACATTTTACACTCCTGCTTTTCTTTAGAGCTTCCATATCATAGTAAATTTTCCTTAGAGGCATAATCGCATCAGCTTGCACATGAAAATTACCTTTCATTTCTTCTTGAACTTTGACAATGTCTTTCAATATGATGGTTTTCCCAAGTGTAGCCTAAAAGACAGTACGAGAAAAATGAATGATCCAGTATTGGAAATAGGCAAAATTCAAGGTACTGTGAATTTTCACATCACTGGACACTATTTATTCAGCTCAGTCTTCCTTGTTCTCAGTTGTAATAACAGAGCACCATCACTAAACAAGAGACATGTTTTCCTACTATTTTGAAAAGCAAAGAAAATTTACAGTCATACCTATAACAGTGAGGTTCCAGTAGGTCTCCAGCATCACATCTCTGTAGAGACTCTTCTGGGAAGGATCCAGCAAATTCCACTCTTCCCCAGTGAAGTTCACATGCACATCATCATAAGTTACTGCATCCTAAAATATCCCATACATGTGTACATCACAAAACATGGTACTGTCATCACTGTAAAGTAAACGTATGCTTCCTTCACCATATATTCATGCAATTCTGGTGCTTCCTCCACTGATTTCCTGACACAGAAGTTATAATCTAAGTACCATAACATTTTAAAGGAAATTGAGTTGAAGGTTCACCTGTGTTGCTTATGAACATTTTAAATAAATAGGGTAAAGTCTTTTGAGAGGAATTCCAATTGAGAGGGAGATGTAGGGTGAAACAGATCAACAGTACTGAGCACATATCCCATAATTTGTAAGAAGAATCACTAACGAGAAAAATCATGGACAAGCAGGGTGTATTTGTTCATGTCTTTAATCCCAGAGTCAAGGGCAGGTATACATCATTGACCTGGATCTTAGTCTGTTCTATGTAACACATTCCAGGACAGCAAAGGTTACATATTAAGATCCTTACTCCACTGCAAAAATCAACCAGGGAGACAAAAATGATAGAAAGAACTCAGTTGTTTACTACAGTTCCTACAAAGAAGTATACATTCCCTGCACTTCTGTACTCATCTAGCAGAAACAGGAAGTGTACCGCTTTAAACTGCAACATTAGTAAAACTTTACTGGCAATCAAGGCACATTTAATGGACCAATGGACAGATGAAAATATTAGTAATATAAGTGTTGAACATAAACAGCAACATAAGGCAGGAGAGAATGATAAATCAGCCATGGAAAGCTCTTGCTGGTCTTCCAGATAACAGTGGTCAATACTAGCATTCACGTGACCCATGGCTTTATGAACAGGAGTTCTGAGTCCACCTTCCAACAACACTAACGATGAGGCACACATGATATTCATATTCACGCATACAAGCAAAACACCCCTATTTATTTAAAAATTTCAAAACAAACACAAGAGTTTGGGGAAATATCAGTACCCAGAATCCAATGACTCTGAAGCCTCAGGCAGTATTGATGTCATGAGCATATGCCATCCTAAAAAACAGACTACAACCTATGTGCCCACGGGGTACACAGGGGGCCCCAACCCCACTCAAAAAAGAAACATAGGAGATTGGGAGGAGGGAATCTGTGAGGGCAGGGACCTAGAGTAGGGACAGTGATCAGGGTGATAATGAATATCTAAATTATAGGATAAACAAAAAAAAAAAAGGAAAGAAAGAAAAAGGAAATTTTTGAGTGTATATACACTTTCATCTTAACCAAGATGAATCTAGAAAGGCTCCTGCACTGTTCAAATGTCTAAAGTCTCTGCTGACACTCAAGACAATATCTTGACAGCCACATCAGAAAGCAAAGATGCAAAATCAAACAGCAAGTTATGTCATTCCAACATAAACTGGCACTGAATACCCCTTCCCATTCCAATCAATAGGAATGTGCACACAGGGAGAGAAGATTGGACAAAGGCAAGAAAAACAGCAGGGCAAACACCAAATCCTATAGCTTTGTCTCAAACACATTGGACTTCAATTGCTTAAGGCATAGATGGTGCTCTTCCTGTAACTTCTCATACATCTCTCAGTTTGGGTACTTCATCTCCCTGTAAGCATCTCTCCATGGCAGATTTCTCAATGCGTTAGTTTTCTCCACAACCTGTGGACACAAAATGCAACTCAAGCATCAACCTCACAACTTAAATGCAAGGAACTCTCACAGAGTCTTCCCTGGGATCCTGACTCTGTCAAAAGATGGCTGGAGTGGTGCTAAACTGAAACCATAGAGAAAGAATATATGACTATGCTATTTTCATCTTTCAGTTTATAGAAGCAGCATGATATGGATGATCCTGTGAAGTTTGGCTTCTAAATTAATGGACCCTGCCTCGCTTGGACCAATTTGCAGCAGGTTTTGTTTAAGGTTCCATTCTGGGATGAGGAAACACGTTGAATACTCCTTCCATTAATTTAAAACATAGCAAGCAGGAGGAAGTACTACACTCAGGGTACCTTCATAGGTATATACCCACAAGGGCATTTGCTCCACTAAGTTCATAGCCACTTTATTTATAAAAGTTAGAAACAGGAAAGAATGCAGATGTTCCTCAACTGAAATGTGGACACAAAAACCATGTTTCATTTACAAAATGGAGTGCTACTCAGGTATGAAAAACAAGGACATCATGAATTTTGCAGAGAAATGGGTACAATTAGAAACTAATAACTGGAATGAGGAAACTCAGGCCCAAAAGGACATGCATGTATGTACTCACTTACAAGTGAATAATAACCATAAGTACGGGATATCCACAGTTCATTTCATAGCCCGAAAGACACTAAACAAGACAAGGCACAAATGATCATGGTTGAATCTCACTCAGAACGGGTATGAAAGAGACAGAAGAGGCAGATGGAAGGGAGAAACTGGATGGGACAGCAGTTAAGAAAGAAGAAGGGGAGTTTTAGGAATAGGTAAGAGACAAGAGAAGGCCTGAGAGCCAGGAAAATGAAATGAAATCAGAAGATGCTGGGAGGGAGCGGGGTTAGTGTGGGGACATCTATAGAATGTGCCTGAGACTATGAATGGGAGGGCACAAATGCAGCTAGGGAAGTGATCTTAGCTGAGATAGATAGCATGGAGTTATGGACCATGAAGAGGTGACATCTTGCAGTCAGGCAGAACCACCAGTGAAGTGTTCAGTACACCAAAAAAACCAAAAACCTTTTCTCCCAAAATTTGTTCTGTCTGCAAGTAAGGCAGCCACAAAGTTGAAACAGAGACTGAGGGAATGGCCAAACTATACCCTGCCCAACTGATAACCCATCCCATGGGCAAGCACCAAGGCAGGCATTACTGAGGATAATTTGTTATACTTGCAGATAATAGCTTAGCATCATTGTCCTTTGAGAATCTCCATCCAGCATCTGACTGAAACATGCAGAGACCCACAGCCTATATTGGACAGGGCTCAGGGAGTATTTTAAAAGAGTTGGGGAAAGAATTGACGGCCTCTGAAGGAATAGGAAGTCTATGAGAAGACCCTCAGAGTCAACTAACCCAGAACCTAGGAGACTCTCAGAGATAGAGCCACCAACCAAAGAGCACAGACAGGCTGGGATGGAGGCCCCCACCATATATGTAGTGGATATGCTGCTCAGTCTTCATGGGGTCCCCAACATCCAGAGCGGGGCATGTCCCTTAAGCTGTTCCTGTCTGTGCAAACTGTTTCCCTAACTGGGCTGCCTTGTCTGACATCAGTTGGAAAGGATGTGTCTAACCCTGCAGAGACTTGACATGCCATAGTTGGGAGATACTCAATTGGTTCCCACCCTCCCTGGGGAAATAAAAGCGAGTCAGTGATGAGGGACTATGGAAGGTGGAATGGGATGGGTGTAACAATTAGAATGTAAATTGAATAAAGAAATAAGGGAAGTCAGGTCGTGGTGGAGCACGACTTTAATCCAAGCACTCAGGAGGCAGAGCCAGGGGGATTTCTGAGTTCGAGGACAGCCTGATCTACAAAGTAAGTTCCTGGACAGCCAGGGAGACACAGAGAAACTCTGTCTCAGAGGTGAAAAAAAAAAAAAGAAATAGGAAGATTGAACAAATACTTCTCAATCGCGTAAAAATATACAAATCAGGCAATATATTTTTGTTTGTTTGTTTGTTTGACCTACTCAATATCTCAGGGCATGAGCCAAGTACAAAAGTTTTCTGGTTTTTTTTTTTTTTTTTTTTGGCCAAAATATCACAGAAACGACCTCTTCCTAAAGTTTTTCAGTCTCTTTTCCACTGAAATAGTATGACCTCAACTTCGTGTGGCTGCATTACTGTCAACACTCCAATCTTCCAGACCCTATGGGAAGAACCGATGAAGCTCCATGTACAGCTTTCTACGATTTTGCCATCTCAATTTCTGATATTTTCCATATTCCTTAAAAAGAGACCAGAGATTCTGTCCAGCAGCAAAATCAGCTTTTGAAACAATTGCTGTTGTTGATGTTGTTGCTGTTGTTGTTGTTATTGTTGTTGTTCTACCTTGCAACTCTGCTGCTGTGATGATTTCCTCTGAGCAGAAGCATCTCAGGTAATAAATGTTTGTTTTACATGGTTCTGTCAGATCACAGCCCATCCTTCTGCGAGCTCAGACGAGAAACTGAAGCTAGAAAATGAAGGCAAAAAATATTTGACAAACACTACTTCCTGCCTTGCTTTCTTGCTTGGTCACTCTCTCATGCTCTGTAGCCTCCCTCAGCCTTGGAGCAGGCTGATCCAGACTTTGACCTTGCTGCCAGTAAGAAGGAGATTACCTAGTGTCTTAGTCAGGGTTTCTATTCCTAAACAAACACCATGACAAAGAAGCAAGTTGGAGAGGAAAGGGTTTATTCGACTTACACTTCAATACTGGTTCATCACCAAGGAAGTCAGGACTGGAACTCAAGCAGGTCAGAAAGCAGGAGCTGATGCAGAGGCCATGGAGGGATGTTCATTACTGGCTTGCCTCCCCTAGCTTGCTCAGCCTGCTCTCTTATAGAACCAAGACTACCAGTCCAGAGATGGTCCCACCCACAAGGGGCCTTTCCCCTTGATCACTAATGGAGAAAATGCCTTACAGTTGGATCTCATGGAGGCATTTCCTCAACTGAAGCTTCTTTCTCTATGATAACTCCAGCTGTGTCAAGTTGACACATAAAACCAGCCAGTACACCTAGGGTAGAGCCTTCTGACCTTGATGGCTCTATTTGCTCTTCTCCAATACTCTGCTTCCTGCTGAAAGATCCTGGAGACTATCTGGAGACAAGCCCTGTAGATTGCCTATGGGCTGGCTCCAGGCACAAAGAATGGGCTGGCAGATGGGCCTATCCTCTTTATAAGTGGGACTCTCAGTAAACTTCAGAGGCTTTGAACAGAAAGGTTTGTCTTGGCCTCATTCTTTTGTTGCCCTCTGATCACTTTCAGCCCTGGGCTGCCTTTCTGGGGAACCCAGTTCACATGGCCACAGGCGGCTAAGATGCTCACCTAGCTCTCTCATCCAACCCACGACCACTTGCTTCCCTATATTGCCACCCTTCATGGAAGAGTCTTCCTATATCAATTATCAACACTATATCTCAGAGACATAGGAACCAGCCATTCTGATGAGGGCACACCTGCAACTGAGGCTCCTTCAGATGACTGTAGTCTGAAATGTTGAGTTAAAACAACTATGACACAGAGACAATAATAAATGAGAAAGTTGTAAAACTCCAAAAGCAACGATCTAACCATATCAATTACAGGACCCCTGCCACCACATCAGGGAGTTGGAGTAGTGTCTGAGCCAGGATAAAATGGGCAGGGCTCCTGGCTCAGAGCATGGAAGGATAAAGTGGAATGGGGAGAAGGGAGGCTGCACTGCCCTGTGGTGAGGTGTCCTTAACCCTGGATTCCCAGGCCAGGGAGACAAAAGAGGTGGCCAAACAGCTGGTAGGTGAATGGAGGAGCAGATTGCCCCACAGACCTGGAAATAAGACTCTGGTCTAAGGAAGATATGCTAACTTTGCTGGAAGGGATGAAAAACAACCTCCCATATACTGACAGCTCCAAGTTAAAACCTACAGAGTCACATATAGACTGAGAACAGGGTTGTTTAGAAGGGGGAAAAATGAGGTCTTTGTCCTTTCCACCATGTTTTGCAGAGTCTGATTTTGCCCTGGATGCGGTCATAAAGAGCTCTCTGTCAGGGGCAATTTAATGGGTACAGGTCCTCTTGATAAAAGGGATTTAACCCAAGGTGGAAGGTGAGTAACTATATCAATTGGGATGGAAACAGTCTCACTTCCTCTCTCAGTAAGAGAATACTAAAGTGGCACACACATAATAGAGGGCTACGAGGGGGCGGTGAAGGCTAAGCAGCAGATTCCACCACTTGTACAAAGTAGAAAATGAAGACAGGATGGCAGCTGTGAGCCATGGAACAAGGTTCCAAGACTACTGTAACTTCCCAGAAATTAAGGCCAGGGGCACACAACCCCTGTTCCAGGGTCTGGAATATCTTCCTAGCCCTTTGTAGCTACGACTCTCCAGCATTTCCACTTCACTGGAGTTCCACATTCACTATGTTCATCTCCCTCCACGAGTACTCAAGTAAAATAAAAAACCAAGGTACAGAGACACATTTCTGACAGCAGGTCACTGATACAAAGAACAGCAATGACACATCCTAACAGCAGTCTTTCAACCCTTCCGATGGGAGTCCTGAGGGTCTTGGGGTTCTACTCAAAGCATCAAGATTTTATGCCTAAGTCAGAGAAACTGCAATGACCAGCACAGAGCAGATTGCAAAGCAAACACACGGAGGTCTTTTTTATGAGCTCAGTTACAAGAACTCTCAGCAGTCAAACTCCCATTAGGTACAAACTGAGAGATCAAGTCTAGAGGTTTTGAGTATTTATTGTAGTTACAACAAGATTGGGGAATTTGCATCGAAATCAGCATTGTAACATTTTAAAAATTGTATGTCTGGCATAATTTGCAGGAACCAAGCAAGGGGGACAAAAAAAAATCTGACAACCATGATGGGTAAGCAGTTTCTCTTTTTGTTTTCTTTTTTTTTTTTTTTCCATTTTAAATTAGGTATTTAGCTCATTTACATTTCCAATGCTATACCAAAAGTCCCCCATACCCACCCACCCCTGTTTTTGTTTTCTATAGGAGGTCTTAGTTATCTCTATGTACCTTGATCCTGCTGATGTACCTTAACTGGCTGTTGATAAGGGGATTTTGTCATGGGTTTTGCTGGAATGTACAAATGTACATTCTCAAAAAGCAAACTGTTTGGGATTTACAAACTCATCTCTGTTCCTGAGACCCTGATTATTGACAGAAACTCCTGGTTAACCACAACTATGCCTGTCTGTAGACTAGACTTTGTCCAAAGACCTACCTCACTATCTGTTACTGCAGACCCTAATATCAGCTGCCCTTAACACTGGAAAAAAGTAGCAGTGGAAATTTCTTCTCCTCCTGTGCAAACCTCCTATAGATACCACAGAGAATCCCTACCTGCCTATCCATTCCTGCCTCATCCCTGTGTCTCAGCCCCCACTAGGGCAGATACTCCCTGTTCAACCACATTCCATGCCTGAAAGGACACAAGGTAAGCTTCCATAGATCAACTTCATGATTGATTTCTTACCCCAGATTCAATTTTCCCAGTTGTTCCAACATTGTATTAAACACCATGGGCTGCTTGACCTCTCTCCTGACTATGTCTCCTTGTGGATTACTAAGATCTTCTGTTCCTGCCTGTCTCTTCTCCCAGCTATTAATATCACAAAGCATCCCCTGTTGACCATACCCACCAAATAGGTCAGTAAAATAGGAAACTGTCAGTGAACACACTCTTCAAATCCATGCATCAAACAGTAACCCAGGAACAAAACTCCCACCCAAAAAGACAAACCCAGAGGCAAGTACCTACGTCAATAATCACCAAAACAGAGATGGCTACACACCAGCATAGCAACATAGAGAGTAACAGCCAGGAACAATTGCAACCAAGAAATCCAAGCTATCCCATCACAGCAGGTCTGAGAAATTAAAGCATGCAACAAATAAAGTGCAAAAGAGGTTGTTTGGGGGAAGGGAGAGGAGTGAGAACCTGGGGAAGGGATAGAAGTACACAAGAGGACCTGCAGACAGACACACAGACAGGGAGGAGAAAGAGAGCCATGAGGGGAGAGATGACAGAGAGTGTGCATGTGCAGAGAACAGAGACAGGGAACAAAAATAGAGAGCTGCTATAGCTGGTGGTCCATGTATATAAAGCACGCCTGACAACAGACACAGGGGATGGAGGCAGGAAATGACATAAGCTGTTGCTAAGTCCCTAAGAGCAGGACATGAGATTACCTGTACACTGACAACTACAGAGGCAAGGTTCACCCGCAGAACAGGAAAGAAAGACAGAATCTCAGGGATTCAAGATGAAGAGAAAAATTGATATCTCAGTAAAAAATGTGGATTCTAAAAGGTTCATGGCAATAAACAACTGGGACTTCTGCAAAATATGTGAAGGCGAAATTACAAACGATTGGAATAGAAGAATATCAGCTCAGAGGTGTATCATTTTTCAATAAAACCACAAAAAAATTCTGAAATTATTAAAGTCCCTTTGCCAAATGATAATCAACTCACTAAACATATGATGCAAAAATATGAAAAAATTGCAACAGAAAAAAAAATTAACAAAACCTAAACAAAACAAAAACAAGTATAATGTATGATATCAGACCTATTAGATTTTTACCTGTTTTCTTAGTGTATACTAAAAGACAAAGTGGTTTGGACATGTATGCTACAGACTCAAAGAAACCACCCTTGTTTTCACAAGCCAGCCTAACTAGGTCCAAATGATTTGGGCAATGATAGGGAAGTTATCAGAGGTCACCCCCTGATGGAGCAAATGAGGAGCAAACGAGAGACCTCACAGGTGCTCACATATGGCTTATACTTCAGATCCAGTCCCAGAGAGGACTCACCACCCCAGCTTCCACTGCTCAGCACCCTGCCCCTACCCTCTGTGGGCAGTAACCCTGTGCTCACCATGTCTCGAATTCAGAGCTTCCCTGAGGTCCTCTCACAGCACCCAACAGCAGAGCTCAGAGCAGGACACAGAGAACCATTCAAGCCTGCACAGCCACAGTGAACTTGGGGAAAGGCACCCGGACGATCCCACCTCCTTGTCTGACTGGCAGGTCTGCCTGTGGAGACCTTGATTGGCCAGTGGGTCTCACACATCCTCAAGGTTAAAGTGTGCTTCATCATGTCTAGGGCCAGACCTTTTCCAGATCTCAGGTGTGGTTTGCACTACATTAGCATTTGAGCCAGTCCCCCAAGAGGACTCTCACCCCTCCCAGCTCTGGGGGAGAACTCACCATTCATGTGGGGCATTGGACTATGCACAGACAGGTTGGTCTCCAGTTGAGCTGAGGTCTGAACTCCGGGAGGTTGATAATTGACAAACAAGGCAGAGGAATGTTGTGACTTTGTTGAGGATTATATTCACAGGCAGGCACATCTGAGCCACTGCATTGTGAGTAGCAAAGATGTTTGTGGAAAAACGCTGCCAATCCTCTATGTTATAGCAAGGAGGCCACAGGTGTCATGGGCAGATGAAGTTACATGAGACATCTTTACCAGCCTTGCTTGCTCATTAACATTAACAAATGCCAACTGACATTGATGTCGGAAAGAGACTCATCTGTCAATGACAGCAGCTACTTCTTTGCTGACTGAGCTGGATAATAAGTATTTCTTCTATGTCTTATTTTGTCCAGGCATGGTTAAACTGCAGACTGGGTATTGATGCAAGCACTTGGCAAAAATCAATGGAAGGATCTATGAGAATCAATTAGCTACATCGGCTTCGCTATAGAGTAGCGGATAACTCTGAATCCTTTGCAGGCTGTGTGCTGTCCAGTCTGTAAGTCAGCAAACATAAAATAAGTGTATTTATGGATATACACACACATCTATTTTCAAAGACTAGGCTTTCAGTATTTACCAGCCCACTTTGAATACAATTCTACCTTTCCTGCCAACAGGACAGGCAGTGGCCCTCCCAACTCTGATTCATGCTCCTGGAATTAAATACATATAGGATTAAAGCCCTGATATGCTGAAATGCAAGCAAAGGAAACTAGAGTTATAAACATTATTTGTCTTTCAGCAATTAAGGGAATGCCATTTGTTGTTTTCAAGCACTTAGAATAATACAAACAAGTGCCAGCGGAGGGCGGGGTTTGTTTTCATGGAAAAGCAAAACAAACCAAAAAAAAAGAGTTTAATTAGCACTCCATATGTAGATAGCTCTTGCTAAAGCTTTTAAAGAGTGCTTGCATACTTTATTTCTTTCTTAGATCACAGCACTCTCTTCAGAGCTGAGTGAGGTGGTGCATGCCTGTGATCCCAGCACTGGTGAGGCTGAGTGGGAAGCTTAGGAATTTGAAGCTACAAATTCTGGGCAGCAGAGCCGATTAGAAGCCAGACATACTGATATCCTATTTCTAGAAAACAAAACAAAGAAACAAAAATTCCTCTTCCTTTAGCGTGTGGATGCATTCATAGGTTTCTCTCCCTCTCCTTTAAATGGGGCAGCCATTTCTCCAGTGTCTTCCTATTGTCTATGAAATAAAAGTGAAGCTCTTGATTCTACTCTAGCCCTTCCCCCAACCCTTCTCCCAGCTACCCTCTGACCTCTAAGGACCTCCAAACCCTGCCTGCCTTTGTAGGGGCCTTCCACTAAGAATAACTTTGACAGTTTCTATGGGACTTAGCCATGAATGACTGGGAAACTTTTTTTATTATGCATTTCATAACATGCGCATAGTATATAATATGCTGCATAGCCTTCTAACAGGAACAGATGACCATAGCTGAGTGATTTTTCTCATCAGCCAGGAAAACACTTCCTTAGTCAATGTTCTCCAGGCCCTTGGGACTGAACTTGAGCAGCTCTGTTTCCTTGCCCCTGTTGGTGAAATTGTGCATGTATGCAGTGGACACCCCAGAGATGATCAAGCAACCCCCATAATAGCGACGCCAGGGAGAATCTAGAACCACAACTCCACACCATTACTCACACTCCAACCTGTCACTGGCTTCTCAGAGGTGACCCGGCTTTACCTCTCTTCCCCTGAGAAACTAACTTTGTTTCTTTCTTTCTTTCTTTCTTTCTTTCTTTCTTTCTTTCTTTCTTTCTTTCTTTCTTTCTTTCTTTCTTTCTTTCCTCCTTCCCTCCCTCCCTCCCTCTCTCCCTTCTTTCTTTCTTTCTTTCTTTCTTTCTTTCTTTCTTTCTTTCTTTCTTTCTTTTCTTCCTCTCTTCCTCTCTTCCTTTCTTCCTTTCTTTCGTTTTTGTTTTCTGAGACAGGGTTTTTTTGTATAGCCCTGGCTGTCCTGGAACTCAGTTTGTAGACCAGGCTGACCTCAAACACAGAAATCTGCCTGCCTCTGCCTCCTGAGTGCTGGGATTAAAGGCTTGTACCACCATGCCCAGTCTGAGAAACTTTCTTGACCACACCATTCATTCACCTGTAGAGAGTTGAGAAGTTGCAACACTCACCCAAGAGCCCCACACTAAAGCATCTGCAGTACACTAGACCTGCTCAGCAGAGAGTGTCAGCCACATCCTTGAGATCAAAATGCCCTTCCCCACAACTCACAGTGCCCCTCTGTGTTTCCCCACTGAGAGCAGCTCTGTTCGTCATAGGCTTCCTGTAGGACAGGCTAGCTAGCTTTTGACCCTGGAACATTGATGTGAGCTTCCTCATCTTCACACACCTTCATACCTTCGCACCAAATCCTTGGCCTGGAACACTTTCTTTTTCTTGATAGCTTGGAAAGTGTCTTGGTCATCTTTCAGAATCAACCCCAAACCTGAGCCTGAGGGTCCAGCTATTTTCACTTCTTTCTCAGCCTGTCTGGGCAAAATTGGTGGTCTTAGCTACTCTCCTTCCTTGAAGCATTAAGCAGAGAATCTGTAAGGCAGCAGAAAAGAAACAGAGCAGAGCACAGCACTAAGATCTTGGTGCATGGGGGCAGCAGGGAGGGACATCATCTTTGAGACTGGGAAGAGGAAAGGGATGAGAAAGTGTTGTGGTTAGACCAGGAGGGGGATAATGACTGGAATGTAGAAAAAAGAACTACTATTAATAAGAATAATACTAATAGATCTTGGTGTACAGTGAGACACCTACCACCCATTTCTCTGCCTGTCTCCATCCTCACTGAAATGTGAAGTGATTGGTTTTTGGACAAATACTGAGTCAGACAAGGTGAGAGCACTCATTTCACTAAATTTACATTACATCTCAACCCCAATCTGTTCTAGAAGCTTCCATTATAAAACAATTTGCACTTATCGCTAAAGCATCTGCTTCTTAATATTTATTTATTTATGTATTTATTTATTTATTTATTTATTTATTTATTTATTTATTTATTTATTTATTTATTATATGTAAGTACACTGTAGTTGTCTTCAGACACTCCAGAAGAGAGCATCAGGTTTTGTTACCGATGGTTGTGAGCCACCATGTGGTTGCTGGGATTTGAACTCAGGACCTTTGGAAGAGCAGTCTGCACTCTTAACCACTGAGCCAGCTCACCAGCTCCAGAATCTGCTGCTTGATGCTCACCTCTTGCACTCAGCTTCTGGGAAGCTCTAAATTGGGGCAGACACAGAGTAGGACCTCCATAAATTTCATTTGTCTTTTTGAGACTGGGTCTTTCTATGGACTCCATAACCATTACTAGAAAACTAATTGCATGGCACCACTTAGCTTTTGGAAGGCAGAATGAGAGGTGACATGAAATCCTTACTGAGAACGCCCTTGGTCTGCCATCTGCCAAGACAGAATGGGGTCTTCACCCATGATAGGTCAGGCAAGCTGCTCAAGTAGGCTGGGAAACTTGTTTACAGAGGAATGAACATGCTGGTTGGGAGGGTGGTGATTGGACCACCTTGAACTTCCCCACACTGCCCCCAATCAGACACACTAACTTTCAAGCTTCCTCCTCCTCCATGTTGGAAGCCTGAGGCTCAAGATGACAGCCATGAACACATTTCCATATGAATAAAGGAACTCCTGCCTCAATCTGTGGTGTGCCAACTGTGGTCTGGAGAGCAGCAGCTGCCTGGGAGCCTGGTAGAAATGCAGAACTCACTCCTACCAAGACTTAGGGAGACCTCGAGCTAACTCGTTTGCACTTAACCTTTGAGAGATGTTTTTCTAGCTTACACAGGGATACACCAAAAACAAGGACTTTGTTTTCTCATCTTGTCAGAAGGCTACAATTTCAAAGCGTGCAAACTCTATTGTACTATTGGGATTTAATCTAAGAAAAGTCAGAGGTTTGGGTCTCTATCATATGAATGTGTCATTTTGAAGTTGTGTGTATGTGTGTGTTTAGGCTCATGTGTCTCCCAAGTTTTCCTCTAAATTGATACATAGCTAAGGATAACCTTGAACTCCTGAGCTTCCTGTCTCTACCTCGCATATGTGGGAATACACTCTATGTACAGTTTATTTTGTTCTGGGGTCAGGGCTAAGGTAGGTGGAGTTACAACTCAGAAATTTGTGCATGCTGGAGAAGGACTCTATCACTGAGCTATATCTACAGTCCTCCTGTGAGTCCTATTGAGAGAAACAAAATGAGGTGACATAATAATAACTGGGGCAGGGGCAGAACATCAACAGTGGCAGTCAGAAAAGGCTTCCTAGAGGAAGCAACTTTAGAGCTAAGTCTGAGATGAAGAGAAGAAACAGCTGAGCCTAAGGGGCTGGGGAGAGTCCTCCAAAGGAATGTAGAGAGCCAAGGCCCTGAGGTGGGAACTTGTTAGCTGTGAGAAAGATGGCCTTACATGGGTTAGAGCCCTGCCTGCAAAGGAAAAGAAAGCCTATCCCATCCTGCCATATTCAGTCATTCGTTGTTGTGAGGGGGACCACAAACCTGGAAGGAGATGAGAGGAAGGGAAAGAAAGCAGGAGACCAAGCAAATTTCTCCAGGTCTTGTTTATTATGCTGAGGTGCCTTATTTTTAAAGCATACATCTCAGGGAGTAGGGAAGGGGTCGAGGGGGAATTTTACAAAGAACAAAGAAGCGGGCATCTGCTGACATGGGGGGCGAAGTCAGGCACCAGGCAGCGGGCACTCTGCATCTTATCTTCAGAACATAGATCCTCCTGGACAGCCTTGGGTGTCAGGCTGGCTCAAGCGTAACTCCTGTCCTTGGATGGCATGGGAGTTCAGGAAAAGATAGGGAAGAGGGGACTATAATTCAGCTTTTACAGACTGAGGTGCCAGGAAGGGAATAGGGAGGAGGGGATGACAACCAGCTCCTAGCAAAGGCCATTTCGCCTAGGGAGATTGTGAAGGGCTCACTTTCTCACAGGATGGTCTCTGACAAAAGCTGGTGCTGCAGACATTGGCAGGCACTGACTACACAGGGCCCTAGAACCTTCTAGAGTGTGGTTTTTCATGTCTGGAACTAACACAACTGTCCTTTCACTTTAAAAACAAAGAAGACTTGAATCTGGGGAGATGGCTCGGCCGGTAAAGTGGTAGCTGCTCCAGCATGGGGACCCCTAATACTCCGGTACAAACTGGGTGTGGCAGCTTTTCATCTCGCTGTTGATAGACAGAAGCAGGACAATCCCAGGGACACACTGCCCAGCACTGTAGCCAATTGGTGAGCGTCAGGTTGAGCAAGAGACCCTGTCTAAGCTTAACAAGACAAGAGGACAGGGGAGCAATGAAAGGGGATATCCAACAATTCAATGTTAACAGTACTCCAGAAACTCACACACATGCATACACCACACACTACACACACACATACACACACACACACACACACACACACTAATATTCCTTTGGCTGCTTATAGAGAAATGATTTCATGGGTTAAGGGTGGAGCAAAAACAGATGGTAAAGCACTTATTAGTAATAGAAAGTCAGATTACATCCACCTGTTAAATTAATTGCCTTATGTTATTTGTACAAAATGACAGGGTTCATTATCAAATTATATATGGGTGTGCATTGACAGCACACATCAAGGAAGTAAAGGTAGGAGCCACAGTGGGCTCCAGATAAAGGGGGCTCCAGACAGTGCTGGCCTTGCTGCCTACTGCTAAGCAAGCAAGCGATGGAGGTGGGCATTGTGATGAGCTACAGGCCCCAGAATGCAAGAATTTGAAGCTTTTGTTGGATGCTGGGTTTTAAGAGCCTATCAGAGCTCTGGAATAGTCACTCCTGACCAAGCACTAACTTTTCATTGGATTCTTAATTCTCATCATATGTCTCCTCTAAGACCAATCTGGAACTTCCTAAAAGCTTGGCTGAAAAATAGCTGGCATAGTCAACTGCATGTTAATCACTGACTAATTAATTAATCACTAATTAATTGCTCACTAATTAAGAAAATGCCCTACAAACTTGCCTACGGGTTATATAAAGTATATGATATGGATAGCTAGAGAATACAAATCTGGAGATATACATATACACAGATATGAATATGTGTGTATATCCATATAGAAATATTATCACAATCAAAATCATAAATCAAATGGGTTGGGGTATAGCCTAAAAAAATTTAGGAATGACTGAAAATTCAAATTAAAGCTCAGTGGAAACAGTAGACTATTTAGCATGCAACAAACCCTGTGTCTTAGTTAGGGTCCCTGTTGCTGAGACAAAACACTGTGACCAAAGCTGGTGATGATACACACCTTTCATCCAGCACATGGGAGGCAGAGGCAGGCAGATTTCTGAGTTTGAGGTCAGCTTTGTTTACAGAGGGAGTTCTGGGGTTGCTGGGCCTACATGGAGAAACTGGTCTCTGTCTCCAAAACCAAACAAAACAATCCCGAACAAACCAAAGAACAAAAGCAAATTGGGAAGGAAAGGAAAGGGTTAATTCCATCTTTTGCTTCCACCTGTCACTGTTCCTTATTACAGGAAGTAGGGGCAGGAACTCAGGGCAGGTACTGAAGCAGAGGCCAGTGAGAAGGGCTACTTACTGGCTTGTTCCTCATGTATTGCTCAGCCTGCTTATACATTCCAGGACCACCTGCCCAGAGGTGCCCAAATGGGTAGGGCCAACCCTAATAGTCACTAAATAAGAAAATGCCCTACAGTCTTGCCTACAGGTCAGTTTTGTGGAGGCATTTCTTAAAAATTATGTTTCACTCTTCCAGCTTGCATCAATTTCATATATGAAAAGAGATAGATGAATAAATACATTTAGCCAGGAAACCCTGGTTTCATCCCCAGTACCACAAAATAGGAAAGTAGATAATGGTTGACAAATATAGATTATAGGTGATAGTGGTGAATAATAGAAGACAGTTTACCAGATAGATAGATTGGTAGATAAATTATAGATAGATAGGTAGATAGATAGATAGATAGATAGATAGATAGATAGATAGATAGATAGATAGATAGATAGAGAAGATGATAGAAAATAATTATTCAGGTGATAGGTAAAAGATAATAGAAGAGAGATGGATGACAGATACGATACTATCTATAGATGATAGGGAATAATAAGGTACATGACCGGCAGATGAAGAGGTAAGAAAAGAGAAGACAGAGCTAGGTAGATAACAAAGACAATAGATAAATAAAGTAGCCAAGCATGATAGCCTGATTCTTTAACCACAGTACTCAGGGGTCAGAGTCAATAGGATGTTTGTGAGTTCAAAGCCAGCCTGATCTAAATACTGAGTGCTAGGATAGGTAGGGCTATTCAGAGAAAGCTTGTCTTGAAAAACTAAAAATAAAACAAAACCAAAATGCAGATGAAATAGATGACAGGTCTAGATCATAGAAGAAGATATCACAGAGATTGATTGTCATACAGGAGATCTGTAGTTAATAGAGACAGATACTAGAAGATAAGATTAGCTGGATAAGTAGATGAAGATAGAAAGA
Organism: Mus musculus; assembly: GCF_000001635.26. Classification (NCBI taxonomy): domain Eukaryota; kingdom Metazoa; phylum Chordata; class Mammalia; order Rodentia; family Muridae; genus Mus; species Mus musculus. Next base: position 24,234,123 of record NC_000078.6, read on the forward strand.
ATTTCAGGGAAGGTCTGGTAAGGGAGCATGGGAATTGTTAGACCACAGAATGAGAGGACAGCCTAGTTGGAACTGGGCAAGCATTCCACATTACTCCTTTCATAAGGACAGCAGTCATATTAGTTACTTCCTATTGCTGAGAAAAAGCCCCACCATGACCAGCAGTTGAGAGCTCATGTCTATCTTTTTTCTTCATTTTTCCACAATAGTTTTCTTTTTTTTTTTAAAGAAAATATTCGTTTTCATTCTAGTGCACTGGTATTTCACCTGCATGAATGTCTGTGTTAGGATGTCCGATCTCCTTGAGCTAGAGTTACAGACAGTTGTGAACTGCCATGTGGGTGCTCACTTCAGGATTCATTCCATCAACAGCAGCCCCACGTTATTTCAGAAGTATTATCCAAGGATGGGCTATAAACTCCAACACACAGAATACTCCAGCAAAACCTCCCCTCTCCACCTGTTCAGAATGCTGTGTCTTTTCTCATGGCCAGCCTAGGCCTCTCCACTCCTGGGTTGCCATAGGTACAGTCCTCAGCATCTTTTCTCACCTACTGAGGCTATGGTTACAATGACCACGGTACAAGCCATTATCATATTTTGGATGTGATCCCGTGCCAGAGCTGCCATGCTGCTGAATTAAAATTCCTCTCCACATGTGTGCTAGGCTTTGAACTCAAGTCATGCTTGCCCAATAAGTACACTTGCCCTGACCTCATTTTCCAAATCTAGATTCTGGGAGGCCTTATTTAGACCTTTAAAATTAGTCTTCAGGAGAGGAGCTCAGGTAGCTTGTATGCTTAATAGGATTTCCAGGATTTTCCATCAAACAAAATTCAGAAGCTTTATGTGGCAGTTAGGTGGAGAAGCTCAAAGCCAGAGTGTTGGGAATTTCTTTATGAGTGTAGGCAGGCAGGGGGTCATTCTTGGAGGTAAGTGAGCAGTGAGCCCATTCCAGAGCCCACAATCCAGCAAACCTCTGAGGATCCGTCTACAAAATAATGACTGGAGAATAAACATGGCTAAAAAGTAGGGACAAACACTTGCCACAAAGCCTGGTGACCTAAGTTCAGTTCTCAGAACCAACATGGTAGAAGAGAGAACCAAGTCCTGCAGGGTGCCCTCTGATTTCCACATTAGTGTATGCTCACACAAATATAATGAGAAATATTTTTAAGACCAAAAGCGTTCCCAGTGAAGCTGAAAGTGTCTAATATCCATGCTTGGATCATGCCTTTGCTCTCCTGGTATGTGTTTGAGGCAGAGGGATTTGCTTGTAGGATTCTGAGCTACCTGTAAGTGGGAGCAATGCCCAAATCACAGAGGCGACCTAGTCCCTACAGACTGTTTTCTCAGTGCAGTGGAATTCATAGTGTCTGATGCCCTGTGGGGGGCTTTCTTTGTGAAAAGCTTACAGATTGTTTTCCTGAGGCTTTTTGATTTGCTTGGAAAACCAACTCTAGCAGCCTGAGGGTTGGGCATAATCCCCCCAGACAGCAGTGGGGAGCCAGGCACTTTGCCCCCAAACTTTCCCTTTTCTGTTAGTGCTTAAAAAACAGGGTTACATCCTGGTTCTGTTTGTTCCAGTACTCCTCTCCTCTCTCTCCTGACCTCTCCCACTCAGCTTGGGCTTCACAGCCAATGCTGATCTCACTGGCTGACTCTGCATTGCATTTTGGTGAGTCCCACTTACTAGTGCCAAGAAGTGAACGCAGAAGCAGCTAGCTCCTGTCCTGGTCAAAGTTTCCTAGGGGCTCCCAGCCTCCCCAGGTCCATGCCCTGAACCCTCCCCTGAGTAGAACCCCTGAGTGTGGCAAAGAAGGCCCCTGCATGGGCCAGACCTGTAGAAATGTCTGGTTAGGCAGGCTCTCTGGGTCCCTCTGAGTAATTAGCTGGAGATGGGAGCCCAGCAAGGACAAGAGCAAGGGATTTGACAGCAGGGTTGCCCGCTGATCAATGTGGTCTTTGTTCCTTGTTCCAAAAAAGATGACACAGTGATCTAGCCTGAAGCTTTTAGGAACAAGCAGCATCCCTGGAAGATGCTGCTCACTACTGTGAACCAGGAAGAGCACTGATGGCAAGCCAGGAGTAACCTCCATCCTTCATGTCTCAGGGGACTCATAGCCCATATAAGCAGGCTTCTCCCTTGTCTGAAGTCTGATCCTACAGATCCTGTCCTGGCTAGTTTTATGTCAACTTAACACAAGCTAGAGTCATCTGAGAGGAGAAATCTAGATTTAGAAAAATGCTTCCATAAGATCCAGCTGTAAGGCATTTTCTTAATGAAGAAATTAAGGCAATTTCATAATTAGATATGGGAGGGCCCAGCCAATTGAGGGTGCTGTCATCTCTGGGCTGGCGGGCCTGGGTTCTATAAGAAAGCAGGCTGAGCAAGCCAGGAGAAGCAAACCAATAACTAGCACTCTCTCCTTCATGACCTCTGCATCAGCTCCTGCCTCCAGGTTTCTGCCCTGCTCAAGTTCCTGTTCTGACTTCCTTTGATGATGAACTGTGAGGTGGAAGCCTAAGCCAAATAAGCCCTTTTCTCTGCCAAGATGCTTTGGTCATGCTGTTTCAGCACAGTAATGGTACCCCTGACTTCAACGGCTCCCTTGTCAGATGAACTACTTGGGGCAGTAAAACATGCTCACTTTCACGGAGGTCCCAGTGGTTGCCAACCCACAGGGAGTGGACGCTTCTCTTGCCCACTGTTCACTGTCTTTGTTCTTCTCCCTCTAGTTATCTAAGCAGAAGCTTCAGCACCACTTTCCAGGCTCTTCCTCTTCAACTAATGACAATCAGTTGGCAACGAATCCACGTGTCATTGGATTGGATATTTCAGTTTATTATCCACGGGCACTGTGGTCCTGAGCCCTCATTTGCCACTGTGCCCTTATCCATTTAGGTCTCTCCTCATCAGCAAGTGTTATTTTATAATAAATCTTCCCATCTCTGGGTTAATCAACTTTCCAATCACCCTCTTTACTGGGTGCCAGACTCTTTCCCATAGTGATCCTTCTAAAAAGCAAATGTAGTTTTTAGTGGCTCAATATCTTCCAGGATCTCCCTACAGTCTACGAATAAACCCTAAATTCTTCAATATGCTCTAAGAGATCCTTCATGGCCAAGAATGCCTGACTTGCTGCCTCACTTCTCCTCCAACCTTGCTTGTACCCAGAGATTGAGCCATAGTCTATTGACTCAGGTATTTCCTCATTCAGTTCCTACTTTATTTTTTTTAAGGTGTATCTATTTATTGTATGTATATGATTACAATGTAGCTGTCTTCAGACACACTAGAAGAGAGCATCAGACCCCATTACAGATGGTGGTGAGCCACCATGTGGTTGCTGGAAATTGAACTCAGGACCCCTGGAAGAGCAGTCAGTGCTTTTAACAACTAAGCCATCTCTCCATCCCCAGTTCCTGCTTTATTTATCATTACACAATTAGTGTTTGGGAGTGGGGCGGGGGGTTGGAGCATACATATAAGGGAGTGTGCATTTGCCCTAGCATGAGGTCAGAGGGCAACTTGCAGGAATTGGTTGCTCTATCTTCCCATGATTTAGGTCACAGGATCAAACTCCTGTTGTGTGCTCATGGAAAGTCACCAAACCACTTCAAGAAGGTTTGCATTTTCAAAGTATCTCCCTGATTGGAAATGAAAGAACATTTTGAAATCCAGGCATAGTGGTACATGTCTTGAATCCCAGCACATGAGAGGCAGAGGCAGGTAGATCTCTGTGAGTTTGAGACCAGCCTGATCTCCATAGTGAGTTCCAGGTCAGCCAGGGCTACATAGTGAGACTCTGTCTGGAGAAAACAAAATCCAAAACGAATGCCTTGAACCCAGATTACCACATGGTCTTCTGCACTTAACAGAAGCCAACCAACCTTTCATCCACTAGGGCTAACTTCCACTTCAGTCTACCTGATGAATTCATTTCCACAGTCCAAAACTCAGCTTGCAAGCTTTAAAATTCAAGAGCACACCTTCCCTTCTTCCCATGCCTAGTTGAGCATATCTTCAACACTTCCCAAGGCACCTTGTTCTGTTATAGCATGTGGTAGTTTAAATGTGAAATGTCTGCCAAAGACCCAAGTTTTGAAGAATTTTTTCTCTAGGTGTGGCCTGAGGAAGAAAGTTAGACCATTGGGAGCATGCCTTTGAGGCACTGTTGGGACCTTGCTCTCCTTCCCCTCCCTGCTTCTCTGCCATGGTAAACCTGCTACATGCTGCTACCATGATGCACTAAGTTGCTAGATGCCCAAATCTACTGGTGCTGGGCCAAACAACCATGGACTGAAACCATGAGCCAAAAACTAACTCTTTCCTCCTAAATTGATTCTTTCATTTCGTCACAGTGATGTAAAAGTAAGTGACACACAACAATTTCCACTCACGGGTATGTCTTTGTCACTAGATGAGTTTGCAGCAGATCAGGTATATAATCCTTTCAGCTTTATGTCCCTAAAACCCAGCACTTGATTTAATTGTATCCTTTGAATGGATACATTTATATTGGTGTGTGTGTGTATTTGTGAGTGTCTGTGTGTGTGTGTGTGTGTGTGTGTGTGTGTGTGTGTGTGTGTGTGTGTGTGTGTGTGTGGTGAGAGTACAGAAAGGTCCCCCTTTGAATCATAGAAAATGCCTTAATTCACAGTCTTTCTCTACTGGAGGACCCTGTCCATCTAAGACCCAAAAATCTTGTAAGGGATAGGTGGACCCTAGTGTTGCTCAATATTCCACAAACAGGCTTCTAGAGGAAAGGGGAAGAGGGTTTATTTTTATTGAGTTGGTTAGGTTTGACTGTTGCTATTGTTGTCCTGTGGAGTCAAACCCAGGGTCTTAAGCTTGCCAGACAAGCACTCTGCCATTGAGCTGTTCCTTAGCCCAAGGAGGGGGGTTTTGAGCATTCTCCCAATATTGCATGATTTGGAATAGAAGTCTCTTGAACACAGACCTACATGGGAGGTGTAAACTCACAGTAGGCTTCAGTGAAGCAGGGCAAAAGGCCATGCAGACTGTGTGAATATGGGGAGGAAGGGTCCCCTTGTCCTTCACAATTGGCAAGATTGACCTGCAGATTTCCTGGGCTCCATGGCCTATGGGTGACATTGGAAATAAGAGAAATAGGTAACTTCCCCATGATGAAAACAGCTCTCCACGGACTAGACATAGTAAAGCTTGTGAGGTTTGAAAACCAGAAGGGGTGTTTGGGTAAGAAGCTTGACTGAATTTGTGACTAAATCCTGTCAGTCTTTAGTTGACATTAATCAGTTTAGGAAGAAGCACGTTGGGACTCGAACTCGGAATGCACCTAACAACTTTGGTGAAATGGTAAGCTCATTTCTATATACGAATCCTTGAAAACTGAGATTCAGTCATTCTTTCATTCATTTCTTCATTCATCCACTCAACATGTTCATGAAGGACCGCGTTTCTAATAGTTTTATTTTATTTAATACTTTAAAAATTATTTTCTCACTTTTATCATTATTAATCTGTTTATATCACACACATACCACACTAGGCATGCAAAAGTCAGGGGACCATTTTCTTTTCTTTTTTCAAAAAATTTTTTATTTTTAAAGTTTTATCTATTTATTATTTATGTGTACACTGTTGCTGTCTTCAGACACACCAGAAGGGTGTATCAGATCCAATTACAGATGGTTGTGAGCCACCATGTGTTTGCTAGGAAGCGATCTCAGGACCTCTGGAAGAGTAGTCTCTGCTCTTAACCACTGAGCCATCTCTCCAGCCCCATCTGAGGACCATTTTCAAGAGTAAGTTTTCTCCTTCTACTCTGGATTCCAGGGATTGAACTCAAGATGTCAGAATTGCATGTGGGCACTGTTACCTACTGAGCCATGTTACTGGTCCAAGCATCACTTTTGTGCCTAGCAATGACTCTGCACAGTTTATTCTCGCAAAGCCTTTTTAGTGCATCTATTATAATTGTCACTGTGCTACTTACAAAGCTAAATAAGTGTGCTTAATTTAGGACATAATGTAGGGTTTCAGTGTGGGTCCTCTCCCTTTAAGAACTGAGGCATGCCAGGAAATACGAATGACCTGCAATAGAAGGTCCTATCATGGATCTCACTATATAGACTAGGGTGGCCTTGAACTCACAGAACACTGCCTACTTCTGCCTCCCAAAGTGTTGGAATTAAATTTTATACCACTATGCACTTTGATCTTTTAAAAAATTTTCTATTATGTGTGTGCGTGCATGTGTGTGTGTGTGTGTGTGTGTGTGTGTGTGTGTGTGTGTGTGTGTGTGTGTGCGCTCACCCGCAGGTACTTTCATGAGTGCACTTTCCCATAGAAGGCAGAAGCCAGAGCTTGGTTGCGACCCCCAGTTGCGAATGCTGGGAACTGAACCCAGATGTTCTGAAGGGGCAGTAGATCTTAATTGCTGAGTCATCTCTCACTGACCATTGAGTCATCTCCCTGGCTCTAGGAAAAACCTTCCAGACTGGCAACCTGTGAGGTGGCTTCTTGGCACTGACAGAATTTGGAGATGCAGAGAAGAGGATGAGATCACAGAGCAAGTGATTGCATGCAGCTCTGGTTCTCAAGCTCTATCATCCTGGAAGGTTGCAAACATTAGGAGGTGTTGAAAACAGAAGAGTAGAAGAACTGAGTTATGCTAGCGCCCCCACCCCCACCCGTGGCACTAACCTTTGAAAAGTCATAGCCTCTGCTCCAGTGATCTAAAATTTAAGAGGCTAAGAAGGGGCCCTATGCCATCCAAGCACACATCAGGTAGGAGGGATTCAAATTAGCAGAACAACCTCCAGATCAGACTCAGTGTTCGATTTTATCTTCCTAGGCAATAAAACATGAAGCACATTCTTTGGCAGCGAGGAGAAAGGCAGACTGTGGGCTTTTCCTAATTCTTTGGAGTTTTATAGCATGTCAGTTAGTATAGCTCTGCTTACCACAGAGCCTGTGTCTCAGGAGCTGGAGCAGCTGTGGATGTAAAAGGAAGTGTGGTCAGAACAGTAAAGCTCGTGGTAGAGGGAGCACTTGGTATCCAGGCTCTTAACTCTTTCAAGATCTGTTCAGCGAATAAATGTATGTCTGACTGACTGGGGTTAGAGCTCACTCAGTCCTCTTCAAGTCCCAGCACTGCACAATGTGGGTGTGGGGATGGTACAGGCTTGTTATGACAGCCCTTGGAGGGTGGAGGCAAGGTCAAAGTTCAAGGCCATTTCCCTCCTTGCAGCAAGTTGGAGGTCAGCCATAGTTATATTGAGATCCTATTATTATAAACAAACACACATAGAATAAAGTTTGTATCTACATTACATACCAGGACTCCCCTGGGAAACACTCCCTAGTTATTAGGGATCCATTTTACATGAAACCTGTTACCCTAGGCTTTCTACTATTATGGATGCTTTAGTGTGGTCTATGGTGTTCATGTCTATGGGGTTTGCTACCATTCAAATTTATTATGCTTTCAAAAGTACTTGGTAGATGGGATTGCTTTCAATCTTATAATTTCATAGCTATCTTTTGAATAGAGTTTAGATATATAAAATAATTATACTATGCAGCCTGATGATTATTCCTTCATGATAAACATCTGCTTACAAGGATAAGTTCTTGTATAGAGTAATGCTAAGTTTTCCATGTCTGAAACACATGTTCTCAGAAAGAAAAAAAGACGGGATTACTGGGTGAGAAAATTTTTTGGTGCTAAAACACTGGTGTCCAAGCCTCTGTCTTCAGGCTTCCCAAAGTGCTGGACTCAAAGATGAAGAACAGTTGGCATGAGAAGTAGAAAGGAGCCTTCAAAAGATAGACCTGGGTCCTTCAGTCCTACACTTGTTGCTGCTACTGTGAATGGAGCTGATCTCTGACCCTAACCCAGAGGGCTGAAACCCAAGGACTAAGCTGAATAGCAGGAATCATGGGTTTGGAATGCTGGCCAGAGGGCCTTTAGCAGGTGAACATTGTTGTAGAACACAGCTCTCTGACCAAAACAGACACCATCTTTATCAGATCAACCATGCATTCTCTCAAGGGACCATCAGAAGCAACCTGTGGAATGCTGACCTTCCCTCAGAAAAGGAGTCCCTGGATCCTTAGGAGAGACTCCAGCTTCTCCTTGCAGGCATTTAATTCAATTCTGCCCTAATTGTACTTAGTCTGCAGCTTACGGATTACTAAAGCACAAAGGCTGTGGAGAAGATGTAGTTAGATGGGATGTATCAGATGTGCTGAGTGAAGAGTTTCCAGTGCGCCTTCTTAGGGTTTACCCGTGTACCTGCTTGTAACTCTTCACCCCCACACTGTAAGGAAATAGTTTGCTTAGTTTGTTTTCTATTGGTAGGATAGACTGCCGTTAACAGAAGTGACTTGGGATGGAAAGGGTTTATTTCATCTTACAGCTTGTAGTCCATCATGACAGGAAGTTGGGGCAGAGCTAAAAGCAGGGACCTGGAAGCAGGAACTGAAAAAGAAGCCATGGAAGTATGCTGCTTACCTGCTTGCTCCCATGGATTGCTCAACCTCTTTTCTTATGCAGTTCAAGAGCATGTGCTTAGGGGAACACCATCCATGGCGGGCTGAGTCGTCCTCTCTCAATTATCAGTCAAGAAAACCCTGCACACCTTACAAACAAGAGTCAGCTGGCTCTGTGAGCTAACATAACTTCAAAGTGGTGCTCGCCCATCTGTAAGCACAGGAGCCCCTTGTTCAGACCCAAAGAGTGGGTCAAAGGCTTAGATGCCCACCTGGGGCTGAGCAGAGAGTGTATGGCAGCTCTCCCACATCTCTGTCCAGAGCATAGGTGGAACTCTAGCAGAGTGTGGGCCTTCCCCCTTTCCTTTCTTCCCCAGGGCCCCCTTTTAGTTCCCAACACATTCCAGCTCAGGCTAGTCAGCTGCCTGCTCCTGCCCTCTGTGAGCAATGATCCTGCATTACCAGGACCTGACTTCAGACCTTGCCTGAGCTTGCCTCACATCACTTGCCTTCTTCTTCCTGAAATCCAGGGGAAGGACATGCATAGCCCATTACCCAAGGTGCAGTGGGGTTATCAACCTGAGTGGGAGGGTGCCCAGGCAATGAACATTAAAGAGGGATTTTAGGAAACAAGAGTTTTGTTTGTGGCTCAGTGCTGGGTTCAGGGAGACTGCAGCTCCCTTTCCCAGATGATAGGTACCAACCAACCCTGGGAGGAAAGCCAGGAACGTAAGGGAAACACTGTTGAGCCCTCTTGGTAGCCAGCACATCACCATCAGTGGCAAAGTAGAGAAAAGCCACAGTTGTATTAGGACAAGTTCTCTAGATAAACATATCTTAAATCAGAATGAATTTCTCCGTGGATAGAGAAAGTAAATTTAAGAGAATGTCTCTCTAATATCTAATATAGAAGGGTTCTTGGCCAAGGGAACTTAGAAAAATCAAGGACGGGTTATCTCATGTTGCATGATATTACAGCTGATATTTAGCATGTACCAGAATTCTGAAGAAATAAGTATTTTCCAATGCCAATTTTAAAACTCAAACATGCAAATCGCCTTTTCTAAAATACAAAAATAGGGCAAGTATAAAAAATGAAAGAACAACCCTGTTCATTGTCTTTTATGTATGTAGGATGCCAAAAGAATCTATTGCCTAGATTGTAGGTGGATCTGATGATCCAAAAGATCAAGATTAAGAAATGGTTTTTCACTTCAAAAGGTATAATGAACACATTTCCCTCATAGTAAGCAGGGTTAGACTTAGACTTAGGGTTAGGCTATTAGAGGGTTACGGTTAGGATTAGGGTTCTTAGTGTTAGGGTTGTTAGAGGCAAGGCAATGGTCAGGAAGCAGGGGTGAGCTAAACTGGAAGGTTTATTATTTATTTGTTATTAATTCATTCTTTGACAATTTCATATGTGCACACAGTATATCTTGATTGTTTCTATCTCTCATTCCTACCTCTACCTACATCCTCTCTGACACTTGCACCTTCATGTCTCCATTGTGTCTTCTTTTTCCTCCTAGTTTCCCCATTTCTCCTCCCTCTCCATCCCCTCCTCCTCCTCCTCCTCTTCTTCTTCTTCTCTTCTTCCTCCTCTTCCTCCTCCTTCTCCTACTTCATCACCATCATCATCATTACTAAGGTCACTTAGTGCTGCCTGATGGAATATAACTCAATATCTGTAAGGCTGGATCTTGTGCATATAAATGGAATGGATGGCACTGCCCAGGGTGCAATGGTCACATTATATTCAGAAAACAAGTGCTTTACCAAATGTGTCCTCTGATGCTCTTTGTACCCCCTCTTCTGCCATGTTCCTGTGGGTATTAGTTTTGGAGACTTTTTCTTTGATCTGAGAAGAATGGATCCTGATGATTAGGACAGCCCTAGGTGGAAGGTCTGTCCCTAACAGTTACCTTAATTGGCATGGTTTAGCTTGTGCCCCTCTAAGAAGCAGCAGCCACCACACACAGATCTCCTGGCCTGGAAGACCCAGCCTGAGTCCATTCACTATGAGGCCTTTATGTACACAACCCAGATGGTTTTCTGGAACCCACAGCCCTAAGGGACCAGGTATATTATTAGACAACTCACTGTGTGGCAGTGAAGGCCTCTCAGTAAACGCCTCTAGAGGCTACGGAGGCAGCTCAGTTGGTAGAATGTTTGCCTGGCATTCAAGAGGCCCAGGGTTTGATCCCTGGCACCACATAAAACAAACATGATAACACATGCTGTAATTGCAGCCTTCCAAGGTGGAGGCAGAGGCAGGAGGATCTGAAATCCAAAGTTATATTTGGTACATAGAGTTCAAGGCAACCCTGAAGCCCTGACTAAAAAGTAAAACAAGAAAAGAAAAGCCTCTAAAAAAGGGCCTCTAATGCTACCTGTCTCCCCAGGGGTTAGCACTTGATATCTCTGGAATTGTCAGTCTTGGCTCCTCTAAGTTGACAACAATGGAAGCTGGCCTGCAGAGACTCAATGGACACCAGCTTGCACTAAGGAAACCCACCTCTGTACAGTGAAAGGACATTGAAGAACCAACCAGAGTGGTCAGAACTCCTGTTTTGTCAACTGCTGAAACCCAGAGTCACATGACTCCATGGTGCCAATATGACCTCTCTCAAAAAGAAATAATCTTAAATGAACCCATTTAATGCTTTCTTACTTTACAATTACTTTTCTTTATTTTTTGAAATTGTAATATAATCTCATCGTTTCTATCGTCCAAACCAACCCACATATCCCTGCTTGCTCTCTTTCAAATTCATAAACTCTCTTTTCATTTGTTATTTTATACATATATGTATATTCCCTAAACATATAAACACAGCCTGCACAATCTGCATAATATTATTTATATGTCTGGCTTCGGTGCTGACCATTTGGTATTAGGCAACCAACTGGCAAAAGCACATTTTCTTAACATAGAATTAAAGCTCTTAAAAATGCTAGTTATAGCCAGGTGTGGTGGTGCACGTCTTTAATACCAGCACTCAGGAGGCAGAGGCAGGTGGATTCCTGAGTTCGAGGCCAGACTGATCTACTAAGTGAGTTCCAGGACACCCAGGGCTATACAGAGAAACCCCCGTCTCAAAAAAAAAACCCACCCCACACAAAAAAAAAAAAAACCCAAACCAAAACCAAACAAACAAACAAAAAACAAAAACAAAAAAAGACTGCTTTCGATACAAGGCCTTCAGCCAGCCAATCTTCACAGAAGACCTGGTCTCTACTCTACCACTAAGGCATGCTGGACAGTGCCACTTTTACCTTGGGGATGATAGGAGACCCATGCTTCAAGGATCAGGGAATGACACCCAGTTCAAAGGACACTTCTGTACTGCCACCACCGCAACACCCAAATAAACCCCTACTCCTTTGCTGGTCTCCCCAGTTTTCTCCTAGGCATAGTAACAAGAACTGAAATCTCTTTACACTGTGAAGCAGTGACTGGAGAAATGGTTTATTGTATGAGAACTTCCTGCTCTTCTGGAGGTTCCAAGTTTTATTCCCAGCACCCACAACCAAGCAATTCACAGCTGCCTACAACTCTGGCTGCATGAGCTCTGAGGGCATCTGCACTCCGAGTGTTACACACAGATACAAATTAATAAAAAGTACATCCTAAAGAGGAAATCGGACCATGGGAGTCTGAGCCCCAAACCCTCTAAACAGCTTTGCGCCACTTCACAGCCAAAGTGAAAATTCTCTCCCCAAGGTAAAGAAAGCCCAGTGCTATCTGGACCTAAGCCACCCATCCACACAGGCCCCTCTGCTCTCCCTCACCTCTGATCACAGGCCTTCTGTCTGCCCTGATACTCACATCTCAGCCCTTTTCCAGGACTCCTCTATGCCCAGGTCTTTGCAAGCAGGCAGCCTCTACATTCCAGACTGCTCAAAGGTCACCTCTGCAGAGATGCCTGTCTTGACTTCAGTTTCCTCCCCTCCAAAACCACATCCTATCCCCAAGTTATGCATAACCTTGACTCATCACTACCTGGCACACAACATAACATAATCACCTGTCTATCAGTGATTATCAACTAGGGAAAAGCCTTTTACAGATATAAAAGCTCCAGGCCTCACCCAAATCTTATGAAATCAGAATTCAGGAGAGCAGAACCAGGTTCTTCCAGTCCACAGACACCCCCTCCCCCACCAGGCAACTCTGAACACAGCCAGGACTCAGGGCAGCCTACAACAGTACTTTCAAACCCTGGTGCACACACTGCTCCTGAGAGTGCTGTTAAAATGCAGACTCTATTTCCACAGCTCTGCCATGGAACCTGAGGCTCTGCAAGTGCCACACCACACTGACTGGTGCTGTCAGGTGAAGCATTTTGCAGTTGCAAGGGCCTAAAACTGTGCTCATCAACAGGACTTCCTACAAGTATGGAGAACAAAGTCCTGAATCTACATCATGCAACAGAGTGGCTACCAACCCATGTGGCCACCAAGCATCTGAGACAGAGTAATGTTAATAAAGAGCTGATTTCATTCTTGACTACAATGCTGAACAAAAGCCAAAAGCCAGAAGTGCAGTCCCCCACCATGAAAGGCCTCTGTAAATTCTTGGCCTAAGGAGCCTTCTGCAGTCTGGATGGATAGGAAAATTCCACCAAAGGCTTAGTTGATCACCAACCCAAGAGTGGATAAAAATTTCCCTAAGGTAGGGACACAGATATGGAAGACTGGATAAAGCCACCTTGGAGCCTCTTACACCAGGCTTCCATTCAAGGCCCTTTCATCCACATCCCTGATCACATGTAAGCAGTGCCAGTCTTCCTGTTCTCTATATCATCACCACAGATGCTCTGATCACATGTAAGTGGTCCAGTCTTCCTGTTCTCTACATCATCACCATAGATGCTCTGATCACATGTAAGTGTTCCCAGTCTTCCTGTTCTCTACATCATCACCATAGATGCTCTGATCACATGTAAGTGGTCCCAGTCTTCCTGTTCTCTACATCATCACCATAGATGCTCTGATCACATGTAAGCAGTGCCAGTCTTCCTGTTCTCTATATCATCACCACAGATGCTCTGATCACATGTAAGTGGTCCAGTCTTCCTGTTCTCTACATCATCACCATAGATGCTCTGATCACATGTAAGTGGTCCAGTCTTCCTGTTCTCTACATCATCACCATAGATGCTCTGATCACATGTAAGTGGTCCAGTCTTCCTGTTCTCTACATCATCACCATAGATGCTCTGATCACATGTAAGTGGTCCAGTCTTCCTGTTCTCTACATCATTGCAATGGATGCTCGGGCAGACTATATCATCACCATAGATGCTCTCACAGACATGGCCTCGTGTCACTGATCTGCCTGGAGAATCGGTTTCTCCCCACGGAACCACAGATTCTTTCAAAGAGAAGAGATGTCTAATCCCTTCACCTAACACACAGCAGCAGGTCCCAAATGAACCACAGCAAGAGCTGGGATGCACAAGGAGTGGTATCATAGTAACTGCACTACTAATCATAAAAGAGAAATTGAATTCAGCTGGAGGGAAACCAATTCCACCCTAACTGATTCAAGATGTTCCAGAGACACCAATTCAGATTTCAGGGCAGCATAAAATGATAGCCTGTTAACCTACTCCCTTCCAAGGATACACTGAGAAAAAGGGGGCATCCTTCTGACCATAGATTCAAAATCTGTTAGCCTGTGATTCTGAAGGAGCTGGTTTACAAACAAGTCACAAAGGACTACAACTCAGAATCAAATGCAAGGCCAGTTCCCACTGTAAATGCTGGGCGGAGCCTGGCCCCATGAACAGCATCCCCCTGAGAGTCTGTACAGTCCAGAAGGTCATTTTCCTTTTGCAGTTAGAACAGCAAAGTGATTTCCAAGATAACCAAGGACAACAGAATAAGAGACTCATGGCATGGAAGGAAAAAGTTAAATTTTAATACTTAAGAGTCAATATCAAATTTATTTTTAAATCAATGCCAAATAAGCAGGGTAGGAATGAATGGAGCTATGAAGAAGCCCTAACAAACAACAGGAGTGTCCCAAGAATGCACACAATGTTTCTCTATTTCCAGAGTATTTTGAAGTAACCAGAGGCTTTAAAAAACTAAGATACAAAAATCAAAGCTGGGAAGAGGGTGGGGGGTGGCCCAGCATAGTTTTCAGATTTATGCCACAACTTTATTTTCTCCCTTATTTCCAAAGCACAAAGCTGACACTAGTTGCACTCTGCACTTTGCAAACTGTGCAAAGTAGGTCACCCAGAGAAAGTCATCAGGAAGTGAAAAGTTTCAAACCACCTACACTCTCACCTGTTACCAAGACAATAAGCTCCTTAGAGAGAATGCATGGGGGCTGGAAAGGCAACTTAGGGGGTCAGGTGCTTGCTGCACAAGCTTGTGAACATGCATGGGGATCCCCAGGATTCAGGGGAAGCAGAGACAGGCCGTGGGGAACTGATTCAGGAAAGCTTTGCAAGTTCAGCCTCTGTGCTCGGTCAGCACAGGAGCCATCACACACACACACACACACACACACACACACACACACACACACACACACACACACACACACAGGCAAACCTAAGGGGAGGGACAACAATTTCCATTTATATGCACACCTTCATCCATTCATCCATTTTCTTCTCCCCTCCTCCATTCTCATTCCAGGGTCTATACAGTAACTACAGTGAAATCTGGTAAAGCAGCTACCATTTACTAAGTCTACTGGGTACTGTACCAGAACCTTCAGAAATAGACATGATTATCTTAGTTCACTGAAAACGGTAAAGGTATATATGGGCGGTTAGGGTCTCATCCCAATTCATACAACTGGAAAGTGATGGAGCCTGACTTGGAGGTGGCTGATCTAGCTATGGGCAGTTTTGAGAAAGCACCATAACTAAGCATTAGATAACGCCATGCAGTTTGAGAAAGCAGCATCCAGCCAACTTTAAACTCCACTGGCTGTGTCTATAACCTCAACTAATCTCCTAGCCTCAAATTCCTTATCTGCACAGCAGGGATAGAGATTAAACACAACAGTTTGATACCTGTAATACAGGTCAGGCACTGGCTAACTACTGACATTCTAGCTACAGGTGTGCAAGTCAAGAAAGCCTATTTCAGTCAGAAAATGACAACAGCTAGACATATTCTCCATTGGGAGCAATCAGTTTTGCCAAAGTTAATCAGATAAGTTTACTAATTCCATAACTCATTTAAGTAGAAGGCCAGGGACTTATTTTTTTAGTTGTATTTCTATGAAATGCGTAACTTTTTGTACGTCACAAAACCTACCCTAATGTCTCATCTGACCATAAAAAGACATTTGCTTAAAGTCTAAGTATTGTAAACATGGTGTGTTATTACTCTAAACAGAGAACAACTTTTTGTTTTGGAAGTAAACATTAAATAATGTAGGAGGAGAAAGAGCATTATTTTAAGTAATCCACACTGAGTCCTTTCACCCTTCAAATCAGTTCATACACACTATTAGCTTAGAGTGGATGCTGGCCTCACTTAAAATGAGATAAGCCTGCAAAGTGTTCAGGTTTTCCCTGTTTCCAACTCAAATCCATTTTCTGCTTTGGAGACTGAGTGAAGCCAGCCTGCAATTTGACAGAATGACCAAATCCAGTCTCTCTTTAATCTACTCAGTAACTGAGCTCTTGGGTAATCTCCTGCACTGCATGGAAAAGCAGCTTTGGGTTCATCCAAAATAAACTAAAATTAATCAGAGAGAGGCCATGCCAACTTTAATTGCAACTCCTATTTGCCAGGCTTTCCAACATCTGCCAGTATTACTGATACCTAACTGATTCAATACAATGAGAGAAGCATTCTAACTTTATAAACATGGGCTGTCTTTTAAGGACATCACACACAAGTGTCCTTTCCACAGAGGGAATCCTACCCTTTTGTATGCATTCATTTTCATAAGCATTAATGATGTATTTTCGAAACACTGTGACTATCTTCCTAGTGCTTTTCAAGGGCCCTCATGGGGGAGGGGCTCTCATCCCCCACCTGCCTCATTAAAGGCATCAGTGGCACCTAAAGGCCAGGCTGAGAAAAGTGGACTAAAGCAATCTGCTCTCACTGAACTCACTACAAAAGATTTACAAGCAGATCTTTGGGAAGACAGGAGAGAGAAAAGAAAGGGGACTAGGGTGAAGGAGAAGAACGGATACCCTAGCTCACTTCCAAGAGCAGGATGCTGAACCTAGTATTTTTCATTGAGTCTAGTCCTGACTGTGTAGACATTTTACATGTAAGAATAATAGTCTAGTCCCCCACCCCACCCCACCCCCCACCCCCGCCCAGGCAAAGCCTAATAGCGAATGCTTTGTTCAAGCAAGGGGAAAGGATGTAATGACATAGCTTAATTTAAAAGCTCTCCGAACACCAATCTCTGGCACAAGTATTTTAAAATGTCTACCTTGATCTTAAAATTCTGAGCAAAAGAAATGTAGTCATCGGTTCATTACTGCTACACATGTGTGTCTCGTTCTCCAGCTACCTTTTGTGAGTCCAGCTGGACGCACAAAGCCTATAGAGCTGAAAACACGAAACTCTAAATTCTGTTGGGGAGGTAAAGAAAATGATGTAAGTGAGGCTTTCCCAAGCTGTGGACAGCCGTGGTCTCTGGACTCACACAGCCTCTTCCAAGCCTGCTTCAATTTTCAACCCAAACTGCTTCCTTCTCGCAGTCCCTCTTCCCCAGGGTCTGGAGAGCTCACTGCTTAGCCACTCAATACAATGACTATGCAGTTATCCAGGTGGATAACTTACCCAGGTTAAGGGCAAAGGAGCTGATCATACTGTCAACAGGCACCACACAGGTAGCCCAGAAGCGGCCACCAAAGACCTTTTGTACCTCAAAGAGACCATTCTCCACATCCCTCTACAGCGCTGCTCTGTGGCAAGTAGTGGGCACTGCCAGGCCTCCCAAGATGGGATGGGCACCCGTGCCTAAGCTTGGGGTCCCTGGATCTGCTCTACATGTTGGCTCAGAAGCCACAGCTGCCCCCGCCGGGCTACTTCCGGAACAAGTTGGAGAGGTCCGCGCAAGGAGACCCATCACTCCGGGGCCAGAGAGCTCGCAGGGGTCCCCGGCTCGAAGCCGCCACAGACTCTGCAGCTGAAGTTGACCTCTCCGAGGATGGGAGCAAAGAACCTGAAACCCTGCGCTGGAAATGGGAATAGAGGAGCGTTCCCAAAAAAAGGCCCAAGGTGGCCAAGCAGCCTCTCCCTAGAGCAGGGAACAAAGGGCTTCTGTGTCGGGCACTGCTGGTCCGGCTGCGTCCTGCTTTGGGGTACCAGAAACTTTTCCCAGGTGTGGGCGCAGCCGGAGGGCACTGGGTATCGGGCACCAAGCGCGGAAGCCTACCAGGTGCCCAGGGCGCAGCGCGATCCCCGCGACCCTAGCCTCCCGCCCGTTGCGGGCTACGCTACCGCTCACCTCCTCGATGGCCGCCGCGGTGTCCCGGCACTGGGCCGAGCGCGTGGTGAAACTAGAGGCCGTGGGCGCCTTGTAGTCCTCAAGGGTCTCGGCCACGAATTCAGACACAGAGATCTGGTCCAGCATCGCCAGGGCGCCGGGGCGCGGACTGCGGCCGCCTCAGTCGCCCAGGGCGCGGGCTCCGACCCCGCTGCGGCTCCGGGACTTGAACAAAGGGAAGCGCGGGCGCGGAAGTCGCCGCGGGGCGCGGGAGCCACCGCGGCAGGCCCGGGGCAGCAGGGGCGCGTGCAGCCCACAGCTCTGCCCGCTGTGCTCCGGGAGCTGCAGCTACCGAGTCCTCTGCGAAGGAGCCCAGGCGCGGGGGCGCACAGTCAGGGGGAACTGCGCGCCACCAAGCCACTGTCCTGGACGCCTCCCGCGGAAAGGGGAGGGCCCGGCTGGAGAGGGCGCGGAGGCCCGCCCGGCGGGGCGGGGCGGGGCGCAGGCCTGGCCGCCAATCGGGTCGCCCGCCGCTACCGCGCCGCCAGGAAGCGGAGGCCTCAGCAAGGAGGGCTACCTGGGCTCAGGGCCTGTCAGTGGCTGTGGGCTGCTGCATTACCTCTGCCTTCCGGATGTGCTTGGGTTCGAGGGCGCGCCCTGTCATAAGCTGCGATGCCCGGCTCCCACCCCGCACCCGCCATGACCTCTAGCAACATTGCCCAAAGGGCGTGGAGTGGATACTAGCTTCCTGGCTGGAAGGGAGCCCACCCTTTTGCTCCCCAATCCCACCTTTAGCCTCAGAACCCCCTGAATTCCCCACCAGAACCTCAGAAAAGGGCCAGTGAGACAGTGTGGGTAGCTCGCCCCCTACAAGACAGTGAAATCCTCCAGGGCACTTTAGAGGGACAAGATGTAGGGACAGTTAGTTGGGGATGCAATGATAGGGACCATGTTCTGTCTGTGCTCCTTCTCACAGTCTTAAGAAGCCAGGGATAAAGGGTAAAGGCAGGTGTTTTGCATAGGGAGTTGACCATGGTACAAGCCGAATGGGAATTCAAACCCATGACCTTCGACTTGGAAGAATACTCCAACCCCTATTAAGCATCCTGTTCCCTAAGCTTGTACAATTAGGGACACTCCCAGTTACCTGAAGACAGTTTTAGGGTGCTAGGCCAGGCTTCACCCTGAGAAAAATCATAGAATGCAGTGATGTGCTGTGGGAAGTGGGGGATACCCAAGAGAACCAGAGGTACAGATGGTTCTCAGAGAGTACTCCAACCCACAGCTGACTGATCACAGACACAATTGGGCCAATAAATCATCTGAATTAGGACATTTTCATCTATATCTCATTCAGAAATTCTCAGCTGTATTTTATTTTATTTTATTCACATTTTGTGTTCATTTTAATGATAAAAAAGGACACAGGAGAAAACAACCTGACATTTGACTTATATTGCATAACAAGCTAACCAAACTGGACATGGGGGATGAATTATAAAACAAATCATTTTATGTATCTTCCTGGGACTATTCTTCAATTAGACTTCTGTATTTCAAAAAAAGGCTGAGGTATAGTACACTAAGAGGCAAAAAAGAATAGTGCCAAAGTAACAGATCCCCAAAACCAGACCCCATGTCAGAACACATCATAGAGCAACAATTTATCTGATCAGAGCCTCAGCTGTATTTTAAAAACCCAGAGTTTCTGAAGACACTAGTCAAAAATCACACCCTCTAACTCCCCGAGGCAAGAGGCATGGTTACTGCAGCTGCCAACAAAACAGCCTAGAGAAACTTTACAAAAACCTTTTGTGGGTCTGAAAAGAAGGGAATGTGAGGGACATTATAAGCCCAACATGGGAAATAAAAGTGGTTTCCTGCTGCCATAGGACAGTAGACCACTCCATCTTTTTAAGGCTCCCATGTACAAATATGCTGTATGAGGTAGCAGCTGAGGTCAGACATTATATGTGGCTTCTGGTATTTTACCAGCACTGCCTGTGAATAAGTTAAGCCTTCAAAAATAGCTGTGCGAGCGGGTAGCTTTTATTCCTGCACAAGGCAATAAACTGCAATCCCAAAACTCTGCAACTCTCTGCCACTTTTCACCATTGTGAACATCCTTCCATTTAGTGTCTCAGGGACACACCTATCTCAGCATGTATAACTCGAGGGTATTGTGTTATAGTACAGGCTCTCCTTCACAAGGCATTTTCTGATCCCTCTGCCTCTCTTCCCACCTATAAGTGCTTTTGTTCTTCTCTGAAATTGAAGAATATTCCCTGTGACTTTTCAAGGTTTTATTTTTGGAGACATGGTCTCTGTGATGCCTTGGGAAGTTAAAAGAAAGAAGTGTTTTTCCTTGACATGATATAGTACCAGTCAAACTAATCAATGTGTCTAACACACACACACACAGACACATAGACACATAGACACACAGACACACACACACAGAGTCACACACAGAGACACACACACACAGACATATACATAGACATATACACACACATACAAACACAGGGACACACACATACACACACAGACACAGAGAGACACACACACAGAGAGACACAAACAAAGGGATACACGCACAAACAGACACACACACACACACAGACATGAACATAATTTAAGGTTTAAATGTTGAACAGAAATCAAGAGAACACAAACACAGGGACACATGCATACACACACAGACACAGAGAGACAAACACACAGACACACACACACACATAGAAACACACACAAAGGGATACAAACACATACACACAGAGACACACACACACAGACATGAACATAATTTAAGGTTTAAATGTTGAACAGGAATCAAGAGAACACTACCCACTCCTTTGTATGTGGTACTGAGGATTGAATCCAAGGCCTTTAACCTATAGGCAAGTGCTCGAACACAGAGTTACTACCCCAGCCCTCATTTACATATTTTAATGCATCGAGAAAAGAAGATGCTGATATTACCATTAGAGACACGGACACCACTAAGTTTATTTTAAAAAATACCTGAAATATCTATTTTTAAAAATAATTCTTGTTGGGCAAGGTGTCACATCCCTTTAACCCCAGCACTCAGGAGTCAGAGACATGTGGATCTCTATGAGTTTAAGGACAGCCAAGTCTACAAAGTGAGCTCTAGGATAGCCAGGGCTCTATACAGACAAACCCTGACTCAAAAAATATAGAATAATTCTCAAGAATAAAATTGTCCTAAAACTGATTTGAGGCAATATACAATTTCACTTATCCCATACCATACAAACATTTATGTTTTGCTGTAAAATATAAATGCCTTTGATCATACAGTATTCTTGTAGACCTCACTAGGGGCTTGGTTCAAAATACATGCCACGTAAACCTATGTTAGTTTTAAAGCCTGAGAAATTATGAATCCATATATATTTGAGCCTATATTTTTCATATAAAAGACTATAGTCTTATTATTTTTTCCCTTGGGTGTACTGGTCTGTTTTTGTTGCTATAATATACCTGAGGTTGAAATTTTTCAAGAAGAAGAGGTTGGCTAGGATGTTGCCCAAATGGTACATTGTTAGTGCTTGTCTGGAGTATATAGAGCCTGTGGGTTCATCTCTACACCAGGAGAAAATAAGAACAGCAAGGGGAGGGGAGAGGGGAGGAAGTTAGCTAGTGGTTTTTGAAGCTGCCCTGGTTAGTTTTGTCAACTGGACACAAACCTAGATATAACTGGAAGGAGAATCTCAGTCAAGGAATTGTTTCCATCAGATTGGGATTCAGACATGTCTGTATGACATTTTCATGATTATTAATTGATGTAGATGGCCCAGTCCACTGTGGGTGGCACAATTCCTAGGCAGGTGAGCCTGGCCTGTGTAAGAAAGGCTAAGTAGATCAAGGAAGGCAAGCCAGTAAGCACCATTCCTCCACGGTCTCTGCTTCTGCCTCCAGTTCCTGCCTTGTCTTTCCTGAATGATGGTCTATAACCTGTAGCCCAGTTAAACCCTTTCCTTCCTCGAGTTCGTTTTAATCAGTGTTTTATCACAGCACAGAAAACAAACTAGGACAGAGGTGTACAGTCTAAGATCAAGCAGCCCCTTCCATGTAGCTTCACATAGGTGGTAGCATAATGTTGACATTATTTACTTGTAAGATTGATCACAGGCTGGAAGCCAGAAAAACAGACATCAACTCCCTACTTTAGAACTCGCTTTAATGAGAACTAATGGAGGTTCCCAAGAAAATTCCCTTAATTGCTTCCAAGGATAGTACCCTCAGTGCCCTAACTCCTCCTAGTCCCCACCTGAGCCCCACCATGACACCAAGGCCAAGGCTCCAATACGAGGACCATTAGGGGACAGACCACATCAGAGCAGTAGCAGAGAGAGAAAGGGTTTGTTATCCCAGAAGTTGGGATAAGCAAGAACTATGCATAAATTCATACAAGTTCATTTCAGATCAGTTTTTATTTTGTTTTGTTTTGTTTTGTTTTTGTTTTTGTTTTTTTGTAGACAGGGTTTCTCTGTGTAGCCCTGGCTGTCCTGAAACTCACTTTGTAGACCAGGCTGGCCTTGAACTCAGAAATCCGCCTGCCCCTGACCTCCTGAGTGCTGGGATTAAAGACATGCACCACCATGCCCCGCACTTCAGATCAGTTTTACCACTGAGTGTTATTTTTAAAAACTAGGCCTTTGCCAAGTGTGGTGGCCATACCTTTAATCCCAGCACTCTAAGGAGAAGAAACAGGCAGATCTCTCTTAGGCTGTGGCTAACCTGTGCTGCACAGTGAGACCCTCATTCCGACAAGTGGATTCTTTTTGAGACTTTGAAAAGCTAAAAAGGTCTGGATAAAGACTTGTAGACCTCTGATGACATCATCAGCATCCTCTCAACAGTGCTTCTGGGAGGTAATGGAAGCTAGCAGACAGGCCTTTCTTGGGCAAGTGTTACTAGATCCTTTCAGGGAAGAGAATACTGGAAGTCTGGCTTCTCTCCTCTCTCTGATTCCTCTCTGTCATGCTGTGAGCATCTCCCCTCCCCTGCATTCTTCCACCAGGATGTCTTGCTTCACCTAAAGTCCCCAAACCAGCAAGAACAAAGGACAGAAACCTCTAATCCTGTAAGCCAACATAAGCTTCATCCTTTACTCCATTCAGCTAAGGCAACCAAAGGAAGAAGGATAGAAAAGCCCATGCCTGGTGCCCAGTAAGATTGACTAACAGCCCATTTTCCAGAGGAATGTTCTGCCTCTAGTAATTCCCAAGAACCTGAGATTTCTCACTGTCCAGCCAAGGGAAAAGGTAATGTTCTCAGCTCCGGAATTTTCTGGAGGCTTGGCTGGTTTAACACAGACATTTCCAGTTTGCTTGCAGTTAACTTGTAAATGATTACTCTTGGAATGAACAGATCTGAGTCTTAAAGGAACTTTGTGGTAAACAATGCAATAAAATAGTGACACCCACAAGGACCCGTGATGTGAACAGGGAAATGTCACTGGGACTTTCTCCTCCACCTCATAGAGTACTTGCCCCCAGATAATGTGAAAGCAACCCATTTACACCCCAAGGTGAGAGAAGCCACATGTATGTGTCACTCACCTCACGGTTTGTGCTTTGGGGACAGAGGCAGGGAAGGATTTGGCAGCACACAATTATAACACAGATGGAAACTTAGATCTGGGGGTCAGTTTTTTGCTGGTGTGCCCAAAGACCAAAGAGGGTGTCAGATCCCCTTGAACTGGAGTTACAGATAATTGTTTTGTATTTTTGGTTTTGGTTTTGGTTTTGATTTTTTTTTCAAAACAGTTTTTCTCTGTATAGCCCTGGCTGTCCTGGAACTCACTCTATAGAACAGGCTGGCCTCTAACTCAGAAATGCACCTGCCTCTGCCTCCCAATTGTTGGGATTAAAGGCATGTGCCACCACTGCCTGGCCAGATAGTTGTAAGCCACCATGTGAGTGCTAGGAACTGAACCACTTTCCTCTGGATGAGCAACAAGTGCTTTTAACTGCCAAGTCATCATTTCTCCACCCTACCACTATCTTTAAAACACACTCACACGCATGCACACACATGTACAAGTGCACACATATACATGCACACACACACATGCACAAGTGCACACATATACATGCACACATACACACACATTTTAAAGTTTTTGTCATTATTGTATTTGGCTGTTTGCTTTCATGTATATCTGTGCACCACATGCATGCAGTGCTTTCAGAGACCAGAGAGGGCATCACATCCCCTGGAACTGGAATGACAGATGATTATAAACTTCTGTGCTGGGAGTTGAACCTGCTCTCAACCTCTGAATCATCCCCCCTTTAAAAGGTGTTCTTCCACTGAGGTATGCCCTAGATGTGCTCATGTCTACACCACAAGTCTCTGCTCTAGTGTTCACGATCCCATTATCCATGTTTTGTGTTTGTTTCTGCAAAGAAAGAAAATACCTTAGGAAGCTCATCCTTGGGCCCAGACACTTGTGTTTGTTCTTATTTTGAGACAGGGTCTACTTTGTAGCCTGGATAGCCTGGAATTTTCTTGTAGACCAGGCCGGCTTCAAACTCACAGAGATTTGCCTGCTTATACATTCCTGAGTTCTAGGACTAAAAGTAAGTGCCACCATGCCCAGTTTAGGCCTCAACATTTGAAAATGTGTGTTTTCTGGATCACCTTTATGACTGACTTTAGAAAATGAATGACAAGCAGATCTATCCTCAGCTTATTTTACAGAACAGCACACAAAGACTGTTCATTTTGTCATCTTAATAAATCTGTAGACTCTCCGTGCGGAAATAAAGTAGACAGTCCTAGATAAAGGAGCCTTAAACTGGACTCTGTGGGGGCTACTCAGGTGAGCTCTGCCACACAGTCAGGAACGCTGGGTTTGGGAACTTGTGTATGTGGTAGAAATACTACATGGTGGTATATCACTGTGCATCTCTTCCCAGTTCAATAGTCTGGCAGCTTGAAATTGCTTTGTAGGTGTATTTACACCAGAGAAATGGGCAGCCGCTGACCATGACTGGACTTCTTGCTTAACTGATTGTCTAAGCCAAACAAGGCAGCAGAGTGTTGTGACTTTGTTGAGGATTATATTCACAGGCAGGCACATCTGAGCCACCACATTGTGGGTAGCAAAGATGTTTGTGGAAAAACGCTGCCAATCCTTTTTGTTATAGCAAGGAGGCCACAGGTGTCATGGGCAGATGAAGTTACACCAGACATCTTTACCAGCCTTGCTTGCTCATTAACATTAACAAATGCCAACTGACAATGATGTCGGAAAGAGACTCATCTGTCAACGACAGCAGCTACTTCTTTGCTGACTGAGCTGGATAATAAACATTTCTTCTATGTCTTATTTTGTCCAGGCATGGTTAAACTGCGGACTGGGTATTGATGCAAGCACTTGGCAAAAATCAATGGAAGCATCTATGAGAATCAATCAGCTACATCGGCTTCGCTATAGAGTAGCGGATATCTCTGAATGCTTTGCAGGCTGGGTGCTGTCCAGTCTGTAAGTCAGAAAACATAAAATAAGTGTATTTATGGATATACACACACATCTATTTTCAGAGACTAGGCTTTCAGTATTTACCAGCCCACTTTGAATACAATTCTATCTTTCCTGCAAACAGAACAGGCAGTGACCCTCCCAACTCTGATTCATGCTCCTGGAATTAAATACATATAGGATTAAAGCCCTGATACACTGAAATGCAAGCAAACCCAACTAGTGTTATAAATATTATTTGTCTTTCAGCAATTAAGGGAATGCCATTTGTTGTTTTCAAGCACTTAGAATAATACAAACAAGTGCCAGCGGAGGGCAGGGTTTGTTTTCATGGGAAAACAAAACAAACCAAAAAAATAAGAGTTTAATTAGCACTCCACATGCAGATAGCTTTTGCTAAAGCTTTTAAAGAGTGCTTGCATACTTTATTTTTTTCTTAGATCACAGCACTCTCTTCATAGCTGAGTGAGGTGGTGCATGCCTGTGATCCCAGCACTGGTGAGGCTGAGTGGGAAACTTAGGAATTTGAAGCTACAAATTCTGGGCAGCAGAGCTGATTAGAAGCCAAACATAATGAGATCCTATTTCTAGAAAACAAAACAAACAAACAAAAAATCCCTCTTCCTTCAGCAAGTGGATGTATTCATAGGTTTCTCTCCCTCTCCTTTAGATGGGGCAGGCATTTCTCCAGTGTTTTCCTATTGTCTATGAAATAAAAGTGAAGCTCTTGATTCTACTCTAGCCCTTCCCCCAACCCTTCTCCCAGCTACCCTCTGACCTCTAAGCACCTCCAAACACTGCCCGTGTGTGTAGGGGCCTTCCACTAAGAATAAGTTTGACAGGTTCTGTGAGACTCAGACATGAATGCCTGGGAAACATTTTTTATTATGCATTTCATAACATGCGCATAGTATATAATATGCTGCATAGCCTTCTAACAGGAACAGATGACCATAGCTGAGTGATTTTTTCATCAGCCCGGAAAACACTTCCTTAGTCAATGTTCTCCAGGCCCTTGGGACTGAACTTGAGCAGCTGTTTCCTTGCCCCTGTTGGTGAAATTGTGGATGTATGCAGTGGACACCCCAGGGATGATAAAGCACACCCCCATAATGGTGAGGCCAGGGAGAATCTAGAACCACAACTCCACACCATTACTCACACTCCAACCTGTCATCTTCTCCTCAGAGGTGACCCGGCTTTACCTCTCTTCCACTGAGAAACTTTCTTTCTTTCTTCCTTTCTTTCTTCTTTCTTTCTTTCTTTCTTTCTTTCTTTCTTTCTTTCTTTCTTTCTTTCTTTCTTTCTCCCTTTCTTCCTTCCTTCCTTCCTTCTTTCCTTTCTTTCTTTCTTCCTTTCTTCCTTTTTTCCTTTCTTCCTTTCTTCCTTTCTTTCGTTTTTGTTTTTTGAGACAGGGTTTCTCTGTATAGCCCTGGCTGTCCTGGAACTCACTTTGTAGACCAGGCTGGCCTCAAACACAGAAATCTGCCTGCCTCTGCCTCCCAAGTGCTGGGATTAAAGGCATGTGCCACCATGCCTGGTTTGAGAAACTTTCTTGACCACACCATTCATTCACTTGTAGAGAGTTGAGAAGTTGCAACACTCACCCAAGAACCCCACACTAAAGCATCTGCAGTACACTAGACCTGCTCAGCATAGAGTGTCAGCCACATCCTTGAGATTTCAAGCTGCCCTTCCCAACAGATCACAGTGCCCCTCTGTGTTTCCCCACTGAGAGCAGCTCTGCTCCTCATTGGCTTCCTGTAGGACAGGCTAGCTATCTTTTGACCCTGGAACATTGTTGTGAGCTTCCTCATCTTCACACACCTTCTTAACCTCGCACTAATTCCTTGGCCTAGAACACTTTCCTTTTCTTGACTGCTTGGGAAGTGTCTTGGTCATCTTTCAGAATCAACCCCAAACCTGAGCCTGAGGGTCCAGCTCTTTCAATTCTTTCTCAGTCTGTCTGGGCAAAATTTGTGGTCTTGGCTACTCTCCTTCCTTGAAGCATTAAGCTGAGAAACTGTAAGGCAGCAGAAAAGAAACAGAGCAAAGCACAGCACTAAGATCTTGGTGCATGGGGGCAGCAGGGAGGGACATTGTCTTGGAGACTGGGAAGAGGAAAGGGATGAGAAACTGTCAGAGGTTAGACAAGGAGGAGGATAATGACTGGAATTGTAGAAAAAGAATTATTATTAATATGAATAATAATAATAGATCTTGGTACACAGTGAGACGCCTACCACCCTTTTCTCTGCCTGTCTCCATCCTCACTGGCATGTGAAGTGATTGGTGTTTGACCAAATGTTGAGTCAGACAAGGTGAGAGCACTCATTTCACTGAACTTACAATACATCTCAACCCCAATCTGTTCTAGAAGCTTCCATTATAGAACGATTTGCACTTATCGCTAAAGCATCTGCTTCTTAATATTTATTTGTTATATGTAAGTACACTGTAGTTGTCTTCAGACACTCCAGAAGAGAGCATCTCTTGTACTCTGGGGATTTAATCTAAGAAAAATCAGAGGTTTGGGTCTCTATCATATGAATGTGTCATTTTGAAGTTGTGTGTGTGTGTGTGTGTGTGTGTGTGTGTGTGTGTGTGTGTGTGTGTGTGTGTGTTTAGGCTCATGTGTCCCCCAGGTTATCCTCTAAATTGATACATAGGTAAGGATAACCTTGAACTCCTGAGCCTCCTGCCTCTACCTATCACATGTGGGAATACACTCTATGCACAGTTTATTTTGTTCTGGGGTCAGGGCGGGGGCGGGGGTGGGTGAAGTTACAACTCAGAGTTTTGTGCATGCTGGAGAAGGAATCTATCACTGAGCTACATCTACAGTCCTCCTGTGAGTCCTATTGAGAGAAACAAAATGAGGTGACGTAATAATAACTGGGGCAGTGGCAGGACATCAACAGTGGCAGTCAAAAAGGCTTCTTAGAGGAAGCAACTTTCTAGCTAAGTCTGAGATGAAGAGAAGAAACAGCTGAGCCTAAGGAGCTGGGGAGAATCCTCCAAAGGATGTAGAAAGCCAAGGCCCTGAGGTGGGAACTTGTTAGCTGTGAGAAAGAAGGCCTTACATGGGTTAGAGCCCTGCCTGCAAAGGAAAAGAAAGCCTATCCCATCCCATGGGATTCAGTTATTTGTGTGTGCAAAGGGGACCGCAAAACTGGAAGGAGATGAGAGGACGGGAAAGAAAGCCGGAGACCAAGCTAATTTGTACAGGTCTCGTTTATTATGCTGAGGTGCCTTCTTTTTAAAGCATACATCTCGGGGAGTAAGGGAGGGGTCGAGGGGGAATTTTACAAAGAACAAAGAAGCGGGCATCTGCTGACACGGGGGGCGAAGCCAGGCACCAGGCAGCGGGCACTCTGCATCTTATCTTCGGAACATAGATCCTCCTTGACAGCCTTGGGTGTCAGGCTGGGCTCAGGCATAACTCCTGTCCTTGGATGGCATGGGAGTTCAGGAAGAGATAGGGAAGAGGGGACTATAATTCAGCTTTTACAGCCTCAGGTGCCAGGAAGGGAATAGGGAGGAGGGGATGATAACCAGCTCCTAGCAAAGGCCATTTCGCCTAGGGAGATTGTGAAGGGCTTGCTTTCTCAAGGGATGGTCTCTGACAAAAGCTGGTGCTGCAGACATTGGCAGGCACTGACTGCACAGGGACCTAGAACCTTCTAGAGTGTGACTTTTCATGTCTGCAACTAACATAACTGTCCTTTCACTTTAAAAACAAAGAAGACTTGACTCTGGTTAGATGGCTCAGCAGATAAAGTGGTCACTGCTCCAGCATGAGGACCCCTAACACTCGAGTACAAACTGGGTGTGGCAGCTTTTCATCCCGTTGTTGACAGACAGAGGCAGGAGAATCCCAGGGACACACTGCCCAGCACTGTAGCCAATTGGTGAGCGTCAGATTGAGCAAGAGACCCTGTCTAAGCTTAACAAGACAGGAGGGCAGGGAAGCAATGAAAGGGGATATCCAACAATCCAATGTTAACAGTACTCCAGAAACTCACACACACACACACACACATACACACACTAATATTCCTTTGGCTGCTTGTAGAGATATGATTTCATGGGTTAAGGGTGGAGCCAAAACAGATGGTAAAGCACTTATTAGTAGTAGAAAGTGAGATTACATCCACCTGTTAAATTAATTACCTTATGTTATTTGTACAAAATGACAGGGTTCATTATCAAATTATACATGGGTGTGCTTTGGCAGCATGCATCAAGGAAGTAAAGGTAGAAGCCACAGTGGGCGCCAGATAAAGGGGGCTCCAGGCAGTGCTGGTCCTGCTGCCTGCTGCTAAGCAAGCAAGCGATGGAGGTGGGCATGGTGATGAGCTACAGGCCACAGAATGCAAGAATTAGAAGCTTTTGTTGGATGCTTGTGGGGAGCCGCCCTCACATTTGCAGTTACAAGATGGCGCTGACATCCTGTGTTCTAAATGGTAAACAAATAATCTGTGCATGTGCCAAGGGTAGTTCTTCACTCCATGTGCTCTGCCTTCCCCGTGAAGACAACTCGGCCAATGGGCTGCAGCCAATCAGGGAGCAACACGTCCTAGGCGGAGGATTTTTCTCCTTAAAAAGAAATCGGGTTTTGCCATTCTCTCTCTTGCTCCTGAAGATGTAAGCAATAAAGCTTTTGCCGCAGAAGATTCTGGCTTGTTGCGTCTTTCCTGGCAGGTCGCGCGTGGGTAATAGATGCTGGGTTTTAAGAGCCTATCATAGCTCTGGAAGAGTCCCTCCTGACCAAGCACTAACTTTTCATTGGATTCTTAATTCTCATCATGTGTCTCCTCCAAGACCAATCTGGGACTTCCTAAAAGCTTTGCTGAAAAATAGCTGGCACAGTCTACTGCATGTTAATCACTGACTAATTAATTAATCACTAATTAAATACTCACTAATTAAGAAAATGCCCTACAAACTTGCCTACGGGTTATATAAAGTATATGATTTGAATAGCTAGAGAATACATATCTGGAGATATACATATACACAAATATGAATATGTGTGTATATCCATCTACAAATATCACAATCAAAATCGTAAATCAAATAGGTTGGGGTATAGCCTAAAAAAATTTAGGAATGACTGAAAATTCAAATTAAAGTTCAGTGGAAACAGTAGACTATTTAGCATGCAACAAACCCTGTGTCTTAGTTTTGGTTCCTGTTGCTGAGACAAAACACCGTGACCAAAGCCGGTGATGGTACACACCTTTCATCCAGCACATGGAAGGCAGAGGCAGGTAGATTTCTGAGTTTGAGGTCAGCTTTGTTTACAGAGGGAGTTATGGGGCTGCTGGGCCTACATGGAGAAACTGGTCTCTGTCTCCAAAAACAAACAAAACAACCCTGAACAAACCAAAGAACAAAAGCAAATTGGGAAGGAGAGTAAAGGGTTAATTCCATCTTTTGCTTCCACATCACTGTTCCTTATTAAAGGAATTAGGGGCGGGAACTCAGGGCAGGTACTGAAGCAGAGGCCAGTGAGAATGGCTACTTACTGGCTTGTTCCTCATGAGTTGCTCAGAGCCTGCTTATACATTCCAGGACCACCTGCACAGAGGTGCCCAAATGGGTAGAGCCTGACCCTAATAGTCACTAATTAAGAAAATGCCCTACAGTCTTGCCTACAGGTCAGTTTTGTGGAGGCATTTCTTAAAAATTATGGTTCACTCTTCCAGCTTGCGTCAAGTTCATATACGAAAAGAGATAGATGAATAAATAAATACATTTACCCAGGAAACCCTGGTTTCATCCCCAATACCATAAAATAGGAAAGTAGATAATGGTTGACAAATATAGATTATAAATGATAGTGGTGAATAATAGAAGACAGGTGACCAAATAGATAGATTGATAGATAAATTATAGATAGATACATAAATAGATAGATAGATAGATAGATAGATAGATAGATAGATAGATAGATAGATAGATAGGTAGGTAGGTAGGTAGGTAGGTAGGTAGGTAGGTAGGTAGATAGATAGATAGATAGATAGATAGATAGATAGATAGATAGATAGATAGATAGATAGATAGATAGATAAAGAATATGATAGAAAATAATGATATAGGTGATAGGTAAAAGACAATAGAAGAGAGATGGATGACAGATACGATACTATCTATAGATGATAGGGAATAATAAGATACATGACCAGCAGATGAAGAGGTAAGAAAAGAGAAGACAGAGCTAGGTAGATAACAATGACAATAGATAAATAAAGTAGCCGAGCATCGTAGCCTGATGATTCTTTAACCACAGTACTCAGGGGCCAGATTCAATAGGATGTTTGTGAGTTCAAAGCCAGCCTGATCTAAATACT
Organism: Mus musculus; assembly: GCF_000001635.26. NCBI lineage: Eukaryota > Metazoa > Chordata > Mammalia > Rodentia > Muridae > Mus > Mus musculus. The sequence goes on from NC_000078.6 coordinate 24,265,910, forward strand.
GAGTGCCAAGATAGGTAGGGCTATTCAGAGAAAGCTTGTCTTGAAAAACTAAAAATAAAACAAAACCAAAATGCAGATGAAATAGATGACACATCTAGATCATAGAAGAAGTTATCACAGAGATTGATTGTCATACAGGAGATCTGTAGTTAATAGAGAGATACTAGAAGATAAGATTAGCTGGATAAGTAGATGAAGATAGAACGAATGTAAGGGAAGGTCTGGTAAGGGAGCACGAGAATTGTTAGACCAAAGAATGAGAGGACAGCCTAGTTGGAACTGGGCAAGCATTCCACATTTCTCCTTTCATAAGGACAGCAGTCATATTAGTTACTTCCTATTGCTGAGAAAAAGCCCCACCATGACCAGCATTTGAGAGCTCATGTCTATCTTTTTTCTTCATTTTGCCACAATAGTTTTCTTTTTTTTTTAAAGAAAATATTCGTTTTCATTCTAGTGCAATGGTATTTCACCTGCATGAATGTCTGTGTTAGGCTGTCAGATCTCCTCGATCTAGAGTTACACAAAGTTGTGAACTGACATGTGGGTGCTCACCTCGGGATTCATGCTGATCTCACTGGCTGACTCTGCATTGCATTTTGGTGAGTCCCACTTAATAGTGCCAAGAAGTAAACGCAGAAGCAGCTAGCTCCTGTCCTGGTCAAAGTTTTCTAGGGTCTTCCAGCCTCCCCAGGGTCATGCCCTGAACCCTCCCCTGGGTAGAACCCCTGAGTGTGGCAAAGAAGGCCCCTGCATGGGCCAGACCTGTCAACTTAACACAAGCTAGAGTCATCTGAGAGGAGAAATCTAGATTTAGAAAATGCTTCCATAAGATCCAGCTGTAAGGCATTTTCTTAATGAAGAAATTAAGGCAATTTCATAATTAGATGTGGGAGGGCCCAGCCAATTGAGGGTGCTGTCATTTCTGGGCTGGCGGTCCTGGGTTCTATAAGAAAGCAGGCTGAGCAAGCCATGAGGAGCAAACCAATAACTAGCACTCACTCCTTCATGACCTCTGCATCAGCTCCTGACTCCAGGTTTCTGCCCTGCTCAATCTCCTGTTCTGACTTCCTTTGATGATGAACTGTGAGGTGGAAGCCTAAGCCAAATAAGCCCTTTTCTTGCCCAAGTTGCTTTGGTCATGCTGTTTCATCTCAGTAATGGTACTCCTGACTTGAACGGGTCCCTTGTCAGATTAACTACTTGGTTAAATAAATATGCTCACTTTCACGGAGGTCCCAGTGGCTGCCAACCCACAGGGAGTGGACGCTTCTCTTGCCCACTGTTCACTGGCTTTGTTCTTCTCCCTCTACTTATCTAAGCAGAAGCTTCACCACCACTTTCCAGGATATTCCTCTTCAACTAATGACAATCAGTTGGCAACGAATCCACGTGCCATTGGATTGGATATTTCACTTTATTATCCACGGGCACTGTGGTCCTGAGCCCTCATTTGCCACTGTGCCCTTATCCATTTAGGTCTCTCCTCATCAGCAAGTGTTATTTTATAATAAATCTTCCCATCTCTGGGTTAATCAACTTTCCAATCACCCTCTTTACTGGGTGCCAGACTCTTTCCCATAGTGATGCTTCTAAAAAGCAAATGTAGTTTTAAGTGGCTCAATATCTTCCAGGGTCCCCCTAAAGTCTATGAATAAACCCTAAATTCTTCAATATGCTCTAAGAGATCCTTCATGGCCCAGAATGCCTGACTGTGCTGCCTCACTTCTCCTCCAACCTTACTTGTACCCAGAGATTGAACCATAGTCTATTGACTCAGGCATTTCCTCATTCAGTGCCTGCTTTATTTCTTTTTAAAGGTGTGTTTATTTATTGTATATATATGAGTACAATGTAGCTGTCTTCAGACACACTAGAAGAGGGCATCAGACCCCATTACAGGTGGTTGTGAGCCACCATGTGGTTGCTGGAAATTGAACTCAGGACCCCTGGAAGAGCAGTCAGTGCTCTTAATCGCTGAGCCATCTCTCCAGCCCCAGTTCCTGCTTTATTTATCATTACACAATTAGTGTTGGGGGCGGGGACTGGAGCATACATATAAAGGGGTGTGCATTAGCCCTAGCATGTGGTCAGAGGGCAACTTGCAGGAATTGGTTGCTCTATCTTCCCATGATTTAGGTCACAGGATCAAACTCCTGTTGTGTGCTCATGGAAAGTCACCAAACCACTTCAAGAAGATTTGCATTTTCAAAGTATCTCCCTGATTGGGAATGAAAGAACATATTGAAATCCAGGCATAGTGGTACATGCCTTGAATCCTAGCACTTGAGAGGCAGAAGCAGGTAGATCTCTGTGAGTTTGAGGCCAGCCTGATCTCCATAGTGAGTTCCAGGTAAGCCAGGGCTACATAGTGAGACTCTGTCTCGAGAAAACAAAATCCAAAACGAATGCCTTGAACCCAGATTACCACATGGTCTTCTGCACTTAACAGAAACCAACCAACCTTTCATCCACTAGGGCTGACTTTCACTTCAGTCTACCTGATGAATTCATTCCCACAGTTCAAAACTCAGCTTGCAAGCTTTAAAATTCAAGAGCACTCCTTCCCTTCTTCCCTTGCCATGTTGAGCAAATCTTCAACACTTCCCAAGGCACCTTGTTCTGTTGTAGCATGTGGTAGTTTAGATGTGAAATGTCTGCCAAAGACCCAAGTTTTGAAGAATTGCTCCTCTAGGTGTGGCCTGAGGAAGAAAGTTAGGTCATTGGGAGCATGCCTTTGAGGCACTGTTGGGACCTTGCTCCCCTTTCCCTCCCTGCTTCTCTGCCATGGTAAACCTGCTACATGTTGCTACCATGATGCACTAAGTTGCTAGATGCCCAAAGCTACAGGGCCAAGCAACCATGGACAGAAACCATGAGCCAAAACTTAACTCTTTCCTCCTAAATTGATTCTTTCATTTCGTCACAGTGATGTAAAAGTGAGTGACACACAGCACTTTCCACTCACAGGTCTGTCTTTGTCACTAGATGAGTTTGCTGCAGATCAGGTATATAATCCTTTCAGCTTTATGTCCCTAAACCCAGCACTTGATTTAAATGTATCCTTTGAGTGGATACATTTATACTGGTGTTTGTGTGTGTGTGTGTGTGTGTGGTGAGAATACAGAAAGGTCCCCCTTTGAATCATAGAAAATGCCTTTATTCACAGTCTTTCTCTACTGGAGGACCCTATCCATCTAAGACCCAAAAATCTTGTAAGGGATAGGTGGGCCCTGTGTGTTGCTCAATATTCCACAAACAGGCTTCTAGAGGAAAGGGAAAGAGGGCTTATTTTTATTGATTTGGTTAGGTTTGGCTGTTGCTGTTGTTGTCCTGGGGAGTCAAACCCAGGGTCTTAAGCTTGCCAGACAAACAGTCTGCCATTGAGCTGTTCCTTTGCCCAAGCAGGGGGGTTTTGAGAATTCTCCAAATATTGCATGATTGGAATAGAAGTCTCTTGAACACAGACCTACATGGGAGGTGTAAACTCACAGTAGGCTTGAGTGAAGCAGGGCAGAAGGCCATGCAGACTGTGTGACATGGAACTATGGGGAGGAAGGGTCCCCTTGTCCTTCACAATTGGCAAGATCAACCTGCAGATTTCCTGGGCTGCATGGCCTATGGGTGACATTGGAAATAAGAGAAATAGGTAACTTCTCCATGATGAAAACAGCTCCCCACAGACTAGACATAGTAAAGCTTGTGAGGTTTGAAAACAAGAAGGGGTGTTTGGGTGAGAAGCTTGACTGAATTTGTGACTAAATCCTGTCAGTCTTTAGTTGAGATTAATCAGTTTAGGAAGAAGCAGGTTGGGACTCGAACTCAGAATGCATCTAACAACTTTGCTGAAATGGTAAGCACATTTCTATATAAGAACCCTTGAAAACTGAGATTCAGTCATTCTTTGATTCATTTCTTCATTCATCCACTCAACATGTTCATGAAGGGCTGCTTTTCTAATATTTTTAATTCATTTAACACTTTAAAAATTATGATTTTATCACTTTTATCAATATTAATCTGTATATATCACACACATACCACACTATGCATACAAAAGTCAGGGGATCATTTTATTTTCTCGGAAAGAAAAAAAAAGACGGGATTACTGGGTGAGAAAATTTTTTGGTGCTAAAACACTGGTGTCCAAACCTCTGTCTTCAGGCTTACCAAAGTGCTGGACTCAAGATGAAGGACAGTTGGCATGAGAAGTAGAAAGGAGCCTTCAGAAGATAGACCTGGGTCCTTCAGTCCTACACCTGTTGCTGCTACTGTGAATGGAGCTGATCCCTGACCCTAACCCAGAGGGCTGGATCCCAAGGACTAAGCTGAATAGCAGGAAAAGTGGTACCGGAATGCTGGCCAGAGGGCCTTTAGCAGGTGAACATTGTTGTAGAACACAGCCCTCTGACCAATAACAGACATCATCTTTATCATGCATTCTCCCTCATCAACCATGCATTCTCTCAAGAGACCATCAGAAGCAACCTGTGGAATGCTGACCTTCCTCAGAAAAGGAGTCCCTGGATCCTTAGGTGAGACTCCAGCTCCTCCTTGCAGGCATTTAATTCAATTCTGCCCTAATTGTACTTAGTCTGCAGCTTACGGATTACTAAAGCACAAAGGCTGTGGAGAAGATGTAGTTAGATGGGATGTATCAGATGTGCTGTGTGAAGAGTTTCCAGTGTGCCTTCTTAGGGTTCACCTGTGTACCTGCTTGTAACTCTTCACCCCCACACTGTAAGGAAATAGTTTGCTTAGTTCGTTTTCTATTGGTAGGATAGACTGCCATTACCAGAAGTGACTTGGGGAGGAAAGGGTTTATTTCCTCTTACAGCTTGTAGTCCATCATGACAGGAAGTCGGGGAGGGAGCTAAAAGCAGGGACCTGAAAGCAGGAACTGAAAAAGAAGCCATGGAAGAATGCCGCTTACTGGCTTGCTCCCATAGATTGCTCAACCTCTTTTCCTATGCTGTTCAAGAGCATGTGGTTAGGGGAACACAATCCATGGTGGGCTGCTTCGTCCTCTCTCAATTATTAGTCAAGAAAACCCTGCAGATTTGTGTATAGTAAATCTGATGGAGGCATTTTCTCAATTGTGGTTCTTTCTGTTTGACTTTAGTTTGTGTCAAGTTGAGAAAAAACTAACCAGTACGTAACCTCAGTAAATTCATTGGTTCTGCTGGATGATCCTCAGTAGAAACATATGTTGGTTTGTCATTGGGGCCTTAGGAGGAGGGAGTAGATGCTGCTTATGTTTCTCCAGAGAGAAACCAAGGCCTATCTTTGCATATCTCGCCATAGAGTAAGAAGGAGGAATTTCCAAGATAATAAGACTAAGCTGGCACACTAAGCCTCATAGAAGCAAAAATCTATGTTCTGTGTTTTTCCTCATCAATTCCTTAGAAAGCAGATCCCATGGAATGATAAAAAAGGGAAAGTGGGTTCATTGCTTTTCTGTTGCTATAACAAAACCCCTCACCAAAAACAACTCATAGAAGACAGGGTTTGTTTTAGCTCATAGCTACAGTGGGATATGAGTCTCTCATGGCAGGAAGGCACAGCAGCAAGTGACAGGCACAGAGGGAGGAAGAGGAGGTTGAAAGATCACATCTTCAACTCCATTCAGAAAGAGGAGAAGAGCAGAAGTGGAAGTGGGGAGCATTTATAAACTCTGAAAGCCCACCCCTATGCTATGCTTGCTCCAGCAAAGCTATACCTCCTGAACTTCCTCTGACAGCACCACCAACTGGAGATTTGCTGTTTAAATCCCTGAGCCTTTAGGGCAGTGGTTCTCAACCTGTGGGTGGCGCCCACTTGGGAAGAGTCAAATGACCTTTTCATACGGATCATATATAAGATATTTACATTATGATTCACTATAGTAGCAAAATTACATTTATGAATTAGCAGTGGAATACTTTTATGTTTGGGGGTTCCCACAACATGAGGAACTGTATTAAAGGGTCACAGCATCAGGATGGTTGAGAAGCACTGCTCTAGGGGATATTTCTATTTCAAACCACTACAGAAAGGAGGTGTGGCCTGTGTTCTGTCATACTTCACCATTTTAACTATCTGAGAAATAGGCTCTCCACGCATACCTTACAAACAAGACTCAGCTGGCTCTGTGAGCTAACATCACTTCAAAATGGTGCTCGCCCATCTGTAAGCACAGGAGCTTCCCTGCTGTCTGGTTGTCCTTCTGTGAATGTTCTATATAAGCCAGACTCTAAGGATCAGGGTCCATATGGAGGTGGTATAACCTAAGCTAAAGGAATATGTCTTTTTAGGTTTCAAATTAAGCTGGCTGCACAGTGAACAGTGCACCTTCCTTGGCCAGGAAATAAAAACAAGCTGCCTAAATCAGATGGCAAAAGAGACAGCCGTATTTGGTCTGTCCATGGGAGGAACATGCCAGAAGCCTACCTGCTCTTGGAGATAGCACTTCAGAGTCCTCCTTACCATCTTGATAACTACCAAGAAGAAGGATAGTGATACCAAAATGCTACTTCTCCCAGAGAAAAAGCCAGGGGCAGGCCTGGCCTTGCAGCCTGGCCACTCCCTCCAACCCCCCTCTTCCTAGCTTGAGCATTAAAGTTTTCTCTGTGGAAGCTGGATGGTCAGTCAGTCCCACTAAGACTATTCACAGCTGCCTGCCTGAGCTGACTAAAATAGAATGTGATCTCCATTGTTATGGTCACAAGTTGAAGATGTCCAGGGTTGCTCTGCAACAAAAGGAACCAACACAGGGCTCTTCCCACAAAAGGGAGATATTTGTTTCATCTCCTGCTGTTAAAGTTCTTTGTATAAACTGCTCTGATCACAGATGATTTAACAAAAGCCACATAGGAGAGTAACAAGAGCCAAGGGCACTGAGGTCCCTTCACAGCCCACAGGAGAGACTTTGGGGGTCTAAGTGAGTTTGGGAAGTTTCCACAGAGTTGGCAGATCCCAGACTTGGGTTTCAAGAGGGGTCTGGGCCAGGGACAGTCCAGCCAGAAAGACAGAATTAAAACATGGCAAGGTCTTTGCCAAGGGCATGCTAATAGCTCCCATCTATCACCCAGGGATGGCAATGTATGGGAAGAGATAATTGACTTTTCATGGAACAGATGAAGTTTTACATGCCATGCTTCCTGAGTGACAGCTTTGCCTTGGGACAGCAGCAGCATGCAGGAGGGAAAGCATGTCCAAACTCTCACCCTATCCTCGGGCCGGGGTATAACTTAGACCTGCAAGGTTATTTCCATCACTTAGACCCCAAACTCCATCTGTCTTTGTAGTCATCCCAGAAAACGAAATGGTCCCTACATTCCAGTCCACAAATTGCTATTACTTATATTTTCAGGTTTTTGTAAAAATGTGCTTACACATTTTGTACCTTTTCATTGCTACCTTAGTAACGGATATGCAAATGGTATGCTGCTGCAGACCCTCTGGCTCCCTGTGTCTGCATGAAACAGGATCTCTTAAGCAGATGGGCAAAGAGTCGGATGGGGTGACAAACAGACGAACACGCAAGGGTGGTGTTGGATCTGAATGTAATTTTCTGGTCCAGCTTAGACTAATTATATTACAGCGAATATCATAAATTGTAAAACATAACAGATATGGTACATTGAAGTTTTCCAGGTGCAAGAGGAGTGACTACAAAAAGAATTTGCAGGAACCAGATAAATGTTTACGCTAGGGATTAGTATCCCTCCAGATGTAAGAGGAGTGACTTCAAAAGGACTATGTTTACATTAGAGATTAGCACCTGCTTCGGATCAGCCCTGTGCCAGGCAAGAGTTTCACACCTCAGCGTTAATTGGGATAGGGGGATATAAACTCTTGCCTGGCTTCAGGAATAAAGTAGTGTCATGAACCTTGGAATTCTTAGGCCTCGTTAATACTTATCTATGTCTGGAGAATTTCCATTTATCAGTATAGTATACTAATTTGCTCTTGGCATGGAATGTAGTCTGTAATATGAATTTCTATCTCAGTGAGAATTTTAGACTCTTTCTGCAGACAACTGAATTAATGGCTAGTGCTTTATTAGTTACTGAATAGGTTAAACTCCTTGCTGCTATCTGGAATCTAAGAACACTGGGAAAAGGCTTTAGCTATGTTAGAATACAATCTTAAAAGGCATTACTATAAGGTAATGCTTAATAGAGTGCACGTGAATCTATACATTAGACTAACGTGGTGGAAATTTGATTGTTATGGGTTAGGGGAAAACGCCAAAACTCCAGGAGGGGAATTTCCATGGAACTCTTATCCTCGTTAACAGCTTTCAGGCTTTTCGCCTGTCAAACTGACCCAAACTGGAGAGCTGACTTTCGTCACACTTCCAGGAGGAGAGTCCTAGAAATTCATTTCTCATGAGCAGCTTTTTGGCATTTCTGCCTCACAAGCTGATTCCACTGGAGTGCCCTGGCAGTATGCAAGGAGTGACAAGATTTTATCTGGTTTACCTGTAGGTAGACAAAATGGGGGCGGGCACTAATATGCCCTCTGCAGTTCAGAAAGGCAAAGTGGCACACTCATTGTCGCAGAGCAAAGCTGGGTTTGACCTCATCCTTCAGTTCTCAAGCTCTGCCTAGACACTGTACCCCAATTCAGCCCACAGGTAAGAAATGCCTCCATACCTGATGCTCAAGGGTCATGTGACAAAGCTACCTGCCCATTATCCTCAATGTTTGTCATGAGCCTCTCCTGTAATAACACTGCAACTCACAAAGTCGTCAATCAAGTTGTCCCCAAGCAGACACAAGGAAACACCTGTCTTCCTTAGTGGGTCTCTCCTGTCTTTTTGCGAGCTCGGTGAGGTACCAGACCACCCTGCCTGTCCTTTCTGTCACCTTACAGCCTCACAGCTGGGCTCTCAGAGTCACCCAAAGGGACATATATATCTCTGTTCAGACTTCTGGAACTCCTGAAGCTGGTTCAACCAGTCTGATTTTTCTAACAATAGATGTTTTGCCTCTGTGTTGCTGTAAGAACCTTATTTGGATAAGGACTTCACACAGTATCTTATACATAATCAGCAGTTAACAGCTGAGGGTTAGAGGGTGTTCCTAGAAAGGACCACATTTGGAACAGGGACACAACACAGGAACACACTCATAGGAGCACCTAGGAGATGCTCTGGGTGACAAAATACATATGAGGATGTCCCTTTAGGCTCCAACACCTCCCAGGGGTCTCCTCTTCCTACCAGTTCACACTGCTCAGCATTCCACAAACTGTCTAAAATCCCTCTGTGTTAGTCAGGGCTCTTTCTGTTCTGAGAGATCAAAGTCCTATTCTAAGGGACTTAATTACAGAAACATATGTTGATTGGCTTTCATGGCTACCTGCCCACTAAGGAGTGCTGACAGGGGAGTCACAGAGAGGCTACTATATGCCTGGCTTCCTGAGGCAAGACCTAGGATTTGCACACAGTTATGGGGGAATGAAGAGGCAGTATAATAGGAAGTGTGGCACTGATTGTTCTGAATTCTGGCTTTGATGAAATCACCACACATGGGCATGCAGGGCAGCCTACTGCTGTCTCTCTGGGTGGCCCCCCAGTGGGTGTTAAGGACTTTCTATAGGACTTCCCTAGTTAGGGTAAGGAGAGAGAGAAACACTCCCAACAAGGAGAGGAGGTAAAGCGGTCAAGAATGCCCACCCAGAGCAAGTCATTTACAAGAAACCCCTCCTCCATGTGGATATCATTTCCTTCCTGTTAAGGAATCAAGGAGAGAGCTTCAGGACCAGGGCTGCCCTGGATAACTTACACTTGGGGCCAGAAATCAGAGAGCTGCTTCCTGCTCCTTCACTGTGATTTGTTGTGGCTTCCCCTTTGTCAACATGGGATTTCCCCCATTCAAAGAGGTTGATACAAACCAGCCACATTTCCTGGAAACCCCCTGGGAACCCAGGACAAGTTGATGAAACCAAGTTTGACAGCCGCAGGAACTACTGCTGGCATTAGTCTGTGCTTGGCATGGAGTACTGTGGTTCACAGCTGATGGGTTCCTGTTGGCTGTGTGTATAGGAGGGACACATTTACCATCACTGTACATTCAGGCAGTTCTCATAACACCAGATCAGGATGTGCTGGAGGCCCATAGAAACCTTGGCTGCTTCCTCTGCTTCTCCACCCAACCATTGCACACAGAGGGCACGAAGCCTGAGTGAAGACACTGCATCTTGCTGCCTGGTTGTCCCCACAGAGACATCCTCTATGTGACCCTGGCAAGTCTCTAACTCTTTCTGAGCCGTGGTTCTTCCTTTGGGAGGCTAGGAAACTTGTTTGTACAACACACAGAACTGTGTTGTACATATACCTGGAGGCAGATATTTAGGACATACCACTATCCAGATCAGCTCATGTTTACTGATTGTCTCCTCCAATAACAGTATCATCCACCTCCTACATTAGAAAGGTTAAGTTAAGGGCTGGAAAGAAGGCACAGCAGTCAGGAACACTAGCTGTTCTTTCAGAGGAGCTGGGTTCAATTCCTAACACCCGCATGGCCCCTTACAACTATCTGTAACTCCAAGTCCGGAGATCCTATGCCTTCTTCTGACCCCAGTGGTCAGCAGACACTTGAGTGGAGCAAATCCATACATGCAAGCAAGTCACCCATCCACAAAAAATAAATAAAATCTAAGTAAATATTTATCCATCAGGTACAGTCTAGAGCAGTGGCTCTCAACCTTCCTAATGCTGCCATCCTTAAATATAGTTCATCCCTTAAATACAGTTCCTTATATGGTGGTGACCCCCAACTATATTTGTTGCTATTTCATAACTAATTTTTTTCTACTGTTGCAAATTGTAGTGTGAATATTTTTGGAGATAGAGGTTTGCCAAATGGGTTATGACCCACAGGTTTTTCCTGCTACTCTAGAGAGGCACTGCATCTAGCTGCCTGGTTGTCCCCACAGAGACATCCTCTATGTGACCCTGGCAAGTCTCTAACTCTTACTGAGTCCTGGTTCTTCCTTTGAGAGGCTAGGAAACTTGGTTGTACAACACACAGAACTGTATTGTAAATATAGTAAATGTTCCATAAGGGGACTCAGGATTATCTATTATCTTGCTACAGAAAGTGATTCACCTACAAGCACAGCAGACTGTAGACACAGCATCTTTTCTAAACAGCCCTGGGAAAGCTGTTTCCCTTTGCCACCAGGGCAAGGCTCTTTTTTTGTTTTGTTTTGTTTTGTTTTGTTTTGTTTTGTTTTGTTTTGTTTTGTTTTGTTTTGTTTTTTGGAGACAGGGTTTCTTTGTATAGCCCTGGCTGTCCTGGAACTAACTTTGTAGACCAGGCTGGCCTTGAACTAAGAAATCTGCCTGCCTCTGCCTCTTGAGTGCTGGGATTAAAGGCGTGCATCACCACGCCCGGCTTATATTATGAATCTTGATGCAAGTATCTGATATGCAGGATATCTGATTGGGGGACATGACCCACAGTTTGAGAACCACCACCTTAGATGAAAGAATGTGGACAGCTGTCTTTGAGCACTGATCATCCCAGCCATCTCCATTCATCTCTCCAGCCATCTCTTCATTCATCTCTTCAGGCATCTCTCCATTCATCTCTCCATCCATCTCTCCATTCATCTCTCAATTCATCTCTCCAATCATCTCTCCATTCATCTCTTCAGCCATCTCTGCCTATTCTTAGACATTTATTTTAACTCTAAATGTACATTTACTCATCTGGTCAGTGTATTATCATGACAATAGCAAAGTAACTACGGCACTGTCTTCTTTCCACAAGCGGTCATGGCCATGGCTCCCCATTTGACACTCCAGAGTGCTCACAGCGAGGAACACTTCCTTTTTGTCCCTGCAATGAATTCTCCTATGCTGACAACATTCAGATGACTCAGATGAGAGTGTACTTTTGAAGTGAAAGATAATGTTGAAGAACAGGTAGAGAAGACTGGAGTTATGGCTTAGCAGTGAGGAGACATTTATTTTTTTGCTCTTGTAGAGGAACCAGGTTCAGTTCCCACATCCATATGGCAGCTCACCACTGTTTGCCATTCAGTTTTGAGGATCAGATGTGCTCTTTCAGCCTCCACAGGCACCAAGCACACACATGGTGCACATACGAACATGCAGGCAAAGCACACAGACAAATAAAGGATTTTTTTCCTTTAAAAGAGAGAGAGAGAGAAGAAAAGAAAATTAGCAGCTTCAGTCTCATATTTTTGCCTCTGTCTTCCATTGAGGAAACAGACTAGGGAACAAAGTGTGGTTCCACCAGTATCCAGATGCTAACTAGATGCTAACTAGCTGTCATGGCTGTCCTAATTCAGTGGATGCACTTGGCTACTGATGAGTCATATGTGTCTTGGGGCATCTGCATGGCTGTAGCTTTGAAACCCATCTTCCCCAATGCTGAATTAAGAGCTCCAAGATTGATCTAGGTCCTATTTATCCATGGCAGGTTTTCAATTAGTTTCCTTTTTTTAAAACTCGTCATAGCAGCTTGGGCCATTATCTTGACATGAATCTTCAGAGGACTCTCTTTCTAAAAGGAAGACTTGTCAAAGGAGAGTATCTGTGAAGATGGGTCTGGATATTGTCAGCATAGGAGAGTCCTTTTTGGGGAGGAAAAGGAAGTGGTATTCAACTGGAGTGTCAAATTAGGGAAAGGTGTCATGACCTAAGAAGACAATGTCTTAGTTACGTTTCCATTGCTGTCATAAAACATGGACCAAAACCAACTTAGGGAGGAAAGGGTTCATCCAGTCTACAGTTTATTCTCCATCTTGAAGGGCAGTCAGGGCAAGAACTCAAGGCAGGAACTTGGGGGAAGAACTGAAGTGGAGACCATGGAGGAATGATGCTTACTGACATTCTCCCTTTGGTCGTAGTTTGCCTTCTTATACACCCCAGGACCCTCTGTCTAGGGATGGGACTGTGGGGCCTTCCAATCAATCACCAATCAAGAAAATGCCCTACAGACTTGCCACAGTTAATCTGATGTGGGTATCATCTCAACTGAGGCGCTGCTTCCCAGATAACTCTAGCTTATGTCAATCAGAATATTTGGCCCCTGTCAACTTGTTACACCAACACTACTATTAAGCCAGAACTCTTTCTTCCTTGTTTATCCTCAATATTTCATATATCAATGTCAACATTACAGCATGAATAACTTTAAAAGTCCAACCATCTTTACATTTTTCTGAGACTTTTAGTCCAAAGTCTTTTTAAAAATACAGAATTTTTGAAAGTTCAATGTCTTTAAACTGTAGACTCCTGTGAAATAAAAAAAATAATAATATTTTCTCATTTCATGAGGGAAGACCCAGGGTGTAGCCACAGTCTGAACAAAGCAAAGCTAAACTCCAACCATGCAAATAACTCAGTCCCCAGGGCCTGGCACTCATGATCTTCTGGGCTCCAGAGATTCTATGCAACTCCACTTCTTGAGTTCTGGCATTTCTAACACACACAATTCAACTCAACTCATAGGCTCAGGCCAGCTCCACTCTACAGCTTCTGCTCTCACAGGCAGTGGCCTACCATCCTGATATCTCCATCTGCTGGGGGCTCCAAAAGCTGCACCTTTACATAGCCTCCTGGTCTCTTTTCAGGGACCCTGACCCTGACATATGGTGCCAAGCCTCAGCCTCCCTCCATGGCTCCTTCAGTCTTTGGGTTCCCACCACAGCTGAGGCTGCACTTTCACTGATGACCTCTGCTGGCCTCTCAGAGTGCCAAGCTTCTGCTGTTCGCCATGACCCCACTGCGTCTTCAAAACCAGTTAGATGTGAGAGACTCTGACACATTACTGAGTTGGCTACCAGCATGGTCTATGGGCTTGGCTCCCTCTGAACAACAGCTTTAGTGTGCTTACTCTAACGAAATACTCCCAAGCCTCACCTCAATGATGATGGTCTCTTCTTGTTGTTGTATTTTTGGTTTTTGTTTTGTTTTGTTTTGTTTTGTTTTGTTTTTCCGAGACAGGGTTTCCCTGTGTAGCCCTGGCTGTCCTGGAACTCACTTTGTACACCAGGCTGGCCTCGAACTCAGAAATCCGCCTGCCTCTGCCTCCCGAGTGCTTGGGATTAAAGGCATGAGCCACCACGCCCGGCTTGATGGTCTCTTCTTAATCACCACTAATTTCTCAGTTCCAGCTACTTTTGATCAGTTCTCTATTTTCCCAGTAAAGCAAAGGTTTCAGTTTAGTGGTACTGGTTTCTTATTAATCACACCAGATTTTTCATCTCAAATTGACAAGACCCACAGATTCATAATTCAAATATACCATGCACACTGCCCTGATAGAATCTTCAAGGGATTCTCAAATATCCCTCTGAAACCCCACAAGCCAGGCCTCCATTGTCTGCATTGCTCTCAATATTCCCTTCCAAGCTCCCACAGGACAGCTCACTAAGTCCCTACTACTCAACGGCTCCATAAAAATACATTTTTATACATTTATTATTATTGCAAGATATGTGACTGAATCCCTGTCTGATGTTTTTTTTTTTTTTTTTGTCTACTTGGCACATGCTAGAGCCATCTGAGAAGAGGGAACTTCAACTGAAAAAAATGCCTCTATCAGACTGCCTATAAACAAGACCATCCAGCATGTTCTTGATTTCAATTGATGTGATGCTGTGGGATATAAAAAAAGCAAACTGAGCAACCCAGGGGGAGCAAGCCAGGAAGCAGTCCACAAACCCCCAGGTTCCTGCCTTGGGTTGGTGGCCTGACTTCCCTTCCAGATGGCCCATAAACTGTAAGCTGTAATAAACACTCTGTCCTCACAGTGTTTTTGGTCAGTGTTTTATCACACTAACAGAAAAGTAACTAAGACAGAAACTGAAATTGGTACCAGAGTAGGGTATTGTTAAGAGCTGGCCCTGTGTTTTGGGAAGGATTGTGGAAGGAGTTTGAAATACTGGGATAGAAAAGCTACTGGGTATGTAATGGGGCTTACTGAGATGTTATGTGGGACCTGTTATGTGAGGTAGAGAATGGTCCTGGGCTGGGCCATTCACTGATTGAGCTGGATAACATGTACTGCTGCTTCTCATGGCTGTCACACCAGAACTCTGAGGTTGAGTCTCCTCTCCCTGCTTAATATATCTTTGTTTTGCCTTAAGAAAATAAATGGCCCTGTAGAGCCTGTGAGAATGCCCAGAGATAAAGATACTTGCTGCACAGTCTTGACACCCCAAATTCCATCTCAGAACTCACATGGTAGAAGGAGGGAACCTACTCCTGAAAGTTGACCTCTTACTTCAATGTACCATAATACATAAATACACACATGTGCACATGCATGCAAAAAGAAAACAAACAAACACAGAAATAGTAATAAAACAAATTTTTAAATGGCCTTGAAAACTCAGAGGTAGGGAAAGGATGCTCATTTGATACTTTTTTTTATGAGACAGGTTTCTCTTTCTAAGACAGGCTTCTCTGTGTAGCCCTAGCTGTCCTGGAGCTCACAGTGAAGTCCAGGCTGGCTTCAAACTCACAAATCTATCTGCCTCTGCCTCCCAAGTGCTGTTATTAAAGGCATGTGCCACCAGTGCCCGGCTCATTTGATAATAATATAAATATTCACATGTTTTAAATTCAATTCTTGGGCCATGTATCCTGGCACGTGCTTTTAATCCCAGCACTTGAGAAGCAGAGACAGGCAGATCTCTGTGAGTTTCAGGCCAGCCTGGCCTACATAATGAGTTCCAGGCTAGTCAAGGTTATATAGAGAGAACCTGTCTCAGAAAGAAATAAAAACAATTATTGAAAGGGAGTCAGGATGTAGCTCAATGGAGTGAATGGTAAGCATACCTGAGGCCCTGACCTTTACCCTCACAACTGCATCTACAGGGTATAGTGGCCAGACCGGGTTACATAGACCCTGTCTCACAATGGATAGATAGATAGATAGATAGATAGATAGATAGATAGATAGATAGATAGATAGATAGATAGATAGTTGGATAGATAGACATAGATAGATAGATAGATAGATAGATAGATAGATAGATAGATAGATAGATAGATAGATAGATAGATAGATAGATACATCGATAGATACATCGATACATCGATAGATACATCGATAGATACATCGATAGATACATAGATAGATGAACAGACAGAAAGAGAGAAAGGAAGGAAGGAAGAAAGAGAGAAACAAAGAAAGAAACAAAGAAAGAAAGACATACAGACAGAAAGAAAGTTACCAAGTACTTCTTATGCACCCGTGGCCCAGTGAAGAGAAATCACACAAATCAGGGATGGCAAACCCTTGCAATCTTATGCCTGCCACCTGTGCCTCCTGCCCAAACTCTAGGAAACCTTCAACTCAGAAGACAGTGACCAACAACCAGTGAGTGCAGGTCCCAGTTCCCCTTGTCAGCAGCTTGTTCAAACAGTACAGAGCTGAAACTTAGAATCTAGGCTTGTCACTGTAATCCCGGGCTCCCTGAATGCACTCTGTGCTTACACCCCTAAATCATTTAACATCCTGTATTCCCCAGAGAAGAGCTATGAGGAAGTTGGCCCCAGTGCCTCAGTGTGTGGCCTTATTTAGAAATAAGATCTTGGCTGAAGTGAGCACAGTGTGTGTGTGTGTCCTAATAGCATCCCTGTCTTTCTGAGAAGAAAAATTTGCCTTCCTTCTTTTTCATTTTCAGTTTGGTTTAAAAGCCATTACAATCAAGGACTTCTAAAAATTACTTTTTTAATGTATGAGACAGGGGTTATCTCACTGAAGTTGGTGCTAAGCAGGTGGCCAGTGTTCCTAGTGATCCTCCTGTCTCCACCCACCACAGTGCTGGGATTACAGGGCCACTCCTGGCTACTTATGCTGGTCCTGGGAAAAGGATCCCAGACCTCAAGCTAACACAGCAAGCACTCTATCCACCTTGTCATCACTTCAGCCTACAACTTGTGCTCCATTTGATTCATAGGAAAGGCAATTTGGACCCAGAAGCAAATACGGATAGAAGAAGGAAAACACAGGAAGATGGCTAAACACAAACCAAAGAGAGGTGTGGGCAAAGTTCGGCCTCCAGGCTTGTCTTAGGGTTTCTATTCTTGCACAAAACATCATGACCAAGAAGCAAGCTGGGGAGGAAAGGGTTTATTCAGCTTACACTTCCACATTGCTGTTCATCACCAAGGGAGTCAGGACTGGAACTCAAGCAGGTCAGGAAGCCAGAGCTGATGCAGAGGCCATGGAGGGGTGGCACTTAATGGCTTTCTTCCATGGCTTGCTCAGCTTCCTTTCTTAAAGAACCCAAGAACACCAGACCAGGGATGGTACCACCTACAATAGGCCCTTCCTACTTGATCACCAACTGAGAAAATGCCCCACAGCAGAATTCATGGAGGCACTTTCCCAACTGAAGCTCCTTTATCTGTGATAACCCTAGCCAAGTTGACAACACAAAACCAGCCTGTACCTGGCCTCATGTGGAATCAACCCCTTCAGCACATCAATCTCAGCCCTTAGTGTCTAGAATGCTAAGATGATACATTACCATGTGAGCCACCCTAACTGTTAACCGTTTTTTTTTTTTACAATAGCCCCAGGAAGTGAAGAAGACACTGATGAATGGTACAGTCATCTTAAACTAACTACTGTTATGGGAGACACTGGGCTTTTGTGTTTGTTTGTTGTCTTTTGAGACAGAGTCTTATGCATCCCAGGCTGGCCTGATATAAAGATATTCTTGAGCTGGGCATGATGGTGCAGGACTTTAATCCCAACCATCAGGAGGCAGAGGTAGCTGAATCTCTGATTTGGAGGCCAGCCTGGTCTACAGAGTGAGTTCCAGGATAGCCAGTGCTACACAGAGAAACCTTGTCTCAAAAAAACAAACAATAACAAACTGCTTGCAAGTGATAGCATCACAGGGATGTACCTCCAAACCCATTTTATATGGTGCTGGAACCCAGGGCTAAGCAAGAAGGACAGCAGAGTCTGGCTGTTTTCCACAAGGGTGACTACCAGCATGGCCATTGCAAGAACAAGGTCCCTTGACTCCACATCCAGTGTTTACACTATCGAGGGTCACCACCTACTCACTGATGGCTCTGTGACAGTGGATAATGATTGTCAATTTGATGGAATCTAGAATTACCTAGAAGATAAACCTGTGGACACATCTGCAGGGGAATTTCTAGGTAGCACCATATAAAAGGAAAGACTCACTCTAAGTGTTGGTAGCACCCTTCTGTAGGTTGGGATTCTGGGTTGAATAAAATGGAGAAAGCAACTGAGCACCAGGATTCATCTCTCTCTGCTCCTGACTACAGATGTGTTTAGGTTTGGCAATTGTGGTCAGGATTCAGCCCGTGGTCGACCCATCTTTGTCTCTTCTCAGCACACAACCCTTCCCCATATCTGTCCTGCAGGCTGGCAGCACTAGAGACAGACTCCTGTTCTAGATACTGTCAGGGTCCCAGCACTTTCCCTATGTCAGCTTGAAATTCCTGGTGAAAATTCCAGTTCCTTGGGGTCCATTGTCACGGTCCTCAGAAAGCTGAAGGGAGGGCACAAGTGTGTCTTTAGAACAACCTTGGTCTTGCCACGACAGTCACAGTTTCTTCCTGCTTTCCAATCTGATAGCTTCAACAGAGTTTGCATCTCCAACCTGCCCTATCTACACAATGAACTCTGTGCTTTTCTAGTGGGGTGCAATCTAGAGTGATTGCTGTGGGCTCCCTCTTCTCAGAACAATGCTCCTGTCTTCTAGTATCCTATGGTCTACACTCCAATCCTCACAAATCAATGGCTCTTGAATAAACCACTTGGCTATCCAGCTTCAGTTTTCTCATTGAAAAATGAAGGTTTTTATGTTGGGAGACTCCACATCCAGTGCTCACACTAATGAGGATCACCACCATGTCTCTTTCCATTAGGAGAGCCCTGCCTTCTCAAGGGCTGCTCCAGGCTTGCATTGAAGGCTAAGACCAAGGCTCTCAAGCTTCAGCTCCCAAAGGAATTGCTGCAGTAGAGGTGTAGGAATCAAGGTGCCACAGTCCAGTACTGTGATGCTGTGGCCTGGGGCCAGGCCCAAGGAGCTGCATTCCAGGAGACCCAACCTCAGGTACATTGCTGCCTCTCTGGCTACTGAAGACTGACAAGTCTACAGGCCAGGAGATGGCTTGAAGAACACCCAGAACCCTCCCTAGATCTGAGCATGCTCTTCAGACTGACTGGTCCCATGAAGAACAAGTTTTTTGTTTTGCTTTGCTTTGTTTCGCTTTTTGTTTTTGCTCCTTCCACTGACTTCACAGCCAACAGGCTCTTTGTTCTAAGGAAGCAGCATCCTAATTTGGCTAATGGAAATAATAAGGGAGTTTCTTTGTGAGATCTGGGTGACTCCCAGATCTCCAGAGGGGCCCAGACTAGGTCAGGCACTACACAGCCAGAACCACGTGTCCACTGTGTACAGAGGTGTTTGTCCTCTCAGGACCCTGCTGCCCAGCTGTGGCTTCTGAACATTCTCTGATGATAGAGGGAGGTAGTTAGATCTTTCTGCCACCCCAGGGAGGATTCTTGCCTCCTTTTCACAATAAAATCCCAGTTCTGGACCAGGGCCAGGACGTAGGCAATGTACAAGGTGGCTGGGACCGTAGTTCTGGGATTTCAGTTTCTAAAAGCCAGAAGGGTTTCTGCTTAAAGGAAGAGTCAGTGGCAGACAGATACAGGTACAGAAACTTCTGCTTTATAGGGTCAGAAGAAAGCTTGTCACTAGCCCTACTGCCTCCCTTGACAGCAGAATCTACCTTCCAGAGTCCAGGCCCCCATGCTCAGGGGGAAGACATGAGCACACCTTCCAAGAATAGACTTAGGGTCTCTAGGAGACCAGGGAGGAGTGTTGTTCAGTGCCTGTGGCTCCTCCCAGCTCTCCCAGCATCCCTCAGTACTTATGGCTCCTCCCAGCTCTCCCAGAATCCCTCAGTACCTATGGCTCCTCCTAGCACTTCTCACCCCATCCCCTACCCTAAACTTCTCCATCCTGGGAGCTAGACTTTAGAATCACTTCCCCAAGCCTGATCCCTGTATAACTCAGCCATTTCGGTTATGCTATTCTCTTGGCGCTGGCTACCTCTCTTGGTTAGTGATATTCTCTCTCTCTCTCTCTCTCTCTCTCTCTCTCTCTCTCTCTCTCTCTCTCTCTCTCTCTCTCTCTCTCTCTCTCTCTCTCTCTCTCTCTCCCTCCCTCTCTTCCTCCCTCCCTCTCTTCTCTCATGGTTTAGTCTGCCGGCAAGTTCAGTCTGGCCTCTTTCCTCTGTCTGCTTTCTTCCTTATAGCTACAATAAAAACCTTCCCCATGCTTTAGGAGTAGTTATGACCCCTCTACTATTTAATTTTTCATTCAGATTGTGAAGTTGATTTTCATCCTTGAAGCCATACTAGAATCACCCAGATGATTTAAACATTCCCAGCATACAGGGATTGGACCAGAACCTTGGGACCTGGAACCTGCCCACGGTTGTCTTTTTTTTTTTTTTAATATTTTGTTTCTGTATTTGTATACATGGGCGGTGCATGGTCAGAGGACAACTTGCTAGAGTCTGTTCTCTCCTTCCACCACATTTGTCCACAGGATTAATTAAGCTTGGTAATAAACTCCTTTGCCCACTAAAGCCATCTTGCCAGGCTTCATGAATATTCTTCAGCATTCTACTTAACTGATCTTAGCTTGCATCAGGGCTGGGAGTTATGTGTCTTAGTGTGAAACTCTATGTTAACTTGTTCACTAGGGAAGGAGGATTAGAGAAGTAAGGGAGTGGGGAGCAGTGCTCCTGAGTTAGAGGGAAGGAAACAGCCAGGTAGGGCACCTGAGAAGGGACATGGGGGTGGGCCTGTCTTTGCACTCCTGTGCCCGAGCCCCAGGTCCAAACAGGAGCCAGGGAGAGCTATTTAGTTTCCCGCTAGGTGGATCTGACTCGGCTAACAGAGTTTATTACATCCTCAGGCACAGGGAACAGTCAAAGGTTTTTCCTTGTTTGACAGAGACAGATTCAGTCTGGATACTCAAATCAGTGATCAGAGAGAGTCCTAGTAGCCTGAAAGAAACTTGTGATTTTGACCTTAGAAAGGGTGGCCACACAGATCGGACAGACAACTGGACAGATATAAGACGTCAGCTGTACCACAGACACACATTCTGGAATTCTGACATCCATCGATATTTAGTTTGTGGTGAGTTGCAACACCCTGTAAGGGTTCCAGCTTGCTCACCTGTAAAACAAGATGGATTCTCTTAGCTCTTTAATAGGGGGTGTGCTAGTTAGTGGTTTTGTCAGCTTAACATGAGTTAGAGTCATCTAAGAAGCGAGAACTTGAATTGAGAAAATGCCTCTATCAGATGGCCTGTAGGCAAATCTATGAGGCATTGTATTGATTAATGATTGATGTGTGGGAAGGCCCAGAAACTGTGATTAGTGGGCCTGGCTTCTATAAATAATGCTATCTGAGGAGATGGAGAGATGGCTCAGTGGTTAACACTGGCTGCTCCTCTAGAGGACCTGGTTTCAACTTCCAGAATCCACATGGTGGCTCACAACCATTTGTTGTTTCAGTTTCAGGGGATCTGGAGCCCTCTCATGGCTGCTTTGGACATAGCATGTACATCTTATGCAGACAAGCAATAAGTAAATACATACATACATACATACATACATACATACATACATACATACATATGCTAAAAATAGGTGAGTCTCAAAAAATAAAAATAAAAAAGCAAGCCGAGCAAATTGTGAGGAGCAAGACCATAAGCAGCCCTCCTCCATGGTCTCTGCTTTAGTTCCTGCCTATTGGTCCCTGCCCTGATTGAGTTTCTCCCTTCTTTTCCTTCATAATGGACTGTGAGCTGCCAAATGAAATGAAATCATTCCTCCCCAAGTTGCTTCTGATCATAGCGTTTAACGCAGCTATAGGAAGCAAAGTAGTTCAGTGAGTTAGATGTTGCTTTTATTGGCATTTGGGGACCATGAAGAGCCGTGTTCAGTTAATACTGGAGGGAGGTTATCCTCCGTGGATCCACACATGACTGTGTGGGTGTCAGGGAGATCAGCAATGACTCGAGGAGGTGGGGTGCAGATGAACAGAGATGGTTTAGTTTTATCGTGAATCAACTGAAAAATGTCTTGCATTGGCAGGGCTTTACTCCAGGCACCTCAAGGGACTGGGCCCTAAAGACAGAAAGTTAAGTCTAACCTGAAAACGAAAGAACCTGAAGAAAACTAAATAAACTAAGAAAACTAAAGAATGCACCTGAGCATGCAGATAAAAGACAAGCCTTTTCAGCCAGGCTGTGGTGATGGTGGTGGCTGCCCTCTCACCTTTATTCCCAGTACTTGGAGTGTGGGGAAGAGGCAGACAGATCTCTGAGTTCAAGTCCAGTCTGGTCTACAGATCGAGTTTCAAGACAGCCAGGGCTACACAGAAAAACCCTGTCCTGAAAAATTAAAATCCAACCAACTAACCAAACACACAACCAAAAAACAAACACAAAAACTACAACAAAAAATCCAGATAAACATATAAAAACCAACAAGTTCTCCAGGACAAGAGAGATGGATCAATGAAAGTCCTTGTTTTTCTTGCAGAGGACCCAGGTTTGATTCCCAGCACATGCTCACAACCATAGCAACTCCAGTTCCAGATGAGGGGGGTGGGGTTTATGCTCTCTTTTGTCCTCCACAGGCAGCAGACACACATGCACTGTACACCTCTAGCATGAATGCATCAAAACTGTTTCCCTGGACATTTGACATCAGTGAATGTTTTATCTAAATTTTCTTTGATATTTAGTTATGTAGAGATTTGTGTGTGTGTGTGTGTGTGTGTGTGTGTGTGTGTGTGTGTGTGTGTGACACACACAAACACAGATGCACGCAATTGAGTGCAGTGCACAAGGAAGGTAAAGAGGCGATTGGTTTCCTGGAGCTGGCCTTACACTTGGTTGGGAGCTGCCTGATGGAGGTGTTGGGAACTGAACTCCCGTCCTCTGGAAGAGCATCAAATGCTGTTAACCACTGAGCCCTCTCTCTAGACCCTTCTCTTTGTTTTTAATCAAATAAACCCCATAGTGAACTATCATTGCAAAATGGTTAAAATAAAAACAGTGACACACCAAACACTGGCAAAGGTTCACAGTGACTGAATTTCTCATAAATTGTGGGTGTGGATATACAATGTCCCAGCCACCTGTAACGGCAACTTTTGGTTGTCAACTTGACTTCATCTGGAATGAAGTAAAACCCAAGCTGCTGGGAACACCTGTGAGAACTTTTTTTCTTTTGAAGTGGGAAATCCCACTTTTAATCCAAGTTTTCCAAAGTGGGAAGACCAGCTTGTAATCTATATCCTTTGAGATGAGAAGGTCCACCTTTTATCTGGCTGCACTTTCCCATGGCAGCCTATAGAAAGAACATGGAAAAGGGAAGCTCTTTTGCTCGTTGCCTGCTTGCCCTTGCTCTCACTGGCAAGCTCATTCATTCACTGGCATTGGAGTCTATGTCCTCAGGATTCCAGTGTCTACTGAAGACCAGCTGAGAGGCCCATCGTCATGAACTGAAAAACTACTAGATTCCTGGACCAGTAGACAGCCGTTGTTGGACTAACTAGACCACAGCCTGGAAGACACTCTAATAAATCCCCCTTTTATGTCTCTGTATAGGTTCACTATCTGTTCAGGTCTCCTAATTCACCTTCCTAGAAAACAGTTCAGCTATTTTGTAAGAAACAAAACATAGCACACTGTGGGTACTAAAGGGGGGCAAGGGAAGGAGGGGGAAGGGGGGATAACCCATGTCTGGCCAGAGTTCCTCCTATGCTCTGGGCAGGCAAACGCGGGAGGGCTATCAGATGCTTTCTACCCAGACCTGGGTGGGCATCTAAGCCACTGACCCCACTCGAAGGGGGGTGGTGGTGGATGAAAAGGGACAGCCCCTTACCTGGGGCCCCAGGACGACACCCTGTAGCACTGGGGTTATGGGAGTGAGGGCTGAGGGAGAGAGGTTCCAATGCAGGCGAGAGTAAGCACAGCAGGCCTAGATGAACAGAGACAGTCTATGGTTTTAGAGCTTTATTATTGAAAGGCAGGGAGAATGAGAAAAGGTGGAAAGAGAGAGAGAGACCAGCCATGGCCAAGAGGAGAGAAGGAAGAAAAGAAGGAGAGAGAAGAAAGAGAGTAAGAGGGAGTAAGTAAGGTTAGACAGAGAGAGAGAGAGAGGAGAGGAGAGGAGAGGAGAGGAGAGGAGAGGAGAGGAGAGGAGAGGAGAGGAGAGGAGAGGAGAGGAGAGGAGAGGAGAGGAGAGGAGAGGAGAGGAGAGGAGAGGAGAGGAGAGGAGAGGAGAGAGTAAGTGTAAGGGGAGTAAGAGCAAGAGAGCAAGAGAATGAGGAGGGGCCACATAACACCTCTTATAGTATGCTGTTATCTTTACTGTTGCTAGGTAACTGGGGAGGCGTTTAACCTGAAGGTCAGAAGCGTGGAGCATTGGCTATTTGACTAAAGCCATGTTTCTCTTGTGAGGGCTGTGGGGGCAGTAACTTTGACAGGAGCCAGAGTTCCAGGAGACATGAGAGAACTTCTGTCCCATGTAAGTCAATTATCACCACTGGGTCCCGGGGTTACACCTCAGCTTGACTGGAGACCAGACTGTCAGTGTATAGCCCAATGCCCAACAGCACACAGGCTGGTAAGATGGCTAAGTGGGTAATGGTGCTTGATAACCTGAGGCTAAAACCCAGGATCAATGTAGCAAAACTGACTCCTTCAATTTGTCTTTTGACCTCCACATTCATACACTCCATCTATGAAAGAAGTAAATGAATAAAATTTTAAAACAAACAATTGAGCTGAGCATACAATTATTGTGAGGTCCAACCATTGTGCTCCGGGGCAGTTATCCCACAGACATGGAAACTCATGTTCACAGATACACCTTTTTGTAAGTGTTCACAATGATTGTGTGTAATGGCCATAAGCGCTGTCCAGATGTCCTTCAATAATGACTTGGTAACCCAGCTGCCATGCACTGGTGCTGTGGGATGCAGCTTAGCCATAAAGAGTCTCTAGGGAATTCTATGTTTGAAAAAATATCCCAAAAAGGAAGAGAGGAAGAGAGAGAGGAAGAGAGGAAGAGAGAGAGAGGAAGAGAGAGAGAGAGAGAGAGAGAGAGAGAGAGAGAGAGAGAGAGAGAGAGAGAGAGAGAGAGAGAAAGGTATATGAGGCAATGGGAGGCTCCTGAGGGGGCTGGAACCATCTGGAGAATTGAGGGGTGGGGTTGAGACAGGGTTTTTCTGTGTAGCCCTGGCTATCCTGGAGCTTACTCTGAAGACCAGGCTCACCTCCAACTCAGAAATCCACCTCCCAAGTGCTGGGATTAAAGGTGTGCAACACTACTGCCTGGCTTATTTGAAATTTTACAAGTGTCATTTATTTGTTTGTTTGTTTATTTCCAGGATAGGGTGTATATAGCCCAAAGTGGACCCAAACTTCATGCTTGCTGTTCAGAGGATGACGATGACCTTAAATTTATGATCCTCCTGCCTCCACCTCTGAGTTCTGGGACTATAGATGTGTGCAACCATGCCTAGTTTTATGTAGCACTGAGTACCCCACCCAGGGTGTCATGAAAGTTAGGCAAGCCCTTGACCAACTTCGCTACATGCCAGCCTGAATATGATTTATTTTTGTAACTACAAGGGAGATTTTGCTTTAAAAATAAACCTCTTCATATTAGTAGCAGTTGCTTAAGCCTTGCTAAGCTGGAGCCTGAAGAACTTTCTTGGGCTGCTAAGGCGTGGTGAGAAGGCAGACACTTCTATTGCAAATGAGGACTTCTAAATTTCTACCCAACAACTTCCATCTCCACCTGGGTTGGTGACACATGGTTTCTGAGAGTCACCTGCAGCCTCAAAAGCCCCAAGAATGCCTGTACCTCACGAAATATAGGCACGGGTTCTTTTTCTTTACCCTCACATCTTTCTGAAATCCCTGGCTGCTGGAAGATGTATCTGCTGCTGGAAGATGTTTCAGTTACTGGAAGATGTATCTGCTGCTGGAAGATGTATCTGCTGCTGGAAGATGTTTCAAATACTGGAAGATGTATCTGCTGCTGGAAGATGTTTCAAATACTGGAAGATGTATCTGCTGCTGGAAGATGTTTCAGATACTGGAAGATATATCTCTTGCTGGAAGATGTATCAGTTGCTAGAAGATATATCTGTTGCTGGAAGATCTATCTGCTGCTGGAAGATGTATCTGCTGCTGGAAGATGTATCTGCTGCTGGAAAGTGTTTCAGATACTGGAAGATGTATCTGCTGCTGGAAGATGTATCAGTTGCTGGAAGATGTATTTGCTGCTGGTGTTCCTGTTCATACCAATCTACAAGTCTCTTTATTATCTTCTCTGTCCCTCTCCTACTCCAAACATCCTCTTTGGCTCTATCAGGGCCAGGTCTCTCCTTGTTGATTATTAGGTCTATATTTTGCTGTGAGAAAAGATATCCCATACAAATCAGAGACCTTTTAAAGCAGGTGAACAGTGGGTTAGACTCTCCTAGGTTCCAAACTTGCCTCAGAGCACACTGCAGAGGGACAACTGCAGTCCCAGGTGAGCTCCCTAAGGGCCCTCTCCCCACCCTGAGGGAGGTGACTTCCTCATAGTCCCTGCCAGGATGGGAGCCCATTCCACTCTGGTACTCCTAGCAATGCCATCCTTTCTGAGACTAAATGTTTCTCTTTTCTCATACAAAACCCATAGACAGTCAATTGTTGTGCTTCCTCTACTGATCCCAGCTCTCAGATGGCAGGCCCACCTCACTAACAACTCTGGAGTAGGCGAGTGGGCAGAGGAGGCAGTGAGATGGGCTCGTGTGTGTGTGTGTGTGTGTGTGTGTGTGTGTGTGTGTGTGTGTGTGTGTGTGTGTGTGTGTGAGAGAGAGAGAGAGAGAGAGAGAGAGAGAGAGAGAGGGAGAGAGAGACAGATAGACAGACAGACAGACAGACAGACAGACAGACAGACAGACAGACAGAAGGTGAGAGCACTGAGCACCTATCTCAGTGTGTCTTGAGAAACTCTTGGGACTGATTCTCCCTCTGTTACTTGCTGGCCAGTCTGTGTTGGAGACCAGCAGTTGGCATGGTGGGAAATGGGATGAGTGGGCCATTTCTTTACTTCAGCCCAATGCTCCCTCCCTCCCTCCTCTCCCCTCTCCCTCCCTTCTCTGTCTCTGTCTCTGTCTCTGTCTCTGTCTCTGTCTCTGTCTCTCTCTTTCTCAACGCAGACCAGGTCTCTCTATAATGTAACTTTGGCTGTCCTAGAACTCGCTATGTAGATACAGGCTGTAGATCAGGCTGTATCTTTGTGTGCTGGGATTAAAGGTATATGCCACCATGCCTGGCTTCTGCTTTTTTTTTTTTAAGGGGTTGTTTAATTTTATGTGTATAAGCATTGGTCTGCATGTATGTAGGTGTGCCACATGAGTGCAGTACCTTTGAAAGCCAGAAGAGGGAGTCACTGGAGAAACTGACAGTTGTAAGATGCTATGTGAGTGCTGGGAACCAAATGGGATTGTCTGCAAGAGCAGCCAGTGCTCTGAGTCACTGAGCCATCTCTCCAGCCTGTTTTCTTTTTGTTTTAAATGTTGTCTGTGACTGTTGAAGAGCTCTTAGTGACTGTCAGCAGCCCAGGCCTTCTCAGGAAGCAGTCACATTCCTGATGGGTCCCCACGGGTGTGCCTTCAGACAGTGGACCTCCTCCTAAGGTTACCCTTAAGCTCTTAGTGTTCGCTCTCCCAGCATTCCTGTCCCTCAGGAATGCAGTAGCTCAGCTGGCCCAGAATCTGGGCTGTGGCCAGGGCAGCTTTCTCTCTGTGTGTTTTCAGGTGGCAGCTGGCAGGCCCTGGTTCCTGTGGGATGTTGCTACCTGGGCCTCTCTATAGGGCTACTACATTGGCAGGTAGCCTCCCTCCTCATAATGAGTGGGCAATAGGTTGAGACCAACTCAGGGGCCTGTTTTATCACCAGATCTTAGAAGTCACCCGTAGCTCAAGGTTGGAACTCTCGGGGACCCCTAAGGAGGTTGCCTCTCATCTCTCTCCTTTATTTTATTTGTTTGTTTGTTTGTTTGTTTATTTATTTATTTATTTATTTGACATAGGGTATTTATTTATTTATTTATTTATTTATTTATTTATTTATTTATTTATTTATTTATTTGACATAGGGTTTTTCTGGGTAGCCTTGTCTGTTTGGGAACTCACTCTGTCGACCAGGCTAGCCTCAAACTCAGAGATTCAGCTATTGCTGCCTCCTGTTGGCATCAAAGCCATGCTCCACTACTGCCTGGTGCCTGATTCTTATATACAGAAGTATGCCAAGCTTTTTCATGTGGCTATTTAGATATATCTTAGTCTTGTGAATGTATGTACCTATGTCTGTGTATCACACATTCTGCATACTGCATTCCATATCCCAAAATTGCTTGACTGCATCTCTCAGGATTGATGTTCAGTTCCTTTTTTTTTATTACGTATTTTCCTCAATTACATTTCCAATGCTATCCCAAAAGTCCCACATACCCTCCCCCCCACTTCCTTACCCACCTGTTCCCATTTTTTTGGCCCTGGCGTTCCCCTGTACTGGGGTATATAAAGTTTGTGTGTCCAATGGGCCTCTCTTTCCAGTGATGGCTGACTAGGCCATCTTTTGATACATATGCAGCTAGAGTCAAGAGCTCCGGGTTACTGGTTAGTTCATAATGTTGTTCCATCTATAGGGTTGCAGGTCCTTTTAGCTCCTTGGTTTTAGCTTGCAGGTCTCTAGCTCCTCCATTGGGAGCCCTGGTTCTTATGACAAAGAATGCTCTAGTGAGCATTTGCCAGTCCTGTCTGTGTGGCTGAGGGAGAAAGCTCTGATGTCAGACTTCCTTCTTCCCTCTGACCTCTAAGTGACCTGCACCCTGGCTCATCTCATAGCTTGTTAACAAATACCATCAAGGCCCTAACAGTCATCTCTCCTCTCATCCCCTCCTCTCCCCTTTCCATCCCCTCCCCTCTCCCTCCCCTTCCCTTCCCTCTGCTTTCCTCCCCTTTCCCTCTCCTCCCCTTCCCCTCCCCTTTCCCTCTCCTCCCCTCCCCTTACCCTCTCCTCCCCTCCCCTTACCCTCCCCCTCCCCTCCCCTTTCCCTCTCCTCCCCTCCCCTTCCCCTCCCCCTCGCCTTTCCATCCCCTCCCCTTCCCCTCCCCTTTCCCTCCCCTCCCCCCTCCTCTTTCCCTCCCTTCCCACTGATCATCTTGCCTCTATCTTATGCTTCTTGTTCTTCCCCAGATGGCCCTGCTTGTATCCTAAGCTCCATAACTCCCCTTACCAGCTTCTGGCAACCTGTATGAACATTCCAGGTCAGACTGGGCATCTCTCCTCCAGGTCCCACAGTGACCTGAGCAGGGCTCCATTCAGAACTTGGAGGCTATCTCAGGACTATCTGCCATGTCTGTCTTTCTGGGCCTGGGAGATCTCCACTAGCAGGTATCAGCTGAAACTCT
This sequence comes from Mus musculus, assembly GCF_000001635.26. Classification (NCBI taxonomy): domain Eukaryota; kingdom Metazoa; phylum Chordata; class Mammalia; order Rodentia; family Muridae; genus Mus; species Mus musculus. The sequence continues at coordinate 24,295,456 of NC_000078.6, forward strand.
GAATGGAAGCTTGTATAGTCCTGGCCTTAGCTGCCACGCTCTGACAGCTAAGTGCAGGAATAATGGATCAACCACACCTTGAACATGAACACTGTTGTTAACAGAGTTGCCTTTCAAGGCTGGAGACAAACATAGGGAACTGTCAGTTCTAAGTACTTGTGCAGTGTAATTGCATCTCTGGACTGTGGCTCTGTGACCTCCAATCCTTTTCCATGCAGCCCTGAGCACGATAGAGTTTATTCCTCCTTTGGTCCTCTGACATTGATTTCTGCTCAGCCCCAAGACCTGAAGGGGCGGTCATCTCCACGCTGAGTTACAGTGCCTAATGTTGGCCTTCCTCACTCAAAGGCCTCTGACAAGCCATGCTCACAGTGGTTACTGGAGGTCAGGAAAGGCATTTATCTCCCTGTTGTTAGTCTGTGCCCACTGGGGAGACACATTGGTGGCAATTTTTCTTCTACCCAAATTATAAGAATCAGTGCAGTGAGACTCAGTGGGCCTAGTATGGATGGAGTTCCATTGGAAGAGATTTGTGATTGACCCTCTGTGGTTGCTTTGAAAGACTCTGAGAGGAGCCCCTCGCTCAGGCCTCAGGACAATAGCGGACACCCAAGAACTCACAATAGACTGAGCTTGTTGCAAACCACATGAGGCTTTATTCGGGGAAAGCAAGAGCTCTGAGGACGACTCATATCCCATGCAGGGGTAGAGGAGTCGACCTCGAGGGGAAAGAGATCCCAGTTTTTATAGGCCCTCAGGGGGGAAAGGAGAAGGGGAAGAGTAGGGGATTTCCAGATCTAAACAATGTCTATTCTCAAGAAATGGGTATGGGAGGGGTACTATTAGTTGTTAATTTGACAGGATCTAGAGTAGCAATTCTCTTCTCAGCCTTCCTAACACTGCAACCCTTTAATACAGTTCCTTGTGCTTTGGTGATCCCCGAACCACAAAGTTATTTGTTGCTACTTCAAAACTTTATGTTTCTACTGTTACAAATCGGATTGTAAATATCTGATGTGTGACCCCACCCCCCACCCCCAAAGGGGTTGAGACACACAGGTCGAGACCCACGGATCTAGAATCACCATAGACATATGACTCAGGGTATGTCTTCAGGGGATTGTCTGTTAGGTTAATTGAAATGGGAACAGCTACCCACCTTAAACAGGGGCAGCAATATTACCCCAGCTAGCTTTCCAGAGAGCATAAACAGGACAAAGCCAGCTGAGTCCCAGTATTCATCTCTCTCTGCTTCCTGCTGCTATGATAGACTGCATCCTTTTAAATCATCTGCCATAGAAACCCTTTCTCCCATGAGTTGCTTTTTGAAGATATTTGGTCACAGACACCAGAGAAGAAACCAGCACACCCTGCCAGCTCTGGCTGCATTGCTCAGCCACTCTGAGCTGAGGAACTGTCTCTAAGAGATCTGCCCTAGGGGACGTCAGATGTGGCTCAGTGAAGGACTGAGTGTATAATTGCTTGGAGTCTCCATTAGAGTGAGGGGCCCACTCCCAAGCATCATTCCTCAAGTCTTTGCTATACCCCTTCAGAGACCACATCCCCGAAGGCTATAGTTTCATATTACAGCCAACTCCTGATGTCCATTTCCACAGTGGAGCCTGAACTCCTGACAAGAGCCACCATTGTAGCACAGCTCTGGCCTCTGAGCACAGTGTCTGTTGAATAGACTGACTGTCTTCACTGCTGACCTCCTACCCAAGCTCCCTGCCACAGTTAACCCTCACTGTGCAGCTCTTCCGTGCCAGCACCATTCCAGGCTTAACAAAATCCATCCTAGTTAGTATCCAACTGGCCCCAGTGAAGAAAGTGCTGCCCAGCCTCTCTTTACCCCCATAACCACTGATCTTGGCCAGTTATCTTGACTACCTCTGGCATCAACTAAAATCCAAACTTGTTGGCTATGTCTGTGCACCAGTAGATTATACAATTGCAAACACAGATGAGAGAGTTAGGGTGTGGTTGGTCCCTGCTTGCTCTTTATCTCCTGCATCCCAGCCTGCACATCTGTGGGTTTGAGGAAGACTGCCCCACCCTGGCTTAAACAAACACCCTCCAAGTTGGCCAGGACATCTGGTAAGACTAGGGGCGGGGCTCCTTCATGCATATGGCTATGGAGAAGAACTGGTCCCTGCAGGATAAAGGCTTTCTATGTGCAGCCTTTTGGTGAGGAGCACCCACACTACTGCAAACACCTCCCCCTTATGTTCTCTATGGAAGCTCAATAAACTCATTGGCTTTACAGAATGAACTTTGGCAAATCTTGTTTCCGTTTGATGTTGAGACCTTAGAGGGAATTGTACCATTTTGTCTCCCCAGAGGAGGGATTTTAGTACTGCATGTGTTTAGTTAGTCTCACTTCACAAAGGAAGGAGCAGAGGTTTGGGATGTTGTGTGACTTGTGGGCTCACACATATGTCACACGGGTACTAGTTGTGGGTGAGAAGAGCAGCTGAGGTACAAAATGTCCTTAAACTCCAAACTCCCCTATCACATGGCCACCTGCTCCCATGGAAGTTGCTCCAGGCCTTTTATCTGGTGCCTAATGCCTGAGAGGTTCTGAGTGGACTTTTGGAGCCAGCCCTGGCTCTGGAACCAGAGGATCAGATTTGGCTAGTTGGTTCTGACCAGATAGAACCTGGTCTCTCAAGAGACTGCTTGTCTTTCATTCTGAAACTCTCCTTAAATCTTCATGTCTTTTGCTTCAGACACTGAGTTTGTCTAAAATTTCCACAAAAGAGGAGGACATTACCTACGAAGACAAACCCTGTATCCACTATAGGGCTACCCTGTAAGGCAGGTGCCCAGCCCACAGGGAGCAATGCCAGGTGATTTTTCTGCCGGGAAAGGCTCCTGGCCATGATTATGGGTCTGGACTTATGGGTCTATTCTCAGTGTCAATTGCTCAAGATGACAATTGTCAAGAGCCTGAATTCTTGACAGGTCTAAAGATGGAGAAACAAGCCCCAACCGGAGCAAGGCAAATTTATCAGTTCTCAACCTAAGGGTTAACTTTTTCAGTACACTTCTATCTCCAAAAATATTTATATTAGAATTCATAATAGCAGCAAAGTTACAGTTATGAAGTAGCAAGGGAAATAATTTTTTTGGCTGGAGGTCACCACAACATGAGGAACTGTATTAAAGTGTCGCAGCATTAGGAAGGTTGAGAATCATTGTTTTAAGTGGACATAGAAGGAGATGCTAAGGAGGACCCCAGTTTCTAGCATGGAGTGGCCCTGGAATTCAGGACCAAGGCAGTGATGGGTTTCCTTCAGGCCAAGCTAGTATGAGAAAGCTGAGGGATACGTAGAGAGGAAAGGGCCAGATTTACAAACCTCAGCTTGAGGTCAGAAGAATGGACTGGTCACAGACACCCGGGCCTACAGATTTCTTTACATTTCTGAATTTAATGTTTTTGCATGTGTATGCATATGCACTGTGCATGTGTATTTCCATATTGTGGGCACATGTGCATGTGTGGGCAGCTCAAGATAGACATTGGGTGTCTCCCTACCCCACTCTCCACTGTATTTATTGAGGCCAGTTCTCCTGAACTGTAGCTTGCTGATTCCAGGTAAGCTAGCCAGGCAGCTGGCCCTGAGGATGTCCCGTCTGTCTCTCAGATGCTGGAATTACAGGTAACTGCCATATCTGCCCAGCTATTACATGGTTCTAGAGATCTGATTTCTGGTCTTCATGCTTACATCGAACATTTTTTTTATGCACTAAGCCATTGTCTCCCCACAGCCCTGTTTTAAAAAATTAAATAAAATTTAATTTGGTGTTTAAATAATGACAGACCCAGAGGAAGCTGCAGCTGGGTCCATGCATCTGTCCTTCAGGTTCACCCCTGGTCCTGTCCTGCACAGCTACAGTGATATTGAAGTCAGGGATAGGGACACTGCTACCATCCACACAGCTTTGTCATATCATGATTGTGTTCTCGCACAGACACATGCATTCTGTGTGCATGGTATCTGATGCAGTTTCAGAGCTTGTGTAGATCTGCGTTGTTACTGTCACTGATGGCTCTTCCTATAGTTAGAAAATTGCAGAGAAGATTCTGTGGGGAGGCGACCATAGGGTCTCCTAATAATGAACCTTCCTGCCCCATCCTCGGCTCTGTACCCTTCCTTCCTGCCCCATCCTCCTCTCTGTACCCTTTGTACAGGCGGCTTTCTGCTCAAGCTCACTTCTGAGTACCCTCCCCCTGTGGTCCATCCTGTGGTAAATAACCAGCTTAGAAATCACAATGGACTAGTTTCTAAGCTGTATTTACCAGAAAAGGCTACATGTCTAGAAGGCTTTGCAGGGCCGTGTGCTAATTTTAGCTTGGATCAAAGAAAATGCACTTTCATGATTTGTCGATTATATTTAACAGCTGCAGCTGATGCTGGAGTGACTCTGAAGTCCGTGTCATGAGCTTACAGCATAGCTCTGAGCACAAGTGACACCAGTGGGGGTGCTTCTGTTTTTTGGCTAAATTCTACACTTTGAGGGGTCTTTCCTTACTGAGACAGACTCTGAGAAACCTAGTAAGTGAACTTCCACGAAAGCAAGGGGGAGGGAAACACACTATCTTCTTGATATCAATTTTCTGATCCACAAATTTTCAGTCACTCACTAGCATATTAATTCTTCCATCCATGAATTCTGATATTGGAGGTCTGTAAACAGAAGCCCCAGACTCAACCAGTGGAAAAACAGTTCTGCAGACTGCAGAAGCAGCAATTGAGTAGTGCACTACTGCCATCTAAGGCTCACATTCAGTGTTGCACCATAGGGTGGCTCTTGAATATCTTTGAATCGAGACTTGTTAGACTGTTCCTTGGCCTTTCAATGAGAACAATTTAGTCAACGTCAATGGCTCCCAGAAAAAGGAAGTCCCATGGACAAGGCTAGCTCAAGGTTTGGCCACAAAACAGCTTCTTCCTTGAATAAGTTCTTCTTTTTCTTTTTAAAGGTTTATCTAAATTTATTTCACATGCATATTTGCTTGTATGTATGTCTGTGTGAGGGTGCCACATCGCCTGGAACAGGAGTTACAGACAGTCGTGAGCTGATATATGGGTGCTAGGGAATTGAACTCAGGGCCTCTGGAAGTGCCACCAGTGCTCTTAACCACCAAGTCCTAATTAGTACTTTCTATGACAGTTGTCACGTTTTGTTTTTGAGGCGTGGTCTCACTATGGAACCCTGACTGGCCTCAAACTCAGTATGTAGCTAGGAATGGCCTTGGACTCCTGATGGGATTGTCAGGTCCCCAGACTGCTGGGGTTGTAAACACAGATGGAGGTCAGAGGACAACTTATGGGAGTCGGTTCTTCCCTTTCACCATGCGGGTCTGGGAGATCAGACTTGGTCTCTGATCTTGGATTTTTGAGCTTAGGTCTCCCTATGGAGTCCAGGTTGTCCTAGAACTCATGACTTTCCTGCCTCAGCCGACCCTTTCTGTGCTCTTATTGCTGCCCCTCACTGTACTCTCACATCTTGTGTGTCTTTAAGTTCTCCATTTGAGAAGACTCCCAAGGCTGGAGAGATGGCTCAGTTATTAAGAGCACTGACTGGTCTACCTAAGGTCCTGAGTTCCAATCCCAGCAATCAGATGGTGGCAGAGAGAGAGAGAGAGAGAGAGAGAGAGAGAGAGAGAGAGAGAAGTCTTCATAACTGGGCAGACACATCCATGGATCCTCTTATTCCCCATTATTTGAATAAGTGATCCTGAACTTGCTGTGTAACCTTCCCTCAGCCTGAAGCTGGCTGAGCCAGACCTTGACCTTGCTGCCACTAAGGAGATTACCTAGGGTGGAGCCTTCCTCCCTAGATCACTCAATTGTTCAGCCAGTGTCTCTGTTCCTCTTCAAGAAACTGCTACCTGCTGAGAGACCCCAGAGCTATTCCGGAGAGTTTGCCCTTTCCTGCACATCATCACCTGCAGCTGGTTCCAAGCTCCAAGGATGAATTGGTGGGAATGGGCCTCCCCGCCTTCCTGCCTTTTATAAGTGCATTTGTCATTAAACATTTGAACCCTGATCAGAACATTGTCTTGGCTCCGTTTCTCTCTCGTCCTCCTAGTTTCCCTTTCTTTAAGTGCCAGCCAGCCACTCAGGTGTACCCCGTCCATGTGAGCCGCCGGACGGCTTGCAAGATTGGTGGGTGACATTAGGCAAGGCATATATTTGGCCCTGAGGGACTGCTTCTGTCCAATATCTAAAACACCTTCTAGCCAACAGCACCTTTCTCCTTGAGGTGAGGTGGGAGCAAAGACAATGTCTGGCCAATCTCAGAGTCTCCAGTGCTCACCCAGGACAGATGCTCAGTGGGTGCTTCCTGAACATCATTAGACGGTCTGGGGCTCAGTCTACAGGTTCTGTGGCTTTAAGCAGGAGGCCAAAGGCCTTGCTGTGTGTGGGCCCACTCAGTGGGGAAAGGCTGGCATGGACTCCTCTCTGACTAAATTCTCGGCTGTTCCATACATTCAAGGACTTTCCCCATGTCTACCACTTATCTGCTTCATCCCCACACTCACTGGAGAGTGAACCATGAACAGGGTGCTTGCGGCAACATGGGAATCTCACAGACCTTGGTTTATTAGATCATTTTAATATGCCAGACCAATAGAAAGGAAGGATGGAGCACACAGGAACACCTGTGTTTGCAGGACAGAGGGCAGATGTCCACAGCCTTGGGCATGCATGTATCTCCTGTGTAATTAGGCAAATGAATACTTAAATACCACAGCACAGCCAGACTTGGGGGTGGGGAGAATCACAGGCCACAGGGAACCATGCTTTAAAGGCAGTCAGAGGCTTTAAATACAGGGGCTGAACCTTCTCACTTTATACAAAACATATATTAAAAGAAAGGATACCGCAGTATATACATGCAAACAGCTTTGGTCAGAGCAAATGAACAAGGGAGGTGGAGCCATGCACAGGAAGGGCTTGCCTATCTACTCTCCATCTTCATCCTCACAAAGTCAGCTGGGATCATAGAATAAATCAGCTGGTCTCGGTAAGATATTGAAAAGTCCTGTCTGGTGTCCTTAAGGGCCTCCAGGCCCTCTGTGGGCAGGGAAGGAGCCCTACAACTGAGAACACTTGAAACCTTGGAAGGAACCAGCCTGGACTGGATGGGGAGGGACATCTATCTGGATCAGACAGAGGAGGGAGCTGCATCCAGCCAGACCAGGTGAGTGTGATGTGCTGTCTGGACCCAGGTCCCTAGAGAGCAGGAGAAATCATGGAGAAAACCACTTTTGCAAGCAAAGCTGAAGATGGCAGGTCAAGCCTGTGTTTCTCACAACTGTGTAAAAGCCCATTCCCCTCAGAACTGGCTAGCACTGCTGGGATCACACTGCAGCAACCGGACAATGGATGGGTCGCTCTTGGCACCTTTGTTGAATTCTTCCAGGGACATTTTGCCTGAGAAATGGAAGAGGGAGACTTAGGATTAGCCAGTGCTCTGGTTAAAGTGTGGAACCCTCTAGAAAATGGATAATGTCCAGTCTCCTCCCTCTCTCTCTCTCTCTCTCTCTCTCTCACACACACACACACACACACACACACACACATATGGGGACATGTGCCATTTTGAGGCACACAAGTGGTCAGAGGACAAGTTGTAAGAGCTGGTTCTCCTTTCAAGGTGTACATCCTGAGGATTGAGCACTAGTCATGAGGTTAGGTTTGGTAATGAACACTGTGGCCTGATGTAAGCTGATAGCCCCACCTAGAGGCCTGGAGAGCCACCACGATCTGGGGCAACTGGGGAGACAGGACAAATTATGGCTGCAGGTCAAATTACATTTCTGTTACTGTGATAAAAATCCCCTGATTAAAAGCAACTTAAGGGAGGAAGTTTTCTTTGGTTTACTTCTAGGTTACAATTCACCACTTCAGGAAGTCAAGGCTTTAAAACCTCACAGGGCAGAGAGAATAGAGGTGTGAGCACCTGGCTCATAATGATACTCTGCACTTTTTTTTCTGATACTCTTCTTTTCCCTTTATTACACTGTTCAGGCCCCCTTTCTAGAGAATAGTAATGGGATTTCCCACATCAATTAACCAACAACACAACCCCCAACAGGCATGCTCATAGACTGCCATGATCTAGATGGATGGTTCTCAGCCTTCCTAATGCTGTGACCCTTTAATGCAGTTCCTTGTTTTGTAGTGACCCTCAACCATAAGATTATTTTCACTGCTACTTCATAACCGTAATTACACTATTGTTATGAATCTGAATATGAATATTTGTGTTTTCTGTTGGTCTTATGCTACCTCTGGGAAAAGTTCATTTGGTCCCCGAAAGGGGCTGGAACCCATAGGTTGAGAACCACTGATCTAGATAATTCTTCATTAAGATTCTTCTGAGCTGAGCAGTGGTGGCACACATCTTTAATCCCAGTACTCAGGAGGCAGACTGGTGGATCTCTGGGTTTGAAGCCAACATGGTCTAAACAGCAAGTTCCAGGACAGCCAGGGCTACACAGAGAAACCTTGTCTCTAAAAAACAAACCAACAAGCAAAAAAAGACTCTCCTTTATGGCTGGTGAGATGGCTCAGCAGTTAAGAGCAGTTGCTGCTTTTTCAGAGGGTCCTGGATAAAGTTCCCAGCATCCATAGGGCGGTTCCCAATCATTTGTAACTCCAGTTCCAGGGCGACCCAGTGCACTTTTCTGGCCTCTAACATATTACACAAACATACATTCAGTTAAACGCTCATGTAGAAAATAAATACTAAATCTAAATTAAAATAAAAATTAAAATAATTAAAAAAAAAGAATTCTGAGGTGATCCTAAACTGAGTCAAGTTGACAGTTAAAACTATCACAGTGCCCCCTAGTGTAGACTCTTGCCAGCTTCGGGTGTTGAGAGCTATCCACCTTTGCTGTCCTATTCTGGTCCTATTCTGTACCAGTTTCTCTGACAGCCCAGACTTCTCATCTCTTGAGTGCTAGCAAGTGGCCCCTGGCTTACAGGGCAGAGTATGCGCTCAATGGCCTCCATAGTGAGACACAAACAATTGGACAAGTGCACAGTGGGAGCACGGTCTACACTCTGAAACTGCTAAAGCTCCTGGCTTTGACAATCAGAAACAATGGCCCTCCATGTTAAGTGTGCCACCAACATAGTGCTACTTCAGCCTCACACCCACACCAGTGGGCTATCCCCATTTCACAGAGAAGAAAGCCAAACCTGGGAAGTGGGCATCCTCAGTATGGTCTGTTGGAACACAAGCCTCCGTGTCAGAGTACACAAGAGAGTAAAGAACACTTTAGAAAATGGCTGAAAGGCAGCACCAGGCAAGAGGCTGCATTGCTTTGTGTGCATTGAAAAGCATTTCCTTGGTGTCTGGAAAGCTTTTGCTGTCTACAGTTCCACGGAGCCTTGAGTCCCGCTGAGACGGGTCCTCAGCTCACCTGCACAGAGCACTGGAGGCTGTTCACTGCTCTTTCCTGTGCATTAGCTTACATTCAATCTCAGTGGGACCTGGGGAGCCTTTCACGCCTTAATGCTGCATTTCCTGTTGGAACAAAACCCAACCAGTCTTGGCTCTACAAAGCCACAGACTGGCAGCATCAACTCACCATGCAGCTACCTCACCCTTGCTGAGGTCCTGTGAGAAACTCAGCCAAGGCACAGCAGGACCTCTCACCACCTCACCTCCTCCTGAGACCTGCCTTTTTGCATCTGTGGTAGAACCTCAGACTCCTAGTACGATGAGGCTCAGTGGCTTCTATGTTTGATGAGCCCCATGAGAATCTGCAGTGCCTCACATCCCAGGATGATGGCCTGGTTCAGAATCTCAAGACTCAAAGCCCCTTGATTCAGTGTCTCACCTCTCAGCCACCAGTGTGACCTTACTCCCCTCTGCATATATACTTGTGTAAATAGTAAAACCACTGTTTCTCTCAACATGTGTGCTAGCTAATTTTATGTCAGCTTGATACAAGTTATAGTTATCAGGAAAGAGGGAGCCTCAGTTGGGAAAATGTCTGTATAAAATGTCTGCCGGAAAACTTGTAGGGCGTTTTCTCTCTCTATCTCTCTCTCTCTCCCTCTCTCTCTCTCTCTCTCTCTGTGTGTATATGTGTGTGTACCTCCCTCCCTCTCTCCCTCCTTTCCCCTGTTTTGTTTTGTTTTGTTTATTGAAACAGGGTTTCTCTGTGTAACAGCCCTGGCTGTTCTAGAACTCACCAGGTTGCCTTGAACTCCCAGAGAGCCTCCTGTCTTCTATGAGCTCCCATTAAAGACATGTGCCACTATGCCTGACCAGAGGGTAATTTCTTAACAAGTGATTGATGGAGGAGGGCCCAGCCCATTGTAGGTGGTACAACCCTGGTCTAGTGATTCTGAGTTCTATAAGAAAGAAGGCTGAGCAAGCCATGGGGAGCAAGCCAGTAAGTAGCAACCCTTTCATGGTCTCTGTATCAGCTCCTGCCTTCAGGTTCCTGCCCTGTTTGAGTCCCGCCCTCATTGCTTTTGATGATGAACTGTTATATGGAAACTGTGAGTGAATAAACCCTTTCCTCCCCAAGTTGCTTGTGGCCATGGTGTGTCATCAGAGCAATGGAAACCCTAACTCAGACAACAGGGATGAAGCCTACAGCTCAGAGGGTCTACTGACATGCCCATGGTTATAGAGCCCTAGGAAGGGTGCAGGATGCAGGCTAGGTGTACCTGACCCTGAATTCTAGTCTCCCTCCCTCAATCAGAGCTGAATCAAGTGGGCTGGAAAAGGGCAGGCCTGCATAGGGAAGAGACTGTATCCCAAACAGCTCTGGGCCATCAACAGTTTCACAGACTCACCTACTTCCCTCTCCCAACCCCCACCCCCTCTCCCAATCCCCTCTTCCCACCCCACGTGCTCACTCCTACCATGTTTCCTACCTTCATTGTTTGTGTCCATCTGCCTGAAGATCTTGTCTGTTCGATTCTCAGGCATGGACTTGTCCTCGGGCATCTTCATCATGGAGGACACCATCTTGTAGATGGCCTGCAAAGGGGCATCTGTGAGTGTGCTCTGGAGGACGGAGGGTGGGTTATGGTCCTCGCTCTGCTAAACAAGGAGCATGGACAGGGCAGAGTCAGGACCCTTCTCTCATCACAACAAGTCTCACAGACAAGGTGCTGGGCAAAGGGAGCCAGGAAAGTTTAAGTGACGTTCAAGAGCACAGGATACAGCTGGGGCATGGAAGAATGGAGGGCTCCTTGGTTCAGAGTAGAGGGGAGGTTGTGTGACAAAGCATCTGTCTGAAAGGAAAATCTTTGGTGGGGAGCTGGGAAATCCTGGAAGGAAGGTCAAAGGGGAAATACATTGATCCCTGCCCAACCATGGGTCCTGAATCTGCAGATTCAACAAACTACAGGTGGGAAATTGTCTAGAAAACAAAACTGGAGGCACACAGTTTCTTGTTATTTCCCAAATGATACAAATTATTATTAACATCTATAGATATTGTATTAGGCACTGTATATAACTACTTTACTTATTTTATGGATGTATGTAATTATTTATTTGGGGGAGATGATCTCACGTGGAATTCAGAGGACAACCTGTGGAAGCTGGTTCTCTTTTCCTACCATGTGGGTCTTATGGATCGAACCCAGGCTGCCAGGCTTGGTAGCAAGCACCTTTACCCACAGAGTCAGCCCACTGGACCAAATACAGAGATGGTTTAGAGCATGGAGCAGGAAGGATGCAGGGTGCACATAAGCATCGCTCCTGTGAAGAACTGACTGCTGACTCATCCTTTACTGTGTTGTTCTGATTTCTAAAGGAAGCCCTATAGACAGCTAATGTGTGTGTATGTTATACATGTGTATGCAGATGAACACCCACCCGTGCAGAGGCCAAACAGGAATACCGGTGTTCACAAGGTTCCCTTTTCTCTATCACTGAACCCGGCTGGGGCTTACCATTGTAGCTAGGATGCCTGCTCAGCAAGCTTCTGGGACTCACGCTTCCCCTAGTTCTAGGGTTTCGGGCATGCTCAGCCACTCCTGGCTTTTCCATGGGTGTTGGGATCAGAACTCAGGTCCTCATGATGGGTATCAAGTATCCTTCAACACTGAGCCATTTTCCCAGTTCTTGCTTTGCCAATTCTTAATCACCTATCTGAGCCTCAGATCTCATTAGAGGTTAAAAAAAAAAAAAGACCCGTTTTATAGAATTGTGTGAATAAACCTGATGGATGAGCACAGGTGGGGCCTGATGTCCAGCAAGCAATCGATAGATGCTTGGCTTTTATTGTTATTCTCTGCAAAGACATGCAGTCCTTTTGTACACCAGGTAGCAAGTGGGCAGAGGAATGACCTGGTGTATGGGGCTGGGGATGGGGGTCCTGGATGCCTGCACTCCCCAAGCGCCAGGCCCTGTCAAGTGCAGGTACCTGCACTAACTCCAGCATTTCACTGAAGCTGATATAGCCATTGCTGTCTAGGTCAGACATGCTGAAGGCCCACTTGACCTTCTGTTCCAGCTTGCCCCGAGAGGTCAGGCTCAGAGCAATGATGAACACTCGGAAGTCGATGGAGACGTCACTATTGGTGACAAAGGTGTGGAAGACATGTTCAGTGAACTTGGAGGTGTCTCTGTACGGGAAGAAGTTGGCCTAGATCTTAAAATTGTCCACAGTCAGGTAGCCAGTGGGACAGTCATTGAGGGAGTCCTTCTACCACTCCTGAAGCTCATGGTCAGTGAACTCCCTGTGTTTCCGCAGGTCCTGCAGTACCTCAGGACCCAGCTTGCTGTCCTGCTTGCCTATGGCAGCTGGCAGTGGAGACTAAACCTGCAAGGCCAAGATACAAGGTAAGCTGTGGATACCTGAAACCCCAAGTCTGGCTTCCTATCACATCCTACCACCATGCTGGCTAAGCAATATCCTCTGTATGTCCAGTGCCATCCATTACAGCAGTGGTTCTCAGCCTTCCTAAAGCTGCAACCCCTTAAAACAGTTCCTCATGTTGTGGTGAACTCCCAGCTATAAAGTCATTTTCATTGCTACTTCATAACTGTAATTTTGCTATGGTTATGAATCATAATGTAAATATGTGATATGCAGGAGGGTCTTAGGTGACTCCCTGTGAAAGGGCCATTCGATCCTCAAATGGGTTATGATAACACAGGTTGAGATCTTCTGGGCCAGAAGAACTCAAGACCATGATAGTGCAAGCTCTGACTTTTAGCATTTCTAGGATGGCTCTCCTCAGGAGGTACAAAATGGTTCTATATAACATGGCAAAACCCAGAACACTCTAGGAAAGACAGAAAGAATATCTTTTTATGTCTAAATACAGTCTACTTGGAGCAATCATGCACAATCGTGGTATAAGGGGACAGGGAGAGGCAAGCCTAAATCGGTGGAATGAAACTTTGTTACATGTCCTGTAAGGGTTACACAAGAGGCAGGATCGATACAAACCCCTCAGCTCATCAGCTTGGGGCACAGGGGTCTCATGGACCCAATCCTGACTCTTCGCTTTGAACAGCTAGTTCTTTTTCTCGTGGGGGACCCGGTGTGTTTGTTTCTTTCCTTGTCACAGATACATTTGCTGATGCTGCATAGTAAATAAATCATGCCTGTGTAGGTGGATGCTAGTGGTTCACATTCTAGCTAACACAGCTAGGGTAAATTTAGAACTAGGTTGACTCCCATCCTGAGTGGACTCTGGGATGAAACTGGAGAACAGGAACATGGCTTTGGCCCTTCAAAGTTCAACTTTTTTGTCAGCAACCCTAATTTTATAAATGACGTTTAAAAACCCCATTCTTACGCAGATTTCTGGATTAATCTGGGCAAGTAGGGTTTCATGTGGACCCAGGTATAAAAGCTTTAAAGCATGTTGACAGGGGGTTTAGAGATCCCCCCAAGACCTCCTTGTCCCCCTCCATACAATACTGGGAGAAGTTACCAGCACATGCCATGATGTTTTTAACCCTAGAAGAGACACCTGGGAAACTTATGGGAGGCCCCACTCTTTATTATGCCTATGAGATATTGTTCTGCCAGAGAGATCTAGAATTGGCATCAATCGCTTGGTGAATGTCGATGTGAATGTTAACAGCTGAAACAGCCCCCATGGCAATTCAGGACTGTGCTTCCTTGGCCAGCACACTGCACTGCAGTCTCCCACAATGCCCAAGTGTGAGATCCTGCAGTGATTGGTCACTGGACATTAATGCTCGTTCACTTCCCTACCTCAGTTTTGATTTCTTTTTTTCACAGTAACACATTTGCATAGCTCAGTTATTTTTGAAATCTGTAGAAGAACTAGTGTGGGTGAGTCTCCTCTACCCAAGTCCCAAAGGAATCCACTCTGAACTGCTCAGAGGCTTATGAATTCTAAGCACTACGTGCTAGGTCCTGTTAAGGAAGATGAGACATGCACTCAGTATTACCTGCTACCTCCCCTGTCTTCTTCACATCTTTCCCAGGCTGTTAGCATTCTATGTACATATTTTAATTACTTATCTACAGGACTGGGAGATATTTAAAGTTCCTTGTCCAACACAGACGTATGGCAGCTTGATATTGCCTTTCAAAGCACACATTTACTTATCTAAACATGTCCTCCCCTGTACAAACAACCAACTCAAATGTCCACAGTATCTTGATCAGAAATAATCATCAATTCAGGTAGCCGGGTGCCACACATCTGTAATTCCATAACCGGAGGGTAGAGGCAGGATTTTCAGGAGTTCAAGGTTATCTATGACTATATAGAAAGTTCATGGCCAGCCTGAGCTACATGAGACCTTGTCTAACAAAGTTATATTAAAAGAGAGAGAACAGGAAGGCCAATAGTGGTGCATGCCTTTAACCCCAGCATTCAGTGACAGTGAAGACAGATAAGAGTTCAAGGAAGGCTACCCTGGGCTACAGAGCAAGTTCTAGGATAGCCAGGACTACACAGAGAACTGTCTGTCTCTCAAAGACATATACACAAACACACACACAAACATACACATGGGCAGGTGGAGAGAGAGAGAGAGAAAGAGAGAGAGAGAGAGAGAGAGAGAGAGAGAGAGAGAGAGAGAGAGAGAGAGAAACTGAGAAACAGAGACAGAGAGAGACAGAGAGATATACAAATGGAAGATTATGCACAAGGGCATGTGGTGATTGATGCCATCTGTGAGAAGAAGTCCGATGGGTTTGTGAGTGGAGGCCTCCTGTGGAAGAACTTACTGGAAAGGTAAAGTTGACTGAAGTGGGGAATTGGCTAAATGGACAGGTACCTTGTAGGCCCTTTTGTCGTGTTTTCCTTTGTAATTTTATTTGTTTATTTGTTTTCTGAGATAGGGTATCATGTAGCTAGAAAGGAGCGAAGACACTACGGTCTTCTCAAAGCAGTTTATTCAGAAACCTTTCAACATGCATGCATGAATCTCTCTCCAGGAATAGTATCTTGTGTATCTCTCTGCCCCCAATTGCAATCCCTTATATAACCCCTCAACCACGCCCCATCAGCCCAGTCCATGTAACAGCAGTCCATTGGCCAGAATCATAACTCGTCATATGGTCCGATCTTGCATCATGGTGCACCTGCGCAGTTCTCACGATGGTCGTGGCTTATTTTCAGGTGTATGAGGAAGTCGGGTGCAAGTCATAAGTCTTGGTGCAGTCCCGGGCGACATCTTGGGACTGCTGCCACACCCACTCCCCACATCTCCCCCTTCTGTACCTATTGGCAGACAGAATGTCTGTCTTAGGTTGCACCCTGCGGCAATGCCCCTTACCCATCATCGGGAGACAAACAGCATTGGTTTGATACCTGTCTTAGGTTGGTGACACGCTCAGGGCGTCTTACCCATCATTGACTACTTCTCTAGAGTGCCAAGCCACACATGAGGAGATTGTCCTGTTTTCACTGCCGCAAAAGCCTGTATCATCAAGGCTTGGGCTCCGTGCTCACGACTCTGCATGCAGCAAATGCACCAGAAGGCCAGGATGCTGATTAATATCAGACACAGGGCAAGTCCATCAATTCTGGCTCACTCTTTCAAGCAGGAGACAGCGGTCAGCAATTCAAAGCTTCTGCAACATCAACGGTTAAATTATTCACAGCCGCGGCAGTTTGTAAGGGATATGGCCGCACCGGTGGCTGTGGTGGCAGAGATTGCTACAGCAGTGACAATGGCTGCAGCAATACCAAAAATCCCTCTTAGGTCCAAACAAAGTCATAGCAGAAGGAGCCTGAAAGGGCCAAGGTACAAAGCGAGGCATCCTAGTCACAACAGCTAAATGATATTCAGATGCATTCCAGCACATACTATCATAACAAATATCACTACTACAATTAACAACATTATTCTCATAACTACCATTATAAACAATAAACACAAAAAGAGGCCACATACAAACAGGCGTAGCCTGAAAAGAAACATTCCTCCCTCCAGCAAATTGGAATACAGAAGTTTTAAACATATTTGAACCATTCCAATAAAAACTTGCATTGTCCCAGGCCCCTCCCACCACCATGCTTAAGGGAGAAAGATCAGTGCAACTACCTTACTTCTACCACAGTTTAGTGTCCTCTTTTCTTATCACCTATAGCCTGGGCTTCAACCACAAGTCAGCCAACCGCTCCCTTGCTCACTGGACATTGAGCTTGACAGGGTGGCCAGTTCTGGCTGGAAGTACCCCCAGAAGCTAGCTACATCCAGCTCTGAACAGGAGCACACAATACCAACTTCTCCAGCCACAGAGAGTCTGCCCTAAGAGGACAAATGTGACTGCTGGTGGCTGAGGGGGTCACCACAGTCCTAGGATAAGCATACAGATGAGCTGTTCTCCATGGAGCCCACTACCCAGGGCTCTAATTCACACCCCAACATAGAGTAAGACCATATCATGACTCTTTGGGAAAGGATAGAAATGCCCTGGTTTTATTGTAGGTAATTCATTTTGGAAACTCAATTAACAAAACACATGTAAAGTTGAAGCCACCCTGGGAACACGGAGGTGTAGGTAAGAATAGGGCAGCCAACAGTGGGATGGTGGTATACCTGGTGATGTTTGGTCCAAAGAATCCCTTAGTGGAGCAGGACAAGAGGTGCAAAAAGAGATGTCTGGGGACAATCCAGGTATACTGATGGAGAAGGAAGGGAGGAAGGAGGGGAGGAGAAAGGAAGGAAAGAAGGAGGGAAGCAAGGAAGAAATGAGGGAGAGGGAAAAGGAGGGCATGGGAGGGAGAAGGGAACTGGAGTACCTAGAGGAAGGGACAATGAGCTGAGCCAGGAGGTGACTACTAGGATATTACTGTCAGAGGCAGGCCCTCAGGAGGCCCTCAGGCAGGAGACAAAACTGTGAAACAATGTGAACAGGAGACCCCAGAAAAGAGGGCAGAGTTTGGGGTAGTAGCAGGTAAAAGGTAGAGAAGCCAGGTTGGACCAAGATGGGAGGTGTGGGGTCCCCTGCTCAAATACTAGTATTGGAGAGAAAAGACCTAGACCTGGTGAAGCCATGTAGCTCCAAGGCCCTCACCACTGAACCATTCACACAGGGAAACTTACAATGTGTCTCTGGCCTGGAGTTCACTTAGAAATGTCACCCATCAGATACATCTTGCTAACCAGAGAACTGACCATCAGAGAGCTGCAGAACCTCTCCTAAGTGAGCCAGGACCTGACTCCAGGATACTCTGCTATGGGATTGTGCGGGTATGACAGTCGAAGAGAGTGCAATGTGGAAACAGCTGCATTGCCACCAAAGCCAGCCCTGTGCTTGTGGCTCCTCTTCATGATCAACAGCCCTGCACCCCATAGCCTTGCCACAGACCCTTGGTTTCCAGCTCACGCACAAAGCATCCACTCACCTCACTGAACACACATCACTGCTGTGTCTGTGATTTATCATCTAACAGATGCTACTGAAATGCCAAACTCCTTGTACCTGCTCTGCAGATATCTGCTGGGAGGAGGCTGCAGTGCAGACAGCCTTGGAGGTGTTGGAGGAAAGGCTTCGTTTCCCTTATTTCTCATTCCATTCCCAATGGCTTGAAGATCTGCTCCTTACCAAATATTTCAGAGGTAGGAGCTCCAGAACACAGGGCTGTGCCTCTGCCCAGCCTTTGCCTCCTCCCTGGTAACAGGCTGCTAATTAGAATTCATGCTTTGCATTGGTTTTGGACATTCTTGCTGTTGTGGTTATAGTACACACACACACACACACACACACACACACACACACACACACACACACAGATGGCCTTGTTCCCAGGATGTACTAATACTAATTTGGAGGCAGGAAGAACGTTGACATAGCTAGCCTCCAAGCAGATCCCAAGTGACCCTCTGTGGATGCAAAAAACAAGGCGTAAGAATCAGGAGGATGGAGACCACCCAGGAGCCTTCAATCCATGTTTCAGGGCTATCCCTGAGGCGTTGAGGGTTCATGGGATGTAGAAAAGGGAAAAGGAAGGGTCTGAGCCTCATGACCTGGTTCTGAGGAGCAATGGCTTGAAGATCTGCTCCTGCATGCAATGTCATTCAAAGAAAGGGTGGTGACAATGGGAATGTGTCTGGCCATCTTAAGCACCTGGGACCAATGGCACAAGCAGTATGAGATAAGGAGGAAGAGAGGGTAGGATTGACCCTTTTCTGAAACTCCAGTAAAGAAGGGCTCTATGTAAAGAAGCCTTAGTCCTGGAGGGACTCCATGGAGCATAGTACTACTGCCCTGCCATGTTCCACTACACCCAGATGGGAAAAGACACCTTTACGATGCTAAGTGCTGCTGAGACTCTTCAATATCCAATAGCTAGCCCTGAGCCACAGGAACTCTCAGCCACTGCAGTCAGTGACAGTGACCCCTATTCCCCTCCAAAGGGGACAAGGATTTTGTACAGACACTTGGGACAGAGGACCAACAGTCATATAGCAAGCTAGCCAAATAATCCTCCAAGAAGGACAAGAAAGCAGACTTCCAGCAGCAGAAAGCCCCCCACCCCGACCTTAGCCTCTTTCTTGACAGATACACCCCATCACCTGGGAGAGTGAATCACCAGAGAAGCCCATACTTGAGCAGGCAGACAGGACCTGCTCCAGTGTTTTCCAGTCTCTTGGGTTCTTGAAGTATAGATGCTTGAGTCATGCTGGATTGTGGTCCCTACTCTCGAGCGCGCGGCACTACAAATGCACATTCCTAGGCAGGACAACTAGGTGCTCTGGCCAAGAAGATGGAATTTAGAGTCAAAACTGAAGGCCCAGAGGGGATTTTGGAAGATGACAGAGCCTCCAGTGAGTGGTAAGCCATCTCACATGGCTCAGCTAGTGAAGGAAAATGAGATTTTGTAACTTGTGATTCATGTAAAAGAGTTGTCTAGGAGCCCAGATGCCAGGGCAGGGCTCTTGACTGTAAGGATGAAAAAGAATGCAAGGATGCAGACAAGGCTATCTTGTCTGAGTTGACACCATCTGGACGGAACCTCCCCTCTGTCTACTGCCCCTTGGCACCTGGATAAAGTCATACATCAACTGGTTGCTATGTGAACAAAGATAAGCCCCCAGCCCACAGGAACAAGGTCCTGATGCCCTTTGGCTGACATGTAATCTTACTGTTAATGTTTGAATGAGCCAATCCCATACCTTTGTTGAAATTCCTTGCACCCCTATCCCTTTTTCTTTCATAAAAACCCCTAGCTCTGGAGACTCGGAGTCGACTCCCCTGCCTTCTGTGTGAGGTACGTGTCGGCCCAGAGATCTGCCAATAAAGCCTCGTGTGTATTGCAACAAGATTCTTGCGTGTTCGTGGGTGCACCCTATCCCTGGATTAGAGTGGGGGTCCCCATATCGGGGGTCCTACACTAGGAGTTAGCAGAAAGAGTTCAATTGAGAAATAAAAGACCTAGGTTAGAGCTGGGCTCTGTCCTTTGGGTTTTGATCTATCCTGGGCCCCTTCCCTGCTAACATCCTGAGAGGCAATGATTTTCCAAGGTGCGTTTAGCTGGTACCCAAAGAAGATCCTGGCCAATAAAGTGCCTGTCAAAGCCATGATCTCTTAATGCTCACATTCATGAACCTGCATGAATACTGGCGACCTCACAGATGCTTCCTGGGACTCGCCCGTAGATGCCTAACAGAGACCTGGATAAAACATTTAATATGAGAGAACTCATTTTAACTCTCCTGGAGGCACTGAGACAGCAGCAAAGATGTGTGACAGGCTCAGTGGTACATACCCCTTTACCCCTCTGTCATTCATTAAGCAACCGAGCCAGCCTTAGTGATGTTTAGCTGTCTGGGAAAACACCTGGCAAAAAAAGAATGCTTATGCAGGGACAGAAAAAACTGTGCCTGCTCAACTGAAGAAAAATACCTACCTAGCTCCAGCCATCAGACTAACTCAGGCTTCATTGATCAGACAACCCTACTTTCATCATTTTAGTGGGGAGGAATGAGGGTCTCTTGGTTTCACATGGCAACCTCTCACTTCATATTCTAGCAGGGCTTAGATCTGACAGACAACAGCCTTGGAGCATCAAGGACATGTGACTTCACTGTAATGGGAATTGGGGGAGGGGGCTAACAGCCCCTACCCCTTCTCCCAGGGTCTGTTATGCTCTTATTGTCCTTAACACACTGAATTGTAAAATAAAGAAAGACCAAACAAGTAGGTGGTGAGCTCTGTGAAAATATTTAACCAGAGCTTGGTACTGCGAGTAAAAAGCTTTGCTAACAGCACAGATGTGCTGTTGATGGGAAAGGCCCTTGGGAGCTCCAATGTCCCATTAACCACAGCTCAGTGCTGGCTAGGAACATGCATGGTACAGTTCATCCCACCACGCAGCAATCTCATCAGTCAGACTGCCAACCTCAAGGACTGCTAGACATAGACCCTGGGAAGAAGGTGGTGGGAGACGTGGGTACCAAATCCCTATGAAGTCCTGGACTCAGGAGAGACTGGGTGCATCCTCTGTGAAGTTGAACTTCAACAGACCATCTGGACTTGGCTGATGGAGAGCCTGTTCCATGTCAGGTGGAACAGAAGGTGGCAGGGGGAAATCAGCCTCAACTATGCTCTTCCTTACGGTGACCAGCAGAATATTGTTCCTCGTCCTCCTCATCCTCGTCTTCCTTGTCCTTGTCCTCGTCCTTGTCATCCCCCTCATTATCCTCCATCCGCTGTAGGTGAAACTCAAACAGCCTTAGCCTCCATTTCAGTGCAGCCCTCTGCATAATGGCCATCAGCTGCAGGAGATGCACCTGGAGCCACACAAGCTGCACTGAGTCTGCACGGACACTAGAGGGCGCAGGCTGGCAGATTCCCTAGCTTTCTCCAGACACCCCTTTCAATCTCTAAACTAGGCAAGAAAGCATAGTAGGTCTAAACCAGAGCTTCTCAATGGGTGGGTCCTAATTCCTTGGGGACTGCAGGACTCTTCATAGGGGTTGCCTAAAACTATCAGAAAGCACATATCTATATTATGATTTGTAACGATAACAAAAATTACAGTTATGAAGTAGCAATAAAAACAATTTTTTGGTTGGGGTGACCATGACATGAGGAACTGTATTAAAGGGTCACAGCATTAGAAGTTTGAGAACCACTGGTCCAAACTAAGTAAGTCCTTAAGGTAAAATACACAGTTATTGGGCCCGCTTGGTATAAAAAGTTAAATCCAACAGGCTGTGGACATTGTTCACCCTGTTTTTCTTTCCTCTTTCCATGTGGTTGTAGAAAACTCTCATATTATATATGAATGTCATCCTATTTCTTGTACAGTGCTGTGCAGTACCAAGGACTCTGGAGCTGATGCCACCCCACTGGGATCCTATTCACAGCCGTTACCATCCTATGGCATCCGATGATCACTTTACTCATTGATACCATGAGTGAGAGATAATGTGTTCCCATCCCACAGTCCTCCTCAGGTCCACAGACATAGGCTGCAGGGCTACTCTGGACCTCTCTGGAGAAGCCAGCCTGACCCCAGGAGGAAGGCCGAAGGCTACAGTGAGAGATGTACCCTCCTCTTCTGAGTGGGACAACACACAGCCACCCAGTGAGATCTATGGGAGGGAGGATAGGGGATTACTGGGTACCAGCATGCAACCTCAGCCTGCCATCTGAGCCACAGTCCCATGTCAAGGCACTGTCACTGCAAATCCTTCCTGACTCCCAAGCCATACGACAAGAGCTCAATCTCCCAACTCCCTAGAGCATCAATGACTTTTTTTTTGTTTTGTTTTTTGGGTTTTTTTTCCTGTTTTTGTTTTTTTGTTGTTTTTAAATAATAATAAAAAAAGGCATCAGAGCCATTGAAATAACTCCCTGGGAAAAGGCACCAGGCACCAAGCCTGATGACTTGAGTTTAAGCCTGAGAACTCACGTGGTAGGAGGAGAGAACTGAATCCCAGAGGTTGTGTCCTCTGACCTACATTAGCTGGGACACTTGCCCATCACACACAAACTAATCCATATGCATAAAACTTAAGCAACAAGGTAAAAGTGCAATGTAAAAGGAGAAAGAGGGGCAGCTGGCAAGGCTGCACGGAAAGGCCCACCCTGTACTGCCAGACCTCTCTCCCTCTGCTCTTTCCCAAGCCCGAGAGGCCCCACAAGAGTTGGGGATCCAGAGGAGGTGGAGAAAAGAACAGGAAATCCCCAAGAACTTTTTTTCTTAACAGAAACTGCTACTGTAACAGGAAGGGAGCCATGTGGGTGACTCTCCTCACTAAGCTAGGCTGTTCTGGGTCACACCCACTCCAGTCACCTAGGAAGCTCCTACTCACACCCTGCAGCCTGTTCAGACACAAACATCCCACGACTCCTTGGGGGTGGATTTCCCAGACTCCATGGTCACTCTCTCCAACATCCCGAATGGCATTTCTGACCTTCTGTTAAGACTGACACTTTTGGGACATCATTACTGTGCTTTTCCCCTCTTTGGACCCTGGTAAGTCTGTTTCAGTCCCAGGGTCTCTGCATCTGCAGATCCTCCACCTCTCTGCCCTTCTTGCTGTCTGTTTCAGACAGGGTCAGTCCTTGGGTATATGTGCTTTCTCTTGGAAGAGGCCACTAGGATTAGCATCAATTCTCATCTACCTTCAGATTCTGGTCCTGCTTTGTTCAGAGCACTTCCTCAGATCAGACACTGAACTCCCTTTTCCTGTGTGTGTTACACGTTATATTAGTTAGAGTTTTACTGCTGTGAACAGATACCATGACCAACCATGGCAACTCTTACAAAGGACAACATTTAATTGGTGCTGGCTTACAGGTTCAGAGGTTCAGTCCATTATCATCAAGGAGGGAACATGGCATCATCCAGGCAGGCATGGCGCAGGAGGAACTGAGAGTTCTATGTCTTCATCTGAAAGCTGCTAGCAGAATACTGACTTCCAGGCAGCTAGGATGAGGGTTTTAAAGCCCACACCCACAGTGACATGCCTATTCCTACAAGGCCACACTTACTCCAAAAGTACCACACCTTTTAATAGTGCCAATCCCTGAGCCGAGCATATACAAAAAAAACATCACACACACCCTTATGCACACACACACACACACACACACATGCACCCTCATGCACACACACATGCACCCTTATACACATAGACACAGGCATGCTTTCCCATGCAGGATATAGAGATCGACATGTGAATGTTTTTTTTTTCCTTCTTTTTGCTTTTCTTTATTCTGCACTTCTCCCAAGACAGGATCTCTCTGTATAGCCCTGGCTATCCTGGAACACACTCTGTAGACCAGGGTGGCCTCAAACTCACAGAGACCCACCTCCATCTGCTTCACGAATGGTGTGATTGAAGTTCTGTGCTATCACTGCCCAGCTATCTTTTTTGTTTTAAAAAAGACTTTCAAATTTCTATTCACATGCATGTCTGTGTGTATGTATGCTTAGAGAGGCGGGAAGAAGTCAGGGCTCTGGAACTGAAATTATTGGTGGCTCACAGAGCCAGATGTGGGTGCTGTGAACTGAATTCAGGTCCTCTGAAACAGTAGTAGTTTTTTGTAAGCACAGAGACAGGTCTACAGGCCTCAGAGTCCTGCCCCTGATTTTGAGTCAGGGCCTCTCTCTGAACCCAGAGAGTACTATTCATCATTTTGTCTACACTAGCTGGCCAGAAGGACCCTAGAATTGGTTTCTGTTGTCTCTATTCCAGAGTGCCAGGGTCACAGCGAACAAGGACATATGTGGCGTTTTACACGGGTGCTGGGATCTGAACCCAGGTCCTTATGCTTACACACAGGGAGCACTCCACCTCTCAGACTGCAGCTTCTTGCATTTCTGCATTTAATACTTTGCCACCGTGAACCCCCACATTTCCCCCAAACAGGGCAGGGTACACAAACTGTTTATAACTGTGAGTCAGGGCTGCATGACATTTCAGAGGCTCAGCATGAGACCCAAGAGACTCCTCCTATCCTGAAGGCTCAAACACTTTGTGACCTCCAGGGTTAGGGACTCAGGAAGGAATGTGAGGGATGTGGGTGAATTAGTCTTCTAGAAAGCTCCATTCTGGCACAATAGTGACAGTAGAATAGGCACTCAGGAATGGGTCACACTAGGAGCTGTTCACTTGCCGGATGCTGATGTCCCTCCTTTTGGACAGCAATCCAGCTATGGGGTCCCAAGAAAGGCTTCTTGTTCCTTCCCAAGAGGTCATTATCATCAAAGATGCTCATCACCAGACCAGACCTTTTACAGGCCTCTGCTTATGTATGGGACCAGCAGGACATCTGGGCAGCTAGTTCCCTGTGGTGGAGGAGGGGAAAGCAAAAAGCAATGTGTGGGTGTGTGCCAGGGCCAGAGCTAAGGAGAACTCACTGCCCTGCAGCACACAACAGCTGCCCAATGAGGAAGTGATAGTATCCCCACAGGGACAGAGGTTGGCCAGCTAACATGGAGCACAACCAAGATGATCAACCCAAGCAGACTAGGAACTGGCAATGGGGATAGCTGGAAAGAAATGAAAGGCAGGGCAAATCCAGGCCCTCACGTTCCTCACCTAATGTCCAGCTTTATAGAAACCTTAGGGAATTAGCAAGTCAAAATCTCAGGACACAATCAATGCTGGACTTCACAGTAGAAGCTCAAGGCTGAGCCAGAGGGACAGACACCTGTGTTATACAAACAGTCTTCTTCCTGTGGGCTGAGTCCACATCTGTGGTTTTGAGACAGGGTCTCATGTATCCCAGGCTGGACACTGAACTCATTATGTAAAGGACGATGACCTTGAACTCCTGATCCTCCTGCCTCGATTTCCCAAGGGCTGGGGTTAGAGCCATGCACCACCACATGCATTTTGTGGTGCACTTAGGGATAGACTTTAGACTTCAGTGAATCTTAGGCAAGCATTCTACCAACAGTCATAGCCAACTCCAGCCTATCCTCCCTCCTCTCCCTCCCCCTCCCGTTTTCATGTGACAGAGTCTTTTCTCTGTGTAGCCCTGGCTGTCCTGAAACTCCCTCTGAGACCAGGCTGGCTTGGAACTCACACAGATCCATCTACCTCTGCCTCATGAGTACTGGGATTAAAGGAGAGCCTCACCACCATCTGGCTATGATAGTCTTTCTATACAGCCCAGGCCAGCCTTGAACTCAAGACACTCCGCAGTCTGCTGAAATTACTGGAACACAGCACACCTTAAGTGCCCCTTTGAAGGATATGAAAGACATTGTTGCAAGCAGGAGAGGGCAGAGGCCTCCAATTCGTTCCCCCAGTCCCTCTACAGATGGACGTCTTGTGCAGTCAGTCCTGGTGGGATGGAGTCAGAATAGGCTTCTCTGCCTTGCTGCTCAGCACCCAGGCTCAGGTTGGCACGTTGTCCCAGGCTGGATGCAGCAGGTTCTTTGGGGTCCCTGAGCCAGCTATGGAATGACTCACACATGGGCTCCTGATTGGCTGGGATGACAGTTCATATCAACTCTGTTCTGATGCTGCAGGCCAAGAAGCCAGCAATGGCCTTTCCCCAGTAGCCATGGGAATGGCACGGGGCCTCTAAGACTGGTTCTGCATGGTCAATGTCTCAGGCTGCCCTGGGCAGTGGCCAGCACCCAACACTCCTGGAAGGGTCCAGCAGTAACCCAGGGGTGCTGAGCCAGGCGTAGCAAAGAACAGGGTAGAATATCTCTCATTGTTCCTGACTGAGCCTATGTGTGTCCCTCTCTAAAAGGAACTGCAATTCACTGTGTAAGGCTTTAATGGGACAAGCAGATTTGGTGGTCCCTGGGTCAATCCCTGCCTACAGCCTTCCCTTCTAGCCATATGTTCTTACTACCTTGATTTTTCTGAGTCCTGTCTCCTTAGCTGTAAACCAAGAGTGAAGGTCCCTGTGTGTGGAGTTTACAGCCTATTTCTATGAAAGGAAGGGAAACAGAAGCTATGAGGAGACAGAGACAAACTGAACCACCAGGCAAATGCTCGGTGGGGACATTGGAGGACTTTTACTGTGAAAGACCACAGGCTTCCTCAATGAGCTCCATCTGAGTACAGCACCCTGTGAGGAGGGAAGCCACCGACCTGAAAAGCTTCTCTTGCAGGTCACACCTAGTGCAGTAGCATTAAAAACCATGTTCTGTGCTGGTAAAGAGCCTGGGCTCACTGTGATCTGGAAGCATTCCTAGGTAGGGCCAGTGACTTCCTAACTCCTGTACTTCAAAGAGAAAATGAGGGGAGGGAAGGAAGGATGTAGCCAGGCAGACATCAGGGCAGGGACCGCAGTCTCCTGTTGCTGAGGGGCAGGTCTAGTACAGGGGCACAAGCACCAAGGGCTTGCTAGACACAGGGGTGGGGTTTCAGGTGGAGGAAGGCCCCTTCTCTCATGGCAGCAGGTATCCTGGGAAGTCCATGCCTACTGCTTGGGAATAGGAGTGTGAGGGTTAGGGACCCTCAGGGAGTGGCTCACACTTCATACCATGCACATTGCAAAGTTTACAGACACATCCACACCCCAACACCCCTTCACCAACACAGAGATGTGTTATCTCACTGACTACTCAGAGGCTCCCATCCCTCCTGGCTCCAGTGATAGCCCAGGAGGAAGAGCGGTTAGAAGGAGGACTCCTCAGAGCACTACACAAGACTCTGAGAGATATTTGCCCTGGGAGCTCGCTATTCTTACACACAGGAATATGAGTCCTTTGCTCATTCATTCATCCAGCCACCTTTACCAAGTATGCATGGACTTGGCCTGAAGATGTGCTGAGAGAATGACCCTAAACTTAGGCAGATGGAGAAGATGCTGACGGGTGGACGGGAAAGATGGATGCTCAGAGGAAGCCTCAGTGTGCTCAGAGGTGAGTCACTATGACACAGAGAGAGCAGGAACATGTGGATAAATTAGGTAGGGAGGGAGCAGGTCATTATCTACTACCGCAGAGCTGTCACTCAGTACACATCGAGCTCTGAAATGCAGAGCTTCACTGCACCCCCATCAGCCTGAAACATCTTCCCATCCTCTCTGGCCACGAATATCTCCACTGCTTCTGTATCCATCCTGATGGCTGCCACTGGGCCTTTGCTCCCACACCTTCTTCAGGCTCTCTCCGAACTCACATCTCTTAGCCTTCCTGGAATACTTGGTTGAAAAGGGAAGCCCCTACACACAACCTTCAAAGCCTAACCTCTCTCCAGCTTTACTTTTTCCAATATTGTAATGAGTTCAAGGCCCAGGCTTTACTTTGCTTTTCTTTGCCATTAGAAGCCAGAGCCCTCAAGATCACTGGGGACAGAGTATATTCTTAATACATGCTGAGCACAGCCATACTGCTTGCCAAGGTAGACAGCTAGCAGCAAGGCTGTGCCCCAGACTTGAACACGCTTTCATCCACAGGCAGGTGGGTGGGAATGGAGGAGGTGCCAATCATCAGAGGGATCTTTCTACTGATCATCCTCTGACTTCTGACACCATAGCAAAGTTCTGACATAAGATTAAGAACTATCTGACCCAGACTCTCCTCATTCAGTGCCGAGGTGTGTTTGTCTACAGAGGAGTCACTGGGTGTACACCAAAGCAAAGGGCCTCAGGATAACAAGAGACACTATAGGCTAGAACTTGTACTCCTCTGACCTCTTTGTCTGCTCCAGCTTCCAGACATCAGTTTCCAGGCTTGACTGGACCCTACCATACACTTGTGCATGGATGGCACCTGGAGTCGAGGACCCTGGGGCCTGGAGGCATGTATGCAGGTGACATTCAGTCATATAGATTCAGAAACTGCTCTCTTTAGCCCTAGCAGTGCACACCATATTCCATTGTGTTTATTTTCAATTGAGGGGACCCAAAGACCCTCTTTCCGAAGACAAGGGCCTCTTTCTGGGTATCTCCTTCAGACTCACTGACAACCTGGACAGAGTGTCTATGGAATGTCGGGGAGTGAAGAAAAAGGCAGCAGGAGATATCCTCTCCCTCCAGGAGATGAAGGCCAGAAAGGAACTCCACCCACAGGAAGTCCTGAGGACACCCTGTGCCATGAAATTCCCTCTATGAATGCTGTAGGAGCTTGGGTGTCTGGGGCTGGGGTTAGTGGTGAGGGAGACCCAGCCACTCCCAGGTCTGCTGGGAACTGCTGGTCTAAGTCTCTAGGGAATTAGCTGCATTTACTAGAACCAGGGACAGAAGTACTGCTTGACATTTGCCTCTGCATCTTGCAGACCTCTTGAGGTAGCAGGCATTGGGATTAGAAAGAACCATGAAACATGCACAAGCTCTGAAACAATGGTGGTGATGCTGGCCTCATGGTTAAGTAGGCCTGGCTCATCGTGGTACTTACAGGGTTCTTCTTACCTCTCAGCCTCAGTTTCCTGACCTGTCCTCTGAGATCACTGAAGAGACTGTCCCCACAGTCTCTGCAAATGGCACCTCTTTCATCCATAGCTCTAATGCTCTGCAGGCCCTTTGGCCTCAGGTTGACTTTTCTAGGACCAAGTGGAGGCCAAGGCAGAGTAGGGATCAGAACCACTGGGGGATGATGCACAGGCTTGACAAGCTGCTAGACCATGCCAGTGGAAAAGAAGACCACAGGTCACATAGGGCACTGGCACCTGGATGAGCTCACAACATCCCTTCACTTACCCCAAGTACCCAAGTGTAGTGGCTATTTCTGGTTGTCAACTTGACTATATTTAGAATGAACTACAATCCGGAATTGGAAGGCTCACCAGTGACCCTTATCTCGAGGCTTGGAGATCCTTATCTGGATCTTGGTTTGAAGATCTTGAGCCATAGTGGCTATGGATTCCAGAAGATTGAATCTCACGAGTTTAAGGAACACACCTTTAATCTGGGCTACGCCTTTCATCTGGGATTAAAGGTGTGGTGGAACACACCTTTAATCTGGGCTACACCTTCTGCTGGAGACAATATAAGGACATTGGAAGAAGGGAGTCTAGCTCTTGCTCTTGCTCCTTCGCCTGCTTGCTGCGTGAGACTGAGTAACTGCTAGATCCTTGGACTTCCATTCACAGCTGTGACTGAACAATTGTTGGGAATTGGGCTGCTGACTGTAAGTCATCAATAAATTCCTTTACTATCTAGAGACTATCCATAAGTTCTGTGACTCTAGAGAACCCTGACTAATACAGAAGTTGGTACCAGGAGTGGTTCTAGAGTAACAGAAGTACAAGGATGAATCTTTTAAATTACTGGAATTGGCTTGTTGATCCACCAGCACTTTCAACTAGTGAAACCTCTTCAGATTCTCTCCCTCCTGGGAGCTCAGAGAATTTTGAAGACCCATGGTTGAAACTATATTCCGAACTTAAAGAAGCTAATGCCCTTGATTTTCTTAATGAATTAGGTGATTCAGTGCACAAAGCTTTCTACAAGATGGGGAAAAAATCGGAAAATGATTTTACTGGCTGGCTGCTCTTAGTATCTGTGGAAAAAATGATGAATGAAAGGAAGGAGTTGTGTGATAAAATCGAAAGCTCCAGACACAAGTAAACGATCTAAAAGTTGCTAAGTGTGTCCTTGAGGAGAATCTTCTCTCTTGTAGCAATAGAGCTCAAGTTGCAGAAAATCAAACAGAAACTCTCATTGTAAGGTTGGCTGAACTACAGCGAAAATTCAAGTCTCAGCCTCAGAGTGTAGGAGATCCCTTAGGGCGTCTCTTAGTACTACCATGTCCTGTGATTAAAGTCAATGGGAAACTACAACAGCCTAATCCAAGCAGGATGACAAAGGACACAGACCCATCAGGAATGAAGGTATGGGTCAATCCTCCAGGAAAAGAGCCAAGACCTGCTGAGGTGCTGGCTGAAGGTGAAGGAAATACAGAATGGGTAGTAGAGGAAGGTATTTATAAATACCAATTAAGGCCACGTAACCAGTTGCAGAAACGAGGATTATAAAGTAATATGAATGCCCATTGTAAATTTACTAACACGTTTGCGATTGTACGAGGGATAGTTATATCATGTTAGGCGTATTTACAACCTTGTTATTGTTTCATGTGAACATGAGATATTATTTGTGTCAAGTTGACAAGGGGTGGATTGTAGTGGCTATTCCTGGTTGTCAACTTGACAATATTTGGAATGAACTACAATCCAGAATTGGAAGGCTCACCAGTGACCCTTATCTGGAGGCTTGGAGATCCTTATCTGGATCTTGGTTTGAAGATCTTGAGCCATAGTGGCTATGGATTCCAGAAGATTGAATCTCACGAGTTTAAGGAACACACCTTTAATCTGGGCTACGCCTTTCATCTGGGATTAAAGGTGTGGTGGAACACACCTTTAATCTGGGCTACACCTTCTGCTGGAAACAATATAAGGACATTGGAAGAAGGGAGTCTAGCTCTAGCTCTTGCTCCTTTGCCTGCTTGCTGCATGAGACTGAGTAACTGCTAGATCCTTGGACTTCCATTCACAGCTGTGACTGAACAATTGTTGGGAATTGGGCTGCCGACTGTAAGTCATCAATAAATTCCTTCACTATCTAGAGACTATCCATAAGTTCTGTGACTCTAGAGAACCCTGACTAATACACCAAGTAATGCTGATTGTGTGTGTGTTTACGTGAGTATGCACGTGTGTACTATGTGTGCATTTGTGTATGCATGTTCTCTCTCTCTCTCTCTCTCTCTCTCTCTCTCTGTGTGTGTGTGTGTGTGTGTGTGTGTGTGTGTGTGTGTGTGTGTGTGTGTAATTCCTATGATCCCCCATTAATAGAAGCCTGGTGAGATACTGGTGACCCTCAGCTGGAATAACATTGTCACAAAGCCAATGTGGGTGATGGTCATGGCCATTGCTCTATGGATTCAGGTGACTGGGCTATCCAGATGCAGCTGTGTGTGGCTCCTAGACCTTTTTCTTTTCTGGTCATTAGGATGCTTAATGGAGCATCCTGGCTGGGCTTGGGAAGGCTCAAAGGAGCACCCAAGATCCTGCTCTGGACCTTATTGGGAGTGACCCAAGCCAGGCCTTTTCCTCAAAGCCCATATTGCCCAGACGTGCTTCGCTGGCTCAGAAAATGGCACATAGAAAATGTACACATGGAGTAAAACTATATCCCAACTCAGACAGCACACAAGCCCTCACCAATCTGGTCAAAGATACACACAGTCAGCATCATGAATATAACTTAGCCACCCTTGTAGAGCCAGCTCAGAAGGCCATCTCTTTCCTCCCTGTCTGTTCCCAACATGGGGACTGGAGGCCTCTTCCCAGTGAACTTTATGGGATTGTTCTTAAATAGTCTTGTACCTCACTCAAAGCTGTCATTGTCCCCTGAGATGCTCAGGACAGACCAAGGAAGGAGGCCCAGTGTTACCTCCATTTCCTCGAGAGGGAAGAAGGGCTCACAGGGAGGCTAGTAATTGACTCAAGAGCTAAGTGGCAGTCAGAATGGGACAGGAAAGTCCTGTCACCCGAGCACAACTTCTCTTCCTAGGCTACAACACTGTCTCTGTTTCCCCTTATGGTGCAGTCTCTCCATTCACAGCAATGATCATACTTGCAATGTTCTTACTGATCCAAGCACTGGTTTGGCCCAGAGTCTGTTCTAAAGAGCAGGAGGACCTAGGACTCCCCTTGCTCTGCAGACTGGGGGTAGGGGTGAGGACTGTGTGTCTGCCCTCCTCCCACCCAGCCAGGTTGACTGGACACCATGAAGTCAAGAGGGCATCACTTCATTCATTACCTTGCATCAGTGCCTAGCCAGGAGCTATAAACAAAGCAGGCACTCAATACTCAGTGCTTTGCAAAGGACTACCCCTGGATTAAGACTCAGACAAAAAATCCAAGAAATGGACTAGAAAAGCCATGCACTTCCCTAACAGATATGTGCACATTAGGGTGGGAATATGCATGTTAGTGCAGGTGCCCATGGAGGCCTGAAGAGGGCACCTGATCCCCCAGAGCTGGAGTTACCAGTGATTGTGAGCCTCTCAACATGGGAGGAAATGAACTAGGGTCTGCTAAAAGAACAGTAAGAACTCTTAAGCATGGAGCCACCCCACCAGTCCACATATGTATATTTTTATTAGATATTTTCATTATTTTACATTTCAAATATCCCCTTTCCTGTTTCCCCTTTGAAAATCACCTATAACTTGCCCCCCTTCCTATGCTCCCCAACCCACACACTCCTTCTTCCTGGCCCACAGGACCAAGGGCCTCTCGTCCCATTGATGACTGACTAGGCCATCCTCTGCTACATATGCAGCTGGAGCCATGGGATTCTTTTTTATTGGTGGTTTAGTCCCAGGGAGCTCTGGGGGTTCTGGTTGGTTCATATTATTTCTCCTATGGGGCAGCAAACCCCTTTAGCTCCTTGGGTCCCATATGTATTTTTAACTGACTTTATTTTAGGGCAGTTTTAGATTCATAGAAACATTGAGAGACAGGCACAGAGACATTCCCTAAGCCATCTGGTCAACACCCTCCACCAGAATGAGGCATCTGTAGCATGGACAATCATTGCCCTCACTCAGTCTACAGCCTACACAGCATTCATGCTTTGAGCTGCATGTTCTGGGTTCACAGATCCATGTCCTCTACAATGTATACAGCCCAGCTTCACTGACCTTGGATACCCCGTGCTCCACCTTGTCCATATTTTCTCAAAGTGTCTCAAAGCCCCCAGATTTAATAGGTTCCAGGAGTTCTGATTTGACACTCATGGGGTCAAAGTGCAGGCAAATGGTGGAACCTGTGGAAGGTCATCAGACACACAACCTGGTGGTTGCAGCAGAAATCACCAGGCAAGTAGGTATACAAACAATGTCAGCTACTGATTTCCTCATCCTGCCTTCCCCACAACCTTGGCCAAGAGCCATGCTCCAAGGGGCTCACTGAGGGAGAAGAGACTCTGGGACATGCCTTGTCACTCTTGGCTATGTGGAATACCCACAATGCAAATTCCTCAGCCCAGGCCCTGCTTTATGCATTCATTCTTGTTAACCAAATTGATCACAGGGTGTACACATGACATGATTTCATGCAGTCAGGAAGAAAAGTGAAATCATGATACTTGCACAGAAACAGAAGGAACTGAAAATCATTATTAAGCAAAATGAACCAGAATCAAAAAGGGGTGTGTGGTGTGTTTGTATGTATGCGTGTGAATGTAAGTATATGTTATGTGTGTGCATGTGTGTGAATGTAAGTATGTATGGTGTATGTGTATATGTGTGAATGAATGTATGTGATATGTATGTGATTGTGTGGGGGTATGTGTGGTGTGTATATGTGTGTGGCTGTACTTTGTGTGTGTGCATGTGTATGTGTGGTATATGTGTGTGAATATAAGTATGTGGTGTGTGTGCATGTGTATGTGTGAATGTATGTAAGTGGCATATATGTGTGTGGGTGTTTTTGTGGGGGCATATTTATGTGTGTGTGTGTGTGTGTGAGAGAGAGAGAGAGACCTTATTAACAGAGATCCCAGAGAACTTTCTTCCTCTGAAGAAAATAACTGTTTCTTATCGCAAGAAAATAACTGTTGGCCATGTTTCTGTTTTGTCTGTTGGGTTCTGAGGTTACAAGTGTGCAAAACCACATCTTCCTTTCAATTGCATTTCAGTCATTGGGCACAAGCTGTTTTTACAGCCAAGTTGTTGTGGTAAATATTACTTGTGGATTTCTTATCACCACATAAATTATAGAGTTATGAAATAATAATAATAATCGAAGAAGAGAATAATAAACTAATAATAAGAAATAGTAATAATAAATAATATGAAATAATAAGAAATAATAAAATAAGAAATAATATTAATATGATGTAATAATATATTAAACAATTATAATGTGAAATAATATCAAATAATAAGAAATAATAATTATGATTAATAATAATAATTATTATAAGCATTAAAGCACCATCATGGGGCACATACCATTCCTCTATGCTAATTTCTCTACTTCTTTACTAAGAACTGTGAGCTATCACTCGCCATATTCTTTTTTTTTTTTTTTTTTTTGAGACAGGGTTTCTCTGTATAGCCCTGGCTGTCCTGGAACTCACATTGTAGACAAAGCTGGCCTAGAACTCAGAAATCCGCCTGCCTCTGCTTCTCAAGTGTTGGGATTAAAGGCGAGTGCCACCACGCCCGGCTCACTTGCCATATTCTGCCCAGGCTGCTCATACTCTCAGGCTAGCCCTCCTGGCCATGCTCTCCCAATCCATCCACCCATGGGACCTTTTTCCTGCTTCTTCTTCCCTCTCCTTCATGGTCTCTTCCAAAGACACAAAGGCCGGGAACTGAAATGCCATCAACCTTTCTTCTTGCCAGCTGCAGGCATTAGATGTGTTTACTGATTGATCACAGGAGGTAGGAATGACGTAATCATAATCCCCAAAATATCGTAAAATATGGGTCCAGAGTCGAGGATCTGGTATTAGATCAAATGTAACTCATACTGTTTCCTCTCAGGCTGAACATCTAAAACCTAGAACATAACAGTCCTTTTAGACAAGGCTACATCAAGCAAAACATATACACAGACTTATAGATAGATAGATAGATGGATAGATAGATTAAGATATATATATATATATAAATTTAAAGATATATAGACTTTTATATATAGATTTATATCTATATGAATATATAGATGATATATGTATAGATTTAGTGATATGTGTATAGATATATAGATGTATAGTGTAGTATATAGATAGTGTATAGATAGGTGTACAGATATATAGATATATACATATAGATGTATAGATATGTAGATATATAGATTTATAGGTGATACATAGATATATAGATTGAAGATCTATAGATGATATATAGATATAGAGATGAATAGATAGATATAGAAATATATAGATCGATATATATCTATATATTGATATATTGTTGTAGGGGGAAATGTCACATAAGGACAGGACAGTGTACTGACTTCAGGGGGTGAAGAGGATGGCAACCAGATAGGAAGAACAAAACTGTGAGCTAACCTGGACACTTCAGACCTCCCAGCCAAAAACCAAGAAGCATCCAGGGCTGGCTCATTACCCCAGGCACATGTGTAGCAGAGGACTGCCTTGTCTCTCTGTCCACAATGGGACAGGAACAGGATGCACTTAAATAAATAAAAAAATAATTAAAAAAGGAAAAATTGAAACATAATTGAATATATGTGTGTGTGTGTGTGTGTGTGTGTGTGTGTGTGTGTGTGTGTGTGTGTGTGTGTGTGTTATCTGGCAGAAAAAAAATGGCATTAATTCAATACTCTTTGACCTGGCTCCTGTGTGCAATATCAGTTACTGTGATCTGTCACATGACACACAACTACAGCCAATGGCCTGTGTCATAATCATCTGAGCTGACTAAACCCTGAAGGTACATTGGACATATCTCCAAAATCAGAAATTCAATATTGCTTGGTTCAAGCTAAAGTCCCAAATTTGCATATCTATCAATCTGGTCTGTCTTCATTCACCTAACATGAATAAATACACGCTGGAAAATTACAAAGTTGCTCACCCTGTCACCATCAGCTCTTTTTTTTTTAATGATGACTCCAAGGATAGTGATAAAAACAGGTGTCTCACAAAAAGTAACTCGTTCAAAAAGTGCCTCACTTGGCTACCTGTCCAGTATAAGGAGAAAGAATACCTTGGAATTAATCACACATCTGATTAAATCTAAGCTGAATACTTAGCTTAGATAGCGCCATTCCATTCCATGAAATTGGTACTCCATAATGTAATAAGGACCAGCATTTATCACTCTCTGGCTAATGACTCTGAGCTCATTTATATTGTCAAAGAAGGTCTTAAATATTCCAACAAAGCTAAATTACAAGAAAAACACTATAACCCCCAAATGTATGGAGATGACAGAGTTCCTTAAAGAGGAAATGACCAAATCACTTAGAGAAATCCAGGAAAACAGAAAAAAATTGGAGGAAATCAATAAATTCCACAAAGAAGGCCAGGAAAACACAAACCAAAAAGTAGAGAAAGCCAAAATTCCTATAAATAAAGCCAAGAAAGAACACACCAACGAGTGAAGTAAACAAAACTATTCAATACATAAAAGTGGAAATAGAAACAAAAAAAGAAAACTAAATCTTAGGAAATAGTGGAAATAAAAATTTAGGACTGCAAAAAGGAACTACAAAGGCAAGGTTCACCCACAGAACACAGATACGGAAGAAAAATCTCAATCATTAAATAAGCAATAGAAGGAATGGGTAAATCAGACAATGAAAATGTTAAGTCTAAATCTTCCTGATATAAAATATCATGGAAATCCAGAACACTGTAAAAGGACTAAACATAAGA
Organism: Mus musculus; assembly: GCF_000001635.26. Classification (NCBI taxonomy): domain Eukaryota; kingdom Metazoa; phylum Chordata; class Mammalia; order Rodentia; family Muridae; genus Mus; species Mus musculus. The sequence goes on from NC_000078.6 coordinate 24,332,192, forward strand.
ATACTTAGGAAGAGAGGAAGGAGAATCCTCCCTCAAAGTCTCAGAAAGTATTGACAACCAAATCCTAGAAGAAAAACTTCCTAACAAAAAGAAAACACAAGAATCATCAAAACACCAAACAGAAGGGACCAAAAAATAAAGTCTCTTCCTTGTGTAATAATCAAAACACACAGTTCAAGGAAAGAATACTAAAAGCTGCAAAGGTAAAAAGCCAGGAAAAACATAAAGGAAGATCTATTAAGATCACAGATGTCTTCTCCTTGGAGTCTGTAGACGTCAGAAGGGTTTGTACACATGTGCCCCAGAAACAACAGATGCCTGGATTTTAATATGTAAAAAAATAACTACACTGTAAATAGAAAAAATTAAGATAGTCCACGATAAACTCAAATTTAAAAAACCTCTCTCTAAATATACTGACCAACACAAAGAGATAGAGGTAGAATCTAACCCGAGGAAGTTAAGGATACACATGAAAACACGGGTAGTAAATAATCTCTTACTGTCTACAAAAGAAGGGAAAGCACACACCCAGCCCAACACCAACACCACCCGCAGCTGCAACAACAACAAAATACAAGGAGTTAGCAATCACCATTTATTGACTCATTCAATAAAAATAAGTTTTGATTTGGGAGAAAATGTAGCTGTAAGTTGGCCCAGGACTTTGAGATTTTTGTGTTTGAAAGCTATACAACTTTCTGTCTCAGGTTGGGTGTGGGCGGTGGGGTTTTGAAGATAAACTTCTGAGTATACTTTTGTGTATCTCACTGATCAGTAGTGACTTAATTCCAATAAATTCATTTTTAAAAATTTTTGATTTTTTTATTATGTATTTTCCTCAATTACATTTCCAATGCTATCACAAAAGTCCCCCATACCCTCCCCCCCCCCACTTCCCTACCCACCCATTCCCATTTTTTTGGCCCTGGCGTTCCCCAGTACTGGGGCATATAAAGTTTGTGTGCCCAATGGGCCTCTCTTTCCAGTGATGGCCGACTAGGCCATCTTTTGATACATATACAGCTAGAGTCAAGAGCTCCGGAGTACTGGTTAGTTCATAATGTTGTTCCACCTATAGGGTTGCAGATCCCTTTAGCTCCTTGGGTACTTTCTCTAGCTCCTCCATTGGGAGCCCTGTGATTCATCCACTAGCTGACTGTGAGCATCCACTTCTGTGTTTGCTAGGCCCCTGCATAGTCTCACAAGAGACAGCTATATCTGGGTCCTTTCAGCAAAATCATGCTAGTGTATGCAATGGTATCAGCGTTTGGAAGCTGATTATGGGGTGGATCCCTGGATATGGCAGTTTCTAGATGGTCCATCCTTTCATCACAGCTCCTAACCTTGTCCCTGTAACTCCTTCCATGGGTGTTTTGTTCCCAATTCTAAGAAGGGGCACAGTGTCCACACTTTGGTCTTCATTCTTCTTGAGTTTCATGCGTTTAGCAAATTGTATCTTATATCTTGGGTATCCTAAGTTTTGGGCTAATATCCACTTATCAGTGAGTACATATTGTGTGAGTTCCTTTGTGTTACCTCACTCAGGATGATGCCCTCCATGTCCATCCATTTGGCTAGGAATTTCATAAATTCATTCTTTTTAATAGCCAAGTAGTACTCCATTATGTAAATGTACCACATTTTCTGTATCCATTCCTCTGTTGAGGGGTATCTGGGTTCTTTCCAGCTTCTGGCTATTATAAATAAGGCTGCTATGAACATAGTGGAGCATGTGTCCTTCTTACCGGTTGGGACATCATCTGGATATATGCCCAGGAGAGGTATTGCTGGATCCTCCGGTACTACCATGTCCAATTTTCTAAGGAACCGCCAGACTGATTTCCAGAGTGGTCGTACAAGCTTGCAATCCCAACAACAATGGAGGAGTGTTCCTATTTCACAACATCCTCGCCAGCATCTGCTGTCACCTGAATTTTTGATCTTAGCCATTCTGACTGGTGTGAGGTGGAATCTCAGGGTTGTTTTGATTTGCATTTCCCTGAGGATTAAGGATGTTGAACATTTTTTCAGGTGCTTCTCTGCCATTCGGTATTCCTTAGGTGAGAATTCTTTGTTCAGTTCTGAGCCCCATTTTTTAACGGGGTTATTTGATTTGATGGAGTCCACCTTCTTGAGTTTTTTATATATATTGGATATTAGTCCCCTATCTGATTTAGGATAGGTAACGATCCTTTCCCAATCTGTTGGTGGTCTTTTTGTCTTATTGACGGTGTCTTGTGCCTTGCAGAAGCTTTGGACTTTCATGAGGTCCCATTTGTCAATTCTCGATCATACAGCACAAGCCATTGCTGTTGTATTCAGGAATTTTTCCCCTGTGCCCATATCTTCAAGGCTTTTCCCCACTTTTTCTTCTATAAGTTCCAGTGTCTCTGGTTTTATGTGAAGTTCCTTGATCCACTTAGATTTGACCTTAGTACAAGAATATAGGAATGGATCGATTCGCATTCTTCTACATGATAACAACCAGTTGTGCCAGCACCATTTGTTGAAAATGCTGTCTTTTTTCCACTGGATGGTTTTAGCTCCCTTGTCGAAGATCAAGTGACCATAGGTGTGTGGGTTCATTTCTGGGTCTTCAAATCTATTCCATTGGTCTACTTGTCTGTCACTGTACCAGTACCATGCAGTTTTTATCACAATTGCTCTGTAGTAAAGCTTTAGGTCAGGCATGGAGATTCCACCAGAAGTTCTTTTATCCTTGAAAAGAGTTTTTGCTATCCTAGGGTTTTTGTTATTCCAGATGAATTTGCAGATTGCTCTTTCTAATTCATTGAAGAATTGAGTTGGAATTTTGATGGGGATTGCATTGAATTTGTAGATTGCTTTTGGCAAGATAGCCATTTTTACAATGTTGATCCTGCCAATCCATGAGCATGGGAGATCTTTCCATCTTCTGAGATCTTCTTTAATTTCTTTCTTCTTTCACTTCCTTAGTTAGAGTCACTCCAAGATATTTTATATTATTTGTGACTATTGAGAAGGGTGTTGTTTCCCTAATTTCTTTCTCAGCCTGTTTATTCTTTGTGTAGAGAAAGTCCATTGACTTGTTTAATTTTATATCCAGCTACTTCACTTAAGCTGTTTATCAGGTTTAGGAGTTCTCTGGTGGAATTTTTAGGGTCACAAATATTTTATCATATTATCTGCAAAAAGTGATATTTTGACTTCATCTTTTCCAATTTGTATCCCCTTGATCTCCTTTTGTTGTCGAATTGCTCTGGCTAGGACTTCAAGTACAATGTTGAATAGGTATGGAGAGAGTGGACAGCCTTGCCTAGTCCCTGATTTTACTGGGATTGCTTCAAGCTTCTCACCATTTACTTTGATGTTGGCTACTGGTTTGCTGTAGATTGCTTTTATCATGTTTAGGTATAGGCCTTGAATTCATGATCTTTCCAAGACTTTTATCATGAATGGGTATTGGATCTTGTTGAATGCTTTTTCTGCATCTAACGAGATGATCACGTGGTTTTTGTCTTTGAGTTTGTTTATATAATGGATTACTTTGATGGATTTCTGTATATTTAACCATCCTTGCATGCCTGGAATAAAACCTACTTGGTCAGGATGGATGATTGCTTTAATGTGTTCTTTGATTCGGTTAGCAAGAATTTTATTGAGGATTTTTGCATCCCTTATGAATATAGATGGAAAATTCCTCAATAAATTCTTTTTTTTTCCTTTTTTTGTTTTCCCAATAAGGGTTTTACTGTGTAGCCCTGGCTGTCCTGGAATTCACTCTAGACTAGTCGGGCTTCCAACTCAGCAATCTGCCTGCATCTGCCTCCCGAGTGCTAGGATTAAAGGAGTGTACCACCACCACCCAGCCCAATTAAATTCTTATCCTTTGCATTGTTGTGGAGTGTGAGTTGTGTTGAACCTAACTGGACTCAACAATGCAAAGGCTTTACCACACTGCTGACATTCATAGCATCTGTCACCAGTACGAATAGTCTCATAAAAAGAAGAATATACATAAAAAGAAGCTCAATGAAAAAGCTTCACCATACTAAATAGATTCACAATGTTTCTACCCAGTTAAAATTCTTCCATGATGAAGATAACTACAAAATTGTGCAAAGGCTTTACTAAATATACTCAGGGGGTTTCTCCCTCAGCCTTTCAATGGCTAGGAACAGATCTCATGACCAAACCAACTCTCAGAAAAGCAAACATTTAAATTGGGGTTTGTCTGCATTGTGGTTTGTCTTGTGTATGCCTAAAGAACTATGGCATGCAAAGGCTTTACTACATTCATAACATTGACATGGGTTCTCACTTGTATGTGATCTTTTATGTCATCGTAGATGACCGTGACATCAAATGCTTTACAACACCGATTACCTTCCTAAGGTTTCTGTCTTCTATGTGTTCTTTAAAAATAATGGAGACTATAAAGTTGTAAAAAGTCTTTACCACATTGATTATAGAGACAATAACTTTGATAAAAGGCTTTATCACATTGATTACATTTCTAAGGTTTCTCTCCATTATGGGTTCTTTTATGATACTGGAGACAACTGTGACCTGATAAGGCTTTACCACATTGATTACATTCATAGAGTTTCTCTCCAGTATATTTTGTTTTTACATTTCAATCTTTTATTAGATATTTTCTTCATTTACATTTAAAAAGCTATCCTGAAAGTCCCCCTATACACTCCCCCAACACTGCTCCCCTACCCACCCACTCCCACTTCTGGGCCCTGGCATTCCCCTGTACTGGGGCTTAAAAAGTTTGCAAGACCAAGGGGCCTCTCTTCACAATGATGGCAGACTAGGCCATATTCTGCTACATATGCAGCTAGAGACATGAGCTCTGGGGGTATTGGTTAGTCTCTATTGTTGTTCTGCCTACAGGGATGTAGACACCTTCAGCTCCTTGGAGACTTTCTCTAGCTCCTCCAATGACGGCCTTGTGTTCCATCCAATAGATGACTGTGAACATCCACTTCTGTGTTTGCCAGGTTTGGAATAGCCTCCCAAGAGACAGCTATATCAGGAATGTATGTGTTCTTTTATGATATTGGAGATGACTGTGACCTGTAAAGGCGTTATCAAATTGATAACATTAATAAGGCTTCTCACCAGTATGTTTAGTTTTCTGACGTTGGAGATGACTGTGACATGCAAAGGCTTTACCAATTACATTCTTAGGGTTTCTCTCCAGTATGTGTTCTCTTATGACATTGGAGATAACTGGGTCTTGCAAAGGCTTTACCACATTGATTACATTCATAGGGTTTCTCTCTAGTATGCGTTCTTTTATGATGTTGGAGACCACTGTGACTTGTAAAAGCTTTACCACATTGATGACATTCATAGGGTTTCTCTCCAGTATGTGTTCTTATATGACATTGGAGATGACTGTGTTGTGAAAAGGCTTTACCACATTGATTACATTCATAGGGTTTCTCTCCAGTATGTGTTCTTTTATGATATTGGAGACCATTGTGACTTGTAAAGGCTTTACCACATTGATTACATTCATAGGGTTTCTCTCTAGTATGTGTTCTTTTATGACAATGGAGATGACTGTACTGTGAAAAGGCTTTACCACATTGATTACATTCATAGGGTTTCTCTCCAGTATGTGTTCTTTTATGACATTGGAGATCACTGTGACATGCAAAGGTTTTACCACATTGATTACATTCATAGGGTTTCTCTCCAGTATGTGTTCTTTTATGACGTTGGAGACTACTGAGTTCTGCAAAGGCTTTACCACATTGATTACATTCATAGGGTTTCTCTCCAGTATGTTTTCTTTTATGACGTTGGAGACTACTGAGTTGTACAAAGGCTTTACCACATTGATGACATTCATAGGGTTTCTCTCCAGTATGTTTTCTTTTATGATATTGAAGAGTACTGAGTTGTGCAAAGGCTTTACCACATTGATTACATTCATAGGGTTTCTCTCCAGTATGTGCTCTTTTATGACATTGGAGACCACTGTGACTTGCAAAGGCTTTACCACATTGATTACATTCATAGGGTTTCTCTCCAGTATGTGTTCTTTTATGACATTGGAGACTACTGAGTTGTGCAAAGGCTTTACCACATTGATTACATTCATAGGGTTTCTCTCCAGTATGTGTTCTTTTATGATATTGGAGATAACTGTATCGTGAAAAGGCTTTACCACAGTGATTACATTCATATGGTTTCTCTCCAGTATGTGTTCTTTTATGACATTGGAGATGACCACGATGTGCAAAGGCTTTACCACATTGATTACATTCATAGGGTTTCTCTCCAGTATGTGTTCTTTTATGACATTGGAGACTACTGTGTTGTGCAAAGGCTTTACCACATTGATTACATTCATAGGGTTTCTCTCCAGTATGGGTTCTTTTATGACATTGGAGACTACTGTGTCGTGCAAAGGCTTTACCACATTGATTACATTCATAGGGTTTCTCTCCAGTATGTGTTCTTTTATGACATTGGAGACCACTGTGACTTGTAAAAGCTTTACCACATTGATGACATTCATAGGGTTTCTCTCCAGTATGGGCTCTTTCATGGTATTGAAGATGACTGGGTATTGGAAAGGCTTTACCACATTGGTTATGTTCATGTGTCTTCTCTCCAATTTGTCTTCTTTTAAGACATTGGAGATGACTGGCACATGAAAAGGCTTTAGAACGTTCATTACATTCATAGAGTTTCTCTCCACTATGATTACTTACATACCTGCAATGAAAATTGGCACATGTGATATGTTTACTACATTAATTTCCCTGTTCAATCATTTCATCATGATGAATAAAGTTTACAAATTGGTCTACTGATAAAGATGTACCAGATCATCTGGTTTTATCACTTTATATGTTCATGGGGTTCTCCCTCATTATGGGTTGTTTTGCATCTTTCGAGATATCTGTGATGGTTCTTACATGGCTAACGTTTATAACATCCTTTTTATACGGGATATTTATATGATGTATTTCATCTATATGAGGAAAATAGAACAACTCATAGCTTTATAACAGTAATTGCTTTCATAATTTTTCCTGCAATGTGAATTGTACCACATTTGAATGTAAACCAGGACAAAAAGAATTTCCAAATTCCTAGTACCCATAAAGATTTTCTCCAGTGTGAGCTTGGGGAAGTTCCCAGTAAAATTAGAAAACCAATTCATTGCAAACTTTTATCATATTCAGAATGTCTACCAAAGATAGAATCTGACAATTTTCTCACAGTTCTGGGATAGAAAGCGTTACATTGATTCTTTCAATATCCCTATGCTCACATGGCTTTTGTCAATTGTGACACATGATATATATATATTAATAGAAGAGTAACAAATGAAAGGTTTCCACACTGCATTCACACTGTTTGACTTTTTGTTCCTCATAGACCTGTAATATATGAATTAAGGTTTCTCCTATGACAACACTATTGACTCTCATAAACTGTACCCTAAACAAATGATCAATTTCACTATAAAGATATGAGTATCACCAACTTTCCCATAGATTATTTGCTTAACAGAAGGTTTTGCATATATATTTATCACTATTCGATGTGCAATATCTAAGTCTTGTAAGTCTATACACATTGTCAGATCAGTATAGCTCTAGTAGAGGTACAAATTGAATAAAGGTATCCCTTAAGGCAATGTTTCCTCCTCTTTTTTTTTTTTAAAAAGGAATGCTTTGATAGATAAATCAGATAACTATATCTAGGCAGTACAATTTTATAAGAATAGTATAATTAGGGCTGCCGTGATGGCTCAGTGGTAAAGAGCACAGACTGCTCTTCCGAAGGTCCTGAGTTCAAATCCCGGCAACCATATGGTGGCTCATAACCATCTGTAACAAAATTTGATGCCCTCTTCTGGAGTATCTGCGGACAGCTACCGTGTACTTATATACAATAAATAAATAAATAAATATTAAAAAAATATTGTAATCATAGTTACACTTTAAGTATTGACATTTTACACTCATGCTTTGATTTAGAGCTTCCATATCATAGTAAAATTTCCTTAGAGGCATAATTGCATAAGCTTTCACATGAAAATTACCTTTCATTTCTTCTTGAACTTTGACAATGTCTTTCAATATGATGGTTTTCCCAAGTGTAGCCTAAAAGACAATAGCAGAATAATGAATGATACAGTATTGGAAATAAGGCAAAATTCAAGGTACTGTGAATTTTCACATCACTGGACACTATCCAGCTCAGTCTTCCATGTTCTCAATTGTAATAACAGAGCACCATCACTAACCAAGAGACATGTCTTCCCACTATTTTGAAAAGCAAAAGAAAATTCACAGTCATACCTATAACAGTGAGGTTCCAGTAGGTCTCCAGCATCACATCTTTGTAGAGACTCTTCTGGGAAGGATGCAGCAAATTCCACTCTTCCCCAGTGAAGTTCACATGCACATCATCATAAGTCACTGCATCCTAAAATATCCCATACATGTGTACATCACAAAGCATGGTACTGACACCACTGTAAAGTAAATGTACGCTTCCTTGACCATATATTCATGTAATTCTGGTACTTCCTCCACTGACTTCCTGACACAGAAGTTATAATCTAAGTACCATGACATTTTAAAGGAAATTGAGTTGAAGGTTCACCTGTGTTGCTTATGAACATTTTAAATAAATAGGGTAAAGACTTTCCAGAGGAATTCCAACTGAGAGGGAGATGTAGGGTGAAATAGATCAACAGTACTGAGGACACATCCCAGAAATTGTAAGAAGAATCACTAACGAGAAAAACCATGGACAAGCAGGGTGTATTTGTTCATGTCTTTAATCCCAGAGTCACGGGCAGGTATACATCATTGAGCTGGATCCCTGTCTGTTCTATGTAACACATTACAGGACAGCAAAGGATACATATTAAGACCCTTACTCCACTGCAAAAATCAACCATGGAGACAAAAATGATAGAAAGAACTCAGTTGTTTACTACAGTTCCTACAAAGAAGTATACATTCCCTGCACTTCTGTACTCATCTAGCAGAAACAGGAAGTGTTACGCTTTAAACTGCAACATTACTAAAACTTTAGAAGCAATCAAGGCACATTTAATGGACCAATGGACAGATGAAAATATTATTAATATAAGTGTAGAACATAAAAAGCAGCATAAGGCAGGAGAGAGCTATAACTCAGCCGTGGAAAGCTCTTGCTGGTCTTTCAGATAACAGTTGTCAAATACTAGCATTCACGGGACACATGGCTTTATGAACAGGAGTTCTGAATCCACCTTCCAACAACAGTAACGATGTGGCACACATGATATTCATATTCACACACACAGCAAAAACACTCCTGTTTATTTAAAAATTTCAAAACAAACACAAGATTTTGGGGAAACATCAACAGCCAGAATACAATGACTCTGAACCCTCAGGCAGTATTGATGTCATGAGCATATGCCATCCTAAAAAATAGACTATAATCTATGTGCCCACAGGGTACATAGGGGGCCCCAACCCCACTCAAAGGAGAAACAGAGGAGATTGGGAGGAGGGAATCTGTGAGGGCAGGGACCTAGAGTAGGGACAGTGATCAGGGTGATAATGAATATCTAAATTATAGGATAAACAAAAAAAGGAAAGAAAGAAAAAGGAAAATTTTGAGTGTATATACACTTTCATCTTCCCCAAGATGAATCTAGAAATGCTCCTGCACTGTTCAAATGTCTAAAGTCTCTGCTGACACTCAAGACAGTATCTTGACAGCCACATCAGAAAGCAAAGTTGCAAAATCAAACAGCAAGTTATATCTTTCCAACATAAACTGGCACTGAATACCCCTTTCCATTCCAATCAATATGAATGTGCACATAGGGAGAAGATTGGACAAAGGCAAGAAAAGCAGCAGGGCAAACACCAAATCCTATAGCTTTGTCTCAAACACATTAGACTTCAATTCCTAAAGGCATAGATGGTGCTCTTCCTGTAACTTCTCATACATCTCTCAGTTTGGGGACTTCATCTCCCTGTAAGAATCTCTCCATGGCAGATTTCTCAATGTGTTAGTTTTCTCCACAACCTGTGGTCACAAAATGCAACTCAAGCATCACCCTCACCACTTAAATGCAAGGAACTCTCAAAGAGTCTTCCCTGGGATCCTGACTCTGTCAAAAGATGGCTGGAGTGGTGCTAAACTGAAACCATAGAGAAAGAATATATGACTATGCTATTTTCATCTTTCAGTTTCTAGAAGCGGCACAATGTGGATGATCTTGTGACGTTTGGCTTCTAAATTAACGGACCCTGCCTCCCTTTGACCACATTTGCAGCAGGTTTTGTTTAAGGTTCCATCCTGGGATGAGGAAACACTTTTAATACTCCTCCCATTAATTTAAAACATACAAGCAGGAGGAAGTGCTACACTTAGGGTACCTTCATAGGCGCATACCCACAAGGGCATTTGCTCCACTAAGTTCATAGCCACTTTATTTATAAAAGTTAGAAACAGGAAAGAAGGCAGATGTTCCTCAATTGAAATGTGGACACAAAAAACCATGTTTCATTTACAAAATGGGATGCTCTTCAGATATAAAAAACAAGGACATCATGAATTTTGTAGAGAAATGGGTACAATTAGAAACTAATATCTGGAATGAGGTAACTCAGGCCCAAAAGGACATGCATGTACATACTCACTTACAAGTGAATAATAACCATAAGTACAGGATACCCACACTGCACTTCATAGACGGAAAGACAGTAAACAAGACAAGGCACAAATGAGCATGGTTGAATCTCACTCAGAAGGGAGTATGAAAGAGACAGAAGAGGCAGATGGAAGGGAGAGAACTGGATGGGATGGTAGTCAAGAAAGAAGGGGAGTGTTAGGAACAGGTGTGGTAAGAGACAAGAGAATGCCAGAAATCCAGGAAAATGAAATGAAATCAGCAGATGCTGGGAGGGTTAGGGTGGAGGCACCTGTCGAATGTGCCTGAGAATATGAATGGGAGGGCACAAGTGCAGCTAGGGAGGTGATCTTAGCTGAGATATATAGCATTGAGTTATGGGCCATGAAGAGGTGACATCTTGCAGTCAGGCAGAACCACCAGTTAAGTGTTCAGTACACCAAGAAAACCAAATACCTTTCCTCCCAAAATTTGTTCCGTCTGCAAGTAAGGCAGGCACAAAGTTGAAACAGAGACTGAGGGAATGGCCAAACTATACCCTGCCCAACTGGTAACCCATCCCATGGGCAAGCACCAAGGCTGGCATTACTGAGGATAATTTGTTATACTTGCAGATAGTAGCTTAGCATCATTGTCCTTTGAGAATCTCCATCCAGCATCTGACTGAAACATATGCAGAGACCCACAACCTAACATTGGACAGGGCTCAGGGAGTATTTTAAAAGAGTTGGGGAAAGAATTGACGGCCTCTGAAAGAATAGGAAGGCCATGAGGAGACCCTCAGAGTCAACTAACCTGGAACCTAGGAGACTCTCAGAGATGGAGCCACCAACCAAAGAGCACACGCAGGCTTGGACGGAGGCCCCCACCATCCAGAGTGGGACATATCCCTTAAGCTGTTCCAGTCTGTGCAAACTGTTTCCCTTACTGGGCTGCCTTGTCTGACCTCAGTGGGAAAGGATGTGTCTAACCCTGCAGAGACTTAACCCTACAGAGACTTGACATGCCATAGTTAGGGGATACTCAAGTGGTTCCCACCCTCTCTGGGGAGATAAAAGGGAGTCAGTGATGAGGGACTGTGGAAGGTGGAATGGGATGGGTGTACCGATATGAATGTAACTTGAATAAAGAAATAGGAAGATTGAACAAATACTTATCAATAGAATAAAAATATACAAATCAGGCAATAATTTTTACTCAATACTCAATATCTCAGGGCATAAGTGAAGTACAAAAGATTTTTTTTTGGCCAAAATACCACACAAATGACCTCTTCCTAAAGTTTTCAGTCCATTTTCCACTGAAATAATATGACCTCAACTTCGTGTGGCTGCATTACTGTCAACACTCCAATCTTCCAGACCCTATGGGAACAACTGATTAAGCTCCATGTACAGCTTTCTATGACATTTGCCATCTCAATTTCTGATAGTTTCCATATTCCTTCAAAAGAGACCATAGATTCTCTCCAGCAGCAAAATCAGCTTTTGAAATAATTGCTGCTGTTGTTGTTATTGTTGTTGCTCTACCTTGCAACTCTGCTGATGTGATTGTTTTCCTCTGAGCAGAAGCATCTCAGGTAATAAATGTTTGTTTTACAGGGTTCTGTCAGATCACAGCCCACCACACTGGGAGCTCAGACTAGCAACTGAAGGTAGAAAATGAAGGCAAAAACATTTGACAAACATTACTTCCTGCCTTGCTTTCTTGCTTGGTCACTCTCTCATGCTCTGTAGCCTCCCTCAGCCTTGGAGCAGGCTGATCCAGACTTTGACCTTGCTGCCACTAAGAAGGAGATTACCTAGTGTCTTAGTCAGGGTTTCTATTCCTAAACAAACATCATGACCAAGAAGCAAGCTGGGGAGGAAAGGGTTCATTCGCCTTACACTTCCATACTGCTTCTCATCACCAAGGAAGTCAGGACTAGAACTCAAGCAGGTCAGAAAGAAGGAGCTGATGCAGAGGCCATGGAGAGATGTTCATTACTGGCTTGCCTCCTCTGGCTTGCTCAGCCTGCTCTCTTATAGAACTGAGACTACCAGCCCAGAGATGGTCCCACCCACAAGGGGCCTTTCCCCCTTGATCACTAATGGAGAAAATGCCTTACAGTTGGATCTCATGGAGGCATTTCCTCAACTGAAGCTCCTTTCTCTGTGATAACTCCAGCTGTGTCAAGTTGACACATAAAACCAGCCAGTACACCTAGGGTAGAGCCTTCTGACCTTGATGGCTCTATTTGCTCTTCTCCAATACTCTGCTTCCTGCTGAAAGGTCCTGAAGACTATCTGGAGACAAGCCCTGTAGATCACCTATGGGCTGGCTCCAGGCACAAAGAATGGGCTGGCAGACGATGGGCCTACCCTCTTTATAAGCAGGGACTCTCAGTAAACTTCAGAGGCTTTGAACATAAAGGTTTGTCTTGGCCTCATTCTTTTGTTGCCCTCTGATCTCTTTTAGCCCCGGGCTGCCTTTCAGGGGAACCCAGTTCACATGGCCACAGGCAGCTACAATTCTCACCTAGCTCTCTCATCCAACCCACGACCACTTGCTTCCCAATATTGCCACCCTTCATGGAAGAGTCTTCCTATATCAATTATCAACACTATCTCTCAGAGACATAGGAACCAGCCATTCTGATGAGGGCACACCAGCAACTGAGGCTCCTTCAGATGACTGTAGTCTGAAATGTTGAGTTAAAACAACTATGACAGAGACAATAATAAATGAGAAAGTTGTAAAATTCCAAAACCAACGATCTAACCATATCAATTACAGGACCCCTGCCACCACATCAGGGAGATGGAGTAGTGTCTGACCTGTGAGGAGCCGCCCTCACATTTGCCATTATAAGATGGCGCTGACAGCTGTGTTCTAAGTGGTAAACATAATCTACACACGTGCAGGGGCAGTTTTCCCGCCATGTGTTCTGCCTTTCTCGTGATGACAACTGGGCCGATGGGCTGCAGCCAATCAGGGAGTAATACGTCCTAGGCAGAGGATAATTCTCCTTAAAAGGGACGGGGTTTTGCCATTTTCTCTCTCTTGCTCTCTTGTTCTTGTTCTTTTTCTTGTTCTTTTTCTCTCTCTTGCACTCTTGCTCCTGAAGATGTAAGCAATAAAGCTTTTGCCGCAGAAGATTCCGGTTTGTTGCGTCTTTCCTGGCCGGTCGCGAACGCGTGTAAGAGTTGGTGCTGAAACCCGGGACGAGAAGACCTGGAACGAGAAATCCTGGGACGAGAAAACCCAGGACGGTTACCATCACCGGCGCAAGGAAGATCCCTCATTCTGGAACCAGAACTGCGGGTCATGGTAATAAAGGTTCCCGTAAAACAGACTGTTGAGAAGGATCCAGCCTGGATTCAGAACTCCTCAGCTGGGGAATGGTGGTAATGAAGTGTTCCCGAAACACAGACTGTTGAGAAGGATTCAACTGCGTGAATTCAGAACTCTTCAGCTGGGGAACAGGGTACCCGTAAGTATAGCTTTACAAGGTAAGTCTGGTCTTGAACTTTCTAACGAAATTCAAGACAGTCTATCAGAAGTAAAGTGGGAAATAGCTTTACAAGGTAAGTCTGGCCTTGAACTTTCTAATGAAATTCAAGACAGTCTATCAGAAGTAAAGTGGGAAATAGCTTTACAAGGTATGTTTGGCCTTGAACTTTCTCTAGTGTTAGGAGCCTTTTTGTTCCTTTTCACATGTTATCAAGTGGTTAAGGCAGGGCTGAAAATTCTGGATGAAATTCAGGGCAATCTATCAGAAGTAAAGCGGGGAGAGAGAGTAGGAGCAAAGAGGAAATATGGTACACAAAATAAGTATACAGGCCTTTCCACGGGTCTTGAACCCGAGGAAAAGTTTAGGTCAGGTAAGAATACCTGGGGAGAGATTAGAAGGAAGGAAAAGAAAAAAATATCAATTAGCAGAGGTCTCTAGGAGAAGGAGCCTATACTCATCACTAGATGAGCTCAAGGAGCCAGTTCTTAATAGTTCTGAATCAGATGAAAAGGCTATTAGGGCCTGGAAGGCGCTCTCCCGAGCAGGTGAAGCCACTGGACAACTAACAAAGATCGTCCAGAGACCTCAGGAGTCATTCTCAGATTTTGTGGCCAGAATGACAGAGGCAGCAGAGCGTATTTTTGCAGATTTGGAGCAAGCCGCACCTCTGGTAGAATAGCTTATTTATGAGCAAGCCACGCAGGAATGCAGAGCGGCCATAGCCCCAAGAAAGAACAAAGGTTTACAAGACTGGCTCAGGGTTTGTCGGGAGCTTGGGGGACCTCTCACCAATGCAGGCTTAGCGGCCGCCATCCTCCAATCCCAAAAATGCTCCATGGGCAGAAATTAATCAACGCATAGATCTTGTCCAGGAACAACTAGATGTATTATGGCAAATAGCTCAGCTGGGATGTGAACAAAAGTTTCCGGGATTGTGCGTTACTTCCATTCAGTATGAGAAATTTACTAGGGCAGCTAATTTGTCAAAAAGTCTTTCTCAGTATATGTTACAGAATTGAACGGCTGAATTTGAACAGACTCTTCGGGAATTGAGACTTGCCATCATTCAGGTCAACTCCACGCGCTTGGACCTGTCCCTGACCAAAGGATTACCCAATTGGATCTCCTCAGCATTTTCCTTCTTTAAAGAATGGGTATGGGTGGGATTATTTGGAGATACACTTTGCTGTGGATTAGTGTTTCTTCTCTGGTTGGTCTGTAAGCTTAAGGCCTAAACTAGGAGAGACAAGGTGGTTATTGCCCAGGCACTTGCAGTACTAGAACATGGTGCTTCCCCTGATATATTTATGCTTAAGCAATAGGTCGCTGGCCATTCAGCTCTTGCACCCCACGAGGTTAGTCTCATTGCACGGGATAGAGTGAGTGTGCTTCAGCAGCCCGAGAGAGTTGCACGGCTAAGCAATGCAGTAGAAGGGCTCTGCGGCACATATGAGCCTATTCTAGGGAGACATGTCATCTTTCAAGAAGGTTGAGTGTCCAAGTGTCCTTCTCCCAAGGAAAAACGACATAGGAGCAGGTCAGGGTTGCTCTGGGTAAAAGCCTTTGAGCCTAAGAGCTAATCCTGTACATGGCTCCTTTACCTGCACACTGGGGATTTGACCTCTATCTCCACTCTCATTAATATGGGTGGCCTATTGCTCTTATTAAAAGAAAAGGGGGATCTGTGAGGAGCCGCCCTCACATTTGCCATTATAAGATGGCGCTGACAGCTGTGTTCTAAGTGGTAAACATAATCTACACACGTGCAGGGGCAGTTTTCCCGCCATGTGTTCTGCCTTTCTCGTGATGACAACTGGGCCGATGGGCTGCAGCCAATCAGGGAGTAATACGTCCTAGGCAGAGGATAATTCTCCTTAAAAGGGACGGGGTTTTGCCATTTTCTCTCTCTTGCTCTCTTGTTCTTGTTCTTTTTCTTGTTCTTTTTCTCTCTCTTGCACTCTTGCTCCTGAAGATGTAAGCAATAAAGCTTTTGCCGCAGAAGATTCCGGTTTGTTGCGTCTTTCCTGGCCGGTCGCGAACGCGTGTAAGACTGACCCAGGATAAAATTGGAAGGGCTCCTGGTTCAGAGCATGGAAGGATACAGTGGAATGGGGAGAAGAGAGGCTGCACTGCCCTGTGGTGAGGTGTCCAAACAGCTGGAAGGTGAATACAGGAGCAGATTACCCCAACAGACCCGGAAATAAGACTGCTGGTCTAAGGAAGATATGCTAACTTTGCTGGAAGGGATGAAAAACAACTTCCCATATACTGACAGCGTCAAGTTCAAAACTACAGAGTCACATATAGACTGAGAACAGGGTTGTTTAGAAGGGGGAAAAATGAGGTCTTTGTCCTTTCCACCATTTTGCAGAGTCTGATTTTGCCCTGAATGAGGTCATAAAGAACTCTCTGTCAGGGGCAATTTAATGGGTACAGGTCCTTTTGATAAGAAGGACTTAACCCAAGTTGGAGGGTGAGTAACTATATCAATTGGGATGGAAACAGTCTCACTTCCTCTCTCAGTAAGGGAATACTAAAGTGGCACACACATAATAGAGGGCCACAAGGGGGCAGTGAAGGCTATGCAGCAGATTCCACCACTTGTACAGAGGAGAAAATGGCAGCTGTGAGCCATGGAGCAGGGTTCCAAGACTGCTGTAACTACCCAGAAATTAAGACCAGGGGCACACAACCCCTGTTCCAGGCCCTGGAACATCTTCCTAGTACTTTCTTGCCATGACTCTCCAGCATTTCCACTTCACTGGAGTTCCAAAAATCGCTTTGTTCATCTCCCTCCATGAGTACTCAAGAAAAATCAAAAAACCAAGGTAGACAGACACATTTCTGACAGACAGGTCACTGATACAAAGAACAGCAATGACACATCCTAACAGCGGGCTTTCAACCCTTCAGATGGGAGTCCTGAGGGTCTTGGGGTTCCAGTCAAAGCATCAAGGTTTTATGCCCAACTCACAGAAACTGCAATGACCAG
Organism: Mus musculus; assembly: GCF_000001635.26. Lineage (NCBI taxonomy): Eukaryota > Metazoa > Chordata > Mammalia > Rodentia > Muridae > Mus > Mus musculus. The sequence goes on from NC_000078.6 coordinate 24,349,340, forward strand.
CACAGAGCCGATTGCAATGCAAACACACAGAGGTCGTTTTTGTGAGCTCAGTAACAAGGACTCTCAGGAGTCAAACTCCCATTAGGTACAAACTGAGAGATCAAGTCTAGAGGTTTTGAGTATTTATTGTAGTTACAACAAGAGTGGGGAGTTTGCATACAAATCAGCATTGTTAATATTTTTAAAAGTGTATATCTGGCATAATGTGCAGGAACGAAGCAAGGGGGTAAAAAATCTGTCAACCATGATGGGTAAGCTGTTTCTGTTTTTGTTTTTTATAGGAGGTCTTAGTTATCTCTATGTAGCTGACCCTGCTGATCTACCTTAACTGGCTGTTGATAAGGGGATTTTGTCATGGGATTTTTGCTGGAATGTACAAATGTACATTCTCAAAAAGCAAACTGTTTGGGATTTACAAACTCATCTCTGTTCCTAGCCCCCTGATTATAGACAGAAACTCCTGGTTAACCACAACCATGCCTGTCTGTAGACTAGACTTTGTCTAAAGACCTACCTCACTATCTGTTACTGCAGACCCTAATATCAGCTGCCCTTAACACTGGAACAGAATACCACTGGAAATTTCCTCTTCTCCTGTGCAAGCCTCCTATAACACCATAGACAATCCCCACCTGCCCATCCATTCCTGGCTCATCCCTGTGTCTCAGCCCGGACTTGGGCAGATACTCCCTGTTCAACCACATTCCATACCTGAAAGGACACAAGGTAAGCTTCCATAGATCAACTTCATGATTGATTGATTTACCCCAGATTCAATTTTCCCAGTTGTTCCAACATTGTATTAAACACCATGGGGTACTTGACCTCTCTGCTGACCATGTCTCCTTGTGGATTATTAAGATCTTCTGTTCCTGCCTGTCTCTTCTCCCAGCTTTTAATATCACAAAGCATCCACTGTTGACCGTACCCACCAAACAGGTCAGTAAAATAGGAAACTGTCAGTGAACACTATCTTCAAATCCATGCATCAAACAGTAACCCAGGAACAAAACTCCCACCCAAAAAGACAAACCCAGAGGCCAGTACCTAGGTCAATACTCACCCAAACAGAGATGGCTACACACCAGCATAGCAACATAGAGAGTAACAGCCAGGAACAATTGCAACCAAGAAATCCAAGCTCTCCCATCACAGCAGGTCTGAGAAATTAAAGCATGCAACAGATAAAGTGCAAAAGAGGTTGTTTGGGGGAAGGGAGAGGAGTGAGAACCTGGGGAAGGGATAGAAGTACACAAGAGGACCTGCAGACAGGCACACAGACAGGGAGGAGAAAGAGAGCCATGAGGGGAGAGATGACAGAGAGTGTGCATGTGCAGAGAACAGAGACAGGGAACAAAAACAGAGAACTGTTATAGCTGGTGGTCCATGTATATAAAGCACGGTTGACAACAGACACAGGGGATGGAGGCAGGAAATGACATAAGCTGTTGCTAAGTCTCTAAGAGCAGGACATGAGATTACCTGTACACTGACAACTACAGAGGCAAGGGTCACCCGTAGAACAGGAAAGGAAGACAGAATCTCAGGGATTCAAAACTAAGAGAAAAAATTGATATCTCAGTCAAAAAATGTGGATTCTAAAAGTTTCATGGCAATAAACAACTGGGACTTCTGCAAAATATGTGAAGGCGAAAATTAGAAACGATTGGAATAGAAGAATTTCAGCTCAGAGGTCTATCATTTTTTCAATAAAACCACAAAACTATCTGAAATTATTAAAGTCCCTTTGCCAAATGATAATCAACTCACTAAACATATGATGCAAAATATATGAAAAAACTGCAACAGAAAAAAAATTAACAAAACCTAAACAAAACAAAAAGAAGTATAATGTATGAAATCAGACCTACTAGATTTTTACCTGTCTTCTTAATGTATACTAAAAGACAAAGGGGTTTGGACATGTGTGCTACAGACTCAAAGAAACCACCCTTGTTTTCACAAGCCAGCCTAAGGTCAAAAGGATTTGGGCAATGATAGGGAAGTCATTCAGAGGTCACCCCTGATGGAGCAAGTGAGGAGCAACAGGAGAGACCTCACAGGTGCTCACATATGGCTTATACTTCCCATCCAGCCCAAGAGGACTCACCACCCCAGCTTCCACTGCTCAGCACCCTGCCCCTACCCTCTGTGGGCAGTAACCCTGTGCTCACCATGTCTCGAATTCAGAGCTTCCCTGAGGTCCTCTCACAGCACCCAACAGCAGAGCTCAGAGCAGGACACAGAGAACCATTCAAGCCTGCACAGCCACAGTGAACTTGGGGAAAGGCACCCATAAAATCCCGCCTACTTGTCTGAATGGCAGGTCTGCCTGTGGAGATCTTGATTGGCCAGTGGGTCTCACCCTTCCTCAAGGTTAAAGTGTGCTTCAAGTCCAGGGCCAGAGCATTTCCAGATCTCAGGTGTGGTTTGCACTACATTAGCATTTGAGTCAGTCCCCCAAGAGGACTCTCACCCCTCCCAGCCCTGGGGGAGACTCTCACCCCTCCCAGCCCTGGGGGAGAACTCAACATTCAAGTGGGGCATTGGGCTATGCACAGATAGGTTGGTCTCCAGTTGAGCTGAGGTCTGAACCCCGGGAGGGTGATAATTCACTTACTTGACAAGGAAGGCATCAATTCCCTCATGCTTCTGGAACTCAGGCTTTTGCCTAAATTACCTTCCACCACCCCCACCCCAGCCACCACAAGAGAAGCCTGGCTAAAAGTCAGGTAGGCAATGTCCCAAGCTTCTGACCTTCAGGCTAAACTCCTCCACAGTTACCTAGCAACAGTAAAGACCATAAAAAGGACTGTTCAGCCTCACCTATCTCTCTTGATCTGTCTCCTTTGTTCTCTTACCTCTCACTTCTCTCACTCCTCTCTCCTCTTTCATTTCTCTTTGTCTTCTCTCCTCTCCTCTCTCCCTCTTACTCTCTTTCTATCTAGCCTTCCCCCTTCGAGCCTTCTGGGGGGGCCTCTCTCTCGCTTCTACCTTCTCTCTTTCTCCCTGCCTTTCTATAATAAAGCTCTAAAACCATAGAATGTCTCTGCTCATCAAGGCCCACTGTGCTTGGAGGATGGGATAGGCTTTCTTGTAATGAGCCGTTTCTAATCTCCAGATGGAAGGCCTTCATTGCTCCAGTCCAGATCCACTGTGCTCACTCTCACCAGTGTGGGAACCTCTCATCCCTCATCCCTCTCTCCCATAACTCCAGGGCTTTAGGAAAGTAGCCCTGGGGCTCCCAGGTTGGGCTGCCCCTTGTTCAGACAAAAAGAGTGGGGCAAAGGGTTAGATGCTCACTCGGGGCTGAGCAGAGAGTATATGGCAGCTCTCCCACATCTCTGTCCAGAGCATAGGTGGAACTCTGGCAGGGTATGGGTCTTCTCCCCTTTCCTTTCTTGCCCAGGGCCCCGTTTTAGTTCCCAACACATTCCAGCTCAGGCTAGTCAGCTGCCTGCTCCTGTTCTCTGTGAGCAATGATCCTGCATTACCAGGACCTGACTTCAGACCTTGCCTGAGCTTGCCTCACAGCACTTGCCTTCCTCTTCCTGAAATCCAGGGGAAGAGCTTGCATAGCCCATTACCCAAGGTGCAGTGGGGTTATTAATCTGAGTGGGAGGGTGCCCAGGCAATGAACATGAAGAGGGATTTTAGGAAAGTTTTGTTTGTGGCTCAGTGCTGGGCTCAGGGAGACTTCAGCTCCCTTTCCCAGATGATAGGTACCAACCAACCCTGGGAGGAAAGACAGAAATGTAAGGGAAACACTGTTGAGCCATCTTGTTAGCCAGCACATCGCCATCAGTGGCCAAGTAGAGAAAAGCCACAGTTGTATTAGGACAGGTTCTCTAGGTAAACATATCTCAAATCAGAATGAATTTCTCTATGGATATAGAAAAGAAATTTAAGAGAATGTCTCTCTAATGTCTAATATAGAAAGGCTCTCAGCCAAGGGAACTTAGAAAAATCAAGGGCGGGTTATCTCATGTTGCAGGATAGTACAGCTGATATTCACTATGTACTAGAATTCTGAAGAAATAAGTACTTAGTACTTACACTAAGGAAACCCACATTTGTACAGTGAAAGGACATAGAAGAACCAACCAGAGTGGTCAGAACTCCTGTTTTGTCAACTGCTGAAACCCAGAGTCACATGACTCCACTGTGCCTATATGAACTCTCTCAAAAAGGAATAATCTTAAATAAGCCCATTTAATGCTTTCTTACTTTAAAATTACTTTTCTTTATTTTTTGAAAGTATAATATAACCTCATCGTTTCTATTCTCTAAACCAACCCATATATCCCTGCTTGCTCTCTTTCAAATTCATTACCTCTCTTTTCATTTGTTATTTTATACATATATGTATATTCCCTAATTATATAAACACAGCCTGCACAATCTGTATAATATTATTTATATGTCTGGCTTCTGTGCTGACCATTTGGTATTAGGCAACCAACTGGCAAAAGCACATTTTCTTAACATAGAATTAGAGCACATAAAAATACTGGTTATAGCCAGGCGTGGTGGTACACATCTTTAATCCCAGCACTTGGGAGGCAGAGGCAGGCAGATATTCTGGGTACAAGGCCAGCCTGGTCTGAGTGAGTTCCAGGACACACAGGGCTATACAGAGAAACCCTGTCTTGAAAAAAAAACAAAACACAAAAATAAAAATAAAAATAAAAAACCAAAAACAAAAACAAACTAACAAGCAAAAAAGGACTGTTTTCAATACAAGTCCTCCAGCCAGCCAATCTTCACATTAGAGCTGGTCTCTACCACTAAGGCATGCTGGACAGTGCCACTTTTACCTTGGGGATGATAGGAGACCCATGCTTCAAGTATCAGGGAATGACACCCAGCTCAAAGGAGATTTCTACACTGCCACCACTGCAGACACAAATGAACCCCTACTCCTTTGCTGGTCTCCCCACTTTTCTCCAAGGCCTAGGAACAAGCACTGAAATGTCTTTAAACTGTGAAGCAGTGACTGGAGAAAAGGTTTATTGTAAGAGAACTTCCTGCTCTTCTGGAGGTAACAAGTTTCATGCCCAGCACCCACAACCAAGCAATTCACAGCTGCCTACAACTCTGGCTGCATAAGCTCTAAGGACATCTGCATTGTGAGAGTCACACACAGATACAAATCAATAAAAAGTAAATCCTAAAGAGGAAATCAGACCATGGGAGTCTGAGCCCCAAACCCTCTAACAGCTTCGCATCACTCCACAGCCAAAGTGCAAATTCTCTCCCCAAGGTAAAGCCCAGTGCTATCTGGACTTAAGCCACCCCTACACACAGCCCCCTCTGCTCTCCCTCCCCTCTGATCACAGGCCTTCTCTCTGCCCTGATACTCACATCTCAGCCCTTTTCCAGGACTCCTCTATGCCCAGGTCTTTGCAAGCAGGCAGCCTCTACATTCCAGAGTGCTCAAAGGTCACCTCTGCAGAGATGCCTGTCTTGACTTCAGTTTCCTCCCCTCCAAAACCACATCCTTTCCCCAAGTTATGCATAACCTTGACTTATCACTACCTGGCACACAACGTGACATAATCACCTGTCTATCAGTGATTATCAACTAGGGAGGAGCCTTTTACAGATATAAAAGCTCCAGGCCTCACCCAAATCATATGAAATCAGAATTCAGGAGAGCAGAACCAGGTTCTTCCAGTCCACAGACACCCCCTCCCCCACCAGGCAACTCTGAACACAGCCAGGACTCAGGGCAGCCTACAACAGTACTTTCAAACCCTGGTGCACACACTGCTCCTGAGAGTGCTGTTAAAATGCAGACTCTATTTCCACAGCTCTACCATGGAACCTGAGGCTCTGCAAGTGCCACACCACACTGACTGGTGCTGTCAGGTGAAGCATTTTGCAGTTGCAAGGGCCTAAAACTGTGCTCATCAACAAGACTTCCTACAAGTATGAAGAACAAAGTCCTGAATCTACATCATGCAACAGAGTGGCCACCAACCAATGTGGCCACCAAGCATCTGAGACAGAGTAATGTTAGCAAAGAGCTGACTTCATTCTTGGGCTACAATGCTGACCAAAAGCCAAAAGCGCAGTCCCCCACCATGAAAGGCCTCTGTAAATTCTTGGCCTAAGGAGCCTTCTGCAGTCTGGATGGATAGGAAAATTCCACCAAAGGCCTAGTTAATCACCAACCCAAGAGTGGATAAATATTTCCCTAAGGTAGGGACACAGATATGGAAGACTGGATTAAACCACCTTGGAGCCTCTTACACCAGGCTTCCATTCAAGGCCCTTTCATCCACATCCCTGATCACATGTAAGCAGTCCAGTCTTCCTGTTCTCTATATCATCATCATAGATGCTCTGATCACATGTAAGTGGTCCCAGTCTTCCTGTTCTCTACATCATCATCATAGATGCTCTGATCACATGTAAGTGGTCCAGTTTTCCTGTTCTCTACATCATCACCATAGATGCTCTGATCACATGTAAGTGGTCCAGTCTTCCTGTTCTCTACATCATCACCATAGATGCTCTCGCAGACATGACCTCACGTCACTGATCTGCCTGGAGAATCGGTTTCTCCCCACGGAACCACAGATTCTTTCAAAGAGAAGAGATGTCTAATCCCTTCACCTAACACACAGCAGCAGGTCCCAAATGAACCACAGAAAGAGCTGGGATGCACAAGGAGTGGTATCATAGTAACTGCACTACTAATCATAAAAGAGAAATTGAATTCAGCTGGAGGGAAACCAATTCCACCCTAAGTGATTCAAGACGTTCCAGAGACACCAATTCAGATTTCAGGGCAGCATAAAATGATCGCCTGTTAACCTACTCCCTTCCAAGGATACACTGAGAAAAAGGGGGCATCCTTCTGACCATAGATTCAAAATCTATTAGCCTGTGATTCTGAAGGAGCTGGTTTACAAACAAGTCACAAAGGACTACAACTCAGAATCAAATGCAAGGCCAGTTCCCACTGGAACTGCTGGGCGGAGCCTGGCCCCATGAACAGCATCCCCCTGAGAGTCTGTACAGTCTAGATGTTCATTCTCCTTTTGCAGTTGGAACAGCAAAGTGATTTCCAAGGTAACCAAAGACAACAGAATAAGAGACTCATGGCCATGGAAGGAAAAAGTTAAATTTTAATACTTAAGAGTCAATATCAAATTTATTTTCAAAACTACATCAATGCCAAATAAGCAGGGTAGGAATGAATGGAGCTATGAAGAAGCCCTGACAAACAACAGGAGTGTCCCAAGAATGCACACAATGTTTCTCTATTTCCAGAGTAATCTAAAGTAACCAGAGGCTCAAATAAAATAAGATACAAAAATCAAAGCTGGGAAGAGGGTGGGGGGTGACGCAGCTCAATTTTCAGATTTATGCCACAACTACTATTTTCTCCCTTATTTTCAAAGCACAAAGCTGACAGCAGTTGCACTCTGCACTTTGCAAACTGTGCAAAGTAAGTCACCCAGAGAAAGTCATCAGGAAAAGTTTCAAACCACCTACACTCTCACCTCTTTGGTTGAGTAAACTTGTGGTTGTTAAACTTCCCCTATTCCCTCCCCATTCCCCCTCCCAGTTTGTGGTTTTTTCCTTTAAAAGCTTGTAAAAAATTTGAGTCGTCGTAGAGACTCCTCTACCCTGTGCAAAGGTGTACGAGTCTCGGCCCCAGCGCGCTGGCTCCCCCCCCCCCCCCCCGCTTTATTAAATAGCTTTGTGTGCACGCCATTTCGGTCTCCGCGTCTCTCTTGGGTCCGCGCCACATCCCGAGGCTTGAGTGAGGGTCTCCCTTTGGGGATCTTTCACGACCAACCGGAGCAGGTTCAGAACCACGGTGGATTTGGAATTCCGAGAGCATACTGAATCCTTGTAAGTAACTCTGATCCTTCCTAATCCCTCCCCTTAACTGGAAGGAGGCACTAAAAGCCTTTTGTTCTCATGCTGGCTGTGTTAACCCTATTTCTCCCGGTTTGATCCTGCACTCACCAGAAGTGGCGCTGAAAGAAAAAGTTTTGAATGCTGTTAAGCACGGTCAGACGGACGTATATAAGCCGCAGTGCATGTCTCATATTTAAGCCTCTCGTAGATAAGGGAGCAGTATGGGAAATTCACATTCTGTAACTACAGCTCTACACTCTGTTTTAAAACAGCGAGAGATAAAAGTTTCTACAAGAACCTTAGAAACGTTCATTAAGGAAATAGAACGTATATCACCTTGGTACGCGTGTTAAGGGTCGTTAACTCTTTCCTCTTGGGAGAAATTAAGGGAAGACTTAGCTAAGGAACAACAGAATGGGAAATTAAAGGCAGGGACCATGCCATTATGGAAACTGGTGAGATCGTGCCTGGAGGATGAGAGATGCCATCCAGCAATAATAACAGGGCAGGCAATATTAGAAGAAGTACAGGACGGTATGGCAGAAACGGAATGGTGTGAAAGGTTAAGAGCTCTAAAAAAGGAAAATGTGCACAAAGAAAAAAGCCCTTCCAGAGACCTTGAGTCAGAGGAAGTGAAAAATTTGAGGATAAATCCTCAGGGAGAGAAAAAGGAAAAGGAGAAAGTTCAGAAAAAGAAAAGCCTTTATCCGGTAAAGGAACTAGAGGCTTTGAAGCTTGATAGTTTAAAAGTAGATGAGCTTAGCTCCTCTGAGGAAGAGGAGCCACATTATGAGGCAGCTCATTATAAAAAAGAAAGATACCATCCAGAGGAAAGGCGAGTGAAGAAATCAGAGAAAAAATTAAAAGTTACTGGAGACACAGAGCAGGCCACCTCTGGGCCTTCTAGTCTCAATACACCTCCACCTTATGTGGAGAAATTTTATTCTGATTCTTTTCTTTCAAAGGAGGAAAAGAAAAAAATTATATCAGGCATTTCCTGTCTTTGAAGCTGCAGATGGAGGGCGAGTACACGCCCCCGTGGAGTATACTCAGATAAAAGAACTTGCTGAGTCGGTTCGCAATTATGGAGTTAGTGCCAACTTCACTATCTCCCAAATTGAAAGATTTGCTACTTTAGCCATGACCCCAGGAGACTGGCAGACAACAGTGAAGGCTGCACTCCCTAATATGGGGCAATATATGGAGTGGAAAGCGTTGTGGCATGATGCTTCTCAGACACAGGCCAAAGTCAATGCCACTGCTGAAGGCAATCAAAGAAATTGGACATTTGAATTATTAACAGGACAAGGACAATATGCTAATAATCAGACGAATTATGATTGGGGAGCATACAATCAAATCTCCACTGCTGCCATTAAGGCGTGGAAGGCACTTTCCAAAAAGGGAGAGTCTGGAAGATACTTGACAAAAATTATACAAAATCCTCAGGAGTCATTCTCAGACTTTGTAGCTAGAATGACAGAGGCAGCAGGCAGAATTTTTGGAGACTCTGAACAGGCAATGCCTTTAGTGGAACAGTTGATTTATGAGCAAGCCACTCAAGAATGCAGAGCAGCAATTACACCCAGAAAGAGCAAAGGACTGCAAGATTGGTTAAGGGTATGCCGTGAGCTTGGAGGCCCCTTATCTAATGCAGGGTTAGCGGCTGCCATCCTGCAGGGCCAAAGGCGTTCAGATACAAATAGAGTCTGCTATAACTGTGGCAAACCAGGACATATGAGAAGGGACTGCCAGGCACTCGTAAAAGGGAAAGTGCTAGGGCTATGTACCAGGTGTGGAAAAGGCTATCATCGAGCCAGTGAGTGTCGTTCAATTAAAGACGTCAGAGGCAGATTTATTCAGTCTGGACCTCAGGCAGAAAGAAGTGAAGACAATTCAAAAAACAAGTTTCTGGGCCCCAGGTCCCAGGGCCCCAAAACATATGGGATCCCAGCTCACAACAGACAGACACTACAGTCCACAGAGCTGCAGAAGTCTCAGCAAGAGTGGATCTCTGTGCCATCACTCGATTCATGCTGACACCCTCAATGGGGATGCAGCCCATTCCCACTGACTTCAAAGGGCCTCTGCCATCCAGAAGTGTTGGCCTAATACTGGGCCAGGCCTCCTTGGCTTTACAAGGCCTCATTATCCACCCTGGAGTCGTAGATCAAGACTATGAGGGGGAACTTCAAGTTCTTTGTTCCTGTCCTCAAGGTGTTTTTTCTATAGCACAAGGAGATAAAATAGCTCAGCTAATAGTCTTGCCAAGCCTACATGGCTACTCCCCCTCCCCTGGTGTCCTTCAAGCTGCTAGAGAAATTGGCTCTGCTGAAAATGATTCTGCTTACTTAATAATGCCTCTTGATTCCAGGCCAGCTTTAGAGTTAGTTATAGAAGGGAAACACTTCAAAGGGATTCTAGATACAGGAGCAGATAAAAGTATCATCTCTTCCCACTGGTGGCCAAAAGCTTGGCCCGTTACTCAGTCATCACATTCTTTGCAAGGGTTAGGCTATCAGTCCTGCCCCACTATCAGCTCTCGCACTCTGAGCTGGCAAGCACCTGAAGGTCAAACGGGAAGGTTTACTCCCCATGTCTTACCACTCCCAGTTAATCTTTGGGGGAGAGACATTTTACAGGCACTAGGAATAACCTTGACTAATGAGTACTCACCACAAGTTGTTCAAATGATGAAGAAAATGGGCTATAAAGAGGAAAAGGAATTAGGGAAAAGAGAGCAGGGTAGACTTGAACCTATTCCTCAAGAGGGTAATAAAGGAAGACAAGGCTTGGGTTTTTTTCTAAAATCAGCTGTTGAGGGTTCCATGCCCATACCATGGATTACAGAGGAGAATGTATGGGTTCCTCAATGGCCTCTATCCTCTGAAAAATTAGAAGCAGCCACAAAACTGGTCTCTGAACAGCTACACTTAGGTCATTTAGAGCCCTCTACCTCACCCTGGAATACACCTATTTTTGTAATTAAGAAAAAATCTGGCAAATGGCGTTTATTACATGATCTTAGAGCAATTAATGCACAAATGCGCCTGTTTGGATCAGTTCAGCGAGGGCTCCCATTGCTCTCCGCCCTACCTAAAAATTGGGAAATTATAATTATAGATATTAAAGATTGTTTTTTCTCTATACCTTTATGTCCTCAAGATAGGCAAAGATTTGCATTTACCATCCCAACCATTAACCACTTAGAGCCTGATCATAGGTACCAATGGAAGGTCTTGCCTCAGGGGATGGCAAATAGCCCCACTATGTGTCAGCTGTATGTGCAATTGGCACTTAAGTCAGTTAAAAATCATTTTCCATCGATTCTTCTGATAAATTATATGGATGACATACTGATATGTCACAGAGATTTACAGTTATTACAAGAAGCATATCCTATATTAATAAAAACGTTAGGGAAATGGGGACTACAGGTAGCCACTGAAAAGGTGCAAGTTGCTCAAATAGGAGCCTTCTTAGGGTCACTCATTTATCCTGACAAAATTGTTCCTCAAAGATTAGAGATTCGCAGAGATCATTTACACACCTTAAATGATTTTCAAAAATTATTAGGAGATATAAATTGGCTGAGACCATTTTTGAAGATTTCCTCTGCTGAGTTAAAACCTTTATTTGACATTTTGGAAGGAGAGTCTCATATCTCCTCCCCTAGAGTCCTTACTCCTGCTGCAAATCAGGCCTTGCAGACAGTGGAAAAAGCTTTGCAAAAGGCTCAATTACAACGCATTGATGAGTCACAACCTTTTGATTTGTGTGTCTTTAAGACAGCCCAGTTGCCAACCGCAGTCTTGTGGCAAAATGGACCTTTATTATGGATTCATCCAAATGCATCTCCTGCTAAAATAATAGATTGGTATCCTAATGCAGTTGCACAACTTGCACTTCGAGGAATAAAAACAGCTATTACTTATTTTGGACAAGATCCTAAAATCCTAATTGTACCTTATACTGCTGCACAGGTTCAAACCTTGGCAGCTACATCTGTTGATTGGGCAGTTTTAGTCACCTCCTTTTCAGGACGGATTGACAACCATTATCCTAAACATCCAATTTTACAGTTTGCCCTGAATCAGGCTATAGTGTTTCCACAAGTAACAGCTAAGGACCCACTTACAGATGGGATTGTGGTGTACACTGATGGATCAAAAACTGGTATAGGTGCTTATGTGGTTAATAATGAGATAGTAACTAAGCAATATAATGAGACTTCACCTCAAGTTGTGGAATGTTTAGTGGTACTAGAGGTTCTTAAGGCATTCCCAGGACCGCTTAACATCGTATCAGATTCCTCCTATGTAGTAAATGCAGTTAACATTCTTGAAACAGCTGGGGTAATAAAACCCTCCAGCAGAGTTGCCAATATTTTTCAACAAATACAGTTTGCTTTATTAAATAGAAAATTCCCTGTTTATATTACTCATGTTAGGGCACACTCAGGCCTCCCTGGTCCTATGTCTCTGGAAAATGATTTAGCAGACAAAGCCACTAAGGTTATAGCTGTTGCTCTGTCTTCCCAGGTAAAAGCAGCAAAAGAATTTCATAAGCGCTTTCATGTGACAGCTGAGACTTTACGTCGCCGCTTTGCATTAACTAGAAAAGAAGCTAGAGAGATTGTTACTCAATGTCACAATTGTTGTGAATTTTTACCTGTCCCTCATGTGGGGATAAACCCTCGTGGCGTTAGGCCATTACAGGTCTGGCAAATGGATGTCACGCATTTTTCCTCCTTTGGGAGAAATCAATATTTACATGTTTCTATTGACACCTGCTCTGGTGTAATGTTTGGCACACCTTTAACAGGTGAAAAGGCCTCTCATGTTATACAACATTGTCTCGAGGCATGGAGTGCTTGGGGAAAACCCAAACTCCTTAAGACAGACAATGGACCAGCTTATACCTCTCAAAAATTTCAACAGTTCTGTCGCCAGATGGAAGTAACTCATCTGACTGGTCTTCCATATAATCCTCAAGGGCAGGGCATTGTAGAACGTGCCCATCGCACCCTCAAGTCCTACCTTATTAAACAAAAGGGGGGAGTCCAGGAAGTTCTACCCACAGTGCCAAGAGTAGCTGTTTCTATGGCACTCTTCACTCTTAATTTTTTAAACCTTGATGCTCAAGGCCATACTGCGGCTGAACGTCACTGTTCAGAGCCTGACAGGCCAAAAGAGATGGTGAAATGGAAAGATGTTTTGACTGGTCTCTGGAAAGGCCCGGATCCTATATTAATAAGATCCAGGGGAGCTGTTTGTGTTTTCCCACAGGAAGAAGACAACCCATTCTGGCTGCCGGAACAACTGACACGGAGAATTCTGACACCTGAAGATGACTCCCAGATGGATCCCTTGGAAACTACCTCTAATCCTCATGCTACCTCTGTGGATTTGGGTTCCTAGTATATTTGGAGAGTATAGATGGGCAATTCTGTCTGCTTTCCCTAAGCCCATGCCTGTTCGTCATAATACAGCTGTTTTCCCCAAGTTTTTTACGACCAATAAAACTTTAGGCCTGCCATACCTACCATTTGACCCTATCTGGGCACCATTGGGAGAAAAACGCTCTTTAAGGGAACGAGGTTCTCTCTGTTTCCAAATTTATGAATTAGGAAATTGTATCAGACTCACCAGCCGAGCTTTGGGAATGTTTTTTAAGTATCGAGGAGGCGTGGTGAAAATAACCCAAGACACTTCCAACAGAGATATAACCCTTACAAATCGGACCTTCTGGCATGAGGCAACTTGGGTTAATGGTACATTTCTACCACCTAACTTTTCAGACAAAGAACGTCCCTATCAACCAAAAATGGCTCCTCATTGTAGCTTGGAAGATGAAGGGCTGATCCTGCCTTGGTCTGATTGTCAATCCTCTGTCACTCCTTGGGCAGATCAGAGTAAAACTTTTTCCTTTTCTCCCAACATGATAGATGACCCAGAGCAGAAATATGTTATGAAAAAGGGACTTTTCATACAGGACTTTAGAATGCATCCTTTTCATAAATGGGTACTTTGTGGGATTAATGGTAGCTGTACAGATCTTAATCCCTTGGTTTTCCTCCAAGGAGGAGCTGCTGGAAAAACGATTTTTAGTGGTATTTCAAAATTTGCTCAGTTTCATCAAGTTCTGTTACCTGATAGAACCATTTATCAAAATTCTACTACTGAAATCACTGGATTTAATAAGACACTGATAAAGCAGACTAATTATTTACCTACTCCAGTTTGTGTGTATACCCCTTTCTTGTTTATTCTTTCTAATGGTTCCTTTGAATCCTGTACTAATGAAACCTGCTGGATGTCACAATGCTGGAGCCTTAAGTGGGCCAGCCGTGCAATGCTTGCCAAGATTCCACGATGGGTTCCTGTCCCCGTGGAGATCCCTTCCACCATAACCTTACACAGGCAAAAGCGAGACTTTGGTATCACTGCAGCCGTTGTGGTGGCAATGGCTGCCAGTGCGGCGGCAGCTACAGCTGCTGGAATTGCTATGGCAACATCAGTCCAGTCAAGTACAACTGTCGAGCAGTTGTCCTCCTCTGTGGCGGAGGCGATCGATCAACATTCAGTGCTCAGTGCCCAATTAAAAGGTGGGCTAATGATAGTGAACCAGCGCATTGACCTGGTGGAGGAAAGGCTGGAAATTCTGCTCCAATTGGCTCAGCTTGGCTGTGATAAGAAATCAGGAGCCTTATGTATTACTAGTGTCCAATATGAAAATTGGACACATGCAGCTAATCTATCTAAAGAATTGTCTTTGTTTCTTACAGGAAACTGGTCTGAAGGATTTGACGAAAAGCTTGAGGCGCTATGTACAGCAGTGATGACGATTAATTCTACGTGCGTGGACCCATCATTGATCGATGGAATCAAAGGACTTTCTTCCTGGATGTCCTCTGCATTCTCACATTTTAAAGAGTGGGTGGGAGTGGGCCTGTTTGGCGCAACCCTGTGTTGTGGACTAGTGTTTCTTCTATGGCTGGTATGCAAACTCAGATCTCAACAGAAACGTGACAAGGTGGTAATTGCTCAAGCACTTGCTGCCATAGAGCAAGGCACCTCCCCTGAAATTTGGCTATCTATTCTCAAGAATTAGTTGGCATTTGAGTTCTCTGTCTTTGCATCCCACAAAATTGTGGATACATTGCATTGAGATGAGAGAAACTCAACGATCATTGATCAACCCGTGCACATTGCTGAGGTTTCCTCATTGCATGTGATAAGGTGATCATGATTTCCCCACTAATTCATTTTTGGCTGGCCTCTTTTGTAGAGTTCACCCTAGGCCATTTAGCAGTTATAGTCACACAGCACTGTGGTATCCAAAGACGGGCAACTTTCCTCATGCACAGACCAACCTAAGACAATGGGGCCCGGTGGTGATAGGGTTACCCGATAACGGGTAAGGCTGTGACATTGGAGGAACGACCTAAAACAGGGGCCACAGCAGATGGACGTAACTACAGGGCCTAGACCAGCCTCATTTTAATAAATTATAGAGGGGGAGATGTAAAGGGCTGCAATATATGTGCCGCCACTAGATAGTGCTAAACCTCTTTGTGCACAGCTTCGAGAGCACAGCCTGCCAAAGTCACCAGTCCGTCTCCGGGGCTTTTGCCCAACCCCTGGGGGCTTTAACCTATCCCCAGGGTGCATGAGGATCATGGGTGTTGCTACCAGTCCTAGTTTAGACACGTCACCAAAAATATTTAAGCCACACACTTTCTGAGCTTTCTTTGTCTACCTCAATATGATATAGAAGTAAAAGTTAACCGTGGAAGAATCTGGTGTGTCCTGTGTTCATTTCCCGTGGGACGGGGATAAGCTCGGGATAAGGGTCTACTTTGTAGCCTGGATAGTCTGGAATTTTCTTGTAGACCAGGCTGGCCTCAAACTCATAGAGATTTGCCTGTCTCTACATTCCTGAGTTCTGGGATTATAAGTAAGTGCCACCATGCCCAGTTTAGGCCTCAACATTTGAAAACGTGTGTATTCTGGATCACCTTTATGACTGACTAGAAAATGGACGACAAGCAAATCTATCCTCAGCTTATTTTACAAAAGAACACAATAAGACTGTTTATTTTATCATCTTAATAAAGTCTGTAGACTCTCCATGCTGAAATAAAGTAGACAGTCCTAGATAAAGGAGCCTTAAACTGGAGTCTGTGGCGGCTAGTCAGGTGAGCTCTGCCACACAGTCAGGAAAGCTGGGTTTGGGAACTTGTGTATGTGGTAGAAATACTACATGGTGGTATGTCACTATGCATCTCTTCCCAGTTCCATAGTCTGGCAGCTTGAAATTGCTTCGTAGGAGTATTTACACCAGAGAAATGGGCAGCCGCTGATCATGACTGGACTTCTTGCTTAACTGATTGTCTGAGCCAAACAAGGCAGAGGAATGTTGTGACTTTGTTGAGGATTATATTCACAGGCAGGCACATCTGAGCCACTACATTGTGAGTAGCAAAGATGTTTATGGAAAAACGCTGCTGATCCTCTATGTTATAGAAAGGCAGCCACAGGTGTCATGGGCAGATGAAGTTACACCTGACATCTTTACCAGCTTTGCTTGCTCATTAACATAAACAAATGCCAACTGACATTGATGTCGGAGAAAGAGACTCATCTGTCTTTGACTGCAGCTACTTCTTTGCTGACTGAGTTGGATAATAAGCATTTCTTCTACGACTTATTTTGTCCAGGCATGGTTAAACTGCAGACTGGGTATTGATGCAAGCACTTGGCAAAAATCAGTGGACGCATCTATGAGAGTCAATTAGCTACACGGGCTTCACTATAGAGAAGTGGATATCTCTGAATGCTTTGCAGGCTGTGTGCTGTCCAGTCTGTAAGTCAGCAAACATAAAGAAAGTGTATTTATGGATATACACACACATCTATTTTCAGAGACTAGGCTTTCAGTATTTACCAGCCCACTTTGAATACAATTCTATCTTTCCCGCCCACAGGCAGAGCAGTGGCCCTCCCAACTGATTCATGCCCCTTGAATTAAATATATACAGGATTAAAGCCCTGATATGCTGAAATGCAAGCAAAGGCAACTAGTGTTATATTATTTGTCTTTCAGCAATTAAGGGAATGCCATCTGTTGTCTTCTTCTCTTTCTTCTTCTTCTTCTTCTTCTTCTTCTTCTTCTTCTTCTTCTTCTTCTTCTTCTTCTTCGAGACAGGATTTCTCTGTGTATCTGTGGATGTCCTGAAACTCACTTTGTAGACCAGGCTGGCCTCGAACTCAGAAAGCCGCCTGCCTCTGCCTCCCGAGTGCTGGGATTAAAGGTGTGTGCCACCAAGCCCGGCTTCCCATTTGTTGTTTTCAAGCACTTAGTATAATACAAACAAGTGCCAGGGGAGGGCAGGGTTTGTTTTCATAGGAAAGCAAAACAAACCAAAAAAATAAATAAATAAATAATAAGAAGAAGAATAAGAATTTAATTAGCACTCCGTATGCAGATAGCTTTTGATAAAGCTTTTAAAGGTTGATTGCAATACTTTATTTTTTTCTTAGATCACAGCACTCTCTTCATAGCTGGGTGAGGTGTTGCATGCCTGTGATCCCAGCACTGGTGAGGCTGAGTGGGAAGCTTAGGAATTTGAAGCTACAAATTCTGGGCAGCAGAGCTCATTTGAAGCCAGACATAGTAAGATCCTGTTTCTAGAAAACAAAACAAACAAGCAAACAAACAAACAAAATCCCTCTTCCTTCAGCGTGTGGATGCATTCATAGGTTTCTCTCCCTCTCCTTTAGATGGGGCAGCCATTTCTCCAGTGTTTTCCTATTGTCTATGAAATAAAAGTGAAGCTCTTGATTCTACTCTAGCCCTTCCCACAATCCTTCTCCCAGCTACCCTCTGACCTCTAAGTACCTCCAAGCCCTGCCTGTGTGTGTAGGGGCTTTCCACTAAGAATAACTTTGACAGTTTCTGTGGGACTCAGCCGTGAATGACTGGGAAACTTGTTTTTATTACGCATTTCATAACATGCACATAGTATATAATATGCTGCATAGCCTTCTAACAGGAACAGATGACCATAGCTGAGTGATTTTTCTCATCAGCCAGGAAAACACTTCCTTAGTCAATGTTTTCCAGGCCCTTGGGACTGAACTTGAGCAGCTCTGTTTCCTTGCCCCTGTTGGTAAAATTGTGGATGTATGCATTGGACACCCCAGGGATGATCAAGCACACCCCCATAATGGCGAGGCCAGGGAGAATCTAGAACCACAACTCCACACCATTAGTCACAC